>NC_047036.1:47195586-47801420 GCF_011762595.2 Tursiops truncatus
CTTGGCCATCTGTATGTCTTCTGCCCATTCTTTGATGGGGTTGTTTTTTTTAATATTGAGCTGTTTATATATTTTAGAGATTATCCTTTGTCCGTTGATTTGTTCGCAAATATTTTCTCCCATTCTGAGGGTTGTCTTTTCATCTTGTTTGTAGTTTCCTTTGCTTTGCAAAAGTTTTGTAGTTTCATTAGGTCCCATTTCTTTATTTTTGTTTTAATTTCCATTACTCTAGGAGCGGGATCAAAAAAGATCTTGCTGGGATTTTTGTCAAAGAGTGTTCTTCCTATGTTTTCCTCTAAGTTTTATAGTATCCAGTCATACATTTAGGTCTCTAATCCATTTTGAGTTTATTTTTGTGTATGGTGTTAGGGAGTGTTCTAATTTCATTCTTTTACATGTAGCTGTCCAGTTTTCCCAGCACCACTAATTGAAGAGACTGTCTTTTCTCCATTGTATATCCTTGCCTCCTTTGTCATAGATTAGTTGACCATAGGTGCGTGGCTTTATCTCTGGGCTTTCTATCTTGTTCCATTGATCTATGTTTCTGTTTTTGTGCCAGTACCATATTGTCTTGATTACTGTAGCTTTGTAGTATAGTCTGAAGTCAGGGAGTCTGATTCCTCCAGCTCCATTTTGTTCCCTCAAGTCTGCTTTGGCTATTTGGGATCTTTTGTGTCTCCATACAAAATTTAAGGCTTTTTGTTCTAGTTCTGTAAAAAATGCCATTGGTAATTTGATACAGATTGCACTGAATCTGTAGATTGCTTTGGGTAGTATAGTCACTTTCACAGTATTGATTCTTCCAATCCAAGAACATGGTATATCTCTCCATCTGTTGGTATCATCTTTAATTTCTTTCATCAGTGTCTTACAGTTTTCTGCATACAGGTCTTTTTTCTCCCTGGGTAGGTTTATTCCAAGGTATTTTATTCTTTTTGTTGCAGTGGTAAATGGGAGTGTTTCCTTAATTTCGCTTTCAGATTTTTCATCATTAGTGTATAGGAATGCAAGAGATTTCTGTGCATTAATTTTGTATCCTGCAATTTTACCAAATTCATTGATGAGCTCTAGTAGTTTTCTGATGGCATCTTTAGGATTCTCTATGTATAGTATCATGTCATCTGCAAACAGTGAGAGTTTTACTTCTTCTTTTCCAAATTGGATTAATTTTCTTTTCCATTCTTCTGAGTGCCATGGCTAGGACTTCCAAAACTATGTTGAATAGTAGTAACAAGACTGGACATCCTTGTCTTGTTCCTGATCTTAGAAGAATTGCTTTCAGGTTTTTACCATTGACAATGATGTTTGCTGTGGGTCTGTTGTATATGGACTTTATTATGTTGAGGTAGGTTCCCTCTATGCCTGCTTACTGGAGAGTATTTTTTATCATAAATGTGTGTTGAATTTTGTCAAAAGCTTTTTCTGCATCTATTGAAATGACCATATGGTTTTTATTCTTCAATTTGTTAATATGGTGTATCACATTGATTGATTTGCATATATTGAAGAATCCATGCATCTCTGGGATAAATCCCACTTGATCACGGTGTATGATCCTTTTAATGTGTTGATGGATTCTGTTTGCTAGTATTTTGTTGAGGATTTTTGCATCTATATTCATCAGTGATATTGGTCTGTAATTTTCTTTTTTGGTAGTATCTTTGTCTGGTTTTGGCATCAGGGTGATGGTAGCCTTGTAGAATGAGTTTGGGAGTATTCCTTCCTCTGCAATTTTCTGGAAGAGTTTGAGAAGGATAGGTGTTAGCTCTTCTCTAAATCTTTGATAGAATTCACCTGTGAAGCCATCTGGTCCTGGACTTTTGTTTGCTGGAAGATATTTAATCACAGTTTCAATTACATTACTTGTGATTGGTCTGTTCATATTTTCTATTTCTTCCTGGTTCAGTCCTGGAAGGTTATTCCTTTCTAAGAAATTGTCCATTTCTTCCAGGTTGTCCATTTTGTTGGCATAGAGTTGCTTGTAGTAGTCTCTTAGGATGCTTTTTATTTCTGCAGTGTCTGTTGTGACTTTTCCTTTTTCATTTCTAATTTTATTGATTTGAGTCCTCTCCCTGTTTTTCCTGATGAGTCTGGCTAATGGTTTATCAATTTTGTTTATCTTCATGAAGAACCAGCTTTTAGTTTTATTGATCTTTGCTATTGTTTTCTCTGTTTCTATTTCATTTATTTCTGCTCTGATCTTTATGATTTCTTTCCTTCTGCTAACTTTGGGTTTTGTTTGTTCTTCTTTCTCTAGTTCCTTTAGGTGTAAGGTTAGATTGTTTATTTAAGATTTTTCTTGTTTCTTGAGGTAGGCTTGTATTGGTATAAACTTTCCTCTTAGAACTGCTTTTGCTGCATCCCATAGATTTTGGATCGTTTTGTCTTCATTGTAATTTGTCTCTAGGTATTGATTTCCTCTTTGATTTCTTCAGTGATCTCTTGGTTATTTAGTGATATATTGTTTAGCCTCCATGTGTTTGTGTTTTTTATGTTTTTTTCCCTGTAACTGATTTCTAGTCTCTTAGCTTTATGGTCAGAAAAGATGACTGATATGATGTCAATTTTCTTAAATTTACTGAGGCTTGATTTGTGACCCAAGAGGTGATTTATCCTGGAGAATGCTCTGTGCACACTTGAGAAGAAAGTGTAATCTGCTGTTTTTGGATGGAATGTCCTATAAATATCAATTAAATCTATATGGTCTATTGTGTCATTTAAAGCTTGTGTTTCCTTATTAATTTTCTGTTTCGGTGATCTGTCCATTTGTGTGAGTTGTTAAAGTCCCCCACTATTATTGTGTTACTGTCGATTTCCTCTTTTATAGCTGTTAACAGTTGCCTTATGTACTGAGGTGCTCCTATGTTGTGTGTGTATATATTTATAATTGTTATATCTTCTTGGATTGATCCCTTGATCATTATGTAGTGTCCTTCCTTGTCTCTTGCAACATTCTTTATTTTAAAGTCTATTTTATCTGATTGCTACTCCAGCTTTCTTTTGATTTCCATTTGCATTGAATATCTTTTCCCATCTGCTCACTTTCAGTCTGTATGTGTCCCTAGGTCTGAAGTGAGTCTCTAGTACACAGCATATAGATGGGTCTTGTATTTGTATCCATTCAGTGAGTCTGTGTCTTTTGGTTGGAGCATTTAATCCATTCACGTTTAAGGTAATTATCTATATGTATGTTTCTATTACCATTTCCTTAGTTGTTATGGGTTTGTTATTATAGGTCTTTTTCTTCTCTTATGTTTCCTGCCTAGAGAAGTGCCTTTAGCAGTTGTTTTAAAGCTGGTTTGGTGGTGCTGAATTCTCTTAGTGTTTGCTTGTCTGTAAAAATTTTAATTTCTTCCTCAAATATGAATGAGATCCTTGCCAGGTAGGTGATGTTGGTTTTAGGTTCTTCCCTTTCATCACTTTTTTTTTTTTTTTTTTTTGCTTTACGCGGGCCTCTCACTGTTGTAGCCTCTCCCGTCGTGGAGCACAGGCTCCGGACGTGCAGACTCAGCAGCCGTGGCTCACGGGCCCAGCCGCTCCACGGCATGTGGGATCTTCCCAGGCCAGGGCACAAACCCGTGTCCCCTGCATCGGCAGGCAGACTCTCAACCACTGCGTCACCAGAGAAGCCCCATTCTTTTTTCTTTATTGTCTTCTGCAGCAGTGAATTCCACCATTCTGTCTTCCAGGTCACTTATCCATTCTTCTGCCTCAGTTATTCTGCTATTGATTCCTTCTAGTGTAGTTTTCATTTCAGTTATTGTATTGTTCATCTCTGTTTGTTTGTCCTTTAATTCTTCTAGGTGTTTGTTAAACATTTCTTGCATCTTCCCGATCTTTGCCTCCATTCTTTTTCCAAGGTCCTGGATCATCTTCACTATCATTATTCTGAATTCTTTTTCTGGAAGGTTGCTTATCTCCACTTCTTTTAGTTGTTTTTCTGGGGTTTTATCTTGTTCCTTCATCTGGTACATAGCCCTCTGCCTTTTCATCTTGTCTGTCTTTCTGTGCATGTGGTTTTCTTTCCACAGGCTGCAGGATTGTAGTTCTTCTTGCTTCTCCTGTCTGCCTTCTGGTGGATGAGGCTATCTAAGAGGCTTGTGCACGTTTCCTGATAGGCGGGACTGGTGGTGGATAGAGCTGGGTGTTGCTCTGGTGGGCAGAGCTCAGTAAAACTTTAATCTGCTTGTCTGCTGATGGCTGGGGCTGGGTTACCTCCCTGTTGGTTGTTTGGCCTGAGGCGACCCAACACTGGAGCCTATCCAGCTCTTTGGTGGGGCTAATGGCGGACTCTGGGAGGGCTCATGCCAAGGAGTACTTTCCAGAATTTCTGCTGCCCGTGCCTTGTCCCCACAGTGAGCCACAGCCACCCCCCACCTCTGCAGGAGACCCTCCAACACTAGCAGGTAGGTCTGGTTCAGTCTCCTATGGTGTCACTGCTCCTTCCCCTGGGTTCCGATGCACACACTACTTTGTTTGTGCCCTCTAAGAGTGGATTCTCTGTTTCTCCCAGTCCTGTCGAAGTCCTGGAATAAAATCCCGATAGCCTTCAAAGTCTGATTCTCTAGGAATTCCTCCTCCCGTTGCCAGACCCCCAGGTTGGGAAGCCTGACCTGGGGCTCAGAACCTTCACTCCAGTGGGTAGACTTCTGTGGTATAAGTGTTCTCCAGTCTGTGAGTCACCCACCCAGCACTTATGGGATTTGATTTTATTGTGATTGCGCCCCTCCTACCATCTCATTGTGGCTCCCCCTTTGTCTCTGGATGAGGGGTATCCTTCTTGGTGAGTTCCAGTGTCTTCCTGTCGATGATTGTTCAGCAGTTAGTTATGATTCCGGTGCTCCCACAAGAGGGAGTAACCGCATATCCTTCTACTCCACCATCTTGAACCAATCTCTCCCAATAAATTCTAGTTTATCAAAAATATATCTAGGAGAGACAGTGTTCCAGATAACTGAATTTGCTGATTAAGTGAGACTACTAAACAAAGTAACATCTCATTTATTTCAGACTCTGCCCAGATTAAAAGATTGAATACAGGGTTTGATAAACATTTTCTGTAAAAGGTCAGACAGTTAAATTCTTTAGGCTTTGCAGGCCATCTGGCCTCTGCAGCAACTACTAAACTCTACCCTGGTGTGAAAGCAGCAGCAGACAATATACAAACAAATGAGTGTAGCTATATTCCAATAAAGCTTTATTTATAAAAACAGGTTTGGCCCACAAACAGTAGTTTGCCAATCCCTATTGTGAAACATATCCCTCACCCAGAAGGGAAAAATGCACTCATGTTCTTATTTACTCTGAAGGGAGGACTGACATCCTGAATGAAGTCTTATTCTCTGATTTTGTACACAATTTTTAAAAACTGGGCTATAGTCTTGCTTACAACCTATAGCAAAATTGAAGCAGGTATTTCAAATCAAGGGTGCTAGTGTAGGCCAGTATAGTGAAGGCCAAAATCCTTCAGAACACAGCCAGAGGACTGAAACAGCAGAGCAGTCTGTATCAGCTACTTTAGGGGCAAAACACTCTCCCTAAGCACTTTAACATCATCTTAATGATTTTAATGTCACATGACTCAATATCACTTACTTAGAATGATGACTCTGAATCAACAAAGGAGAGATTCCATTTAATCTCTTTAAGACAGAAGAAACATGGAGACACATAAGATCCATTCAGAAAGACCCATGAAAACTGGCCACCAGAAGTTTTGGAACGAACTGAAGAAACTTTAGGCATCTAGAATATATATTTTATTAAATAATTCCCCAGATAATAATAATAGGAAGACAAACATTTATAAAGCACTTACTATGAGTCATGCATCCTTCCAAGTGTTTTACATATATTAATTTATTTAATATACACAACGATCCAACCAAGTAGGTACTATTATTATACCATTTTTCAGATAAAGAATGGAGGTAAAAGGAGACTGAATAACTTGCCCAGAGTAAAACAGCTACTAACTGTGGGACCTGAACCCACGCAGTCTTGCTCCAGACACCAGTTTTCCAATTACTACCCTATGCCAAGGAATTACCTTATAACTATATGTGGGCTGCCTTATTTCAAAGACCATGAACATGATAAGATATATGTAAAATCTCTACTAAATACAATATAATCTTCACAATCTAACAATTTAGAATTGTCACTGTTTTTCAATGCCTTGGGGTAAAGATTCTAAGTGTCTATTATTTTTGTTCAGTTCCACCAAAATAAAAAGATTGCTTGGATGTTAGATGAAGATATTTTATACTTTTTCAGTGTTGCCTTTAAAATTGTTTTTGGAATGTGCCAGGAAAATAAACAAGTAAATGGAGTTATGGGAAAATTCTTTTTAGGCATTCCTAGTTCTATCAGATAAATATGAGGATGTGAAATGAGTAAGTCCTTCTATTTCTTAGGTCAGGACATGAAGATTAAAACAGATATTTAGGGGCTTCCCTGGTGGCGCAGTGGTTGAGAGTCCGCCTGATGATGCAGGGGACACGGGTTCGTGCCCTGGTCCAGGAAGATCCCACATGCCATAGAGCGGCTAGGCCCATGAGCCATGGCTGCTGAGCCTGCACGTCCGGAGCCTGTGCTCCGCAGTGGGAGAGGCCACAACAGTGACAGGCCCGCATACCACAAAACAAACAAACAAAAAAACAGATATTTATTTGTTGTCTTTATTTCTTAAATAACTTAATTGTAAATTTGGCTTATATTGGAGGAAAGTAATTTGGTAAAATAACTGAGGTTACTACTGACTTAACACCCAACAAAAATATTTGACCCTAATATATCCAGAGTAAAGGACTAAAATTGGTTTATGATGTTCATTAAAAGAAAATTGCAAGTTTGTGGGAGATTTTTTTTTAAATAGCAATGATCTGAAAAACATTTTTGGTTACTGAGTAAGCATCTGTGTTCTTTTTTGTTTCTGATATAAATATTTTTGCTAATCTCCAAGAGTTCAGAGTGGAAAGAAATCTTTGTAGCCTCTAGAAAATAGAGAGGCTACAAACCAAGTTTATATTAATTCCACCATTTGTTCAACTCCAGGCAAGAAACATTTCTCCAAAAGCTGTACACTCTCTTTATAGCACTCTTCCCCAATAAAAAACTAGCATTCATTGCAAAATTTACACAATACTCAAGGAACAGGAAAGAGTGGAGAAGTTTTGATCAGTCATTTTATAGTTGTTGCCTGTTTTTCAATTTCTTCGTACCTTTTTCTAAAACTACAAAGCAAGAAATTCAAACACCTGACACAGAAGAGGATGGGCTAGGTGGGAGGAGAAAAACATTCCATCACCACTTTCTTCACTATTGGACATAAATGTTAAATCAATGGTATTCCCTATAATCATCATTTTCAATCATACGTAAATAGCCTTGGAAAATTGTCAACATATGGGATTAAGAATTAAAAAGTTAAACCGTATTCTTAATTTTTTCTAGATGGTGAAGATTATAATGTTTTAAATCTAACTTATACATAGTGGTCAGACTCAACCCTTAGATCCTATGTAGCCCTATTAAATAACAGAAAAGAAAGGAGAGAAGAGGAGAGGGTAGGAGACAGTAGGAGAGGGAAGGGAAAGGGAGGGGAGGGGAGGAGAAGAAGGAAAAAAGAAAAGAAAAGAACAAAAGATATGGCATAAGTTGGTGAGTTGACCAATAAACCAACTTTCTATTTTTCCTGGAGACAAACAGGACTCATGTCCCAGCCTCCTTTATATTAGGTGAGGCCAATAGGTGACCAAACTCTGGCCTAAAGAATGTGAGCAATCCTCTAGGTGTTTTCCCCTTTGCCAAAGCACAAGGACCTGAAAACTGGTGATAATTAGGTGATGAGAAAAGTGCCACAAGAAAACCACTTGAATGGGAGAAATTTGCCCATCAGGAATATCCATTTTGGTAAAGTGGTAAAACCACTATGGAAAACAGTACAGAGGCTCCTCAAAAAATTAAAAATAGAACCACCATATGATCCATAAGTCCCATTTCTGGGTATATATCTGAAGGAAATGAAATCACTATCTCTAAGAGATATCTGCACCCCATGTTCATAGCAGCATTATTCACAATGACCAAGACATGGAAACAACCTAAATGTCCATCCATGGATGAATGGTTTCTCAACAATGATAGATAAACACACACACACACACACACACAGTAGAATATTATTCAGCCATAAAAAAGAAGGAAATTCTGCCATTTGCAATAATATGGATGAACCTTGAGGGCATTGTGCTAAGTGAAATAAGTGAAAGACAAATACTGTGTGACCTCACTTATATGTGAAATCTAAAAAAGCTGAATTTATAGAAATAGAGAGTAGAATGGTGTTTGCCAGGGTCTAGGGAGGTGGAGGAAAGGGGGAAATGTTAGTCTTAGAGTACAAACTTCCAGTTATAATATGAAAAAGTTACAGGGATCTAATGTACAACACAGAAATTATAGCTAATAATACTGTATTATATACTTGAAAGTTGCTAACAGGGTAAATCTTAAACATTCTCACCAAGAAAAGAAAAATGGCACCTAGGTGACATGATGCAGATGTTAGCTAGTACAATGGTGGCAATCATTCTGCAATACAGTAGTCCGCTCTTATCCTTGAGAGATATGTTCCAAGACCCCCAGTGGATGCCTAAAACCATGGATAGTACAAACTCTATACATAATATTTTTCCCTACACTTACTTACCTATAATAAAGTTCATCTGAATTGCCAGCATCACTACTCTTGCACTTTGGAGCCATTATTAAGTAAAATGAAGGTTACTTGAACACAAGCACTATGATACCTTTACAGCTGATCTGATAATCAGATGGCTACTAATTAGTGACTAGCACGTAGGCAAAGTGATGATTCACATCCTGGGAGGGAGGAGAAGCAGAATAGCATGAGATTTCATCACGCTACTCAGAGTGGCGTGTAATTTAAAACTTATGACTAGTTTATTTCTGGAATTTTCCATTTAATACTTTTGGACCTTGGTTGACCTCGGGTAACTGAAACTGCAGAAACTCACACCTTGGACAAGGGAGGAGTATTGTATCTAAATGTATCAAATCAACTCATTGTATGCCTTAAACTTACACAATGTTATATGTCAACTATATCTCAGTAAACCTGGGGGGAACAAAGGAGTTAAAAACATTCTTTAATTATAATTTTAAATTACTGAAGAGTGGTCTTATCCAATCATTAAAGGTACAAGAAAGTCAGGACAATGGTTACAGATGGCAGTTTTCAAACTGTACTATAATCATCTCAGTAGATACAGAAAAAGTTTTTGATAAAATTTAACATCCATTTATAATAAAAGCTCTCCAGAAAGTCTTTATAGAGGGAAAATACCTCAACATAATAAAGGTCATATATGACAAGCCCACAGCTAGCATCATATTCAACAGTGAAAAGCTGAAAGCATTCCCTCTAAGATCAGGAACAAGAAAAGGATGTCCACTCTTGCCACTTTTATTCAAGACAGTAGTGGAAGTCCTAGCCACAGAAATCAGACAAGAAAGAGAAATAAAAGGAATCTAAATTGGAACGGAAGAAGTAAACCGTGTCATTATGACATGATACTATATATAGAAAATCCTAAAGACACCATCAACAAACTACTAAAGCTCATCAATGAATTCAGTAAAGTTGCAGATTACAAAATTAACATATAGAATCCATTGCATTTCTATACACTAACAACAAACTATCAGAAAGAAAAATTAAGGAAACAATCCAATTTACCATAGCATCAAAAAGAATAAAATACCTAGGAATAAACCTACCTATGGAGGCAAAAGGCCTGTACTATAAGACACTGATGAAATAAACTGAAGACACCACAAACAGATGGAAAGATACATCATGTTCATGGATTGGAAGAATGAGTATTGTTAAAAATGACCATACTACCCAAGGCAGTCTACAGATTCAATGCAATCCCTATCAAAATACCAAGGGCATTTTTCACAGAACTAGAACAATAACTGTAAAATTTGTATGGAAATATAAAAGATCCCAAATAGCCAAAAACAACCTTGAGAAAGAACAGAGCTGGAGGTATCATGCTCCCTGGCTTCAGACTATACTATAAACCTACAGTAATCAAAACAGTATGGTATTGGCACAAAAACAGACACACAGATCAATAGAACAGAATAGAGAGCCCAGAAATAAACCCATGTACCCTTGGTCAATTAATCTGTGACAAAGGAGGCAAAAACATACAATGGAGAAAATATAGCCTCTTCAACAAGTGGTGCTGGGAAAACTGGACAGACACATGTAAAACAATGAGATTAGAACATTCCCTCACACCATATACAAAGATAAACTCAAAATGGTTTAAAGACCTAAATGTAAGTCCTGAAACCATAAACTCCTAGAAGGGAACATAGAACACACTATGACATGAATCGTAGCAACATTTTTTTGGATCTCTCTCCTAAGGCAAAAGAAATAAAAGCAAAAGTAAACAAATGCAACCTAATTAAACTTAAAAGCTTTTACACAGTAAAGGAAACCACCAATGAAATGGAAGACAAACTATGGAATGGGAGAAAATATTTGCAAATGATGTGACCAACAAGCAGTTAATATCCAAAACATAATATATAAACAGCTCATACAACTCAATATCAAAAAAACAAACAACCCAATCAAAAAATGGGCAGAAGACCTAAATAGACATTTCTCCAAAAGAGACATAAAAATGGCCAACGGGCACATGAAAAGATGCTCAACATCACTAACCATCAGAGAAATGCAAATCAAAACCACAATGAAATATCACCTCACACCTGTCAGAATGGCTATCACCAAAAAGACCACAAATAACAAATGTCAGTGTGGAGGAAAGGGAACCATTGTACACTGTGGGTGGGAATGTAAATTGGTGTAGTCACTGTGGAAAACAGTATGGAGGTTTCTCAGAAAACTAAAATAGAACTACCATATGATCCAGCAATTCCACTCTTGGCTATATATAAAAAAACAAACAAACAAACATTGTTTTGAAAAGATACATGCACTCCAATGTTCTTAGCAGCACTATCTACAATAGGCAAGATATGGAAGCAACCTAAGTGTCCATCAACAGATAAATAGATAAAGAAGATGTGGTGTGTGTGTATCTCCTGGGAGAGGGAAGGGGGAGGAGCGAGATAGGGGTAGGGGATTAAGAAATATAAACTACTATGTATAAAATAAATAAGCTACAGGATATATTATATCCTGTATATAATATATATCCTGTATCCGATATATATATTATATACAGGATATATATAATCCTGTATATAATATATAATCCTGTATCTGATATATATATATATAATATATATATTATATTTATAGCACAGGGACTATAGCTTATGTTTTGTAATAACTTTAAATGAAGTATAACCTTTAAAAATTGTGAATCGCTATGCTGTACACCTGAAACTTACATAATATTATACAACTTATATAGCTCAATAAAAAAATAAATTTTAAAAGTTAAAAAAAAATTTTAACTATACTACAAATGAAATTCCTTCATTTCCGTAAAGTCCTCTCATAAATTGCTGGGTAAAGTATGTAGGATAAAGATAAGAGAGGATTCATTTCATTTTTATGTTTGTTTTACTTATTGTGCTCCCTGTATGGTTTCATCTTTAAAAAAAAGAGAGCGATCCTATAGGTGGTAGAACTGTCTCAGACTAACCAACAGTACTTAGAAAATAATCACTCTTAACAACAGTGCACTTAAGCAGCCGAAACGTAGGACACACCTGTGGCCAATCTTCCAAAAAGTGTGATGACCTTCCAGAGTAGAACTAGTTAAAAATTTGGGATTCAGAACTGCTGACTGTACTTTCTAGATCATTCAGAAAGTCATTTTGACCATTCATTTTATTCCTGGGATGAAAAGACCTAGGAATAAGCATCACCTTAACCTACATGTTTATTTCATTAGTTAAATTTAATAAAGAGAGTCAAAACAGGAATAAAAAGCCCAAGAACATCTGTCAGTCTAAATTTTCTAACTCATTTTTTCCTCTGAGGAAACTATGCCCTCTAAAACTTTGTCATTAACAGTTCTAAATATAGACTGTGAGGGAATGCTTATCTGACTATTGGCTTTGTGCTATATCTAAGTGGAAGGAAAGTCATGGCACCAGCTTAACCAACAAGAAAATCCACCCTGTTTGAGGGAAGCAGACATAGCTTAGAAAGCTAAGCAAACTAATCAGTAAGAAATGTATGTCTATATTAGCAGCCACTCCCTATGCATTCTCCCCCCAGTTCCTGGCAACAATTAATCTATTTTCTGTCTCTGTGAATTTGCCTATTCTGTATATTTTATATAAATGGAATCATATGATTTTTTAGAAAAGAAGTGTGTGATATTTTCCATTTTAAAAACTGACAATTATACCTTTTATTAATATTCTGATAACAACTGTCATAAGTAAGATTTACATGGCACTTACAATATCACATTTTATTGTCACGGTAACCATACTGGTATTTTTAATACTCAAGCAACAGACAGATGAGGACTAAGGCTCTGAAAACCTTTGTAATTTTTCAAGATCAAACAGTGAAGACGTTCTTTGCTTTAAAAAGTACTTATCCAAAACCGGGAACATGCTTTTAGAAGTAAAGGAAGCTAACTAGTGCTAAGATCTTCTGCAATGATAATGTATACTTGTAAAGTAGATCACAGTGCACAAAGAATTAAAACGTTCTTTAATCAGCACTTTCTCATCGTGCTGCTGATATTCACCAATACAGTAAAATACCAGGACATATATCATCATTTTCATTTTATAGACATAGAGACTGAGGCTTAGAAAAATTTAACGATGACCTGAGCATGATCTCACTGACTCCAAGATTAATGCACTAAGTCTTTCTGCCTCTTGAAACTGGAAATTGGAAGGATACAATTCTGGCTAGTGACTAATATAATGAAAAATTGTATCACCTGCATACAGTATATAATTAAAGTGGAAAAAATGATTTTTTTTAAATTAAATGAAAGCTCCTCCTCTTCCAATGGGTAGTGTCGAGCTCCACAAACAGAGGGAATCATACAATTCTAAAGTGTTTAACTCTTTGTGGTAGCAATGGGGGGGGATTGTTTCATTTGTTTTGCTCCACCTTCTTTAAAACATGCTCCAGGTGGGACAGTGAGTCTTTTGAAAACGCCAGCTAAGAACAATTAAATTCTTTGGCAAGAGTAAGCAATAAGATTAGTCCTATATATAACAGTGGAAAAAATGTCTTAGAGAAGAGTAAGTCTTTCCAAAAGCAAAATTTACCAAATGAAACACTGGAAAATGTAATTCAATCAAGAAATAATATTTTCTTTCCATTTGGATTGTTGTCATTGCTTTAGTAGGTAGTGTTAATAGTTGCCAAAAGCCAATTTGTATTCATGAATGCTTTGCAAGTTCATGATGTAATACATTCCTTTTTGGATATATCTTTTGTCAAATCCATCTGTCTATGGCAGATATGCATAGTTTTACAGAACCTTATCTGCAAAAAAACTTCCACCGTCAGACAAAAACAGCTATAGAAAATAAAGAGGACGGGAGGGAAAACAGATCAACTACTGCTATTTGGAAAATGTTTCCTTTTTTCACAACGCCTTGCTCATGGATACCTGTCCACTGGAAACCTGGCACACCTCTACTCTTTCTTTTCTTAATATTCTGCCCTTTCATGAAAAAGAGATGTAACCCCAGCATCTCAGGGAGAACTGAAAGATGAAGGTCCTGGAGGAAGCACCAATGCAAGATGTCAATACTCCCACCAGAAGTTCCCTGAGCCACGTTCTGAACACCTTCTGAATTGCATGAGCGGCTGATTAACGTTTGATAATTAAGCATAAGTCACTTTTTATTTGATTCATCTCAATAAGAGCTCAAGCAAGTTAATGCTATAAAGAATGAGGGCACAAAAAGCTGGAAGGGAATGTGACTGCTATACCGAGAAAGCTACACTGACCCTATGGCAAGAAAAGGAGCCGGCTTAGAGGTCAGAAACTAGTTCAGAGAAAGCAGTTTCCACCCTTACCATTTCTCACTGTAGATGGGTCCTGAACCACCTGGAGGGCGAGATGATAGTCCCTCAACAGATGCACTACTTTCTTCCACTGTTAGAGTCAGTTAGGAATGTAGAAGAGTGAACGTCAACTATTACTATTAGCGTCTACAGCCACAGAAACCCAATAAATGAACTCACTATACTATCACGATAAAGAAGCTTATACTGTTTCTTCACAAAGTAAATGTATTTCTGAAAGAATGTATTAGAATTATACTTTTTAAAACTATTTCACATACACTTGGCTGATACAGAAAAGGATTCTATGTTCATTATTTTTCTCTTCTTTTACAAACCTCATCCATTGCTGTGACCTAAAAGGGGTCATATTTTAGAGGGCAAAAATATTTTAACAACAAAACTTTGCACTTCAGTGTGACCAAAACATAAAATTTTGCAAAAAACACAACTACTATTTCTTTCCTACTGACTAAATCATGTCATTTAAATGGGTGCAACCAAAAATAAACCACTCTTGGGTATAAAAATAATATTTTTATAGGAATTGGCAAGTAACTACTCTAGCTATTAGAAGTTTATATTTGCCCCAGAAACCTGTGATTTTAAAAACTGTTCAAATGATTTATGCTTGAGGCTTATACATAGCACAAATATATACATTTGTATCTCTAAGTCTAAAGAGGAAAAATTAGACAGAAAGTAAACTGGAAAACAACCCCAAATTATAAGAAATTCCCTAACTTTGTGCTATATTGAGAAAAGGTATAAAAATGATTTGGGAGGAAGAAAAATTATTTATTTTTACACATTAACTTCATAGACAAAAGCCCGATTTTTTTATGATAGGTTAGGATAAAATCAATCATGTTTTCAAAGTAAAAAGTGAACTGCTTCCACTCACCAGTCTACACTCGTATTAATTCTATCCTGCAGTGCATGCTATAGAGGGTAAAAACATGCTGATGTTTTCTAGTTGCTCAGTTCAGTCTGCTCCGGCTTTATCTTCAACCTGGTTAGCAACAGAAGCCACCACCAGCAATTACACAAACCTAACAACGGCTTCCTTGGAATTTGATCCGTTCCTACCACACGTCCCAATCCACATGCTTTCTTCTGTTACCACTGTTGTCTGTGTGTGTTTGATGTGCTTCTTAAAAGGCTTTTTAAAAAACAACCTAGGGATTTCTCATTCAGCTCCCTACCACATAAACAGGACCACTGAGGATCATTTTTATACATGTAAAAATGTTCTAGTTATCCATAGACTATGTCTCAGTACAGCTTCAGATGACTGCAAAGAAAAGCTCTGTTGTCATTTCATACTTCTCCTCTTTCTGTGCTCTAACTGCTGTGTACCTGTGTCCCAAAAGGACTGCCTGCCACGAGCTGCTCCTTCCCAGCTATGGATGGCAGGGGTGGGAAACCTTGAAACTTGCCCGACTCGAGGGCTCTCAGCCGTTGCTTTGACACCAGCAATCTGTTTAACCTGTTGGACCTTTATCACTTTTCCTGACCCCATAAAACAAACAGGGCTAGCAAAGGCACTGAAGAGCCTCCTTCAAAAGGCAGCTTGCCTGTGAGTCGTGGCAAAAAGCTGGAATGACCCTGCCAGGTCTTAGAAGCTTTAAGATTAACTGCATTGAACTTGATACATAGAAAACAGCACCTTGAAAATGAATCATCTGCTACTTCAGTATTTTCTAATTGCAATCACTCCCTCTCGGGGCATGTAATTAATTTACGGAGTTTAAAAAAAAGAAGTCAGGATTACTCACACAGTCTTGAAGATGCAATGTCAGCTATTTAGGACAGAAACATCCAAGGCCGTGTTAGAACTCAATTACGACTACATATGCGTTAAAGCAGGAACTGGCAGGCCTCTGGACCACAGCAACTATAGGACTCGGGCTTCTCGTACGCTGGGCTATAATTTATGAAACTGAGCCCCAGATCCAGCCAATCATTTAGCTCCTCATAACAAGTCTAACTGGCTCTGGAAGGCTGAAAGGGCTGCACTAGAACAACAAAGATGAGATATTCCACATAACACTCAGCTGATCTGGAATCACTTTCTTTGCAGGGCCAGAGAAAAATCACCACTTCACTGTCTGAGGGAAGCAGGACAGAGGACCTGGGAAATGCGACCTCACCCTGGAGCAAGATCTTTTATGGTTTGGCAATCCCAACAGTGCTGGCCTTAAAGATCCCACCTACCGCTGGAACCCGGAGGGCAACTATAGCAGCAGAAACCCGAAGGTAATTTTCATCTTTCTTTTTATTTTTAGTAGGAGTAATGCTGAGTCAAAATGATATACATTAAGTCACTTGGGCAACTAGGTATGCTTTGATTTTATGTTACCTTTTTGTACTCTCATCTATTGTAGGATCATTTGCTATTAAGTATGAGTAGAGGGTGGCTTAATGTACCTGAAATAAACTTAAAACCAAAATGACCATTTGCGGAGGAAGAGAGATCCTTTGCCAGAACTGTTTTTGAGCTGCCTTTTCAGACGGGCAGCCTTTTCACCCACCCACAGAAACAAGAATAAAGGCAGCTCAGGCAGGGAGAGGAAAGGGGTTTCATGGGTACAATTAAGTGCTTTTAGTGTCTTAAAAGGAATAACGGTGCTCAGGAAGACGCGGTATTGTTCTGACCCTTGGCACTTAGGCCATATGAGAAGGTACTAGGATGCACCTTGGTGGGGTCGTTGGGGCAGAGAATAACATCAGCGCAAGTTGGCAGAGCCCCCGTGGCCCAGGTTTCTGTTTTCTTGGCACTAGTTTCCTTATTTCCCATTACATTTTGAAGTGTTAGTTATGCCAACAGCTTGTTATACCATACTGCCAAATGTGTAGTTATTACTGGATCTGTGGGAAACATTTTAAGTCAAAAGAGATGACGGAAAGAGAAACTCAAAAAAGAAAGTAATGGAACTGACATACAGGTAGCCCAACACCACACCCTCAGATACTCAGCACACTTTACCTAATGACAAATCCTTCCATATCCTCAGCAAATGGTATGTTTCTTCAACAAATTTTGTAGCAAGTGTGACATGAGCACCAAAAATTCACTGTAATAAACTTTTAAATAATGAAATCAATCATTATACTTTCAAGTGACAATAGAACCTCCACAGGATTAAACTCATGTCAGTTTTATATGCTCCCAAAGGAAGAAGCCAGGAAGGGAAACTTGCTTCGTTTAGTGATGAAATATAAGGAACAGTAACAGAAAAGACATTTATGCCCTTTTTGTTTGCTGTAGATAGTTGACTGAATTCAACTTGAGATTTGATCCCAAGAAGAAAAACAGAGCAGTACACAGGGAACAGAAAAAGTAATCCATTCTCAATTCCCCCAAGATTTGTTCTTTGAATTGTCCAACTTGTGACTAGCCAGGGAGGAATATTTCACTCTGTTTAAATATTTTTTATTTAATTAAATTGTTTACTTGACAATTAATATAAAATTAATTGTTTATTTGACAGTGTTGCTGCCTATGGTGACTATGTGAGAATTGAAACTTCTGAGGGAAGCCAGGTTGTTAAAACTGTGATTCCCTTTACTCAACGGTAACACAGATGATCTAGTCTGAAAGGGAAAGCAAGCTCTTAAGGTAATGTTGTCACTGAAACCTCAACACACAACACTCCCTGTTTCTCATTCCCTGAAAAATATTACATTAAAATCCCTTCAAACGCCCATGTTCAAATCTCCATTTGTCAACAGACAAGTCCAAGGATACTCTAAACTAAGGCATTTAAGTCACTTCACATGATAATGTCCAGAAGTTTCCTACAGGAAAACTTCATCTTTGACAACTTTGAAGATAACCATCTCACCACTCAAGACAATGGCCAACAACCATCCAGCAAGTCCTTGAGTTAGAAGCTTTCTCAGCTTCTGGAGATTGTCTGTGTCAATATAAAACTCAGTTTCCTACTGACCCCTGGTGCCCTGACCCTTACAAACACTAAAGGTTTTGTTTGACTCAACTGCAAGCTGTTCATCTGTTAGTAAGTAATGCATGCCCGAAAACACATTCATGATGAGAGCTTTCTAAAAGACCAGCATGGGCTTCCCTTCCTATAATCGTAACAGTCGTGATAGCCTGAGACATGTTACTGTTACTTGGCAATTTGGGGGGGAGGGGTAGATATTTAGTGCCTGGAGCTGTCACATAGCAGGGAAAACCCCACATTGGGATGAGGGAAGTGATGTCTCAGTACAATCCAACTTAAGGGGATTATACCGTTTACATTTGATTTCAATACCTTATTAAAAAACAGTGCAATGAAGGAGGAAATTTAAAAATACACACAGATACTCTAATCTTCTTTTGCCTAAAGTTGTTAGTGCAGTGTGTTAAAGTCAGCTAGGGGGCTTCCCTGGTGGTGCAGTGGTTGAGAGTCCACCTGCCGATGCAGGGGACATGGGTTCGTGCCCCGGTCCGGGAAGATCCCACGTGCCGCGGAGCGAGTGGGCCCGTGAGCCATGGCCGCTGAGCCTGCGCGTCCGGAGCCTGTGCTCTGCAACGTGAGAGGCCACAACAGTGAGAGGCCCGCGTACCGAAAAAAAAAAAAAAAAAAAAAAAGTCAGCTAGGTATCACTGCCCATCAGTCAGGGCTTGTGCTAGCAGATTCTGGGCAGAAAGACTATCTCCATTATCACCATCAATTAATATCTGTTGGCTGTTGCATCCAGCACTGAGAGGCTCGTGGTATACAAGGGTCACCCAAACAGCTGAATTCCATTCTTACTCATTTCCTGGATCTCCACCTCACAGATAAGAATTAAGATGATCCCAATAAAAGTAGCTCAGGAATGCAAACCTCTTTCTGAACCAAAAACTGTCAGCAAATCTCAAATATCAGAGCAACTCTGGTTGACTGAAAAGTGTCCCTATATCTGGGCCAGGAAGGATTTCTAGGCCCATAAGCTAATCGTCTGGCCCTGCAGTTTATGTGGCCAAAGGAGCTGCTCATAAGAAAACTCATAAGAAACATCCAGACCCACCATGTCAGTGTGTCAGACCAGCTGAGACTGGCGGGATGTTAACTGCACTCCAGGTGACGTGGATAAATAGCCCCATTGTTTTCACAGCACTGGACGCCGCCTAAAGAAACCCTAGACCTTGGACCAGGTTGCTGCGTAGTGTGAGGGAGGACTGCTGACAGTTCAAATGCCAGCTCTTGGAGCCACTGTCTATAGTGTAAACCGAAAGAGAAGCAGTTACTTAGAAAAACGTCAGCAAGAAGGCCTGCTCACTTTAACAAAGTAAAAAAAAAAAATTTTTTTTTCACTTATATAAAAAGGCATTTATATATGGTGGTCATTGCCGGGAGTAAGCTTATGTTCTTGGTTCAGATAACAAAACACATCATCTGGGCACATAGACCTCACAATCAAACTTGTTCTTGGCCCATGGGGGGAATTTTTGTGGCTGTTTTTCAGCTGTCTCCCCAAGAACATGAATGCTTGGAAATGTACTAAAAATGCATGTGACAAGATTCTAAACCATATTATACATGAAATTAACCTAAATCAACAACCTTTTGCACTCATATATAGTCAAAACTCTTCTAGGTAACGAGACGTGAGTGAAAGGATATTTCTTTGGCCTTGCTGTTTGTCAGTGTTTGTCAAAAGCCATACAACAATACGGATACAAAATAGGCAATGACTTGCATTTGGAAGAGAAAAATTTGAAGGGTTGCATTCTTCATATTTGATGCTAAAACCGCCTCTTGTTTCAAGCAATGTGTAAGCATTATAGCATGGAGGTTGAGAGCATAAATTCTGAGCCAGACTGCCTGGGTTCAAATCCCAGCTGACTCTTAACTGTGGACTTGGGGCAAGTTACTTAAGAACTCTATGCCTCAGTTTCCCCATATGAAAAATGGTGCCACCCACAGTAACTACCTCCTGGGGCTGGTGTGAAGATTAAATGGGCAACACCCTGCTTAGAACTGAGCCTCTTACATGGTGAACATTCATTAAAAGAAAACGATCATTTGTTTTATGATGATTATTAAGCTCATTGCAAAAAAGGTACACAATATCCAAAATGGAGGTGAATTACTAAACAGCCAGATATGGTGAAATATAGCTATTAGCATTACATATTTCATTTCAGGTAATATTTATACAAGTAAGATTTTTGTCTTAAGGCAGCTGAGATAAAAGCTCAAGGAGGTGGGTCTGTTAACTGTCAGTTTTCTGCCTGGTTATCACTTGACATTTTCAACCCTGCCCCGCATTTACTGTGTCACACAAGGACACTAACCTAGGAAATGACACAGAAAGGAGTTATTGTAGACATGATTCATATGATAGTTGGTACGAAGTTCAGGCTAGTTTAAAGATTCCTGCGTGAAGGCAAAAAAAAATAATGGAAGCCATTCATTTCAGTCATGGTACCCTAACCAAAAAAAGATTTGAAGGGAAAAAAAAAAAAAAGAGAGAGAGAGAGAGAGAGAGAGAGAGAGTTACCTATCATGAACAGCAGTGCTGATTATCTAAAGACATGAACCATGTCTAGAATTCATGCTGACTTCTCAGCTTAGATATGAGAGAACACTGAAGCTAATTATCTCCTTTCCTCCTGTGATAGGGGATTTCTCAGTTTAGGAGATTATTAACTGAAACTTCTACTTACTCACCGAGAAGGTGCAGAGAAAAAACAGTCTGCTTGGTGAGGGAGCAGCCACCCTAGGGAAGGACAATAGACTCCTACACTCAGTCGTTCCTGCATTCATTCATTCACTCACGAGGGGTCTTGCCCCTTATCTCCTTCCACGCCCACACAAACACCCACCAGTCACATCTCATCACTCACAGGGCCTCAGGGAGCCCACGCTCTCTGACCCTATGCTTCTGAGGATGTCCCTCTCCATCTGCATGCCGCTCCCCAGCACCTACAACTAAGACCAAGGAAAAGCCCCTCCTTCCCAGCAAACCCCTTCCTACCCACCTCCTCTGCATGGAAGGTGCTTATTCCCTGCGGGATAAATTAATGAATCAGCACCATTTACCTCATGAATTAGCAGGACAAATAATCAGTGGGAAAATTGGGGAACATTTTCAATTTAGCAAAAACAAACAAAAAAAAGATTTCAAAATGAAATCTAGGGTACTTTCAACAAGATCCAAAATGAAATCAAATGTTAAGGCTTAATAGTCCCGTAGACAGACTCTTCACTAGAGTTAGAGAATCATCTCCGGTCTTTCTCAACAAGTTGATAAAGAAACGCAAGGAAGCCTACCCAGGTTGCTAGAAATGACTGCATATGTGAAAGGTTTGTATGGAGTCCAGCAGGGAGTTGAATGAGCTAAACTAAGTCTCTTTATTCTAATTATCCTGCTCCTGGCAGAGGAATGCAACAGGAAGGGGGAGGTCTCAGATTCAGGGGTGGGTGATTATCTCCCCCACTCCCCTAGGCTGCATCAGCTCCAGAGTTGGACATGAAGTTTCTCTCCGGGGTCCACTTATGCCACTGAGTCCTTGCCACCTGCAGTATTGCTGCAGTCCAGGCCTGTTACTGAGGGGACAGTCACTGGGCACTGGACATTCACCAAAGATAAGGACGATGGGAAGGGCTGAAGAATTAAGAAAACAGTGTGTTGGAAGGTAACCAACAGAATTGTGACACAGGTCCAATGTGTCTTTAGGCCCTCTCCCACTTCACCTCTGCCTTGCACCTCAAAAAATATATATATATTTTTCCTTATATATATATATTTTCCTAATCTCCCCAGCTTCCTCCACCAAAGCGGTCCACAAAGGAGCCTGTCCTCCCCTCCCACCAAATGAATCCTCTTGGGTGCCATCCCCAGAGCGACCAGATTAAACCCGTCTGTGCCACTATGGTTAAATGTCCCTGTCATCTTGTACGCGGCACTGCATTTTAATAGAGGCTTTCTAGAAATAAACTCGAGAACCAAGGAATTTACGACACTGAACACTTCAGGCCCCTTGGAGCATGACAACAAAGGCATGCAGAAGGCAGGCGGGGCTTTCTGGGCCCTGGGACCCACACCAGCATATCAGTTACCTTCTCCTCTCAGGAGTGGGCCACCGCGACACACAGCCCAGAGCCAAGGAGAACGCTGGGTTTTCACTCCTTCAGGCAAGGCCAGTTGGGCATTACACAACCCGTATAACCACTCATACAGTCATGTCTCTGTGGTCCCTGAGGCTTCCCTCTCTATTTACAGAGCACAGGCTACCATCAGTCAAGATTTCTCAATTTTTAGTCCTCCCACAATAGAGATAAATACTTGGCGTCTCACAAGCACTTTGGCTATGGGGACACATTCGTGATCACCAGTTACTAAGAGGCATAAGTCTCACAATGTCTCCCAATCCACAGGATTTTTTTTTTACTTTTTTTTTTGCCATGAGAATTTAAGCACAGACATCAGAGCAGTGGAAGAAGAGCAGACGGCACTTGTGTCCCACGTGCTTTGAAAAATAATGCAGAGGCACTTGAACTTCTTGCGCGTTGGGATTGGTGAAGGTGCTTGTTAACATGGTAGATCTTTGATCCCACCACAGGATGCTCATCTCACAGGTCTAGAATGGAGCCGAGAAATCTGCATTTTTTTATTGGTACACACCCCCCCGCCCCCAGGCTTGTTAAACCAGTCATCACAGATCACCCTTGAGAAGCACTGAGATAGTGCATGCAAACCACTTAACATAAAACCTGGCATGTTACAAAGTGCTCAATACTTACTAGCTGTAATTATTAAGAGTTGGAATTGATCCCAACTTCATATACTCTACTCAGACCTAACCTTGGTTAAGTGAAAATTGCACATGGGCGTGGCAGCGTGATAGCAAGCCAGGAGCTAGTTTAGTGCAAGGAAAGAGAAATGAGGGATACGGGACAGAGATAGCCTAATTTGTGTCCTTCTAGTGATCTATTAGCCTTTGATGAAAACTCTTGAGCCTCAATTACCCGCCCTCGCCATTCCACAGTATCAACAGCTCTGAAAAGACAACACAGCAATGTTTGAAACAATCGTCTACGAACCAGAAGTTCCCAAAGTAAAAACACTCAAAATATTGACACTTTCATTTTTCTGCCCCAAAGAAAGCAATACAAGGTTATTTGTTTTGTAAGACAAAGCAGGGCCCAAGTAAATAGGGCAGTTTTAAGTGGCTGAGTCCACCAACTTTAGCACAATATAGGAGAAGTAAATCCCCAACCTGACGGGCTGCTGTGCTTCTGTGAGTCTTGGCTAATTTCCTCTGCAATGATGTGGGTCTTCCACGGATGGTTGGAGCTAACTGTGTCTACTTACCACTTGGAATCACTCCTCACAGTAAATAGGATGGCCCTTCAGGAAATCTTCTATTTAGTTAGCATGCTCCTGAGTATAGGACAAAGCTCTGTTGTTTAAGAACATAAATAACAAAAGTTTTGTTCTTCCAAACCAAGAGGGAAATTATAGAACCATCCAAAATCCTTGGTCTTAAACTGCATCAGGATAACAAGAATGAAATATAATTTTAGGTTACCCAACAGTAGTCACTCACTCTCCTCTTCTGCCTTCAGAAAACAATGACTCAATATGGCCTTTTTCTGACAGCCTTAGGAAAAAATGTTCCACATATTTGGAAGTAGGGCTCTTCCTGCCTTTAAATCAATGGAAGCTATTCAAAGCCCTCTTAGCTTTCTCTCTGAATCATGGGCATAGGAACACAGCTGTTTGTACTCATACAATTAAAGTAAAATAGAAACCATGTGAAAAAAAAAAATCAAAGAATTTTCTTATACCATCCCAGGTTCTTGACATGTGTTTCACTGCCTGCTTTTCCTCAGTAACCTCTAAAAGGTTGATACGTATTATTATTCCCATTTTTTACCAAGAGAGGTTAAATAAGCTTCCCTAAAAAGAGATGAAATTGAGCTATTTGTAATGAGGTGGATAGACCTAGAGTCTGTCATACAGAGTGAAGTAAGTCAGAAAGAGAAAAACAAATACCATATGGTAATACATATATATGGAATCTAAGAAAAAAAAATGTCATGAAGAACCTAGGGGTAAGATGGGAATAAAGACACAGGCCTACTAGAGAATGGACTTGAGGATATGGGGAGGGGGAAGGGTAAGCTGTGACAAAGCGAGAGAGAGGCATGGACATATATACACTACCAAACGTAAGGTAGATAGCTAGTGGGAAGCGGCTGCATAGCACAGGGAGATCAGCTCGGTGCTTTGTGACCACCTAGAGGGATGGGATAGGGAGGGTGGGAGGGAGGGAGATGCAAGAGGGAAGAGATATGGGAACATATGTATATGTATAACTGATTCATTTTGTTATAAAGCAGAAACTAACACACCATTGTAAAGCAATTATACTCTAATAAAGGTGTAAAAAAAAAAAAAAGCTTGCCTAAGGACATGAAGATGGTAAGTGGCAGAAATGGAAGTTAAACAAGAAAGAAAGTAAAAGTAGCCTCAAATCCTACCAGGTAAGATTTAAGTGAAAAACCTCCCACATTTCTATTCATATAATTGTATACAAATGTGATCATTTTGTTTTAGAATCTTGCTTTGCGTCATTAAATAATTGTCTACACCGTAGGTAAAGCTCTTTATCGTCATTTTTATTGACTGCACAGAACTTCCCAGAAGGTGTTTACCATAATTGACTAAGCCATATCCCAACTGATGAACATCAAAATTATTTCTAGTTTTCCCTATCAATAGGCTTTTGCAAACTTATTTTTACATTCAAGTAGTTATCCCCTTAGGGTAGGTCCTAAACTGAGAATTGTTGGGCAAAGAGATGTTACATTTTCCATTTCAGTGCATATCACCCAACTACCCTCCAAAAGGTTGCATCAGGTAGCTGCATGAATGTGTACATCTCCTCACATCACGGGCGCACCAGGTTTAACCAACCATTTACATTTCTGCCAAAATGACAAAGGGAAATGATAGCATTTTTATTTGCGTGTCTTTCATTATTAGAGAAAGTTAGACATTTGTTCCTATGTACTTGGTCATTTGCAATTCTTCCAGGAATTAATTATCCCTATCCTATTTCTGCTTTACTAGAGTCTGACTCCAAACATTCATTCTATTAGAGTCTGACTCCAAAATTCATTGCAAAGGCTTTCTCCTGCCTCTTGTTGCTTTCTCATTGTCTGTGCTGGTGTATCGGAGACTTTGATCTATAGCCAAGAAAACTTCAGCCACATATTGCCAGGGTGATTAGTCAAGTCCTATAAAACATGTTCCAAGAAGAAAAACTGGTTAATTCTGAAGAAGAGAAAGCCATAAACTTCTCCTCGGTTGTCTGCTTCAGAAATAGGTCAACCCCTGACTTTATCAGCAGTTGTTTATCTTATAAGAAACAATGATCCATTCAAACTTAATGTTCTTTTGCACAGAGAAATTTGGATAATGGAAGAGGGGTCAAGAACAGTTGAAAGGAACATCCCCAGGACCAGGGGCTGGGAGGGAGGGAAGAAAAATACACACACACTTCTGTGCCCCAGGCAGAGGCAGACCACAGATTCACAGATTGTGCTGAGATCCAGCTTAGAGATGGCCTCACTCCAAGGAAACCGAGGCCCCCAGACATAAAGTGACTTGCTGCAGTCAACTGGCAAATGGCAGTCCCTTGCCCCCCTGAGCAGAGCTCATCCTACTAGGGGACACTGGCCACAAGTAAAGCACAGTTGAGTCCCCAGAGCTGAAAAACTGGTTCTGCCTCCCAAAGTGCCAGGATCATGCCGAAAGGCATATGTGACAAACGCACTCTCACCCCAGGCCCAGGAACTTATTCCCAGAGGGCCTGGACCAGATGCCTGGACGGCCTCATAGATGCTAGGTCTGGGCACAGTTCGGACTGGCTGTGCAGCCAAGTCCAGACTCTGTGTCAGACAGAATCAAGCCTGGCCATAGAGTGGTCCTATCCTCCCAGATGGGCTTCTGCCTTAGCCCAGCAGAGACCCAAATGTGATCAAAATGTCTGACAGGAGAACTGCACAAGGACTACCCTCTCCCATCTCACATGCAGAAAAATGCAAGGGTCAGTCAGTGGCCCCGCATTCATTCCTCCAAGGTGATCAAAGGCAAGCACTCAGCCAGCTGTCCAGTGGCATAGCTCCTTCTCTATATGGTCCTATCATGAAGCTCTTACCAAACCCAAATGATGGCCTGTATTCCACCCAACACATATCCTTGGTGAGGCCTAGAAAGACAGCCTCCTCTATCTCTTCTCAGTTTGAAAGCATTTTTCTTAACTCTTTAGACATTCTGTGACCTAACAGAATCAGTAGTTCCCCTTGAGCCGTAAAGAACAACTGGATGAGCATATTGGGACAAATGGCCTAGGATTCAATAGCGATGATTGTTTTGCACCGGGAGATGCACCTGAGTTATGTTATTTAATCCTCACAACGACTTCCCAAGGTGGGTCTTTTTATCTGTTCTTGAAACAAAGAAATAGAGGAAACAATAAGAAACAGCTCATTTCTGGACTCAGGTGATTCTTCTGCAGAATTTTTTGAACTTTGATTTTGACTTTCAGCAGTTCTTCGAAAAGGTTGAGAGAAAAGGACAGAGGAGTCTGTCCTGAATGTTAACCTGTCCTGAAGGTTGATTCCTGGCTGCTGGACCAACGGGCTCCCCTCAGTTTCCTCCCTGGAAAAAAAGCTATCTCACGCCGATGGCCTTCTTTGGGAATAGGATGTTTCCCACAAGAGAAAATTCTTTCCAAAACTTAGTGCTTATTTTAGGAGAGTTGAGTGGATTCCCAGCCATCTTTCACACAGGAAGTCTGATATCCCCAAATCAAGGATACACTCTTCAAGTAAGTTTCAACAACCCTACTGGTCATTAAAGACTCAAAAAATAAACAAAGAAACAGACAGGGGAAGCTATGTTGGTTCAGAACATTTGTGAACACATGAATTTTTCAGCAGAAATTTGCTAATCCCTGTGGTATATTTCTCTCATCTCCTTTGGAGTTTTCCTATCAACTCTCAGGGTTCCTGGGGGCTTAATTTGCTGACTCTGAAGGCTGGACTAATGCAGCTGGTTTTTGTTTCCTGAAACATTCATTCAATTTAGATTAGCATATTTGCTTCTTTTCTTTTTTCTCCAAAAAAGATCCAAAAGAAACTAATACCTCATTCCAAGGGTGGAAGTGATATCACTTGGAACTATTTAACATTTAGTTATAATACACCTTACATAATACTACACTGGGGAATATACCTAATTCCACAGAGTATCCAAAATGGTATCTGATTCAGTACTAAGCTCCTGCAAGGAACTCAATAAATACACATTAATTTATATTCACCAGGATAATAATGGTAGTAAGAATATGCATCTACAAAGAACTTTTCTATTCTCAAATCACGTCCACAAATGTCATTATAAATGAACTTCAAAATCTCATGGAGGACTGAGAAGGGGCTTTTGTTCATACATATGAAGATTTCTATCCTGGCTTTGCCACTTAGCTGTGTGACCTTAGGCAGGTTCCTGAAGGGATCTGAGCCTCATCTTTCTCAACTGTAAAACATGAGTGATAATTATTCCTTCCTTGCAGAGTTGATGAGAGATTTAAAGATAACATATGGCAAAGGCACAGTAGAGTACCTGACACATGGCAGGCATTTAGAAATGGAAATTATTATTATTATAAAGCAGGACTGATATAATTATTCCCTCTTACAGTTGAGGGAATTGAGACCAAAAGAGATTAAATTAGGCCAGAGCGAGGACCAGAACCCTAGCAGGTCTTCCACTCACCAAAGGAAAGAGTTCTCTACTCTGCTTCAAAACCTGAAGTGTGAAAAGTAGAATTATTGCCAAAACATGGGTGCTGATCTCTAAATCTTGAAAATAGTTGATCCGTGCTTTCAGCAGCATAGAAGGCAATTAAATTAAAAGTCTGTCTCCATGTCAACGTTCTCAAAGGAAGAAAGATTTAATCTCTTTTCTCATTTGGATATGAGAAAATTTTCTATGGATTTGATGAGTTTTATCTTTGATAATCTCTCATATCTTTTTCTAACTTTCCTTCACAAATTTACTAATCTTGACACTTTGGTTTGGGTCACCTGCCCTTCAACTAAAGTTAATATAATCTGTGAACAAAACAGACCCCAAAGTAGAGAAGCTTGCCAACTTCAGAATGCAAGGAGGTGCAAGGAGTTCACCTTATTGAATTATCTTTTCAAATATGTAGCTCATCGCTCCAAAGCAGTAATAAAGGTAATTTTAGGACCTTTGTGGCCTCTGACACATGTGACAGGCAGAACTTTTTGGTCTGCACTTTTTCAGTTCTAGAACTGGTCAGTTCTAGAATACGGTTGGGATGTCTTCTTCTTCTTAGAACTTCTTTATAATAAGTTACTACATTCAGCATTATTGACAGTAATGTGAGACCTGCCTCCTAAGTTTGGGAAGTTTTCAGAACCTCACAACAGGATCCAAAATCGATGGTGCCCTCCACAGCAGGCCTACCTAACCTTTTGTGAAATCGCTGAAATAGGCTACTAAAGTTGAGTATCACTCACACGTCCATGTCTTTTTAATGATGTAGCTAGAATGTTGAGTACAGATGGCCAGACTATTATCAATATAAACCCTAGTGAACAAGAATGAAGAGAGAGAATCCAGGACACTCCCTCCCCCACTACCTGGTAGAAAACAAGTGAAAACATGGCGTGATCTACAGACAGCATATTCTACCTGCTCAAAGAACACCAACATTGTAAATATTTGACACTCTGTCCAGTGTGTAACTTAGCCAACAACTGTTCCAGTTTGTTAGTAAATTCTCCTTCCATTTTATTCTTGCCTATATTTTCTTTGCCTTTCTTTTGTTCTTTTGCTTTTTTATCTCCGCATTTCTGTGTTATTCCTCACATGTATTTCTATTCCCACCTTTATCCCACTCTTCTTTATTACCTGAAAGTGCTTTCAGAAGAATCAAGTGCTATAGAAATGTAAAGTTGTTATATCATTATTACTCTTACCATCTTTATTATTTATGTCAAGACATTTTTAAAGGTCTTTTGCATTCTCACTATTGTATCAACAACTTGTTCCTCTAGCCTTTTTCTTATCTGGTCTTCCACATATATTTCAGAATATGGCACATAAATATTAATAATAGAAGCAAAGTTGAATAGCTTTATGTTACCTTTTTTTAATCTGGAAGTATCCAGTGAGTTAGGGGACATTTGTTGTACACCATCTGCAGACACAATTATTGTACCCAAGCTGTACCCAAGCTATAGAGGAAATTCCAAAGATACAAAAGACATGTTTCTTGACCTTAGAGCTTTGAGCCTAGTCAAAGTGACAAGCCACACAATGAACAACTTAAGGGGACATCTATAACATGTGCAGATAACTAGAGTTAAAGCAGAGGACCAAGTTTGAGTTGACCAGGTAGAAACCCACGTAAGGTTTTCCTAAGGTGAATTTCAAGAGGGAGAAGAAAGAAATGAGAAGTCTAGGGGAATAAGGGCATTCTATCTGACCCACCACCAATGTTATTGAATCATTTTCTACAGCCTTTTTCAGTCTCCTAGGGACTATCCAGTTTTATGATTCCTTTCATATTTCTGTTCTGAATACATTACAAAAGCTACTTTGGAACTTTAGAAAGCTCTAATATGTCTTACTTTATACAGTGCACTCTTGTTTGTTTGTTGTTTTACTTCCATGACCTTGCATGTTGCTTTGATATAACTACAGCCGGCTTCTCTAGTTCTTTCAAGTTTTTCAGGTCTTTTTACGTCTGTATTTTTAGCATGACATATGAAGGGCAGGATTTTTTTTAAAAGCAGTTCTGTGGTATCTGCTGTTTGCGGTACGTGGCACAGCCCAGCAGCCTTGAGACTTTATCCCAGCCCTCACCAAGCCTCTGTATTGTCCCTCAGGCAGTTTCATTCTCTCTGCAAAAAAAAAGATGAGGTTACAAAACAGGCTCTTCCACACTTAAAAGGGGATGCCAAAGCAAAATGTTCTAAATACTGTCTGAATCTGTTAGACGGTTGATGGGCTTCAATAAGCTCCAAACCTGGAACGAAATTGTTTCCACCGTATTTTCCAAAGGGCTGCATCTTCTTTTTCAAATTTATTTGACATTAGAGTCGATGTAGTGACTTTTACTTAAAATTAATATTCATCATGGTAAGCAAGAAAGGGGGAGCACTTTTAAACGAGAAGCCAGACTCACAGTACCACAAGAGCTCCTATTTAACTGTTTTCTTACTACCAGACAGGATATGAAACACAGACTGCCAACAGGAGAGGTCGCCTAACAAACAATGCTGTTGTTTGGGGAGGTCGCCCTCCCCAAACAACAGCATAAAATGCTCATCTGTCTGCTCGTAGGAAACATACATTTTTTTCCACAACATTTGCAATGTCAAATTCAAATGTCTACATGGAATTAATATAAATTGTGCATGTGCACAAAGATGTGCTTGACTGGTCATTCCTGAAAGCTAACATTTCTTGTGAAGGGGGTGTTTATAACTAGAAGGAGAAAGAGGAAGGAAGTACAGTAAGATGGCATAGAAAGGTGAGACTGAGGTAGCAGGAATAAAGATCAACTTTTTCACATGATTGCCAAGGGCCAGTAGTGGCAAGGGCCACCTATGACATTAGCATTGCTCCTCACCCTCCATGCATAACCGGGCTCTCTCCCTGATGCTTTGGCACATTTAGGAATCTCGTGTAATTTGCATGCTTGTTTCCCACCAAGTAAATTTCATACAGTCCAATTTTCACCCAGCTGACTTTAGGTTTTAAGAAAATAACATTAAAGTAAAGCATTTGTCTCCCTATCCTTTGTCTACCCAACTCTGTCTTTGATTGAAGGATGAAGAGCTGTCAATCCCAGGAAGCATGTTAAGGTACATTTTTCTCTGCTAGGGGACACCGAGTGCTCTATAATACCACCATGGGGTTTGCGCACTGCCAGCCAGTGTCGCATTTTCCTGATTCTTTTCATCATAGGTTTGATTTATCAGGCAAATTTCCAAGGCCCACTGCTGTTGGACCTACAATGGAGCCAACTTCAAAGCCAGACATTAAATTTACGGAAATAAAATAAGCACGGGACTTCAATTACAAATATCTACTTTGAATTCCAATTTAAACATAAAAATGTTCATCCTATAAATCCTAGCCTTGATTTTTGACTCGGAGTCTCCTGGTTTGGTCCTGGGCTCCTTCCTTGAGGTGTCATTTTAATTCAACCCTGTATTCACACTTTTCTAAATCGAGTTCTATCATCTTTTCTAATAAATGCATCTCTTTGCTAGTTGAAAGGCTTTTGGAGAGGTTGAAAGTCACCCTGCCTGGCTCCAAATCAGCCTGACAGCAGCTCAACCCACAGAGCCAACCCAGTTTGCATCACCTTCACCAAAGCTTTCCAAGTATGGACGTGAGCCTGCTGGTATCAGAGTGGATTAGGAAATTCCCATCCTGTGCATACAGTCTGGACACAGGTCTGACCTGAACTTCACATACATGCACATGTTCTCGTACATATGTACACACACACACATGCACACATGTGAGAACACATGCACACCTGTGGACACCTGCTTCTGATATATAGTGGGAAAATACTTGTGAAACCCCAAAAGTAATAAAAGTACAAAAATTAACACAAAACTACTACCAAGGTTCTCAGGTTTAGAAGAGACTATTCCATGAACGCTTCTAACTTCCAAAAGGAAAAAAATGGGGTAAAGAAACAAGGGTCAGGTGCATATCTGAAACTGAATAGTACAAATAGTACAAATAGAGAAGAGGAGAAAAAGGCTAAGGCTGCCAAAGAAAAGCAGCCAGAATTTAAATTTTATTTTAAAGATCAGTGAAAGAACAAAAAACAGAAGAAAGGAGAGAGGCGAGAATTGGAAAGGGGGCTGAGTACAAAGGTTTAAGCTGAAATGTCACCATGGGAAGAAAAGGGGCCTGTAAATTGAACAAACGTGAAATAACTGAGTTTCCATTTGAACTTTCAGCCAAAACCGGTGATGAGACATTTTGAAATGTAGACACTAAGAGAAACAGACAGGATTTCCCTTAGGTAAATCAAAGTTTAAGTGTGACAAAACATTAACATTTTTTCTGATTATAAAAATATATAGTCATTTAGAGAACTTGAAAAATACAAAAAAAAAAGGAAAAGAAACACCTATTACCAAGAGATAACCTCTGTTAATATATGTTCTTCTGGTCATGTATATACAAATCATGATCACACCATATATGCTGTGATTTTTTTTCACATAGTATCTTGCCATAGACACTTTTCATTATATTAAGTCATCATAATATAATCAACAACTTTTAAACATTTACTTTGATTCTTACTTCGTATGTTCTGAAGAATAATGTGTCATAGATAGTATTTTTTCCTGAGTTTCTAATTACTTCCTTAGAATAGAATTGTTAAATAGAAGGTTAAATTTGGTACCTGGTTCAAAAGGTACCATATGTCGTTTTAGAAATTTTGTACTAATTTACACTGCCACAGGTAGGTTTATTTTGCCACACCCTAGTCAACAATTAGCATCTTCTTAACATAAAAATCCTCCACTAAATTGATAGGAGTGCAAAATACAATGCCAAAGGCACTATTAATCCTTACTCAGTTTACCATTTATGGTACAAAGTAAACTTCTGAAGATGCGAAGTTCATATACTTTTTCAGTATCATGAATTCCTTTGAGAATCAGCTGAAATCTATGAAACTCTTTCTATAAAAATGCTCAAACATAGCAGGGACTTCCCTGGTGGTCCAGTGGTTAAGAATCTGCCTTCCAGTGCAGGGGAAGTGGGTTCGATCCCTGGTCGGGGAACTATGATCCCTCATGCCGCGGGGGAACTAAGATCCCACATGCCGCGGGGCAACTAAGCCTGTGCATTGCAACTAGAGAGCCTGCACGCTGCAACAAAAGATCCCACATGCCACAACTAAGACCCGACTCAGCCAAAAATAAATAAAATTTTTTTTAACGCTCAAATCCAGTAAAATAGGCCTCTAGGAGCTCATCGTTGAACAGCCTCAGACTCACTTCTAAACATCAGACCTAAGTGGAATTTCCGGAACATGAGTTCACTTGTAAGCCTAAACCCAATAATTCACTTAAGCACATAGAACAAACATGGTTTAGTGGGAAAGGACTCAACTTGAGCTGTGGGACTTGGTTTCTGGCTCTAGCTCTTCATCTAAACATGCTTAGGGTCTTATCACATACCAAGCCTCTGTAAATCCATGGAGCTCTAAGATAAGGTCGCCCTTCACTGGCATGTTGCAGAGATATCTGCTCTGTGGACAGTCCATGGTTATTTTCTGTATCTAGGCATGTTCAGAACATCAAGAAATCCAACATCTGACTCTATGTGACGTCTGCTCCATGAATACAAATAAATGTCAATACTGTTGATTGTACAATTCTCATTGCCTTCCATGGCAGGTTGGGAGTTCCCTCGCAGCACAAACTGGGTCTAACTCAACTGTGCCTGACTTATTTAATACATTCCCCAGTAAATGTCTGAGAAAATAAACCAATCTAAACAAAAGAGAAAATAGTGTCTTCCAAAATTAAATGAGTTAGTTCCATTTTTGGGGGTTGACTATAATTCTACAAAATGTTTAAACATGCATATTCACTGGCCATCTTTTCAGCTTAAACAAATGTTTTATACAGTTGATTCTTGTTATTCATAGTAGTTATGTTCTATAAAGTCACTGGAAACCCTGAATTCGTGAATACTGAACAATTATTCCTGGGGGAAAATAGGTTAGGTTCTTGTGAGCCTCTGGTCATAACATTTTCATCAACCAATCAATAAATGATCTTATTTTATGTGTTTCTCTTTAAAGACACCTTATTTAATATATATATTATTGATTCATTAGCACTGAAAACACAGCTAATAGCACTGTAACTCAGGCCTGAATAAAGCTCATCTAACACACATATTTCTTCTGCAAGGCATATTACAGCCTCCTTGTGCTTAAGAACACTAGACAGCAATTCCGCACTATATTTGGGGGTCATCTTACACAGTAAAATCATCATCAAAAAGCAGAAAAATGCAAAATAAATGCAGCATTAAATATATCAAGAAAAGGATACTTGTTTACAGTATGAGAGCTGAAACAAGAAGGCAGAGCCTCACCTTGTTGGAGACTCAATAAATGCTTACGGTATTAGTCAAGGTTCTCCACAGAAACAGGATCAACAGCAGATCCTGGTTATAATAGGAGATAGGATAAGGAATTGGTTCATGCAATTATGAAGGCTGAAAAGTCCCACAATCTACTATCTGTAAGTCAGAGGCCCAGGAAGCCAGTGGTATAGTTCTGAGAACTGGAGGGCCAATGGTGTAAGTCCCAACAAAGGACAGAAGACTGATGTTTCAGCTCAAGCAGTCAAGCAGAGTCAGTTCTCTCTTCCTCCACCTTTTTGTTCTACTCAGACCTCAACAGATTGGGTAGTGGCCACCCTCACTGTGGAAAGCCGTCTGCTTTACTCAGTCTACCTATTCCAATGCTCTTCTTATCTGGAAACACCCTCAGAAACACCCCAGAAATAATGTTTAGCCAAATATCTGGGCACCCTGCAGTCCAGTAAAGTTGACGCACAAAATTAACCATCACATGTGTTATAAGAATACAGAATTTATGAAATGCCATTGACTTACATGTTCACCAAGTATATATCTTCATAAGCTCCAAAAAAAAAAGTGGTAAGTTATTTTAAGTTATTTATTTCATAAGGCACCATGCTCCTACCAGATATCATCTGCCAATACCATATACTGTTCTGTGAACAGAGACAGCAGCAATATTATACTATATAAGGTAAAGAATTAATAATAATAACAATAATGAACGCCACATAAATCATGATACTAATTTCTCACTTCACTTTTTTTTGAATTTTAATTTATTTTTTATACAGCAGGTTCTTATTAGTCACCCATTTTATACACGTCAGTGTATACATGTCAATCCCAATCTCCCAATTCACCACACCACCACCCCACCCTCCGCTTTCCCCCCTTAGTATCCATACGTTTGTTCTCTACATCTGTGTCTCTATTTCTGCCTTGCAAACTGGTTCATCTGTACCATTTTTCTAGACTCCACATATATGTGTTAGCATATGATATTTGCTTTTCTCTTCCAGACTTACTTCACTCTGTATGACAATCTCTAGATCCATCTATGTCTCTACAAATGACTCAATTTCGTTCCTTTTTATGGCTAATATTCCATTGTACATATGTACCACATCTTCTTTATCCGTTCATCTCTTGATGGGTATTTAGGTTGCTTCCATAACCTGGCTATTGTAAATAGTGCTGCAATGAACATTAGGGTGCATGTGCCTTTTTGAATTATGGTTTTCTCTGGGTAAATGCCCAGTAGTGGGATTGCTGGGTCATATGGTAATTCTATTTTTAGTTTTCTAAGGAACCTCCATACTGTTCCCCACAGTGGCTGTATCAATTTACATTCCCACCAACAGTGCAAGAGGGTTCCCTTTTCTCCACACCCTCTCAAGCATTTGTTGTTTGTAGATTTTCTGATGATGCCCATTCTAACCGGTGTGATCACCTCAATTATTCTTGTTTAGTTTTGTTTTGTTTCTTTGCAGTACGCGGGCCTCTCACTGTTGTGGCCTCTCCCGTTGCGAAGCACAGGCTCGGCACGCGCAGGCCCAGCGGCCATGGCTCACGGGCCCAGGCGCTCCGCGGCATGTGGGATCTTCCCGGACCAGGGCACAAACCCATGTCCCCTGCATCGGCAGGCAGACTCTGAACCACTGCGCCACCAGAGAGGCCCACCTCAGTTATTCGAAAAACAGCATTGTTAGGTAGAAATTATTGACCCCATTACACAGAAGATAAAAATAAGGTTTAAAGAGTTGGAGTTATTTTTCCAAGGATGCACAACTAGTAAGTAACAGAGCTACTATTTGACCCCAAGTTTTTCTTACTCTAAAACTCATGTTTTTTATTTAATTTAATTTAATTTATTTTTTTATACAGCATGTTCTTATTAGTCATCAATTTTAGACATATTAGTGTATACATGTCAATCCCAATCTCCCAGTTGAGCACACCACCAACACCACCCCCACCGATTTCCCCCCTTGGTGTCCATACGTTTGTTCTCTACATCTGCGTCTCAATTTCTGCCCTGCAAACCGGTTCATCTGTACCATTTTTCTAGGTTCCACATATATGCGTTAATATACGATATTTGTTTTTCTCTTTCTGACTTACTTCACTCTGTATGACAGTCTCTAGATCTATCCACGTCTCAACAAATGACACAATTTCGTTCCTTTTTATGGCTGAGTAATATTCCATTGTATATATGTACCACAACTTCTTTATCCATTCGTCTGTCGATGGGCATTTAGGTTGCTTCCAGGACGTGGCTATTGTAAACAATGCTGCAATGAACATTGGGGTGCATGTGTCTTTTTGAATTATGGTTTTCTCTGGGTAAATGCCCAGTAGTGGGACTGCTGGGTCATATGGTAATTCTATTTTTAGTTTTCTAAGGAACCTCCATACTGTTCCCCACAGTGGCTGTATCAATTTACATTCCCACCAACAGTGCAAGAGGGTTCTCTCTTCTCCGCACCCTCTCCAGCATTTGTTGTTTGTAGATTTTATCATGATGCCCATTCTAACTGGTGTGAGGTGATACCTCACTGTAGTTTTGATTTCCATTTCTCTAATAATTAGTGATGTTGAGCATCCTTTCATGTGTTTGTTGGCAATCTGTATATCTTCTTTGGAGAAATGTCTATTTAGGTCTTCTGCCCAGTTTTGGATTGGGTTGTTTTTTTAATATTGAGCTGCAGGAGCTGTTTATATATTTTGGAGAATATTCCTTTGTCCAGTGATTTGTTTGCAAATATTTTCTCCCATTCTGAGGGTTGTCTTTTTGTCTTGTTTATGGTTTTCTTTGCTGTGCAAAAGCTTTTAAGTTTCATTAGGTCCCACTTGTTTATTTTTGTTTTTATTTCCATTACTCTAGGAGGTGGATCAAAAAAGATCTTGCTGTGATTTATGTCAGAGTGTTCTTCCTATGTTTTCCTCTAAGAGTTTTATAGTGTCTGGTCTTACATTTAGGTCTCTAATCCATTTTGAGTTTATTTTTGTGTATGGTGTTAGGGAGTGTTCTAATTTCATTCTTTTACATGTAGCTGTCCAGTTTTCCCAGCACCACTTATTGAAGAGACTGTATTTTCTCCATTGTATATCCTTGCCTCCTTTGTCATAGATTAGTTGACCATAGGTGCCAGTACCATATTGTCTTGATTACTGTAGCTTTGTAGTATAGTCCGAAGTCAAGGAGTCTGATTCCTCCCACTCCGTTTTTTTTGCTCATGACTGCTTTGGCTATTTGGGGTCTGTTGTGTCTCCATACAAATTTTAAGATTTTTTCGTTCTAGTTCTGTAAAAAATGCCATTGGTAATTTTATAGGCATTGCACTGAATCTGTAGATTGCTTTGGGTAATATAGTCATTTTGACAATATTGATTCTTCCAATCCAAGAACATGGTATATCTCTCCATCTGTTTGTATCATCTTTAATTTCTTTCATCAGTGTCTTACAGTTTTCTGCATACAGGTCTTTTGTCTCCCTAGGTAGCTTTATTCCTACATATTTTATTCTTTTTGTTGCAGTGGTAAATGGGAGTGTTTCCTTAATTTCTCTTTCAGATTTTTCAACATTAGTGTATACGAATGCAAGAGATTTCTGTGCATTAATGTTGTATCCTGCAACTTTACCAAATTCATTGATTAGCTCTAGTAGTTTTCTGGTGGCATCTTTAGGATTCTCTATGTATAGTATCATGTCATCTGCAAACAGTGAGAGTTTTACTTCTTCTTTTCCAATTTGGATTCCTTTTATTTCTTTTTCGTCTCTGATTGCCATGACTAGGACTTCCATAACTGTGTTGAATAACAGCGGTGAGAGTGGACATCCTTGTCTTTTTCCTGATCTTAGAGGAAATGCTTTCAGTTTTTCACCATTGAGACTGATGTTTGCTGTGGGTTTGTCATATATGGCCTTTATTATGTTGAGATAGGTTCCCTATATGCCCAATTTCTGGAAAGTTTTGATCATCAATCGGTGTTGAGTTTTGTCAAAAGCTTTTTCTGCATCTATTGAAATGATCATATGGTTTTTATTCTTCAATTTGTTAATATGCTGTATCACACTGATTTGATTTGCGTATATTGAAGAATCCTTGCATCCCTGGGATAAATCCCACTTGATCATGGTGTATGGTCCTTTTAATGTGTTGTTGGATTCTGTTTGCTAGTATTTTGTTGAGGATTTTTGCATCTATATTCATCAGTGATATTGGGCTGTAATTTTCTTTTTTTGTAGTATCTTTGTCTGGTTTTGGCATCAGGGCGATGGTGGCCTCACAGAATGAGTTTGGGAGTGTTCCTTCCTCTGCAATTTTTTGGAAGAGTTTGAGAAGGACGGGTGTTGTCTCTTCTCTAAATGTTTGATAGAATTCACCTGTGAAGCCATCTGGCCTGGACTTTTGTTTGTTGGAAGATTTTTAATCACAGTTTCAATTTCATTACTTATGATTGGTCTGTTCATATTTTCTCTTTCTTCCTGGTTCAGTCTTGGAAGGTTATACCTTTCTAAGAATTTGTCCATTTCTTCCAGGTTGTCCATTTTATTGGCATAGAGTTGCTTGTCGTAGTCTCTTAGGATGCTTTGTATTTCTGCGTTGTCTGTTGTAACTTCTCCTTTTTCATTTCTAATTTTATTGATTGAGTGCTCTCCCTCTTTTTCTTGATGAGTCTGGCCAATGGTTTATCAATTTTGTTTATCTTCTCAAAGAACCAGCTTTTAGTTTTATTGATCTTTGCTACTGTAAAATTCATATTCTTAAGTGCTACATTATATTGTAGTGGATTTTAGTATAGGAAAAAATATTTTGAAAGTAAGGGTTTAGTTCATAGTTCAAGCACAATATTAATGCCAAAAGAATTTAATATTGTAGCCAAAATACTTTTCTAGGTGAAGAAATAAGTCATAAGTAAATATACAATTATAGACACAATATTCTCAGTAAGGAGGCGTCATATTTAGCTATTTTTCCAACAAGAGATATCCAAAAATGAAAATATTCAGTTAGACACAGCTAACAAACAGCCATGTAAAATTAATTGTAAATGATCAGGAATGCTAATTCAAGGCAGACCCATGTGGACTGACATCATAAATGAAAAGGATATGACAGGGAGGGGAAGGGTAAGCTGGGACGAAGTGAGAGAGTGGCATGGACATATATACACTACCACATGTAAAACTGATAGCTAGTGGGAAGCAGCCGCATAGCACACGGGGATCAGCTCCATGCTTTGTGGCCACCTAGAGGGGTGGGATAGGGAGGGTGGGAGGGAGATGCAAGAGGGAGGGGATATGGGGATATATGTATATGTAGAGCTGATTCACTTTTTATATAGCAGAAACTAACAAACATTGTAAAGCAATTATACTCCAATAAAGATGTTATAAATAAATTAATTAATTAAAAATTTTTAAAAAGAAAAGGATATGGAATAGTATTATGGGTGTTTCTTACAAAATGAGCTGCTCTGAGACTGTGAAAGTGATTTGAGCAAGACATATGCATATGCACTTTTGCAAAATTCCATAAAAAATAGAGCTACGAATTCATAGATGCATTTTTATTTAACCTTTGGGTTAAAAGTTTGCATGCCTAGTGTTATTTCTACCTATCCAGATAAGATCTGGAAGACACTGGATGACAGTGAAAGCAGAAAACAATGGGATATCTTCAAAATTCTGGAAAAAAAAATAACTGTCGGCCTAAAATTCTATACCCAGTAAAAATATCTTTCAGAAACAAAGGCTAAGTAAAGACACGCTCTGAAAGACAAAAACCAACAGATTCCTCAGCAGCAGGCATGCCCTCAGTGAAACATTACATGTACTCTTCAGGGAGAAAGGAAGTGTTCATAAATGAAGGATTGAGAGAAAAAAAATGAAGAGCCCAAAAAAGGGGTTATATGTGGATAAATCTAAATGCATACCTAATGTATTCAATAATAATTTATTCCATAATAATATCCTGAGAAGTTTAAATATAGATATGAAATTAGAACACTTAAACAAGAGCACACTATAAGTTAGGAGCAGGGGACTGAAATTACAGTATCTTAATTTCTGTGAATTGTCCAGGAAATGGCAAAAGTATTCATTCATCTTAGGCTTTAATAAGTAAGTGATGCACGTGATAATTTTTGTTAACTGCCAAAAGTATAGAAAGGAATGTATAACTACCAAGCCAACAGATGAGGAAAGGTGGATAAAAATACTAAGTTTTTAAAACTTCAAACAAAAAGAAAGTAAAAGGGGGACAGAAAGATGGCACAAATGGGTGGCAAGTATTAAGATGATAGATTTAAACCCAAATGTATCAATAATTACATGAAACATAAACAGATTAAATATTTCAATTAAAAGACAAAATTGCTAGACTGGATTAAACAAAAACTGTATGTGCTTATAAGAGATTCCTTAAATTTAAGAATACTGGAAAGACTGAAGGTGGAAAAATGAGGAAAAGTCACTATGCAAAAACTATCCCAAAACACAGCTGAGGTAGCCATATTCATATCAGACAAGATAGGTTTTAAGACAATAAGACGTAGCTGAGAGAAAGGAATTTTTCATAATGATAGAGTTCAATCTGCAAAGAAGATGTAACAGTTCTATATGTCATTAATAGCCTCAAGATTTTTAACGTAAAAGTTGGCAGAATTAAAAGAAAAAATGGTAAATCCACAAATCATGATGAGACATTTTCACATACCCTTCTTGTAACAGATGTAATAAACAGAAAAATAATTAGCAATTACAGAGAAAATATGAAAAGCATGATTCAAAAACTTTATTTAATTAACTTATATAGAACACAACCCTTATAACAGCAGAATATACACAGCTGGCTCCGCAAATGGCAGGTACGGAGGGCCTACTGTGTACTATGCCACTTTACCTAAGGGACTTGAGCATCCGCGGATTTTGTTATCTGCTGGGGGTCCTGGAACCAATCTCCCCACGGATACCAAGAAACTGCTGTATTCTTTTTTAAGTGACTAAAGCAGAAGCCAATAACAAAAAGATAACTAGAAAATCCCCATATATTTGGAAATTAAGTAATATATTTATAAAGAACACATAGGTCAAAGAAAACTTCAGTGGAAATTAAAAAATATTTTGAACTAAATAAAAATGAAAATCCTACAAAGGAAAATTCATTAAATAGCTAAACTTGATCTTTGAGGAATATTTATTTGTAGATATTAGGTGAGGGAAAAAAAAAGCTTAAAAAAATCAATTATCTTAGGTTCTATGTCAAGAAGATATACAAGAAAAGGAAGGAAATGATAAAAGAATAAAATTAATGGGAAAAATTTTAATACAACAGAGAATATCAACCAAGCCAACAGATTGTTACTTGAGAAGACTGGTAAGATGGTAAAAAGAAATTTGATAACCCCCTGGTAAGATGGATTAAAAAGGAAATAAGACAAGAAAAGAGACAAATAACCAACATCTACTCCTCAACTCATATTATGAGGCCAGCATAACCTTAATACCAAAACCTGACAAAGTTATTAAAAGAAAAGAAAGTTCAGGTCAGAGTCTCTCATATAATAAATGTAAAAATCTTAAATAAAATATTAATAAACTGAATCCAGTAATAATGTGGCACACCGTAGCTGACTTCAGCTTATTCCCAGAACACAAGGTTGGTTTAACATTTTAAAATATCAATTCAGTGTAGTTAACCAGACTAACAGAATGAAAGAGAAATCTCTATCATTTTAATAGATTGAGAGAAAGCATTTGATAAAATTTAACATCTATTAATCTAATAAAGAATATTTACAAAAACAAATTTTAAAACACCACACCAAACAACACTTTTAACACTGAAATGTTGAAAACTTTTCCTCTGAGATCAGGAAAAAGAAAAAGATATTTGCTATCCCCACTTCTATTTGACACTGTACTGGAAAGCCTAGCCAGGGTAATAAGACCAAAAGAAGGCAAAGAATTAGAAAAGAGTAAATAAAATTATCAATACTTTTAGACCACATGATTGTGTTATTCAAAAGAATCTATAAAATATTTGAATTAATCAGGAAGGTTAACAAGTTCTGGATAGAAAAATCAATTGTTTTTCTGATATGAGCAACAGAGATTGAAATTTACAAAATAATATAACTTGCAACAGCATCAAAAATACCAAATACATAGAAATACATCTAACAGGTGGCCGCCGCCGCCACCCGCGCCGCAGCCGTGCGGGTCTCGGAGCGAGCCCACGTGCGCCAGCCGGACCCAAGCAGAGGGAGCGCCCGGGGACTCGCAAGGAAATGGCGGGTGAGGCGCTGTTCAGGGTTCGGGAAAAGTGTGGGGCGAGTTACGCCCCGAGAGGGGAGAGTAGAGAAGGTAAGGCTTTCGGCACAGAAAGGAGAGAGGGAGGATCGTGAGCTAGAACAACCCGATGGCCACGGAGGCCGAAGAGACGATGGAATGCCTTCAGGAGTTCCCTGAACATCAGAAAATGATCCTGGACCGATTGAATGAACAGCGAGAGCAGGACCGGTTTACTGACATCACCCTGATTGTCGACGGACACCATTTTAAGGCCCACAAGGCTGTTTTGGCTGCTTGCAGCAAGTTCTTTTACAAATTCTTTCAGGAGTTTACTCAGGAACCTTTGGTGGAGATAGAAGGTGTTAGTAAAATGGCCTTTCGTCATTTGATTGAGTTCACATATACAGCAAAATTAATGATACAAGGAGAAGAAGAAGGCAACGATGTATGGAAAGCAGCAGAGTTTCTACAAATGCTAGAAGCTATCAAAGCCCTTGAAGTCAGGAACAAAGAAAACTCAGCTCCACTAGAGGAAACTATCACAGGAAAAAGTGAAGCAAAAAAAAGAAAGATTGCAGAAACTTCAAATGGTATCACTGAGTCATTGCCGTCTGCAGAATCTGAACCTGTTGAAATCGAGGTGGAGATTGCTAGAGGCACAATCGAAGTGGAAGATGAAGGCATTGAAACGTTAGAGGATGTGGCTACTGCCAGGCAGTCCGTAAAGTATATTCAGAGCACAGGTTTCTCTGATGATTCCGCTCTGGCATTATTGGCAGATATCACCAGCAAGTACCGTCAAGGTGATAGAAAAGGGCAGATTAAAGATGAAGATGGCTGTGCCTCTGACCCCACAAGCAAACAGGTAGAAGGTATTGAAATTGTGGAACTTCAGCTGTCACATGTGAAGGATTTGTTCCATTGTGAGAAATGTAACCGTTCATTTAAATTGTTTTACCATTTTAAGGAACACATGAAATCACACTCCACTGAGAGTTTCAAGTGTGAAATATTCAATAAAAGGTATCTTCGGGAGAGCGCATGGAAACAGCACCTCAATTGTTACCACCTTGAAGAAGGTGGAGTCAGTAAGAAGCAAAGAACTGGGAAAAACATTCACATATGTCAGTACTATGAGAAACAGTTTGACCACTTTAGACATTTTAAAGAGCATCTTCGAAAGCATACAGGTGAAAAACCTTTTGAATGTCCAAATTGTCATGAACGATTTGCTAGAAATAGCACCCTCAAACGTCACCTGACTGCATGCCAAACTGGAGTGGGGGCAAAAAAGGGAAGAAAGAAGCTTTATGAATGTCAGGTCTGTAATAGTGTGTTTAACAGCTGGGACCAGTTCAAAGATCACTTGGTAATACACACTGGAGATAAACCCAACCATTGTACTTTGTGTGACTTGTGGTTTATGCAAGGAAATGAATTAAGGAGGCATCTCAGTGATGCTCATAATATTTCAGAGCGTCTAGTAACTGAAGAAGTTCTTTCAGTAGAAACACGTGTGCAAACTGAACCTGTGACATCAATGACTATTATAGAACAAGTTGGGAAGGTGCACGTGTTACCATTGCTTCAGGTTCAAGTGGATTCGGCACAAGTGACTGTGGAACAGGTCCACCCAGATCTGCTCCAGGACAGCCAAGTGCACGATTCACATATGAACGAGCTTCCAGAACAGGTCCAGGTAAGTTATCTAGAAGTGGGCCGAATTCAGACTGAAGAAGGTACCGAAGTACATGTAGAGGAGCTGCATGTTGAATGGGTAAATCAGATGCCAATGGAAGTACACACTGAGCTTCTAGAAGCAGACTTGGATCAAGGGACCCCTGAAATCATGAACCAAGAGGAGAGAGCCTACCCAAGCAGATGCTGCGGCGGCGGCCAGAGAAGATCACGAAGATGCTGAGGGTTTAGAGACCAAATCAACAGTGGGTTCCCAAGCTGAAAAGTCAGAAAATGAGAACAGAACACCTATGCCAGTTTTAGAATGAAATAACAAATGAATATACTTTTAAGTTTATGTGTTGAGTTTTTGAACTGATGATGGGCAGTGTGACTGTCCTTAAGCTAACAGAAATGTGGACCAAAGTTAAGCTCTTTCCTGTTGTGTTGAACTGTTTCTATTGAAACAAACTGATTTTCCCCCACTTGATGCCACAGAGGAGGGATCTTTCCCATAAGTGAATGGGAAGCTTTGAGAAGTATATTTCTGGAAAACTGAAATGGATTATATTCTTATTATATAGTTGGGTACGAATGTATCTATTTTCATGTGGTAAGGGTTCTCCCTTCTCTCTTTGTCCAGTCATGTCCTTCCTCAAGTTTTTTTCCCCCATATTGTAAAATCAAACGTAAAATCATTAGAATACAAGTTTATGTATTCTAATGCATGTTAGAATATTTGAATATATAGGAAACACAAGGCTGCATGAAGAAAAGTGCATTGTTACTGTGCAGTTAAATTTTGGCTTCTGGCTTTCTTTAGCTTGAACAACACTCTTGTCTACCCTGACAGTCACAGATGTCATCTCTGCAACAGAAACGGTGGTGGTGGTGGTGGCGGCAAATTTCTAGAATGTTTAAAAACCAACCACACCTATGTGCCTTTTCAAATTCAACTAAACTTCTGTAAAGAGCCTCTGGGTCTTTCAGAGTTTGTGTTGCAAGGAGCAATGTAGGTCATGCTATAGCACTCGGTATTTTCCTTACAGTGACAGCTACCGGTTCTTTTTCACTTCAGTTAGATTGAGAAATTTCATTCAGTGGCTGCTGAAGGGCCATTTTCAATTGGGAAAATTCACTTATATCTGTGGTAAACTTTATTCTGATGAAAAGTTGCACTAGTATTTTACCACCAGATGAAAAAAAAGATGAGCATCACTTAAAAATTAATGTATTTAAAATAAAGTACAGAGAAAAAACATGTATATAATATATCAGGCTTTGTTTTGAATGAATCTTTTTCCCCAATCCTTAATGTAAAGATCTTGTGCTATAACTTTTAAAGCCATACAAATAAGAGTGCTAAACTGTGGACTTAAAAGTAGGTGTGTAAATATTTTTAATCAGTATTACTTGGAAAATAAAATATAACAACCACATTAAAAAAAGAAAAGAAATACATCTAACAAAAGATATATAAAACTGCTATTCAGGGTAATTTTTCTATCTTTGTATCAATACTGCACTGTCTTAATTACTGTGCTTTACAAGTATTAATATCTGAGAGTTAAGTCTTACTCTTTGTTCTTTTTCTTTAGAGCTCTATTGACTATTCTTAGCTAACTTAGCTAACTTTATTTCCATATAAAATTTTAAATAAGAATGTGAACCTCCATTAAGAAAATAAAGACTGCTGGCATTTTGATTGTGATATTATTGACCTCTTTATGGAAGAACTGACATCATTATGACATACAGATATCTATATAAAATCTTTCCATCCATGAGCACAGTATAGGCCTCCATTTATTTAGATCTTCTTTAATTTCTCTCATAAATGTTTCCTAAATTTCGGGGGAATTAAGGGAGAATGGTTATTAGGAAAGAGTATGAGGGAAAGGAGAAATTATGTTTTGCAGATAACATGCCAGTTCTTGACCCACATTTCCCTTTTTGTTTGTTTAAGATAAGAAGAAAATCCCTGAAAATGTAACAGATGGCCACAATCCTCCTTCATGTATGATATGTGGATAACATATAAGCGCTCAAAAGGCAATTGCTGGACGGTACTGCAGATCAAGTTTTCCCAAATTGCAGGCTATGTGTTTAGTGGGTTACAAACAGCCTTACTTTCAATCAGATAGAAATCATCAAAGTGGATCTTGCACGGTAAGATTAAGCATCATTTCACGATTTTTACTTTCGCTTAAGTTATACACACACACACAAATATATGTATGTGTATATAGAGCCTGTGATGTAAAATCTGTTTATTCTTGTTGATTGCAGTCAAAAATATTTGAAAAACTATGCTCTGGGAACTACTTTCCACCAGAATTCAAAGTGTCATTACATGTTATAACACCTGGTACTTACTGTGCCAGGTATTTTGCAGCTGTGTCATTTTCACTTTAGCTCAGATGTAAACCTTAGCTTTGGGATTGCTACCTATGTGATAGAATTGAATGAGAGTTAACGGTGAAAACTGGAGGTTATGCATGAGTTAATTAGGGAAGAATATGAGAACAACAGTGAAATGCAGGTAGCCAGAGCCCAGCCGGAGCCCAGCCGGAGCCTTTGAAAGAGGATGTTCAAGAACACTGAGCATTAACCCCTGGAGGATATCAGTGGCTCAGGGAACTTATTGGAAGGGGCACAAGGTGCTGCAGAGGCAGTGACTAAAGATAAAGGACAGCTGTCTGAGAAGGCATTTCTCTGGGCCTCCTCCTGGCTCCCATCTCCTGGTCCCTTTCTTTTCTTTTCTTTTCTTTTTTTTACACTTTTCTTAGTGATTAGTGTTTTAATTATACAACAAATACATGTTCTCTTTTAATGAATTCCGATATTACAAACATGCACAAACTAAAAAAGCAAACATTATCTCCTTCTTCCCTATTCCATTGTTCTTTCCTAGAATTAACCATTTAATTTAATTTAATTTTTATTTATTTTTTTTATTGGGGTATAGCTGCTCTACAATATCCTGGTCCCTTTCTGAAAGCATCCCCAAGCTGTACTTTTGCTTTTCACCTGCTTTGGTCTCCCAGACTCTCCCTCAGTGGCTGAACTGTCACCATGTCTGGCTCTCCATCTTTTCCCTCAAGACCCACCCTACCAATTTGTTCCCCCAGCTCTCTGGTTTAGGACCATCGTCTCCCATAGGATGTCTCCAAGCCAACCTCAGCTGGGGTTTAAGCAAAAGAGATTGGGGTGTTAAGACATGAAACGGAGAGCAGCTTTAACCTGAACTCCTAGGCTTGTACTACCTCAAGCAGAAGAATCGTCAACCAGAGGAAACATCTCCACATGGCACAGCTATTGGTGAAAGAGATAAGAATTACAGCAAAAAATGATGATGATAATGAGAGTATTTGTTGAGCCTTGTTTTATGCCAGGCATTGTTCCAAGCATCTTACATGAATTAACTCATTAAATTTTCACAGTAACACTGAGGTAGGTAATGTTTTCCCCATTTTGCAGGTGAGGTAAATGGGGCACAGAGTTTTTAAGCAACTAGCACATGGTCTCACAGCTATAAAGTTGTGGAGAACATAGAAAGAAAAGAACTAAGAGTGAACTTTGAAGTAACCAAGAAAAAAGAGAATATTGAGTATCTGCTTGACAAAGTGGGACTCTGATTTTTCAGGGTAACTTTAGTTTGCCTTTTGTTAGTTATACGAGTTCATACGCAGTCTAGGTAGATAGACGCTTGGACTCCAGCTGCCTTTACCTGTCGACTTTTGTGCAGCATATGTGGAAGTGTCCAATGTCAATCTCAGAGAGGTGGGTTTTTTTTTCCTTTAAGAAAGATACTGCTTTTATAGCTTCCAAACTGGGGTCCTCATAATGAAATGTTGAACAGTTTCCAGGGATTCACCAGGACACTATTCCAAAAAAACAAGAAGCCTTAGCATCAGCTGACTACAATTCACCCTACTGATTAGAGACAGGTCAGTCCCCTACCTAATTTTGGGAAACCCAGAAAAAAGACTGGTAGGCAGAAGGTATTTTGAAGATCAACAAAATAAACCATTTAACCCACGCAACCAAAATCACTGAGGAAAAAGGTCATCAAAATCCCAAAGCCCAGTGAAATACCTGCTTCAGAAATGGAGCTAACATCGTCAAACAGCTGGGTTAAATATTGATGATTAGATGGTGGTTTCTCCACCAAACTTTTCAAGGAACTTAAAAAAAAAAAAAAAGAAAGAAATCACTCAAAAGGTGGGAAGATAAGAGACAGAGTCTATCACTGGCTCTTACCAGCAAATTTGAAGTACTTATTGAAAAAGAGAGAGAGAGACCTTTCAGCCTGACATTTAGATATTGCTTATGTGATGTCCACTCTCCTGGTACAGCCCTGATCTAAATTTAGTAGTTTAAAAAGAACTAAGTCTCTCCTCCCACCCATTTCCAAATGCCAGTTGAGAAGTCCTTTCTCAGACCCTTTTCATCCTCAAGAAAGCCCTGAGAACTTTAAAAAAATTAAGGACAAAATGTCAGAACACAGTATGCAGTCTCTCCTCCTTCCTAAAATGGCCATTTGGTTAAAATCCATGACAACAAAAGAGTTAAAGTTCTGCACTGTTTAAGAACAACCAGCTGACCTTTAAATCTGCTGGTTTGAATCCAATCACCTTTCAACAAGCATGAAATCTGGAACGAGGCGTACTAACACACACCAATTATTTTCATAGTGTACATGACTGAACTCACAGTGTCCTGTTTAGGAAAAATAAATAAATAAAAATACACACTCATTTTCCAAAAGCCAGACTTAGAGACCGAGTGTCTCTGTTGGCAAGGATTGTCCTTTGGTAACTGTCTGGAAAAGTGCTGTTGGAGAAGGCCTTTCCTGGGAAAAGCACAAAGAGAGTAACTTTTTCATGTTGTTTAAATTCTGTTTAATGAAATGGTTTCCCCCAACCTTCAGTATAGCAGAAGTAAAAGTAGCTGGGAAATAATTAATTACTATACTCTGTTAAGAACTTTGCATTCCATGGATGTAAGAGAACAATTTTCCCCTCCCCGTGAAAGGGCAAAACGCTGACTCCTACTTTGAGCAAAGGCATAAAAATCCAGGGGCTCAAACCAAGTGTTGAGTGTCTGCTCCTTAAAACGATTCTTTGCTTTTTGAAAGTAATTCTCATGAGGTTCTTGTAAGTGAAGATAGTCCCTCATGCCTTCAAAATATAATTCAGCTTACAGAAATTCCATCACAGGCTTTTTTTTTTTTTTTTTTTGCGGTACGCTGGCCTCTCACTGTTGTGGCCTCTCCTGTTGCCGGAGCACAGGCTCCAGACGCGCAGGCTCAGCGGCCATGGCTCACGGGCCCAGCCGCTCCGCGGCATGCGGGATCTTCCCAGACTGGGGCACGAACCCGTGTCCCCTGCATCGGCAGGCGGACTCTCAACCACTGCGCCACCAGGGAAGCCCCCGTCACAGGCCTTTTAAGAGCAGATGGCATGGCTGTTTTCATACAATGCGCAGAGAAAGGAGCCCTCTCTGGAGGCCTGTGGCCTGCAACCAGACAGCCTCTGGTCAATTGCAAAACTGGGTTCTTTATCACCTCCTTTATCCTCTGCTCCCAGGTCCCTTCATCCCATCCCATTTCCATCAGCCAGTTACACGGAATATTAACCCCACACCTGGACCATATTCCAGCCCGAGTGTGTTTTTAAGGACTGAGACTTCTGAGATTCCTTCCCAAATCTCAAAATCCTCCTCTCTCATGGGCCCACGTTTGCCAGTCCCTCCTTGCCACAGCATGTGACTTCCTTCCTGTCATCTGTCAGTCCAGAAAGACAACGGTCAGGCTCTCACAGCAATGTGGGCCGTGGGCCCTGGCCAGGGCCCAGACCACAGCCCTCCCGGCCGCTTCTACTTTGGGGCAGGGCAGGGAGGGGCTGGATTCAGGAAGAGGAGGCACTGCCTGGCTTGCCTGCTGCTCACAGCTGGGGTCAGGAAGGCATCTGCCAGCTCTGGTGCAGAAGGTCCCTTGCAGTTTACCATCTATCAGGACGACCCGGTCACCTGGTCTGAATAGCCCTGAAGACTCCTCCGAAATCAAAGGAGGCTCTTTCTGGAGCCCTGGCAGAGCAGGTGGCCAAGGCTTCCTCAGGCCTCGCTCACTGTCCTGTCCTAATTCTCATCCCTTCCTAAGGAGCACAGCAACCTCGCCAGCTTCCAGGCAGCCACCATTTCCTGTCCCTTTTTCCTACATCCGGGACTTGATGCACTGTTAAAGTCCAGACACTCACCATCGACCCCAACTCACAACTGGTCCCCCAGCCTCCATCTGCTTTGCCAAGATTTGGGGAACAAGGAAAATCAAAGTGTCTTATGATACCACCCTCAGCCCAACAACCAACAGAAAAACCCTCATCACCTGAGTACAAGGTGTGGACCACCACTAGGCCCACACCTGACTCTTTTATTTACTCTCCTTGCATGCGGTGAACGACGCCCTTGGTCATGTCATCCTGAAGTCTATAACACAGAAGGAGACCCAAAGTCCTATACGCTTGAAGAATTGCATGGCCATATATTTAGCTAACATTTTCTGTTTTATTAATCAGGGTCCATGATTTTATAGTAGATGAGATCTGTTCAGGCCAGCCACCATTTTCTCTCTTTCCTGTCAGCATCCTGCAGACCACAACCACCACCAGAAAAGCAATGTGGTTTTGGGGAAAAGAAATCACGAGATACCTGAAGACAAAAGACTGAGGATTCAGGCCCAGAATTGTTATTAACTGAGAGACTTTGGCCAAGTCACTACAGTTCACTGAAACCTCAGTCTTACCTTCTGTAAAGTGGGGATTATAATAGCCACCTCACAGAGCGCTCTGAAGGAGGAAATAAGATAATAAAAGTGAACATAATTTTGAATTATAAACAGAGAAAGAGGAAAAGAGGAGAGAGGAGGGGAGGAAAAGCTGAATAATTCAGCTTCCCTCACCCTTTTGCACCAGCAGGTAAAATAAAGTGTTCAGACAGGAAACCTGAACAAGATAATCCAAAATATAATATTCTTAGGCACTGGTGAAGGGAGAAGCTACTGTAATCGCCAAATCTGGTCAAGAGCGCAGTCTGAGCAGCATGTTTTTTACCCCTTGAGTGCACTAAAGCTTTGGGACTGACCTGCAGGAAAAGACCAGAAGCTTTCCTCATTTCATTCCCTATAGTAGAAAGACAAGAGCAGCTGAAGGACAAATGTCAAGAGTGGGGTGAGGCAAACACCTCAGGCCATGAACTTACTTTATCCCTTTGGTAGATCGCCTTCGGGAGAAAATTCCAGCTTTGTGTTTTCTGCTTGGCCCCATTCAAATGGGAAGTTCTGCTCAGAGGCCTGAAATAGAAAACAGGAAGTCAACAGAACTGATTTTCCTAATTCCTCAAATGCAAATCACTGCACTTGCTGTGGATAAGAACTACCATGAGGTGTAAACCTCCTTTCTAAAAGGAGGTCACATGCCAATTATGTACAGAAAATATCCTACTCCAGGGTAAAAAGGAATGTTCCATCAGCTTTCTTCCTAAATGAAGGAGGGAAGCAGAGCGGGATTGACAGTAAAGACGATCAAGGGTGTTGCCATCAGAACCAAACTGCCACTAAAAATAATGAAGTGTCCCACTTGATGCTCAGACACTATTCTCTTAGCTGCTGCTGCTACAGTCACTTTTCTGTAGCTACTTCTCAAGGGGACAGTTACTAAAATGGCTCCCCTCCCAACTTCCTCATTATGTTTCACCGGTATCAGTATTTTCTTAGAGGCCCGTGTTTGAAACTTGCAAGTTGAAACTCCAAGCCCCACCCCTGCACCTGCCCCTTTAGTCAGTTTCCATGGCAGACCTTCAGTTCCATCTCATTTACATCAGACACTAATTCAGCTAGTTCTCCTATCACAGCTCGACTCTGGTTTGCCACACCCGGTCATTTCCTCAGCCATCTCTGGTCTGAATCCTTAGCGCTCCAGCCTTTCTGCCTCCCCTCCTTCACAAGACTGCCAGATGAGTCTTTCCAGAATCTCTCCAGCAGACAGTCCCCTCACATTACTCCCTGGCCCCAAGGTCTGCCACAGCTTCCTAATACCTACTGATCAAATCTAAATGACTCACAAGTGGTCTCACCATAGCTATCTCGCTTAGCGTGTTATAGCAGAGAGTGCCTGAGCCTCGGCTCCAGATGGATTGGGTAAGAATCTCTCTTAGGTGAGCTTTACCACTACGTGGCTGTGTGAATCTGAGCAAATTATGAAACCTCTCTGCCCTTCAGTTTCCTCATTTGTGGAATGAAGATAATTACACCCACCTACATAGTTATTAAGGGACTAAGTGGGATACTACATACAAAGTGGTCACAGTGGGTTCCAATAAGAAGAGTAACTAGTGCTTATGGAGTGCTTTCTACATCCCGGGCTCTGTTCTGAGCGCCACACATGTGTTTGTGCAGGTATGACCATTATCCTCATTTTGCAGAAGAGGAAATTGAGGCAAGAGAAAGTGAAGTCACTGAAACCACATAATGAATTAATAGAAGAGCCAGCGTTTGCACTCAAGCAGTCTGACTCCAGAGCCTGTAAACTCAACTCCGGGCTCTACCACTTCCCTTCAAGGCCACTTCCCCTTCCCTGCAGCTTTCACTGGCTGACACAACCCACAAGTGCACCCCAGTCCTTCCCATCTGTCCAGTCTCCCCTGATGGATGCTGTGCTGCATTTCCCCTCCAATCTCACCTGATATCTTGAAAGAAGCAGTTACTATATTTTCTCTATACTCAGTATACCATCTCTTCACTCTTTTTTATCTTGCCCTCACTTATATATCGGCTTGTAATTCTTCACTTCTTTCCACCTTCTGTTTCTAGAAATTGCATCCGAAAAATAAACATCCCCAAATTCCAGAGTGTCCCAAAAGAATGTTATTTCCACCAACACCCCAGCTGTCATTACTAACCCAAATCTCCTAAGTCCCAGTCACTTACCCAACAAACATTTACCAAGCATCTGCTGTGTTCATGTCGGTAGATGCAGATTACATGGGCCCTGTCCTCTAGGAGCTCGCAGACTAACGAGGAGATGAGTGTTTATGTAGAAAATGTTAATAAGTTGTGACAAGTATGAAACACACGCTGTTAATGGCCTCTCCACCTTTGGCCCTTCCGGCTTTTGCACTTCCCATGTCGTGTCATTCACGCAGGCCAACACACCGCCCCTTCCTTTTCGTCTCTGCAGCCACCCCATGGTTTACTTCCTCCCTACATGATTCCTGAGCTATTGCAGTCACCTCCCAACTTATCTGACTGCCTCATCCTCCTGCCTCTCAAAAGCAGCCCTCCTGCTGCTGCCAAACAACCTCTGTTGTCACTCCCATATTTGAAAACCATGAAGGTTAATGAGGCAAGTGTAGGCCCCTGAGCCTGAACAGGCAAAGCTGCTTAGGAACTTAGCCAACTTCCTATCCTGATTTGCTCCACTCCCCTCCACATCCAAACACTTCACCTCACGCACCACACCTAAGAGACACTTCTTACAGGTCTTCAAAAACGAGTCCCCTTCCTGTTTCCCATTGTTCCCTTTGCCCTCCCAATCTATCGGCTCATTTTTGTTTCTGAAATTCAGATGCTCCTCCAGGATTCAGGTCAAGTCACCTCCTCCATGAAGCTTCCTCTCATTCTCCCACAATGTATGATATAGTTCCGTTCTCTGACTTGCTTTTGTCATGCATTTGTGTCTCCTTTAGGGCACTTTAATTCTATCTTGCATTCCAGTCATTAGCAGTTTTAATCTTACGGTCTCTGTCTTTAGGACAGTATTTGTCTTTGTCGTCTTCATTCAATACAGCACCTAGCAGATTGCCTCAAGCATAACACGTGCTGAATAAATAATGAATATGCTCTTTGATTTTTTGTATGTGATGTAGTGGGAGAAACCTCATGAGGACCCAAGAAGAAGCCTAAGTTCTTTCTCTCTTATTATTATCATCTCATCTTTTATCCAACAAATCTTTTTTCATCCCTAGGCAATATGCTAGGCACTCAGGGTACAAAAATAAAGACACAGAAGCCTGCACCCAATAAACACATATTTTCTATCAGAAAGATTGACACATAATACAAATAAAATAATAAGATACATGAAAAATCATATGAATTGCAAAATTATGCCAGTTCTACCGCTAACTAGGTATGTGACCTTGGGAAAGTCACTTATTCCGTGAGGTAAGTGTTGATAAGTAAAAAATGCAAACTCAGAGGCAGCCTACGAATTTATGATTCTAACTCACAACTTTTTAAAAAGTGACTCAACACAAAGACTGGTTATCATTCATGTAACGGTAGGAGAATGAGGCCATAGAGGCAAATGCAGACGGTGCTAGCCAAGCTCTCTTCAGGTGAAAAGGAGTCTTGACCAGCAGATGTTGAGTTTACCTCTCTTGGCCAAGGCTGTTCTAAGATAGAGGTGAATTCCCACTTTACCCCAAGCACAAAATATACAAGTCATTTAATGGACTCCTCTAGCTCTGATTCTGTGCTCATGCAGCCTGGTTACTGACTGGTTTGCTATCAGGTCCGTCTCTTGGAATAGAATATGGTGGTTAAGCTGATGAGTATTTTGGTTTCTGGGAGTCTTGTCTTTTTCATTGCAAATTAGTATGTCATTCTCATTGACACATCAGTCTCGTTAGCTGATTAATAGGAGTCCTCACCTAAGAAGCAGATACCCTCTCAGTGAACCCAACAAATCAAGTTTCTGGGCTGAAAGGCTCAGGTATAAACCTTAGACCTTAGAAAATTCTACGACAAAGGCACCTTGCAGAGGTTTCAGAAAGACAGCTGGGGGTGCCCTTCTCTTAGAGACTTACACCCCCAAACACACATGCCACGTACCTTTTCTCCAAACTCTTCTAGGTGGTACTTAGAGGTAAGGACCAGGTTTTCTTTTCCTTGTGCAGCGTGTAGCCTAGTCAGAAAAAATGCTCTGGTGGGCATAAGAGATGCTTTCCTCCGGGCTCCCATGTTCTACCACTAGTATTTACTACATGGGAATGCCTTGCATCCCCCCTCTCTGATGTGGGCAATGTGTTCTTTCCACTCCTCTCTGTATCCCCCCGACCTGGTGCTTGGCATGTCAAAGGCATTCAATAAATGCTTGTGAGGGAGACGCAAGAGGGAAGAGATATGGGAACATATGTATATGTATAACTGATTCACTTTGTTATAAAGCAGAAACTAACACACCATTGTAAAGTAATTATACCCCAATAAAGATGTTAAAAATAAATAAATAAATAAATAAATTAAAACCTAAAATAAAAAAAAAAAGTGCTTGTGTATGAAGCAATCAGCCAATATCATCAAAAACTTTTTAAGGATTTACACATGCTAAATTTAGAACTGCAAACGGTATGGTTCCTATCCTCAAGTAAAATCAATGCAAAACGTAAGACCGGAACTATGAATGTGATTTGGTTTTAGGATGAGTCATTAATCAATGAAAAAGCAACCAAGAAGTCATTTCAAAACAACAAATGCTCTTTTTGTATTTCTCAAATACTGGGAAAGGGACTCAGTCCTCAGCAACAATCCATAAAACTTCCTTTTTTTTCATATAGTTGCCTCGTATCACACAAACTCTTTCATTTACCTTTCTCCTGCAGATCCTCCCACCAAAACTGCCCTCCCAGAACCAGTCCTCAGAACTCACTCCTTCTCTCCCTCTACCTTTTCCCTTGATTCTGCATCACAAAAGCCCAAAAGAACTGGTCTGGCAATATGGAACCTTGCTTGAAATCTAGAGAAGGAAAGAAAACGAATAAGCAAAACCAGAACCATTCTTTATAAGCAGTGAAAGAAGGATACCTCGTAACTATCATACACTAAAAATGTTGGCCTGATCATATAATGATACAATTTTTAAAAGCCAAAATAAATAGAAAATCGTACCAAAAAAAGAAATTGTTTAAATTTCTTAAGCCTCTACAATGTTTGGGAAACTTGTTAACAATCACAAAAGATTTATTAACCACTTGCTATAAAAATTGTTTTGAAAGGGATACTGTGTCAGGGATACCCAAGACCACCTCTATATTTGAACATTCACTAGAAGAACTCACAGAATTCAGCCTATAGTTGTACTTACAATAAGATTTCTTACAGTATAGTAAGGATACATTGCCAGAGGATAAGGGGAAGAAATATGTGGAGAATCTGAAGGATTCCAGGTGTAGACTTCCTTATGCTCTCTCCCTCCCATGAGAGGTCACACAGAGAACACATACCACAGCAATGAAAAAGTTGCAACACGATGCAATGATTCAGCCTAGGGAAACTCCTTAGAGGCTAGGTGCCCGAGGTTACTACAGGGGCCTGGTTATGTAGGCACTCTTTGCCTAGCACATAAAAACTTCCAGAGCTCCCAGAAGGGAAGCAGGTGTTCAAACTTAAACTGTATTTTTTGCACAAAACTCTAGGCACAATGAACCACACTGATCAGTTAATTGACTGAGCACTTCGAGAACAAAATTCCTAGATGCCAACAAAGAGCCAACCTTGCGAACAGGCCTTTCTAAGAGCAGCAGTCTCAGGTCTGCTATGTTAACTCTTTTCTGCACAATGACTAAGTCCATGCCCTTGAGGCAATTGAAATCTAGAGAAACAAGACTTACACATAAAAACATGCATTGCATACAGTAGACATAGCTTGCTAGAAACACTAAAGTAATATTTTTCAAAATGTCCCCTAGACCAGGGGGACCCAACTCCCGGTCCGCGGACCGGTACCAGTCCACAGCCTGTTAGGAACCGAGCCACACAGCAGGAGATGAGCAGCGAGTGAGCAAAGCTTCATCTGCTGCTCCCCATCGCTCGCATTACCACCTGAACGACCCGCCCCCGCCCCCGCCGCCACCAGTCCATAGAGAACTTGTCTTCCATGAAACTGGCCCCTGGTACCAAAAAGGTTGGGGACCACTGCTCTAGACTACCTTTATCAGAATCACCAGAGTCCTTGTCAATGACTATACCTTGAAGCATCCTAAGCAATAGAAGAATGGAGTGTCAGTGAAAGCCACAGATTGAGGTGAGATTATAGAAGACCTTGAATACCATAATGAGAAATCTGAATTTTATTTCATAGCCATCAGAAACCACTGAAAGTTTTCTTTTTTCTCCACCAGCTAATAATAAGATCAAAACAGCACTGCTTGAAGATGAATCTGACTACCTTATGTAGAATAGAGTGGAAGGGGCAGAGATAGTAGGCAAAGAAACCAGAACCTCAAAGGGAAAGAATGATCATAACTAATATCTAGGGACCACTCACTAGGAGTTTACACTGTCCAAGATGCTTTACATGAATTCTCACGTCAACCTTCTACAGGGCTTCCCTGGTGGCGCAGTGGTTGGGAGCCCGCCTGCCGATGCAGGGGACGTGGGTTCATGCCCCGGTGCGGGAAGATCCCACATGCCGCAGAGTGGCTGGGCCCGTGAGCCATGGCCGCTGAGCCTGCGCGTCCAGAGCCTGTGCTCTGCAATGGGAGAGGCCACAACAGTGAGAGGCCCGCGTACCGCAAAACTAAATAAATAAATAAACAAAGTAGGTGCTACAATGTCACACAATGAATTCAAACCTAGAAGGTGTGATCCCAGAGCTTGTATATTTACTTGCCATCCAACAGACCCGTAATAGAAAGTCAGGACTCTCAGTAGAAAAGGAGAAAAGGAACAAGTCAGTAGAAAAGGAACAAGTGGTGAAGCAGTACACGGGGCAAGGGAAAGGAAGTAATCTCAGGTAACTCCTACATTTATCGTATCCTTTCCTCCCTTTGGGCACTTTCTTCTAAGATGACACGCAGAAAGCCATCTTTTAAAAATGGTAGATGATTGAAAGAGAGAACTAAAACCAGAAATTGTCAAAATTTTTCTGAATAAGATGAGAGGTGAAGAATTAATAGGAGTCAGAGCTTCTTCTTGACCCCAATAGCTAGTAAGAAACAAAGTGCCCTGTTGCACATCGATTTAAAGAAAGGAGCGGGCAGCCGGTGGCATTCTTTAATTTTAATATCTCAGAGAAATTTACACTGTTAAAATCTTCCTGTTTATTTCCCTCTGACATAACACAACCGAAAATTACTTAATAACTGAGCTACTCTGAAGAGTGTAATTTTTAAGACATCCAAAATGAACACTACAGAATCATCATCTGTCTCATCATCAAGATACATTTGTTGAAGATGTAGATGTCAACTACAAATTGGCATTCTCCATTGGCACTTGCCGTCTACCTCTACAAGGATTAAATCATGTGCAGGTGCAGCTGCTGACTTTCAACACCCCTGAAAGGAGTTCAGGGTGGAAAGCAGAAATAAGGCACTCTGTGCTCTGGGAAAAACTGGCAGAACAGGTCTTCAGATAGTTAGATATTTTCAGGAGCCAATTTTATGAGCCCAATTCTTGTATCTCCTCATATCTAGAAAAGCACTAAAATCCTTCATGGTGACGTCTGCTCCCCGTGACTAGGAGTAACCTGCGCAAGACTAGCAGAAACCTTCTATAAAAAATATGTGCTTGCTTGCATGTATTCCCCTTCACCAGAATCACATATACACTGACCTTCCCCCCTGCCTCTTTGGAGCAGTTTCTCAGAGCTATCGGGACGCTGTCTCCCGGGCTGCAGTCCTCATTTTGCCCCAAATAAAACTTAGCTCAAAAAAAAAAAAAAAAAGAAAACACTTAACTCTCACATTGTGCATTTTTTTAAAGTCGACATAGAGAACAAACGTATGGACACCAAGGGGGGACAGCGGGGGGGAGCGGTGGGATGAATTGGGAGATTGGGATTGACATATATACACTAATATGTATAAAATAGATAACTAATGAGAACCTGCTGTATAGCACAGGGAACTCCACTGTAGAGTAGAAACTAACACAACATTGTAAAACAACTATACCCCAGTAAAAAGAAATAAAATTTTAAAAAGACACATTTGTTGATCACTTAGTTGCATGAAAAGTTTTAGAGATGCTAGAGGAAAACACTGTCCCAGCAGCTTTAGGGGACGCAGCACAGTAATTTGCTTAATCAATAAATTCTTGGTTCTTCATAAAACCCAGAATTAGGCAACAAGACAAGCCACTATTTATGAGGAATTAATTTGCTGCCTCAATTGGCATTAGGCAGCAGGCCAAAGGCCAGTAAAACAAGCTTAAATTAATGTACCAAAATAACTCAGTTCTAGAATACTGATCTTATCATGTTGGATGTGATTCTAAAAGCTTTAGTAGCCATCAACCTTACTTCTAAGTGAGCAGCCTGTGCCTTTCATATTCAGAAGCCCTGCTAGACAACTCAAGCACTCAGAAGTAGGGTCAAGAAATGGCAAGGAGAAACAACTTAAACAAAACCTTCAAATCCTTCAATGCTACCTGAAGGTCTGTGGAATGTACCATGCTATTGGAGAAAATTCATTCTGATTCAGGTAACCAACTCAGCAATAGCTTGCTTGAGAATTCTCTTCCCCTAAGAAGTAATGCCAGTGAGAAGTTATTTGCTCCCTTATTGTTACAGCATTCTGACGAGGTTTAAAAGAATGAAGGGATACACAACCTGCCTTCCAGGAGTCTCATGAGAAAAATGGCACAGACACAGATGGAAACAATATGAATACACACCGGTAAATATTTATGAACGGTGTAAAAGCATGGGTCATGGAGGTCAAACAACCTCGGTTTGCAGCCTGGCTCTACCAGCCACCATCTTAAGCAAGTTTTACAGCCTCCTCAAAGCTTCAGTTTCTCCTTCTGAAAACTGGGTTAATAATAACACCCACCTTGTAGGTTGTTGTGAAGCGTTAGTAAGATAATGAGCATAGAATGCTTAGCCCATGAAAGTAGTCCAACAAATGCTAGCTGCTAGTGTTGTCATAAAATGATTCGTTTTGGACTTCCCTTGTGGCGCAGTGGTTGAGAGTCCGCCTGCCGATGCAGGGGACACAGGTTCGTGCCCGGTCCGGGAAGATCCCACATGCCGCGGAGCGGCTGGGCCCGTGAGCCATGGCCGCTGAGCCTGTGCGTCCGCAGCCTGTGCTCCGCAACGGGAGAGGCCACGACAGTGAGAGGCCCGCGTACCGCAAAGAAAAGAAATGATTAGTTTTGTTCTTACCACTATTATTACTACTTCTTCCACAGTAGGTTCTCTCATCTCTATTTTGCCCCATACCTTAAAGATAAGGAGGCTCCCAAGCTGCATGCAGTGGTTCAGTCCAGATGGAATTATTCGCCTCAGGCAGGGAAGCTAGGAGGTTCAGGGTTTGTCAGAATGTCAGAGGAGAATATTTCAGATGGCTGTAGAGGGAAGGAAGCACGGCCTGGATAAAGCAGATAAGCAAGTTTGCTCTAAATGTCTTCTTGAGCTGAGGAAGGGCACATGGTCACAGTCATATGATTTTCAGAGCCGAATGTGACTTAAAAATCCTTAAGTCACTCAAAAAAAAAAAAACCAAACAAACAAACTAGCTTTTGAATAACCACAAAAACTGTATGCCTTCCTCTAGTGTTATTTGAAAATTTGAAATAAATGCAGTATCGTGAGGGAAAAAAGATGGTTGCAATGGTAACCTTGAAAAAAAAATTTATTTTGATCTTGAAAGATACACATTTCTTCCTTGGATCATGTGGCAACAATGTGAGCTCTGAATCTGCTTGCTCACCAGGAGTTTTCCTTCCTAAGTAATGGGAAAACCAGAGCCCAATGCAGGTTACTCTCAATGTCAAGCTTCTTTGCTGCTTTATTTTCAAATGTCATAGGACACCTTCACCCTGACTCTGATACACCCCATATAGGGCCAGGACAAAGGACCATTAAGACTCTAGCGACTGGCTCTTAGCCACACAGTTAATTGGCGAAGGAAAGACATGAGAATCCTGCTGATGGAGAGGAAGATTCACGGGAGGAAACAGATTACAGTGAGGGCTTAGAGTAACTTGCGGTGGGAAATCAAATGATGTGGGCAGCTAGTTAGATCTGAGCAAGAGACTTCAGCAAAATGATTTTTTAGGGAAAACATCCTTTCTGCTGTATACAGCGCACAATAAATTAACCATGTCAGGTCCTTATCTCAGCACCTTTTGTTACCAATAATGTAATGCTAATGAAATATCAACAAAATATATTTAAAGGTAAAATACAGTTGTAATGCTTTTCCTTTGAGGAAGTTTTTAAATTTATAATCAGTGCTTAACCCATTTTAGGAATGAGGTTGAAATAAGATTTTTTTCTCAGTTGGTTATAACAAACTTAAAGGCTCGGTAGCTAGAAAAACAAATTCTGTTTTCTTTTCTTTTTTTTCTTAAGACAGAGAGTTACACACTGAGCACACAGGAGCTTGGACTCTTGAGTGCTCCCCAAGTCAAAAGCCAAGTTTTAGTCCTCATTTCTTAGAGATGTCCTCTCGCTCAGACAACTTGAAGACATTCTGAGTTTTCCTCAGCCTAGATTTTCAACTCAAGTAACTGGTGGCCGGGCATTTTCCAGAAACAGCCTTCCTTATCAGAACCCTTCTTCCCGTCCCAGTACAACTGTGTGCATATTGACCTAGTACAGACCTGTGTTCTTGTTAGAGCCTCAGCAAATGTTTGATGATGACCCTGGCCTTCAAGAGTTGGCCACCACCCTGAGTTTTCAGAGCCTTTTCCCAAAAGGGACAGGATGAAAAAGGAGCTTCCAGACTGGAATTTTTTCTGCTTAGCCACTTCCCGTGCTACTTACCGAAGGCTTTGCTGATGGGAATACTCGTAAAGGGCAACACAAACACACCCATGTTTGAGTTGCCATCTGAAACCAAAGTTAAGTACACTTGGCGCATTCTTCGTGCTGACCAGTAAATTTTGGTGTTTTCTCAGAAGAAAAGAGGATGGCCCTTTTCTCTTGAAGATGTGGGAAACAGGCAGGCATGTGGCACGCTCCAGAGTTTCTTGTATAGGAAGGGAGTGGGGCAGGACTCTACCACAAAGAGGAACCTGGGGGGCTTTGCTGAAACCTGCTTTGCAAGCACACGGCTATCACGTGCATTGCGTGTTATCTGGCAGCTGTTTACGTTTATCAGCATCAGCTGAGCGGAGCTGATGGGCTAATCATTAAGCCCCTACATCCAAGCCACCTCCTGGCCTCCCACTGGAGGCTGACGGGAGGAAAGCTCAGAGCGGGAAAAACTTGGAAAATGATGAAAATCTTATGTCAATGTGTTCACTCTGGTATGACTCTCTGAAGTCTCTCTTGGGGAATTCAGGTCTGGGAAGCTTTCAGACACAGGCAAGTAAGTATTCAAAGCCCTTATGGGGGGCTTCCCTGGTGGCTCTGTGGTTAAGAATCTGCCTGCCAATGTAGGGGACATGGGTTCGAGCCCTGGTCCTGGAAGATCCCACATGCCACGGGACAACTAAGCCCGTGCGCCTCAACTACGGAGCCTGTGCTCTAGAGCCCACGAGTCACAACTACTGAAGCCCAAATGCCTAGACCCCGTGCTCCACAACAAGCAAAGCCACTGCAATGAGAAGCCCATGCACTGCAACAAAGAGTAGCCCCCGCTTGCCATGACTAGAGAAAGCCTGCGCACAGCAAAGACTCAATGCAGCCAAAAATAAATAAATAAAATAAATTAAAAAACCCTTATGGGAGTGATCTGAGCAAATCATTCCATACTCATCCATAGTATTTTTTTACCTTCTTCATATCCTATGTTGGACTTGGGGAAAAGATGAGTTATTTTGTGAAGAGATAATAGCATAGATGTTACAAAATTCAAAAGTTATAAAAGAAAATGGTGAAATATCCTCCCCAACTCTATCTCCCAGCCATTTAACTACTGTTGCAGTTTCTTAAATATATGTCCAAAGCTGTTCTGTGCGTATACAAGTACAGACGTACATGCATTTTTATGGAAAATGTATATATCACGTATGTAGAAGAGTAGTTTTCAAACTTTTTTTATTGTGATCTACAGAAAGAAATGAACTTTCTCTTCTGTTCCATGGAGGTGGTTATCTGTGACCCAGTACCAGAGTGCTTTAATCATTTTAGCCTTATATTGTGTGCTCATCAGAGCATTCATTCTTCTCCTTACTTTTCTGATTCAGGATTTTTCCTGGCCATCCTTGCTGTTTATTTTCCATGTAAACTTTAGAATCAGCTTCTCTGGACATGTGGTCCTTTCTTCCATGTATCTTGGTGCCAATTGTTGTTGTTTATATGTATAAAGACCATTGATTTTGGTATCAAGCCACACTACTCAATTCTCTTATTGTTGATTATTGGTGACTATGATCTTTCAGTTAAGTTCCTTGTTTTCTCGCCACAGAGTCATATTATTTGCAAATATGATTATTTTACCTCCTCTTTCCCCATTTATACATCTCATATTTCTTTCTTTCTCTTATCTAAGTGAAGCTGGCTAGTCCCTCAAGATTAATGTTCACTAATGTGATGAACATTGTGCTTCCACTGTTTACCCATTAGGCATGAGCTGACTTTTGAGGTAAGATAAATCTGTTATATTAAGGCAATAGGAATTTAGTTCTGTTTCATGAGGTGTTTTTCCATAATCAATCATGAGTTTTATTATTACAAACATTTTCAGCAACCAAGGGTGTGAGCACCCATGTTTTAATATATTAATATGGTGAATTGTGTTAATGGGTTTCCTAATACTAAACTATCCCTTCCTTGCTAAAATGAACCTCACTGGGTCATGTTTTCTTTTACTGACACCCTGGATTCTGTTTGCTAATATTCTGTTGAAGACTTTTGCATTGATAGTCACAAGAGGCACTGGTCTGTGGTTTTCTTTCGTTTTATTGTTGATGTTCCACGGCGGACTTTGGCACCAACAGAATCTTTACTTCATGAAAGAAACCAGAGGCTTCTTTTCTTTTTCTAGAAGAGTTTTAAAAAGCAATGGGGTGATTGATTAAGGTTAAAAAGAGTTCACCTGTGAAAACATCGACAGCTGGTAGCTGGGGAGAGGGGCAGCCTTTTGAAAACTTTCCTACGTTTCGGAGTATAATTGATCTCTTTAGATATTCAGACTCTTCTGGGGCCAGTCTTAGAACTGCATTTTCTAGAAATTTCTATATTTTATACAGGTTTCTAGAAATCACATATTTTATCCAGGTTTTTAAATTTATTTGTATATGGTTGAACAAATAAGTCTCCTATAATCTCTGTTAATTTATCTGTGATTATTTCTCTACTCTTTTTTTTTTAATCTATTTCTGCTTTCTCCCTTTCAAAAACAAATATTGCACCATTTTTCACAATAGCCAGAAGGTGGAAGCAATCCAGTACCCACCAACAGATGAATAAATAAACAAAAGGTGATATATGCAATACAAGGAGTATTATTCAGACACAAAAAGGAAAGAAGGTCAGACACATGTTACAATATGGCTGAAATTTGAAAACATTACATTCAGTGAAATAAGCCAGACAAAAAGGGAAAAATATTGTATGATTCCACTTACATGAAATATCTAGAATCTGCAAATTGATACAAACAAAAAGTAAGTTTGAGGTTACCAGGGGCTGGAGAGAGGGGAGAATGGGGAGTTATTGCCTAATGGGCACAGAGATTTTGTTTAGGGTGATGAAAAAGTTTTGAAATAGTGATGATGATTATATAACATGGTAAATATAATTAATGTCACTGAATTGTACATTTTAAAATGGCAAATTTGTGTTATATATACTTTACCACAATGAAAAGATCATTTCAAAAAAATGAGTATAGCAAACACAATTCATAGACTTAGTTTTGCCATTTTAAAAATTCTTCAAATTCATTAATTTCTGCTTTAATCTTTGTTAATGTTTTACTCTATAGCTTTTTTCTTTAACTTATTTTATTTTATAAATTCTGTATTGTATGCTTGTCACTTAATTTAATTCTTAGTTATAAGTATTTAATGCTACAAATTATCCTCTAAGCACTGCTTCAGCAAGATCTCATAGCCTCCAATATGTCATTTTAATTTTTGTTGTTTTCTAAATATTCTGCAATTTCAGTTTCAAGAAACATTTCTGTTCTTTAATTTCTGGGAGGTAAGGAAGCTTTCTACTTTTATTAGTAATATCTGATGACAATTTTCACAATTTTGTCATCAGAGAATATTGTCTATTTCTATTTGGGAAAACTTATTGTCATTTTCTTATATTACACAGTTAAGTTTTGTGACAGCTCCACTCATACTTGAAAGTATATATTTTCAGAGTATACTGCTTGATGTATATCTAAGAGCTATCATAATGATTGTCAGTTAGGCAGTCCATATCCTTACTTGTTTTTTCTATTTTATTGTCAGTAGTTAAGAGATAAGAATTAAAGTTTCCTATTATTAAAGCATTTCTGTCTATTCCTGTTTCCTGTAACTTTGACACTATATTCTCCATGACAATTTATTCATCACATTAAATTACGTCATGAGTTACATCCTTTATTATCATCAAGAGCCATTTTCATCTCATGCAATGCTCTTTGTTTTGAATACAACCATACAGTTATGATTGCTGCTTGTGCCCTCTCCTATTCCTTCTCCCTCTCCCTCTCCCTTTTTGTTAGCTTGGGCTTCTCTAACAAAATACCATAACTGGGTGGCTCACAGTTCTGGAATCTGGAAATTCCAAGATCAAGGTGCCAGCATGGTCAGGATCTGGTGAGAGTTCGCTTCCTTGCCTGCACACTGCTGCCTTCTCGCTGTGTCTTCATATGGCAAAGAGAAAGCTCTGGTGTCTCTTCTTCTTCTTATAAATAAGCACACCAGTTCTATCAGATCAGGGCCCCACCCTTATGACCTTATTTAATCTTAATCACCTCCTAATGGTCTCCAGTATACAATCACATGGCGGGGGTTAGGGATTCAACATATGAATTTGGGTGGCACACAATTCAGCCTATAGCAATGTCTTTGCCCAACTCTTTATCTTCAGCCTTTCTGCACTTCACTGTTTTAGGTACATCTTATTATTATATCTTATCATTATTATTTTATTATTACACATAATTGGATTTCACTCTTTATCAATTTGAGAGTCTCTTTTAATAGCTGAGTTAGACAATTTATGGTTATGGTCATATGTTTGGTCAAAACTTGCTACTCACATTTTAGGTTATGATTCCCTTCTCTGGCTTTTGATATCCCTATTGTAGTCTGTTTTGCTATAACACCAGCTTGATTTTCCCCCCTTGTAATAGTTTGATTTTTACCTGGATGATAGAAGAATTTTTCTTTGTCTTTGAGGGCTCGTAAATTTACCTGGATATGTGCCAATGTTGATCATTCTGTATTAGTTTTTCCTGGGCCACACTGTGCCCTTTCCATTTGTAGATTTAAGTCTTATTTTATTTTCCAAAGCATTGTACTGAATAATATCTCCAGGCTAATTCTTAGAGGATACAAATAAGGCATATATTGCGATTCTTTTGTCTTCCATATTCTCTCTAATCCATTCTAACTTTCTTCGTTTCTTATTTATTTTTCTTGCTTTTCTTAATCCTGTCCACCTCATCTTCACTGGTGTCAGCAGTGTTTATTCTCCTGTGTTTATTCCAACATGTCTGAATTTCCATGATGGCTTTATTTTTCTCTTCTGCTTCCCTCCTGAGCTCTAGAAGTTCTTGTTTTATCTCCTTCTGTGGTGCCCCTATGATTTTCCCTGAGCTATCAATTGCTCTGCTTTGAGCCTGTTCATTGTTTCATTAAGTTCTATTAGCCATTTATTTAGTCATAATTTCCAACATCTTGGTGGTCACTTGTTATTGTGAGGATTTTTTTTCTGCCATATAGATCCCCTGTCCCCTCCCTCCTTTTGTCTTATACTATCTTGTATGGAGACTGTGCTGGTTGCCTTTTTATTGCTCATCTTTTTATTAAGTGCATCCTTCCTGGACTTTAAAGGTGGTACCTTCTGGGGAAAGGATGAGCAGTTCCAGGCTAGCAAGAATTCTCAATGGTTCAGGAAGAAACTCATTATGACAAAGCTGTATATGTGACTTCTTTTAGCTTTTACCTCTCTCCAGCCAACAGATACTGGCAGCTTCAGGGAAGAACACAATTCAACCTCTCCTCTACCCTGCCTCATCAGGAGACAGACCAAAGGTGGCATTTCTACATGTTTTTTTTTTTTTAATCTAGCTCTGCTTTCTTCATTTCTCTACGGGATGAAATAGGGTCTAGGGATCCAGCCACCTACCCACCTCATATGTAGAAGCTATTCCTGTGATTTCAAAGAAGGGATAATTGGTTTTGCCCCTCAGAGTGCCATCTACTTAAGAAAATAATTTCCTGCCTGCTTTGTCTAAGATCTATATCCTCAAACACCTGCTCTGGGAGTCTTTCTGTGTCCACGTTTGACCTTTACTGCATTGGCAGCACTCCCCATATATTATTTTGGGGGGGGGTTAGTCTTCAAGTTTTATCAAAGGTAAATTCATATTTCTATCCTCCTTTTTTTTTCTGGAAAATTCTGAGGAGAAGGATGGAAGAAATATCTTTAGCCTGTGCTTTTATTTTTTATTTTATTTTTTTTAGTATGAACTCAATACATATTTATTGAATATTTGAATAACAGTATGAGTTTCAGCTCACTTGGAAAATGCCTTTTTTTAAACATCTTTATTGGAGTATAATTGCTTTACAATGGTGTGTTAATTTCTGCTCTATGACAAAGTGAATCAGCTATACATATACATATATCCCCATATCTCCTCCCTCTTGTGTCTCCCTTCCACCCTCTCTATCCCACCCCTCTAGGTGGTCACAAAGCACTTAGCTGATCTCTGTGTGCTATGCAGCTTCTTCCCAATAGCTATTTAGTTTACATTTGGTAGTATATATAAGTCCATGCCACTCTCTCACTTCGTCCCAGCTTACCCTTCCCCCTCCCTGTGTCCTCAAGTCCATTCTCTACGTCTGTGTCCTGTCCTGCCCCTAGGTTCTTCAGAACCTTTTTTTTTTTAGATTCCATATATATGTGTTAGCATATGGTATTTGTTTTTCTCTTTATGACTTACTTCACTCTGTATGACAGACTCTAGGTCCATCTACCTCACTACAAATAACTCAATTTTGTTTCTTTTTATGGTTGAGTAATATTCCATTATGTATATGTGCCACATCTTTATACATTCATCTGTTGATGGACACTTAGGTTGCTTCCATGTCATGGCTATTGTAAATAGTGCTGCAATGAACATTGTGATACATGATTCCTTGGGATTTATGGTTTTCTCAGGATATATGCCCAGTAGTGGGATTGCTGGGTCATATGGTAATTCTATTTTTAGTTTTCTAAGGAACCTCCATACTGTTCCCCACAGTGGCTGTATCAATTTACATTCCCACCAACAGTGCAAGAGGGTTCTCTCTTCTCCGCACCCTCTCCAGCATTTGTTGTTTGTAGATTTTATCATGATGCCCATTCTAACTGGTGTGAGGTGATACCTCACTGTAGTTTTGATTTCCATTTCTCTAGTAATTAGTGATGTTGAGCATCCTTTCATGTGTTTGCTGGCAGTCTGTATATCTTCTTTGGAGAAATGTCTATTTAGGTCTTCTGCCCATTTTTGGATTGGGTTGTTTTTTTTTATATTGAGCTGCATGAGCTGCTTGTAAATTTTGGAGATTAATCCTTTGTCAGTTGCTTCATTTGCAAATATTTTCTCCCATTCTGAGGGTTGTCTTTTGGTCTTGTTTATGGTTTCCTTTGCTGTGCAAAAGCTTTTAAGTTTCATTAGGTCCCATTTGTTTATTTTTGTTTTTATTTCCATTTCTCTAGGAGGTGGGTCAAAAAGGATCTTGCTGTGATTTATGTCATACAGTGTTCTGCCTATGTTTTCCTCTAATAGTTTTGTAGTGTCCGGTCTTACATTTAGGTCTTTAATCCATTTTCAGTTTACTTTTGTATATGGTGTTAGGGAGTGTTCTAATTTCATTCTTTTACATGTAGCTGTCCAGTTTTCCCAGCACCACTTATTGAAGATAGCCTGCTCTTTTAAATAGAAGCCCCACTATTTACAAAAGATAAAATGAAGTTTAAAGTAAACATAAAGAGCAGGCTTTAAGAGGAAAAATGTCCTGGCAGGTGAACACACATCCTGAGAACCGGTCATGGAAGCGAGTGGAACAGCTTCTTTACCAGTGCCTCAGTGCCTCCGAAGGGGATTAGAAGACCAATGTGCAGACTGTGTATATGCTGGGCCCTCCCTGTGAAACTTATTTCTCCCCAGACCCCACTGCTTTGCCTTATCCTCACCCTTTAGAATCCTTGGTACGCAAAATGTGGTCCATGGACCAGCAGCATCAGCATCACGTGGGAGCTCATTAGAGATGCAGCATCTCAGGCCCTACCTCAGACCCCACACCTAAAACAGGACCCTGCACTTTAAAAAGATCCCCAGGAGATTCATATGCACAGAAACTTGGGAAACACCACTGTAGCTCTCAGCTCAAGCAACACTTCCCTCCACTGACCCAATCACCAGTTTCCTTTGTTACACACTCATAAAATGTTCCTTTTCTTCTGAGCTCTCACTCTGTAATCATACATTTGTTTGCATAATTTTTTCTATTCATCTCTACCCTTCCCCAGTAGTGCCAGGCTCCATGGCTCTCCACCAATCAGTCAATAAATATTTGCTGAATGAGTAAATGAATGTACAAAATATGGTATTTGTGTCTCAGAGCATTTTTCGTGCCAGTTGGTACCTTCCCATTCTCCCACCAGCATCCTCCCTGAATCTAACTCATCCATGCCTGCCTCAGCCTGGAACTCCTCAATCCAGCCCTCTGACTGGCCCAATTTCAATCCCAGGCATAGCTTTGGAGCAGACCCTGCCAGAAGAAGCGAGTACGAGTAAAACCAAGGAATAAATGGCATCCCTGAAAAATCCAAGAATCTCATCATTCAGAGCACAGTTCCCTAACATCTCACATACTTGTAAATGGCACAAACAGATCCTGTTACCTGAGTGGTACTTTGGATAGTCCAATCACTGTCTCTGTGTAGGAAGGGAATATACTTCCCACGCACTGGAGCTGACACCCAGTACCACCAGCCCCTGCCCACAGAGAGGGTGTTGCAGAAAGTGGGTCCCAGTGAGAGTGGAGGGGCTACAACAGGAGTGGGAGGAACCAGAGTGGCTTTCCCTGCTGCTCACAATGAACTCCAGCAATGGAATTTTTCTTGTCTGCTGCCCTCAACAGGTGTAGCTGAAATTGCCATTCTCAGGGGGCTGTTTTGATGAGCAAGGAATGAAAGGTGACAGCTTGCAACTAGCTTGCCTACTTGGATAATTAAACCTTCACTAAATATAGTAGGTTTAAAATAAATGTTCACAACACTGAAACAGAACGTGCTAATCCTAAAAATAAAGACTCCCTGGCGGTGAAAGTTCTCTTGAAAAAAACGGACACCGGAGCAAAACAATGATTTCATCCCTCCTGCCCACCACCCCTACCGGGTGAGACAATTCGTTCCAAGACGAGGGTCACCACGTGGCAAGGGGGGGCCAGAGCTGTTACCAGACACTCCATGAAACTCTCAAAAAATTAATGGTAGAAAGTCAAGGGAGGAGAGGTAATAAGTCTGCATTGCTCTCTTTGTGGGATCCTGCTCAGCACCAAATCAAGCCAACCAGCACTTGTGAGTATACTCGATATGTGCAAAGCTCAAGTTCATAGGGGAAGGAATTTTCACTTGGGTGCTTTGTGTTGTGGTCCAGAATGCATTCTGTTAAAAAGGAGAGACACTCAAATGAGAGAAACTGACTGCCTTTGAAGAAAGTATAAATTTTCTAAGAAACCACTTTCCTGAATGATTATATCACAAGTGACCTTGACTCTCCAGGGCTTCAAAAGCAATTAAATCCTGAGCTCAAAAGAAGGCTTTTCTCTGGTTATAAAACTCTCCTTCACACCGCACTTGGTACAATAACAAATGGTCAACAAATCTTCAAAGAGTTGTCTTCACTCGGTGTTTCTACTCCTCAGCCTGTTCTCTTTAGAATCCACTGTAACCAGAGAAAAAGTTTGCATCAAGGTCACAATGTCCTCCATCTTGCTCAATCCAGTGGTCACTCCCTAGTCGTGTCAGCAGCAGGTGACACAGCTGATCACTCCCTTCTTGAAAATCTTCACCTTTCAATCATTTGACTTTCAGCCTACCATTCCCTCTTGGTTCTCCTCTGACCTCAATAGGGGCAACTTAGCTGGAACAGAAACTCAGAGTTTGCTCATGTGTGACCTCACAGCCATGCCCATGTGTTCTATTTTTGAAAGGCTTGAATCTTCTGTTAACTTTATAGCAAAACTGTGTATGCAGCTATGACAGAATAACAGTCTCTTTTCTCCCAGAATATGTGGATCTTCAGTCCTTTATACGGGCAAGGTCTCTTTCCATCTGTTTTCTAAAAATAGTAATTAATCATGAGATGTGTGTTGCCGTTATATTCTGTGAAGCATTTTCACTTAATTTTCTTTTTTTTCACAGGAAAAAAAAAAATGATCCAACTCATGGCTTTTGAAGAACTAGAGAAAATCATGGCCACATGAAAGAAGGAGTCATCACTCATGCCTCTAGGCTCTTTGATTGGTTCAGGTATCATAGCAACCCCCTCACCTGATCTCCTGGGCCATCCTCCTCTCTCCAGCACCCTACACCCACGCAAACACCAGATGGCAGTTTTTAGATAAGCTTCTCTATCTTCTGGTGAAGAGTTGCCTTGTAACGAAGAATAGATCCTATAGCTCTGAATCCTTCCAACTCCCCTGTGTGGCCCTTAACTGATTCTTCCTTAGTGAATATGCAAACCTCTGGACTGGAGACAAATATGCATAAATCATACCTGCAACTCCATGTCGGACAAAGGCTACCTGGTACCATATTAATATATATGACTGCTCTTGAGCCTTAAAAATCTTAGGACCTGAAGAAGGGCCTAATCCACTGTCCTCAGTTCTAGATGAGGGATTGAAGGCCCAGAAAGGTAAATGATTTGCCCAAGGACTCACAGTGGTGAGTGCAGCCCGAGGACCAGACCAGGCTCTCCCAACAGTGGGCAGGGTTCTTCTCTGCGTTCATCCCTAGGCTTTACAGGGTTCTATGTTCTGCTGAGGAATGCATCGCACGGAGCCCCCTGCTGTACTGCTCTTGGTCTCTTGCTGTTAGAATGACACCAAGATACTATTTCTACATAATTCTTAAACACTGTAGTCTCTTTTTTACATCTGGTCCATTAAGTTTCTCTCATTATCTGTGCTCCTGCCTGGGCTTCTATCAGAAGGGATCCATTCACTAACAAAACTTTCAGAGAAGTATCTCTTTGCCATTTTTAGAAGTTTATCATTTAAACCTAAAGGAGGGAGGAAAAGGTCTGAGACAGTGGCTTGAAGAAGAGTGTGGGTTGCTGAATAGTGTGGATTGTTGAATTTATTTTTTCTAGTTGAAGATAATTAGAGGATTATTGCCTACCATCTTCCTTGGAAAGACTGACATTCATTTATTTCTCTAGCGCAGAGCACATTAACACTCTCAACCAATATCATTTGATTCTGGGTTAGAACTACAGACCTGATTTTCTCCAAGGGAGCCCTCAAGATTTCTGATTTCCCTTTCTTCCTAGGATAATTTATACCTTTTCTTCAAGTTATGATCTTCTATTTTTTCCTAAGTACTATGTTAGCAAATTCTGTGAGCTTCAGAATATCAACCCCATCTGTATCTAAGTCTCCAGATCTTCATAATAAACAATCTTGCTGATTCCTCGTGTACTAAACTGCATTTTATATATATATTTTAACATCTTGATTAAAGTATAATTGCTTTACAATGGTGTGTTAGTTTCTGCTTTATAACAAAGTGAATCAGCTATACATATACATATGTTCTCGTATCTCTTCCCTCCCACCCTCCCTATCCCACCCCTCTAGGTGGTAAACTGCATTTTATATGAACAGGATTTATAATGGGGAAACTGACATTGCAGATGAGCAGAAATAAGATTTCTATCCATTCCCTTCCAATTCCTTGGGCCTAAATATGTCCCTTCCTCTCCATGAAACATGACTGAAGACTCATTATTTTGCACTGCTTTCTGAGATGGACCTCCCGGCCCCAGCCCTGGCCACATCCATTATACAGACCTTTTATTGATGTCATTAACATTTTATAGATTTAATGTTTAAGTCTGCTTCCTCAAGGGCAGATATCACATATTTTTCCTCATATTCATAGTACCTAGTAGGTAGCACCTACCAGGCTAACAAAATAGTTAGTTAGTAAACGTTTCTTGTTTTAAGTCATTGACATGCCTCTGCTCTTTATAGAATTAATCTTCTGGCCCAAGAGGAAACCTGAAATGATCTTACCTTGGCTATATGTGGAGAGTAGATAAAGCGAGAAGGCAGGATCTACTGCTTATGCTTTTGAAACAAATGTAATGGGTATAGGTTTGTTCCACAACCCCCAGGTCCATGAAATGTCATGCTTCTTTACTTTTCCAAATCTAATTCTAACTAGATGAGCCTTCTCACACTAGGATTGACAGGAAATCCAATCTCAGTCATTTTTAGACCACCATATACCCCACCCACCAACATAAGAGCACTGGGGCTTTTGTAATCCACTTAGGGAAGAGTCTCTGGTCTGGTCCTCTGTCTGTCTTGGTTGCAGAATCTTGAAGTATATTGTCCCACCCAACTGGCTCATTTCATGATAGACGACTCTGTTATTCGCAGGATCCACCCCACCACTGAAGTCTTTGTCCTGACTCTGAAAGCCAGTGTCTCTCATGACCACCAGGGGTCTCAGCATTCTCAGCACAAGTCAGTACAGCAAAAGCCTCTTAACTCTCCCCTGGAGAAAGGGGAACTCAGACGTCCACACAGAGCCCTCCCTCCAGCTACCCTCAACTAGTAGGGATGGAGAATAAGGATGGAGAACAAACAAACATTAGGAAAAAAACAGTTATTTTCTCAATCATTTCATGCCACCACAGAGCAAGGTATTTGCACTGCTTATCACAATTGTGTTTAAATATTAGGCAAATACAACTACGAAATTATTCCAGAAGAAATGTAGGAAGGGTATTTCTTTTATTTTTAAAGAACTGGGGGCAAGTAATGAGGGGTATGTGGGGCCGGCCAGGAAAATTCTATTTTGGAAACATAAAAGGCTGATCTGCTTCTCCCACTTCACAATCCTCAAAATAACATAAACTATCCTCTTTTTTATAAACGGGAAAAGGCCATGTTCACAATAAGCTCACTTCATTTCCTCCTGTTTTAGCTTTTGTTGCACTCTTGACCTGTCCTCCGATTCAACATAATCAAAGTAGATTGAATAATTTTGCATATCCTGAACATCTTCCTGCATGACATTTCAAGATTTTTGAAATAAATTGCTCTGGGAGTTCGACTTGCAAGAAGACTCCGGTTGTTTCAAAAAGACTTCACCTTTGCGTATAAATCCTTTAATCTGCCAACTGTTCTGCTGCAATCTCCAAATGACTATAATCTACAAGTTTTTAATCTACAAGTTTATACAACTCAGGAATTTTTTTAGCATAAATTACATAAAGCACATTCTTAATCTCTAAAATTTAGTTGGTGTTTTATGTTGTGTTTACTTTTTCCGTGGAGCTGAGAAAGAAATCTAGCATGTCTGACACTTTTAAGAGATGTGTTTGTTCTGTATTCTGAATCCAATTCAAATGTTGAAAGTTCGAGAGAAAATGCTTAAAAAGGAGGTGGTTACAATGTATATTTATACCACAGATAATGACATTTATAATATATGCATTATCTTACATAATAAATAAAAATTTATAATTGCTATAATTACTGAACTTTCAACTAGGCAGGTATTTTTAGAATTTATCAATAGTTATTAAAAGGTGAGAAAAGAGTTGTGAGACATTACATTTTGTTCATTTTTTACTATATTCCCCCCTTACAAGCAGAATGTTAGCTCTTTGTTCATTAGGGGTAAATTGAGGCAGAAAGCAGACAAGGCCTATGAGATTTCCTGGAAGTGATTTCTGGGAGGGGGCAGGGGGGAGTGTAAGAACTAAGCCCTTTAAGCTAAGAAAATGAGAGCCAAGGCCATCCAAGTGTCTGAGATAAACAAAAAAGGAAAATAATTTCTTTCCTTAGCCTCCACCACCCCAGAAGAAAAAGAGGTTTCCCCAGATCAGAGGTGAACAGAGATTGGAGCGGGGAGATCCTAAAAAAGAAGGGCCCTGGGTGGTAAGTCTCCATTAAAAGAGTGGCTGCATCCAGCATCATGCAGGATTCTGGATCCCCCGGCACTTCAGAGAAGCAGCAAACTGTAATGACACAATCCCCCAATGTACGACATGAACACAGTGGGACGAACCACCTGAAGTAAACCTGCCCCGCAGACAGGTACCAGGAATGAGGTGGCAGCAACCTAGGAGGCCCAAGGACCTAGGACCACCTGGGAGAACAGTCACTCACAAACAGCTGCACAGGAGCAGAAGAGGCATCTTCAACGCGAGCAACGTTCCCTAGAGCCTGGACTCAAAGTGCAAAATGAGAGAAAAGGCAGACCCAGGCCTTGCTGAGATTGTTCCCTCTATGCTAGCAGAATAGGGGTTGCTTAAAAATACTATGATGGAGTATAGGGAAAACACCAATATCTGTGGACTGAGATTTATACCCACTATGAGGGAAATGTTTAATCTTCATAGTATGCTTTTCAACTAGGCAGACAGATATTTGTGGTCTTTATTTCATTGAGCTTAGCTATTTTTATTGCATTATGAAACCAGTGCATTGCGACGATTTTTAAAATCTACAAATGTTTACACATTCACAGTGTCCCTACCTGGAAGTCAGGAGGAAAAGTCTATCTGCAAAGTGCATTTAATAACACGAAGTCATAAAAATCAAAATAGAGCAGGTTACTGATGATAGAACTGAATGTAGTTTTATTTTTTAATGAATCCTGTGGCCCTCAGAAAGCAATCTAACCACGATACCGTAAGACATCAAAATGGCCAAAATAAGTATTATTGCACTATACAGCATCATAAAACCTGGAGACATTTGCTGTCTCTTATTTATTGTAGCCAATGGGCAGATATTGTTAAAAATCAAACAAAACATTTAGTCGTGTGGGTTGTTGAATTTTTGACATCATTTGAATTCACCGTCTCATTAAGTTTCTCATGTAAAAGTGAGGGCACTCATTTGGAAAAAGGGAACCCTAAAATGTGGGATAAGGACATCTGGTTGTATTGAAGTGAAACTGACAATCCTGAAACCCCAAGTTGCCCTGAGTCTTCCTTACCAGTGGAAGAAGCTTGCCCTCTTTTGTTTGACGACACTAGTCTTTTCTTTGATTGAAAAGCCTATTATAACATCACCTGGAGAAGATGACTTGCAAAGAGATGATCATTCTCTTCAAGACCCACCACACTTACAACTACCTCTTGTAGTCACTCGACCCATAACTAGGGTTGGTTCTCAGCACGCCCCCGGGAGTCGGGCACACGCTATAACACAGAAGGAAATAGCTCACGCTCCAAAAGACTCGCAAGATTTTGCTAAATATATTGGCATAAACCTGGAGAATACATGTGGAAATAGATTCTAAGGGTGTGAGAACAAGGAAGATAATTAATCTGGCTCTATCCCATTCATTGATATGGATATATTTACTAGTGCTTCTGGATTTAACGTGTTAGCTCGTGCAGCCAGAAGTGGCTCTAACAATTTATGTGGCTGGTTGCCTGAAATGTGGTCTCAAGAGTGGTCTACATTCAGTGAGGTTGAGATACAGGGGAATACAAAAGCTCAGGGAGGTAGGAATGTTGGTAACTCTATTTTTAGAGTTACCATATCATCCAGCAATCCCACTCCTGGGTATATCTGGAAAAGATAAAAACTCTAATTTGAAAAGATAGATGTACCCCAGTGTTCGCAACAGCACTATTTTACAATAGCCAAGACATGGAAGCAACCTAAAAAATGTTCATCTACAGAGGAATGGATAAAGACGATGTGGTACATATATACAATGGAATATTACTCAGCCATAAAAAAAGAATGAACTCATGCCATTTGCGGCAACATGGATGGACCTAGAGATTATCATACTAAGTGAAGTAAGTCAAACAAAGACATATCATATGATATCACTTATATGTGGAATCTTAAAAAAATGATACAAATGAACTTATTTACAATACAGAAAGAGACTCACAGACATAGAAAACAAACTTATAGTTACCAGAAGGGAAAAGTGGGGGAGGGATAAATTAGGAGTTTGGGATTAACAGATATACACTACTATCTATAAAATAGATAAAAAACAAGGTCCTACTGTGTAGCACAGGGAACTATATTCAATATCTTGTAATAACCTATAATGGAAATGAATCTGAAGAAGAATAGATATTTATATGTATAACTGAATCACTTTGCTGTACACCTGAAATTAACACAACATGGTAAATCAACCATACTTCAATTTTTGAGACACTTAAAATTAATTAAATTAAAAAATAAAATAAAGGGAAATAAAAAAGCTCTGTAGTTGCTCACTTTGTTGGCCAAGCATGACAATGAAGGAAGCTTCCGTTGAAATGAGGACCCCTGATTTCATGTGACGATGGGATTCCAGAGGAACAGAAGCCATGAGGCAGCAACTTACCACCAAAGACCAGATGGACCATTTACCATAAAAGGTGCCAGGGATCTAATGCTGATCTGAAAACAGTAATAGGAAAAAAACTCTAGGTCGGGTGACCAAATACCTCTCTTAAGTTTCAACAAAGAACGAGAAAAGGTATGTGAATAGACTTCTCAGAATGAGCACAGTGTAAAGATATCTGTGTTGCGTGTGAATGCTTATTATCAAAAGGTATCCACTACAGAAGAGGCTCTTTAAAATCATGCTCTCTGATGTCAGTCAGACCCTTTCCCCAGCTACCCCAGAGCTACTCAAAATGATCACAGCGTCAGGGATGGAGACTCTGCATAGGCTCAACAACATCACTTTCTCCTTACTAAGGCTGACCTGGCTACTACTGCTGCCGATTTTCTAATCAGCCAACAGCAGAGACCCACACTGAGCCCCTGACATGGCGCCCTTCGCCAGGGGGACCCAGACAGCCACCCAGTAGCAGTTTGATTATGTCGGGCCTCTTGCCTTGTGGAGGGGATGGAGGTTTGTCTCCACCACACTAGACATATACTCTGGATATGGATTAGTCTTTCTGTCCATAATGCTTCTGTCAGAACCACCTAGGTACTGACCTGCATAAATCTGACCCATGTACTTCAAATTCTCCTTGAAGCCCAGAGAAAAGCATTTGCTGTGCATGATATTCCACACAGCAGTGTTTCTGATCAAGGGACTGATTCACAGCAAATGCACTTACGCCCAACTAATTAACCGATTTTACTACATATCCCATACCCCAGAAGCAATTGGGCTGACTGAAACGTTGAATGGCTTACTGAAGACTCAGTTATACCACCAATCGAGAGACAAGACTCTGAGAGGATGGGGTTCTCTTTTATAGAATAAAGTGTATGCCTTGAATCAGAGATTTTATACGTTTCTATCTCCCTCATAACCAGAATACACATAACTACAAGTGCGGAAATAAAAGTGGCTATTCTCACTATGTAAATAACAAGCTATTTGCAAAAATTTTGCCTCCCTTCCCAGCAACTTTGACCACTGCTGGCTGACTTGGGGCTCTAAGTTCTCAGGAGGCAAGACTTCCACCAAGGGATGTAAAATGGTTCCAGCAAGTCATAGGATGAGAATGCCACCAAGCCATTTTGCGCTCTTTATGCTACTGAACCAACAGACAGAGGAAGGGGCAACTCTATTGGCTGGAGTGGTTGATCCTGGTTACCGAGGCGAATTTTGGGGTGCTTCTCCACAAGGGGGTCAAGGAGGACTGTGGAAGGCAGGGGATCTTCCGGGGGCACCAACAGTAGCGCTTAATAAAAAACCATAGGAATCAAAACTTTTAAAAGGCAGGATTATTGAGAACTCAGACCCTTGGAAATGAAGCTTTGGGTCACGCCATCAGGCAGAGAGCCCTGACCATCTAAGGGCAATCGTACATAGAATAGACAGGAGAAGAAGGAGAAAGTCATAGCTATCAACTACGGCCTCTTTATCAATTACAGAAATGAGAACTGCAGTAGTTTTACATGTTTTCTCTTTGTATGTTACATGTATGAGTACATTTGTATATATTAACCATTTTCTTTTTTTCTCTCTTTCTTCCCTTATTTTACATAGAAGTCGTTGAATGTAAATTCTGCAACTTAGCCTTTAGATAAGAGAATACTCAGTGGGACTGGGACTAAATTTGGAGAGTAAGTAACATCGCCAGTGGGCTCTATAAATGACTGCTGAAACTGTGTGTCTCCTCATTGGGGGAAAGGGTGAGAACCTCTGCACTTCTATGAAGAAAAGAGTTGGCTTTGTGTTGTACAAAAGTTCAAATATGTTTAAAAGGGTGCATGCGGAAGTAAGTAGTCAAAGGAGGTGACTGCCAGTTACTGGTTTATTGCCTCTCAACTCCAAATCCACCCTGCTTTGCCCTAATCTGGACTTTGTAAACACTTCTCCTTTGCCAGCTGGTGCCATGTTATGTTTTGCTGGTAGAGTGCAGGAGGGATACTGCAAGGTATAGCAGAGGAAGGCATGGTCCCTCTTCATCCTTCCTGGTCCTTCTTGTTCCTGTGGCACGCCATCAGTGGCATCACCCTCGACTGAGGGCTTTCTATTGAGTTTCCCTAGCAGCCCAGTAGGTAGCTTGCTTGCCAGCAGTATGTGGAAGGTCCAGAGGTACCCAGCTTCCTGCAGGTTTTGCCAGGTCCTAGTAGACACTTTCCCAGCTCACTGCTTGCCAGCCCTGGCTCATGGTACCTCAAGAAACTTCGCCATCCAGTGGACCACAGCCTCTTCCTCCAACAAGGTCTGGATCTCAGCCTCGAGTGGAAGGTGATGCTCTCCCAAGTTTATTCCTTCCTCGAGTAGTACTCTTTCTCAGCCCTAGATGTCAGAGCTGCTTCCTACATTTGCTGTTCCTGTGTTCTTTAGCATTTAATTTACCCCTTTTGCAGTTAATTATATTTTACTAGTTAATAATGATTTATATGAAATTTTCCCTGTTCAAATTACTGGTGTAATTTCTGTCTCCTCACTGGTCACTGACTGACATAGTCCCCTTCAGGAAGGAATCCCCTTAAGAAAAGTTCTAAGTTTTTCCACAAATGAATTGATAGAATTTTTAAAATTACAGCACCTCAAACAGGACCTTTCACCTAGGAGATGCTCAATAAATAATTGAATGTTTACCAGTTAAAATTGTAAAATTTGCCTTTTACAAGATGGGGAAAAATTGGAACCTCCATACACTGCTGGTGAGATTGTAAAATAGCACAGTCACTTTGGAAAACAGTCTGGCAGTTTCTCAAAATATTAAACATACAGTTACCACGTGATCCAGCAATTCCACGTGATCCAGCAAATGAAAACATATGCCACCCAAAAACTCGTTCACAAATGTTCATAGCAGCATTATTCATAATAGCCAAAGAGTGGAAACTGTCCAGATACTCATCAACTGATGAATGTATAAATAAAAAGTGGTATATGAACACAATAGAATATTATTTAGCCATAGAAGGGAATGACGTATTTACATGTCATAACATGAATGAAACTTGCAAGTGTTATGCTAAGTGAAAGAAACCAGAGCCAGTCATAAAATACCACATATTGTATGATTCCATTTGTGTGAAATGTCTAGAACAAACAAATCTATACAGAGAGAAAGTTCATTAGCAGTTGTCTCAGGTTGTGGGGAGGGGATGGGCAGGAATGGGGAGGATTGCTAATGGATATGGGATTTCTTTTGGGGTGATGAAAAATTTCTAAAATTAGATTGTGGTGCTGTTTGTTCAATTCTGTGAATATGTTTTCAAAAAGGTGAACTGTACACTTTAAATTTAAATGTATGTGAATTATTTAAGGAAGCTGTTTTGAAAATTTGCCTTTTAAAACTGGCTTTCATTCTGCCGCTATACTTCATGAAATGTATCAAAGTGTGGCTAAAATAAAACCAAGAATTAAACCAAATAAATCACAAAATCCTTATTTTAAAAGGGGATTTTAAAATCTGGGGAGACCTTCAAGATGGCGGAGGAGTAAGATGTGGAGATCACTTTCCTCCCCACAAATACATCAGAAATACAACTACATGTGGAACAACTTCTACAGAACACCTACTGAACGCTGGCAGAAGACCTCAGACCTCCCAAAAGGCAAACTCCCCACGTACCTGGGTAGGGCAAAAGAAAAAAGAATAAACAGAGACAAAAGAATAGGGATGGGACCTGCACCAGTGGGAGGGAGCTGTGAAGGAGGAAAGGTTTCCACACACTAGGAAGCCCCTTCACGGGCAGAGACGGGAGGTGGGGGGGAAACTTCGGAGCCACGGAGGACAGCGCAGCAACAGGGGTGCGGAGGGCAAAGCGGAGAGATTCCCGCACAGAGGATCGGTGCCGACCAGCACTCACCAGCCCGAGAGGTTTGTCTGCTCACCCGCTGCGACGGGCGGAGGCTGGGAGCTGAGGTTCTGGCTTCGGAGGTCCGATCCCAAGGAGAGGACTGGGGCTGGCGGCGTGAACACAGCCTGAAGGGGTTAGTGCACCACAGCTAGCCGGGAGGGAGTCCGGGAAAAGGTCTGGAGCTGCCGAAGAGACAAGAGACTTTTTCGTCCCTCTTTGTTTCCTGGTGCGCGAGGAGAGGGGATTCAGAGCACCGCTTAAAGGAGCTCCAGAGATGGGCGTGAGCCGCGGCTATCAGCGCGGACGCCAGAGACGGGCATGAGATGCTAAGGCTGCTGCTGCCACCACCAAGAACCCTGTGTGCGAGCACAGGTCACTCTCCACACCCCCCTTCCGGGGAGCCTGTGCAGACCGCCACTGTCCGTGTCCCATGATCCAGGGACAACTTCCCCAGGAGAACGCACGGCATGCCTCAGGCTGATGCAACGTCACGCTGACTTCTGCCGCTGCAGGCTCACCCCGCATCCGTGCCCCTCCCTCCCCCCGGCCTGAGTGAGCCAGAGTCCCCAAATCAGCTGCTCCTTTAACCCCGTCCTGTCTGAGTGGGAACAGACGCCCTCAGGTGACCTACAAGCAAAGGCGGGGCCAAATCCAAGCTGAACCCCGGGAGCTGTGAGAACAAAGAAGAGAAAGGGAAATCTCTCCCAGCAGCCTCAGGAGCAGCGGATTAAATCTCCACAATCAACTTGATGCACCCTGCATCTGTGGAATACCTGAATAGAAAAAGAATCATCCCAAATTGAGGAGGTGGACTTTGAGAGCAATGATATATATATATTTTTTTCCCTTTTTCTCTTTTTGTGAGTGTGTATGTATATGCATCTGTGTGTGATTTTGTCTGTATAGCTTTGCTTTCACCATTTGTCCTAGGGTTCTGTCTGACCGTTTTTTTTGTTTCTTTTTTTTTTTGTTTTAATATAGTTTTTAGTGCTTGTTATCATTGGTGGATTTGTTTCCTGGTTTGGTTGCTCTCTTCTTTTTTTTTTTCTTTATTTTATTACTTTTTAATTTGTTTATTTTTAATAACTATTTTTTATTTTAATGACTTTATTTTTTTCTTTCTTTCTTTCTTTTTTTCTCCCTTTTCTTCTGAGCCATGTGGCTGACAGGGTCTTGGTGCTCTGGCCGGGTGTCAGGCCTGTGCCTCTGAGGTGAGAGAGCCAAGTTCAGAATATTGGTCCACCAGAGATTTCCCAGCTCCACGTAATATCAAACGACAAAAGCTCTCCCAGAGATCTCCATCTCAACACTAAGACCCAGCTCCACTCAACAACCAGCAAGCTACAGTGCTGGACACCCTATGCCAAACAACTAGCAAGAAAGGAGCACAAACCTACCCATTAGCAGAGAGGCTGCCTAAAATCATAACAAGGTCACAGACACCCCAAAACACACCACCAGATGTGGACCTGCCCACCAGAAGACAAGATCCAGCCTCATCCACCAGAACACAGGCACCAGTCCCCTCCACCAGGAAGCCTACACAACCCACGGAACCAACCATAGCCACTGGGGAAAGACACCAAAAACAACGGGAACTATGAACCTGCAGCCTGCAAAAAGGAGGCCCCAAACACAGTAAGTTAAGCAAAATGAGAAGACAGAGAAACACACAGCAGATGAAGGAGCAAGGTAAAAACCCACCAGACCAAACAAATGAAGAGGAAATAGGCAGCCTACCTGAAAAAGAATTCAGACTAATGATCGTAAAGATGATCCAAAATCCTGGAAATAGAATGGAAAAAAATACAAGAAACGTTTAACAAGGACCTAGAAGAACTACAGAGCAAACAAACAATGATGAACAACACAATAATGAAATTAAAAATTCTCTAGAAGGAATCAATAGCAGAATACTGAAGCAGACAGAATGGATAAGTGGGCTGGAGGATAAAATAGTGGAAATAACTGCCACAGAGAAGAATAAGGAAAAAAGAATGAAAAGAACTAAGGACAATCTCAGAGACCTTAATTGATATTTATAGGACATTCCATCCAAAAACAACAGAACACACTTTCTTCTCAAGTGCTCATGGAACTTTCTCCAGGACAGATCATGTCTTGGGTCACAAATCAAGCTTTGGTAAATTTAAGAAAATTGAAACCGTATCAGGTATCTTTTCCAACCACAACGCTATGAGACTAGATATCAATTACAGGAAAAATTCTGTAAAAAGTACAAACACATGGAGGCTAAACAATACACTACTTAATAACCAAGAGATCACTGAAGAAATCAAAGAGGCAATCAAAAAATACCTAGAAACAAATGACAATAAAAACACGATGACCCACAACCTATGGGATGCAGCAAAAGCAGTTCTAAGAGGGAAGTTTATAGCAATACAATTCTACCTCAAGAAACAAGAAACATCTCAAATAAACAACGTAACTGGACACCTAAAGCAATTAGCGACATAAGAACAAAAAAAAACCCCAAAGTTAGTAGAACAAAAGAAGTCATAAAGATGAGATCAGAAATACATGAAAAAGAAATGAAGGAAACGATAGCAAAGATCAATAAAACTAAAAGCTGGTTCTTTGAGAAGATAAACAAAATTGATAAACCATTAGCCAGACTCATCAAGAAAAAAGGGAGAAGACTCAAATCAATGGAATAACAAATGAAAAAGGAGAAGTAACAACTGACACTGCAGAAATACAAAGGATCATGAGAGATTACTACAAGCAACTATATGCCAATAAAATGGACAACCTGGAAGAAATGGACAAATTCTTAGAAAAGCATAACCTTCTGAGACTGAACCAGGAAGAAACAGTAAATATAAACTACCAATCACAAGCACTAAAATTGAGACTGTGTTTAAAAATCTTCCAACAAACAGAAGCCCAGGACCAGATGGCTTCACAGGCAAATTCTACCAAACATTTAGAGAAGAGCTAACACCTATCCTTCTCAAACTCTTCCAAAAAATTGCAGAGGAAGGAACACTCCCAAACTCACTCTATGAGGCCACCATCACCCTGATACCAAAACCAGACAAAGACGTCACAAAGAAAGAAAATTATAGGCCAATATCACTGATGAACATAGATGCAAAAAACCTCAACAAAATACTAGCAAACAGAATTCAACAGCACATTAAAAGGATCATACACCATGATCAAGTGGGATTTATCCCAGGTATGCAAGGATTCTTCAATATACGCAAAGCAATCAATGTGATACACCATATTAAAAAACTGAAGAATAAAAACCATATGATCATCTCAATAGATGCAGAAAAAGCTTTCAACAGGGCTTCCCTGCTGGCACAGTGGTTAAGAGTCCACCTGCCAATGCAGGAGACACGGGTTCATGCCCCAGTCTGGGAAGATCCCACATGCCGCGGAGCAGCTGGGCTCGTGAGCCATGGCCGCTAAGCCTGCGCGTCCGGAGCCTGTGCTCCGCAACAGAAGAGGCCACAACAGTGAGAGGCCCGCGTACCGCAAAAAAATAAAAAATAAAATAAAATAAAATAAAAAGCTTTTGACAAAATTCAACACCCATTTATGATAAAAACCCTCCAGAAAGTAGGCATAGAAGGAACTTACCTCAACATAATAAAGGCTATATATGACAAACCCACAGCCAACATCATTCTCAATGGTGAAAAACTGAAACCATTTCCACTAAGATCATGAACAAGACAAGGTTGCCCACTCTCACCACTATTATTCAACATAGTTTTGGAAGTTTTAGCCACAGCAATCAGAGAAGAAAAAGAAATAAAAGGAATCCAAATCGGAAAAGAAGAAGTAAAGCAGTCACTGTCTGCTGATGACATGACACTATACAGAAAGAATCTTAAAGATGCTACCAGAAAACTGCTAGATGTAATCAATGAATTTGGTAAAGTAGCAGGATACAAAATTAATGCACAGAAATCTCTTGCATTCCTATATACTAATGATGAAAAATCTGAAAGAGAAATTAAGGAAAGAGTCCCATTTACCATTACAACAAAAAGAATAAAATACCTAGGAATAAACCTACCTATAAAATACCTAGGAATAAACACCTACCTAAGGAGACAAAGGACCTGTATGCAGAAAAGTATAAGACACTGATGAAAGAAATTAAAGATGATACAAACAGATGGAGAGATATACCATGTTCTTGGATTGGAAGAAACAACATTATGAAAATGACTATACTACCGAAAGCAATGTACAGGTTCAATGCAATCCCTTTCAAACTACCAATGGCATTTTTCACAGAACTAGAACAAAAAATCTCACATTTTGTACGGAAACACAAAAAAACCCCTGAATAGCCAAAGCAATCTTGAGAAAGAAAACCAGAGCTGGAGGAATCAGGCTCCCTGAATTCAGACTATACTACAAAGCTACAGTAATCAAGACAGTATGGTACTGGCACAAAAACAGAAATATAGATCAATGGAACAGGATAGAAAGCCCAGAGATAAACCCATGCACATATGGTCACCTTATTTTTGATAAAGGAGGCAACAATATACAATGGAGAAAAGACAGCCTCTTCAATAAGTGATGCTGGGAAAACTGGACAGCTACATGTAAAAGAATGAAATTAGAACAGTCCCTAACACCATACACAAAAATAAACTCAAAATGGATTAAAGACCTAAATGTCACTATAAAACTCTTAGAGGAAAACATAGGCAGAACACTCTATGACATAAATCACAGCAAGATCCTTTTTGACCCCACCTCCTAGAGAAATGGAAATAAAAACAAAAATAAACAAATGGGACCTAATGAAACTTAAAAGCTTTTGCACAGCAAAGGAAACCATAAACAAGACCAAAAGACAACCCTCAGAATGGGAGAAACTATTTGCAAATGAAGCAACTGACAAAGGATTAATCTCCAAAATTTACAAGCAGCTCATGCAGCTCAATATCAAAAAAACAAACAACCCAATCCAAAAATGGGCAGAAGACCTAAATAGACATTTCTACAAAGAAGATATACAGATTGCCAACAAACACATGAAAGAATGCTCAACATCATTAATCATTAGAGAAATGCAAATCAAAAGTACAATGAGGTATCACCTCACACCAGTCAGAATGGCCATGATCAAAAAATCTACAAACAATAAATGCTGGAGGAGGTGTGGAGAAAAGGGAACCCTCTTGCACTGTTGGTGGGAATGTAAATTGATACAGCCACTATGGTGAACTGTATGGAGGTTCCTTAAAAAACTGAAAATAGAACTACCATACAACCCAGCAATCCCACTACTGAGCATATACCCAGAGAAAACCATAATTCAAAAAGACACATGCACCCCAATGTTCATTGCAGCACTATTTACAATAGCCAGGACATGGAAGCAACCTAAGTGTCCATCGACAGATGAATGGATAAAGAAGATGTGACATATATATACAATGAAATATTACTCAGCCATAAAAAGAAACGAAATTGAGTTATTTGTAGTGAGGTGGATGGACCTAGAGTCTGTCATACAGAGTGAAGTAAGTCAGAAAGAGAAAAACAAATATCATATACTAACACATGTATATGGAATCTAAGGAAAAAACCAAATGGTTCTGAAGAACCTAGAGGCAGGACAGGAATAAAGACGCAGATGTATTGAATGAACTTGAGAACACCGGGAGGGGGAAGGGTAAGCTGGGATGAAGTGAGAGAGTGGCATGGACTTATATATACTACCAAATGTAAAATAGATAGCTAGTGGGAAAAGCCACATAGCCCAAGGAAGTCAGCTAAGTGCTTTTTGACCACCGAGAGGGGTGGAATAGGGACGGTGGGAGGGACGGAGACGCAAGAGGGAGGAGATATGGGGATATATGTATATGTATAGCTGATTCACTTTGCTATAAAGCAGAAACTAACACACCATTGTAAAGCAATTATACTCCAATAAAGATGTTATAAAAAAATTAACTCCTTTGAGCAAGGAAAATAAAAGGTATATCTTGATATTTGTTTCATTTTATTTGCTTTTAATAAAAATTATTTTGAGAAACATTTGAGAGAATAGTGGATGACATTTTCTCGGCTGTTTTATAATAGGCTTTCCTTTTTTTTGAATTTTTTTTAATAGGACAGTTCTTATTAGTTATCTATTTTATACATATTAGTGTATATATGTCAGTCCCAATCTCCCAATTCATCCCACCACCACCACCACCACCCCCCTAGGCTAACTGTTTCATCACAGGGTCTGAAGGGTATGTTTTTTGAGTGTGATTTCCTGTGTAATGATTCTAAATCCATGTTACAGCCCAGCTCATAAAAGGTAATAAACAGGAAAGTGTGATGGGAAATGCCACAGGGTATCCTTCTGGTTCCACCTCTACAAATAGAGGCCAGGGTATCAGAAGGCACCTCCACCACCCTGGGCCTCCCTTCTCATCTGTAAAATGAGGGTGCTGAAAGAGATGGTCTGTGAGGGTCTTTGCGTCTCTGACATTCTGGGTGTCTGAGATTGCTAGGTAGTTGTAAATATTCTTATATCAAGGATAGGAGGCAAAGGCAAATGTGGGTGAAATCTAAGCAAATTTGGCAAGTGGAGGTAAATTTTTGATGTTGAACGCTGAAATGTAATGGCCTAAAAGACCATCAAATATACCTGGGAGCACAGCTCCTCGAGGTCACCAATGTTACTACACTTTAGGGAATCAGTCAAACAGCAAATTAGAGGCTAGATGGGAATTAAAAAATAACCTGACTCTTCAGAATGAAAACCTTTGAAGGAGGTTACAAAATTATTTATTATAGTTATGTGCTCTATTTATTGCCATTTTCCCTGGGAAAAGTAGCTATTCCTTTTTTTTAATAAAGGCTTCTGTAGTTATTCGTGGTTGAAAAGAATGGGTAATTTTGAAATAATTAAATCCTCTATAAAAAAATTTTTTTTCATGTGACTCATCTCTCCTTTTGCTACCTGAGGATCTTGCAAAGCAATGCACCTCAGGAAAAATACAGAACATAATTCCTTTTTCTTTCTCATATTTCTTTTTGTGTGCAATAAAAGAGTACCCATAGGAGCTTTCCATCATAACTCCAAATGTATGAGCTAAATCTAATTGCTCCCTACATTAGCTAATCTCACTTTTAAATCATGTTGACGATATCTTATCAAGGCTTTGAAAATTGCTTAAGAAATATTTGTTTACTTGACTGAATTGTAAGCTAGATGTTGCTCAAGGATTTTTAAAATTCAAGTTTACTCCTTCAGATTTCACCTCATTTATTTTACTAGGTATGTACATTGGTCAGATGTTCAGTGAATGAAAATCTAGCCACAAAATAAAAGCAAAACTAGACACTTAGCCTTTATCTGAGTAACAAAAAATATAAATGAATAAAGTTATAAAATATAAATATGTATTTTTATAAATATAAAGTGAACATAAAGTATATATAGAATATTTGATACAGGGACAGAGTATTAGATGCTATTAGGTACAGATATAAAATATTAAATATGGGACTTCCCTGGTGGCACAGTGGTTAAGAATCCACCTGCCAATGCACGGGACATGGGTTCGAGCCCTGGTCTGGGAAGATCCCACATGCTGTGGAGCAACTAAGCCTGTGTGTCACAACTACTGAGCCTGCACTCTAGAGCCCGTGAGCCACAACTGTGGAGCCCACGTGCCACAACTACTGAGCCCACGTGCCACAACTACTGAAGCCCGCACGCCTAGCACCCGTGCTCCTCAACAAAGACAAGCCACCGCAATGAGAAGCCTGCACCCGCAACGAAAGCCCGCACACCGCAACAAAAGCCCGCGCACATTGCTGCGTGAGGGCTTTCTGCAACTAGAGAAAGCCCGCACGCAGCAACGAAGACCCAACGCAGCCAAAAATAAATAAATTTATTTTAAAAAATAAAAATAAAATATTAAATACAAAGTAAATACTTATTTAAAATGAAAAAAGAAATTACAACAAACTTTTAAAGTGATAAAGATCACGTGTTACAAAATCCAGAAAAAAATATATGATATTTTTATTAATTAGCTGCCTGACACATTTCTAGAATACTTGTACTCCTATAGTTTTAGCTGAATATTCTTTGGTTGCCCTGTCTTATGCCAATGATTTTTTTTTCCAAAATATCTAATTAAGAAGCAGCATGTCTTTTGTCCATTTATGTTCTGTTTGGTGTTTCATAAATATTGTGGGATTGTGATTCTGAAAAAAGTCATTAAACATTGTTGAATGAAGCAGTGCTCACCATAACAAGTCATAATGAATGATGAGGGTATATATCAAAATCAATGACCTGGTTATAGTGCAGCCAATGGCTGATCTTCACGCCTTCTGCTGATTGAACAAACAGAGTTTTTCTTTACTGTCATTTTCATCTTCCTGCTGCTTTTTCACTTCCTGCTTGAGAAGGTCCTGGTCCTCATAAACATCTTTACGTCTTCTGTCTCCATTTTTATTAACTATAATTCTTGTTTATCTTGACCCTTTTCCTTATCTTCATGATTTTGAGCATTAGAGATTTTCATTTATATTGCAACACAAATAAGAGAGTTTTTGATATTTTGTGACACAAATAAAAGAAGCTTCTGCCAGCCTTCTTTTTTTCAATTTTTGTTTTTGTTTTCCCTAAGTATATGTCTTTCATATCTATATTTTAGTATAGTAATTCTTTAATAACTTATATAATTAAATATGTAATACATCATGTAACATACAATATGATTCATCTGAAATCAAGTCATACATGAGAGCAAGACTTGGGAAACTCTTTAGTAAAGGGTCAGATAGCAAACTTTTGGCATTGGGGGCCTTACAGTCTGTCTCAACTACCCAACTCTGCTTTTATAGCACTAAAATAGCCATGGAGAGTATGTCAATAAATGGGCATGAATGTGTTCCAGGTAAAACTTATTGATAAATAAGGCAGCGAGCTGGATTTGGTCCCCAGGCCATAGTTAGCCAACCCCTCCCCAAGAGCAATTCAAATGCTTTTTTAAAGTGCTGCTACCTTGTACTGAGCTCCACATTTACTCATACTGCTTACTCATAATTTATACTGTACACATTGACTTATTAGTGAATGCTAGGAGTTTGGTCACTTGAATACTTCCCTCTTCTGGTTGTTTTAATGTAGCTGCCATTTGGGGTGTGCCATTTCATCTGGAACCATGGGATTTTAGCAGGACAAGGTGCATCTGAAATGCTAAAATAATCCAATACCTTGGGAAGCAAAAAACATGTCACTTCACACACATACAGTTTGTAGTATGGCAGCAGGTTTGGGTCTTAGGTGGAAATTCTGATAAATTCTATTTGGCACATTTCCCATCAAAAAAGAAAAAAAATGCATGGTGCATTTGTGATTGACATGAGGCATTACTGAATATACTACTGACAGGAGAGAATTTCCTCTTTGACTAAAAATCAATGAAAACAATTTTACAAACCTGGTAATTGGAAGAGTTTTCCCAGGATAACTTTCGGAGCTCTACACTTTTGGATCTCTACACTTCAAACCTTGCTACTGGGCATGCATGCTTCTCGTGTTAGACTCCACGTGACACAATCGTATCATGATAAAACTCTGGCTCTGTCATTTCCTGTTACTGTGCTGAGTGGATGGACACAGTGGGCAGCAGGAACACTATTGGAAGCCATGCCAACACCCGTGTAGCTAGCAGTAACGTAGCTCTCTCTCTGTATTAGTTTCCTATGGCTGCTGTAACAAACTGTGTGTGTGTGCTATACACATGGTGGCTTAAAACAACATATATATATATATTCTCTTATGGTTCCAGAGGTGAGAAATGTGAAATCAATTTCACTGGGCCAAGATCAAGGTGTCACCAGGCCGTACTCCCTCCAGAGGCTATAGGGGAGAATCTGTTTCCTTGCCTTTTCCAGCATTCCTTGGCTTAGGGGACCTTTTCTCCATCTTCAAAGCCAGCAGTGTAGCATCTTGCTTCAGTGGTCACTTTGCCTTCTTTTTGCGTCAAATCTTCCTCTGCCCCCTACTCATAGGAACACTTGATTGCTTTTAGGGCCTCCCCAGATAATTTCCCCATCTCAAGACTCTTAACTTAATCATCTCTGCAGTCTCCTTTGTCATGCAAGGTAACACTCACAAGTTCCAGGGATTAGGACCTAGATATCTCTGGGAGCCACTATGCAGTCTACCACACTAAGTTTTATATATGTAACATATATGTCTCACACATAACCCAAACTAAATGTATGTCCAATTCAACCTCCCATCAGCTTGATTCCAAAAGTGCCTGTGGCCCCTTTACCACCATAACTCGAAGGGAAATATGACCTAAAAGTCAGAGTAGAAAGAGTAGTCTCAACCAACTGAAGTTAGAATATATTATTTTTGTAATTTTTACAAAATCTAGGACTTTGTTATATCAGCTCAATTTGTTATATCAACTCAATCCTCACAACTCTCTTAGGTTTTACAGATGAAGTACCTTAGTTCCAAAGGCAGTGCAATGCCCCAAACAGGAACTTAAAATGGGACCATGCACACGAGGGACCCTCTGACTAAAGCTTCAGAAGTTTCAGGTAAATCCTTCTCAAACATACTATTTACCTCTCCCAGGGTTTTGTTTTTGTTTCTGTGTTCTTGGTAGTAAATAAGAGAGACTATTTGTAGTCAAAGGCACCTCTATGCAGATTTTCCAGTACCATCTTGTTTATTTTGCTTTGTTTGCTTTACTTTTTTAAATTAAGGTACAATTCATATAAAATTAACCATTTTAACATGCACAGTTTAGTCCCTTTCAGTACAGTCACAGAGTTATGTAAACATCACCTCTATCTAGCTCCAAAACATTTTCATCACCCTAAAAGAAAGTGACTTTGTTAAAAAGTCATTCTCCATACTCCCCTGGAAACCACTAATCTGTTTTCTACTTCTGTGGATTTACCTATTCTGGATATTTTATACAAATGGAATCATATACTAAGTGACCTTTTGTGTTTGGCTTCTTTCACTTAGCATAATGTTTTCAAGTTTCATCCACGTTGTATCATATATCACTTCATTCCTTTTTATGGCTGAATAATATTCCCTTGTATGGATATACTACATTTGTTTATCCATTCATCAGACATTTGAATTCTTTCCACCTTTTGGCTACTGTGAATAATGCTGTTATGAACATTTGTAAGGGTTCTGAACCCAATTCCATGTGTCTGTTTTTTTTTCCCCACACCATCAAGTAATTCTATACCAGTTGGTTATCCTATAATTCAATTCAATTATGACACTATCTACCTGGAGATACCATCAGATTCCACAGGTCAAGGGCTTGGTCCTACAAGATTGCCCCCCACCACTTCAGACACCAATCTCAAGCACAGGTTGTTACCTGTGCTTCTGACTACAGACTAAAGCTTCAAACAACCCCCTCCTTTAGTTCAATTAATTTGCTAGAGTGGTTTTCAGAACTCAAGGAAGCATTTTCCTTACTAGATGACCAGATTATTATAAAAGAATATAGCTCAGGAACAGCCAGATGAAAGAGACATGTAGGACAAGCTATGGGGGAGGGGCAGAGGCTTCCATCCCCTCTCTGAGTATGCCACGCTCCCCAAACCTCCACATGCTCACCAACCTGGAAGCTCTCCAAACCATCTCATTTTGGGTTTCTATGGAGGCTTCATTACATAGGCATGATTATTTAAATCACAGGCATAGCTCATTGGAGCTACTAAAGCTGTGCTTAAAGGAAAATTTATAGCCTTTTATGCATAGAGTAGAAAAGACAAAAATCTGATGATCAATGATTTAAGCACTTAATCTCACAAAGTTGAAAGAACAGCAAATTAAAGTCAAAGAAACAGAGTGAAAGAAATAAAGACAGGAACACAAGGTAAAGAAACAGAAAACAAATACACAATAGAGAGGTCAGCAAAGCCTAGGATTGCTTCTTCACGAGGGGATACATAATTTGCCTAAGTAAGAGCTAGATACCAGCCCAAAGCTCTTTGGCTCCCTAAGCGAAGCTCTGAGGCTGTGGTCTACAGACCAACCCATAACCACCATCTGGTCCTGAGTCCCTTGAAGCACATGATCTTAATAAAGGCAACTCTGACTGTTTCTAGAAGATGGAACCAGAAATGTAAGTGAAGTCAGCTTTTACAAATGCATTCAACCATGAAATCATTCTTGTCGTTGCAACATATCTGCAAATTTTTTTGAAGTCCACATCTTTTCTGTTAAAGTAACTCTCAAGTTATTATCTTCTAGGGAAGAAAACCTGAAAAAAATGGTAAATTGCTGCTTATGTGAAATAATATTTCATTTTACATTGAATAAGAAACTATTAGATTACTATTTTATACTGAAAGGAGAAGAATTTTGTTAAATAACATTCTCTATGAGATTAATAAAGTTACTTGGAAAACAGAAACACTGTCTTAGAGTTACTGTTAAGATCCTAGGCCGCAGGAATTGTATACACTTACCTGAAACATTCCCCAAACTGCTCGTGTAATACTCTGCACTCTGCGATATTCCACAAATATTAATTCAAAAATTCACTGCACTGGTTCCTCCATTTACCAAGGGTGTTTACATACCCATTTGAGACATAAATCTCCGTGGATCTTAAGAGTGTGGTCTCAGGACCAACAGCAGCATCACCTGAAATTGTTAGATATGCAAACTCTCAGGCTGCATCCCAGACCTGCTGAATCCACCTCTCCTAGCAGAACCCACAATTGGTTTTAACAAGCCCACCAGGTGATCCTAATGCACGCTGACATTTGAGAACCACTGATCTAAGTTGAGAAAGGCTTCCAGAAGCATCTCAAAATGCCACCTGCAGTACTAACTTTAGGCTCATAGGACTCTACCTCCACAAGTGTTGGCAGTTTATGCAGCGTTCTTAATGGCTCTGATAAAGCAGGAGATGAATCATCAAAGAAGGAGCTTCCGCGATTCGCACCAGAAGACAGGTTCTACGCTGCAAAAAGGGGCTGTAAACAGCACTTCCCAGCATACTGCAAGAAATGACAAGAAATTTAATGAGCTTATAACACCAAGAAATACTTGCCTGAACATTTGATCATTCACCAGAGTAGAGTTGCCCCACCCCTAAAAAAAGGACATTAACAGGAAAACAGAAGTGAAGAAGCCAGCTGAAAAAAACCCACTATTTCAAGGACAGCCAATTAAAAAATGACTCGATAGAATGAAAATAAGATGCACCAGCACTTTATCACCAGCCATTGTCACCTTATCCTAAGGTGCCATTGCCACCTTATCCTAAGGTGACAATGGCTATATTTACTCATCTATACCTTCCCCTGCCTATTTCTGCCTCTGTTTTGAGAAGAAAATGAAGAAAAATGTTTCCCCTGAGTTTCCCTAAGTTCACATTTTTTCAACTAAAAAAAGTGGTCACAAGAGCCAGGAGAGTCTCCTCGGGAGTTTAGGAACATCAGTCTCTTAACAAAGTAGAGCAGAACCCTTGCCTTTCCAGCTATGTTGTCTTTTTATTGTTCTGTTTTATTTTTATTTTTTTTAATGTACTTTCTCCCTTCCAAGTCAGACAAGAGATTGAACTGAAGTTCTGAGTGAAATTCCATTGATAATTGAAAGGGGGAAGGTTGATAAAGGAACACTACTTCTCTCTCCTTTTTACCTGATTTCTCACAGGTGATTGCGCCACTAAGTAGAATTTTCTACAGGTCAAGACTCTATCCTCCCTTCAGACAGTGAGCTGGGAGTGTAGCAGCCCTCTCTCATGTCTCCCCCAAATCAGGGCACAGGTGCTAACTCTGCCTAGACTTGAAAAACATCTCACTCTTTTTTATAATTATTTTGTATTCTACTTTTAAAATTACGAATGTAATACATGCTCATTTTAACTAATAAAAGAATCCAAAGTTGCATCTATTATATCAGTAATGTAAACAAATTTGTAATGAACGTTTGTGGGGAAATCTTCCTTTGTGTGAGTTTAGGTGGCAACAGATTCAAAGAGCAAGACAAAGGGTTCACACACACCCCCACCGCCACCCCCCAGCCCCCCACATAAGCTCACCTGGCACCAACACTCTTACTGGGACTATTACATCTAAAGGAAGTGATACAAGGCTCCATGGCCAGTTGGCACCAGTGGACGTGAAAGTCTAATGGTGCACTTGCTAGTAGGGAGATGTGAAACCACATTGCTTTGTGGTGTGACCTTTGTTGTGACCTCGCTGCCAAGGTACCTGCCGAATTCCCAAGCCTAATTCTTCAGTCTCAATCTTCCAACCAGTTTTGTGAGCCCCATTCAGCCCATACTTTGGAATATTCTCAATAGTGGCAATTTTTTTCCCCCTTTAAGGGTAGATTAGACTTTTGAAACGACCGAAAGGCATTTGGAAACAAGTGATGATACTAACTCATACTATATATGGACAAACACACTCATACACACACAAATGAGGTTTGATTATAAAGCTTTGACATTTCCTGCCTGAAAAAGACAAAGAAAACTGTGCCAAAAATATTTTCAACAATGGAATCATTGTTAAAATGAGTGCATTTTAACATTTCTTAATCTCACTCTTTAAAAGGATGGAAATTGAATGTTTATTCCTGTATTGTAATTTAAAATCAATCTCATTACTGCCTACTTAGTGTGCTGCTTATAGGAGCCCAGATATAACAGGACCTCACGGAGACCCCAGAAATACTTCATAATTGATAAGACAAAATTAGGCTTCCAGACCCATAATTTAATTATTTTAAACCTAGAAAATACAACTCTGTTCTGTTCTGCCTAGTATTATATTCTCTACACTATAATAATAACAAATTAGCTTTGTCCTGATGGTATACCTACATAAATAAAAACACTAGTTAGAATAGCATTTTTATGATCTTCAACTGAAGCAAATGTTTGAATTATCTTGTTTTAAGTTGCTGTGAACTTTTGATACTCTTATCTATCCATCTGAGAGTTTCTAGCACATAGTAGGAGGTGCTGAACAGTTTTTCTTTTTTTTTAGTTCTATGCCATGAACTGGGAGCTAAGGTTTTTTTCTCCTGCGATTTTTTTGTACTGGTTTTATTGAGATATGTTTCACATACCATACAGTTCACCCACTGAAGGGTAAAAGTCAGTGGTTTTTCTTATATTCACAGTTGTTCACCCAACACACCTGTGATTTGTTTTAAGAGGCATTAGCCAAAGGAAGAAGGGACAGAAGAGGAACTCATTCTCAAGTTACATACAAGTCCATATTGTGGTTATTTTGCCCAATACATTGTATGCAGCTTTGGGGTGGCAAATTCATCCACCCTACTGGAAATGGCAGGAGGTGGGAAGGAAGGGAATGCAAAGTGATTTATTTAAGGTAGCTGGTCCAATCTTCCTAACAAGGGTCTATCCTACTGGGCACTAAGAAAGTCAGGAGTTGTCAAGTAACAAAATTTAAATATATCAGATGCCTTCTTAACTGACAATATCAAAACTGATATTTGATTTGAAAGTCAAAGTGAGGAGTCATGAAATATATAACAAATACCTATCACGGTCATTTTCATTTAAACCATACATATATATACACTTAATAAAATGAGTCCTTTTAACCTGTCAAGATGATATGTGCTTTTTCATCACATAGTCCTTCCACTTTTTCATTAAAATAATATTGATTCAGTCTGGAACTTAATAAACGGTAAAATGTGGGGCTTTACTAGCCACTGTTAGCTCTGGATTTGATTCTCTTTGCTTCTCCGTTTTTCCAAATTGAGGTCAATCAGTTCAATTCACAGTATATATGATTTCTTCATTATTCATGTTATGGCCTGAATGTTTGTGTCCCCCAACAAAATTCATATGCTGAAACCCTAATTTCAATCTGATTAGCTTAAGAGATGGGCCTTTGGAAGGTAATTAACTTGGGAAGGCTCCACCCTCATGAATGACATTAGTGCCCTTATAAGAGGCAACTGGCTAGCTTCCTTTTTGCCATGTAAGGACACAACGAGAAGCTGGCCATTTGCAAGCCTGGAAGTGGGCTTCCACCAGACACCAGATCTGCCAGCACCTTGATCTTGGACTTTCCAGCCTCCAGAACTATGAGAAATAAATGTTTGCTCTTTAAGCCAACTGAGTCTATGGTAATTTGTTATACAGCAGCCAAATCAGGACAATTCATAATTTTATTTTCCAATAAATCATCAAATTACATAATCCATTCTTTTATATCTTCCTATAAAGTTATTAGTACCTTTGATTGTCTGAGATCAATCACTGAACTATATTTATGATTATAGCCTTAAAATTCAGAATTTCCTACAGTAGGAATTGGCAAAATTTTTCTGTGAAGGGACAGACTGTAAGTATGTTAGGCTTCGTGAGCCATTTCATCACCGTGCAACTACTCAATTCTGCCTGCAAGCAGGCAGTTTCTACGCCGGAAAGTGTAATCCTGGCCTCTGCTCTTAAAGGCTCCTCACACTACAGTCTCTTCATTCTGAGCTGGCCCATTCTGGCCCATTGGCCCTTTTACAGCACCTCTGAGGCTGTGGAAAACTTTAGGCATGATCCCTGTACACCAAGCACAGGCCCTGGGGAGCCAGGAGCACAGCCTCAGTCTCACCTATCCAGCTTCCTCCAAGGTAACTCCATGATGTTGCTCTCACACTGCATTGGTCATGGCCCAGAGTGACAGGCTTACACTGACCAAGTTCTAGAGTCCTTGATCTCCCTCATGCTTTGACGGGGAGCAGAGCACTAGATCAAACATTCTCAGACTCCTCCATGCCCTTCCTGACGTTTCTATACTCTCTCCATTTGACTCACAGTCCTAAGAAGGGGCAAATTAAGGACCTTAAGGAAAAAACAGGAACCATTACCTCATGGGACCAAAAGGGTAAAGCCTCTACTTGCTCTAATCCAAATCCGTCTTCCTAGAGGAACCAAACCTGCTGGACTCTGAAAGATAGTCTATGATCTAGCCCTACCAAATTTTTCTTTTAATATGTTGCAGAGCTTTAAAGAAATATAGAAAATTCTTTTTCTCTTGACGAAATCAAGATTTTCATGCTGCCAGCACTGTTGAAAAACATCCTATTGTAATTAAAAGCTGAACACTGACCTTTTTCTTTACATTCTTATTATAAAAGTCCTAGTCTTACTCTTAGTTCTAGAATTTCTCATTTCCCCACCACAGATACAGAAAGGTGTCTTGGCCTGACCAGGAGTAAGGTCATATACATAGAAGTTCAAGAGAAGAAAGTACATAGCATATTTCAAAAAACTTTACCTTCTGTTAAATTCTTAACTTCATTAACTGAAGAGAATGAATGAATAAATGAACAAGTTGGAAGATAAACTTGTGAAGAAAGATTAGAACGGAAAAGAAGCAAGCTCAGAGAACATTCAGAAATGCTTACTCAATACATAACGTCACTGAGACCATGAATATCTAGCCTTAGAAAATAAAAATATATCCAAAGGAATTGAAATCAGGATCTTGAAGAGATATCTGCACTCCCATGTTCACTGAAGCATTATTCACAATAGCCAAGATATGGAAGCAAAGTAAGTGTCCATCGATGGACAAATGGATGAAGAAACTGTGGTATATACATACAATGGAATAGTATTTAGCCTTAAGAAAAGAAGGAAATCTTGCCATTTGTGACAACATGCATAAACCTGCAGGACATGATATGAAATAAGCCAGACACAGAAGGACAAATACAAGATAACCACTTACATGGGAAATCTACAATAGTCAAACTCAAAGAAGCAGGGAGTAGAATGGTGGTTATCAGGAGCTTCGGGGAGGAGAAAACAGAGAGATATTAGTCAAAGGATACAAAGTTTCAGTTATGCAAGATGGACAAGTCCTAGAGAGCTACTGTGTAGCACAGTGCCAATGGTAACTTAATTCTATACTTAAATATTTGCTAAGAGTGTAGATCTTATGTGAAGTGTTCTTATCACACACACAAAAATAATATTAAATAAAGAGGGCAGGAGGAAACTTTTGGAGGTGATAGATGTTTATGGCATAGATGTGGTGCTCGTTTCATGAATGTACACTTATCTTCTAACCCATAAAGTTGTATACATTAAAATCATACAGCTTTTTTTATGTCAATCATAGTAACTCAACAAAGTGGTTTAAAGGAGAGAGAAAAAAATAAAATGCCACATTTTATAAAATCTAGAATACCATTAATTTTTGTGCCACTAGAATTATTTTTTAATGCTACCAATTAAACTGTGACACAATCAATTGAAAGACGTATCCTGGGACTTCCCTGGTGGCACAGTAGTTAAGAATCCACCTGCCAATGCAGGAAACATGGGCTCGAGCCCTGGTCCGGGAAGATCCCACATGCTGTGGAGCAACTAGGCCTGTGCGCCACAACTACTGAGCCCGCGTGCCACACCTACTGAAGCCTGCGCATCCAGAGCCCATGCTCTGTGACAAGAGAAGCCACCGCAATGAGAAGCCCACACACTGCAGCAAAGAGTATCCCCGCTCACCGCAACTAGAGAGACCCTGTGCGCAGCAACAAAAACCCAACACAGCCATAAATAAATAAACAAATAAATTTATTTATTTTTAAAAAGATGTATCCTAGTTTCAGAGAAACTGAATCATGGAAATTCTACTGATACCTGAAGAGGATGGTGAACAATTAAAATGTTCAGTTAACAGGAAAGCATAGGACTGTCTTACAGCAGAATGACTGGTTCGAGAGGTTCTCAGAAACACAGAGCTACTCTGAAAGATATTTCCTGGGAAACGTGCACAAGCTATGGGAATTTTGACCATCTTTGGTTTTGCCTAAAGAACAGCAATCTAAGTCCTGCCAATTATCCTTTCCTACCATCTGCAAACCCATGACATGCATAAATAATAGAAAAAAATTACCTTTAATTAAAAGAATATAAATGAAGCATAAAAAGAATACAAGAATTTTAAAACTACATCATTCTAGACTCTGTCAAAATAAATTGAGCAATCAGAAAGCCATAGCATCTAAGTACGACCAATGTTAGCTGTTTATAACTCACACCCCCTATTTATATCTACTAGGGATTATAGAAGTTTATAAAATTGGCTTTTTGATTTTGAAAATACTCCACATTGATAATGGGTATATTCTGCATTTTTTGGTTCATACAGGGCTAATCAAGTCAAGAACATTTTAATGAAATGAGGAATAATTTAGAGATGCTTATTTAACACTCTCATTTTATATTGAGTCAATTAAGAAAAAAAACACATAAACTTGGTTTTGACTTAATGATAAAATTTGAAAACAAGCATCATGTTATGAGTCATTTAATCCAATAGGACAACTTGAAGCTCTGGCCAGCTCTAACACCCAGCTTCCCAAGCTACTGAAAATTACCATGAACATTAATAATGATGTGAAAAGGGAGTCTGATTTATATAAATGCAAGTCAATACAAATAGGGAAAGGGCAATTTATTGTGATGGATGCGTTCACTGAATGTAAAAAGCAAATTATTGAAGATAGAGTGAAAGAGAGAAACCTATAAATATCCAGGCTCCCTGGAGTAGAAGGGGATTAACCACATGGAAATTAAAGAAAAGCTAAAGGAAAACACTGAGTTCACATGTGGAGAAAATATTAAAAGCATCTCACTGCAGGCAACAAGATTAAGGCAATGCATTTGCAGAGCCAGTTCTAACATTCATTAAATGTTATGAAATGGAACAGTATAGACCCAGAGGCATGGAATATCAGGCTGTTGATGGAAAAATAGAAATGGGCAAATAAAAAGGATCAACTCTTGTAAATAAAGCACAAGGAAGGTTCATCAACACCAACAATTTTTTGCAACCTTTGGAAATGCATTGCTACAAATGAACACTGGCATGTCCTGTGAACTGAGAAAGAGAAGCCATGGCATGGCAGCAACCTAAAAAGGATTCAAAACTTAATTCCAAAAAGCACTGGACTCCGCATCTACTGGGCTGGAATAGGAAGAGGAAGCTACCTTGGAGATGTTATTTGAGAGATGCCATAAAACTTCTCACATAAAATAATTTCCCTGCCCACTCTGCCACACTCATGAAATCTCCTTATTGCTCGTGCCTTTAGATAAGGCCATTTAAGACGCTCTGTTAAAATACTAATATTATCTGGACAATGTGGAATTACTTCTAGCTGCCACTAGAGCCTTCTGTCCCGCTGGTCCCGCTGAGGAAATGCCTTCTGCCCCGACTTCCTTACTGGTGGGCACATTCTTCAGGACTCAGCTTAAACATCAGCTGCAGTGTGACACTTTCCATACCCCTGCAACTGCCCTGGAAAAATTGCCTTTCTCTCCTCTGTGCCCCTTGCACTCTACCGGGCTCTGTGGCACTGAGGTCATCATCTAGAGTTACATGTAGGCAAGTTCATCTTCCTCACTGGGCTAAGGTCCCTTCAGAGTTGGAGCCGTCTTTCTTCCTCCATTGTTGCCCAGCCTAAGGCCTGGCATATTAAGGCTCTAAAAAGAATGACTAAGTCAAAGAGCTCTGACTATTTGGATAGCTAACCAGTCTTCGTAAAGAAATGTAGTGCAGCCTGGATAAGTTATGCTGAGGGCAAAGGTCAGCATCATAGTGGTGACCCTGAAGTGAGAGGGCAGTACCATGCAGGCACTAGGCTGTTTCACCAACTCCTAAAAGGTGTTTCATACAAAACCGATGCTCAATAAGCATATGAGCACAGCCGAGGAGGTGGGGGATGAAAAGAAAAGGACCCCAATAAGAAAGAAGAGGCACAGATGGAGGATATGAGGAACCAAAAAGAAGCCCCCTCTTTTATAGATTTGCTTGGATCCAGCCCACATACCTTGCCTGACAGTGATAGGATTTCACAGTGACAGTGTGGTAAAGTGGAAAAGTACCAGATCATCAAAGAAGACCAGAGTTAAGGTTTTGCATTTGTAACTGGGTACCACTCTGAACCTCAGTTTCCTCATCTGCATCTGTCTGCTCACTGGGATTTGAAAGGATTTAATCAGAAAATACAAGTGAAATCACTGTACAAAGTGCTCATGGAATGAAAAGTATTATTTGTTTTGGTCTAACCAATAAGACAAGGTAGGTGAAAAGCCACCTGCTAGTGACAATAAACATATGTAAGGAGACTGAAGGTTGGCTCCAGCAATTTAGTTGGCACAATGCCTACGAAAATTTCTTGAGTATTTTACCAACAACCTTGATGAAATAGGTACAGACATATAACACACAAATATTGACACTAATGAAGGAAAACTTTCGTGAGCTATTGTGGATTAAACCAACTGGCATAATAATATAAACATAGGCAGACGGCAGTTCAAGTTAAGTTAGGCACATTATGATAAGCCTAAGGATGAGGATAACATTTCTCAGAAAAAAGCATCTCATGATGCATTAGCATTGACTTTAAATCCACCCTGATCAGCTTTATCTTATTTGATACAGAACTGAGCTTGCCGATACGAGAAGCTGTTCCACTCAGAAGAAAAAGAGAAGAGATGTAGATACGAAAATAAGCACAAGGCAATAAGGGGCCAAGTGTGGAAAATGGTTTAAAAAAAAAAAATACAGAACACTAGAAACGGAAGCGACCTTACAAATAGTTACTGAGTCCAAGCTCATACTGCTCACCACATTACAGGCCAATAAACCAAGGGACAAGTTGTTGGGGGCAAGGAATAGTGACTCTACTTGGAAAGCCAGCAGACCGAGAAGATAGTGGACTCATGTCCCAAAGAACCATCTTGCCTGAGTTAGAATTCAGGCTTCTTTCATACTAAAAGGGGAGGGAGTCAAGTCAAACATTTCCTGGTTCAGGCCAGCCTCCGAAGGGGATGTGTTAATTTCTTTCTTCCCGCATTCATTTACAGGTGGGCCTGGTGTTTTCTGTGAGCTAAACAAAGGTATTTTAGCTTAATGCTTTATTACCTGGGAGGCAGTGTTCCCAGAGATGGGCCAGTATGTATAGTTTAAGCTTATAGGCAACATCCCTTTAGTGATTAACTTGTAACAGAATACAAAGTTTCTTCCCTATTACAAAACCACCTAATCCAAAGACCATCATCTCTACCCATAGGACCAGTTTCACTAACATGGGTCATTCAACATTTTTTTTTTTTTGGTTATCCAATACATAGTTGTAGGATCTGCACACTCCACTGGCTCCTCCACTCTCAGCAACTGATATCTTCCTGTCCCTGGAAGACGCTGGAGTCTGTGACCTCCGAAATGTAATCCCTTCCCTTCACTGAGGAGCAAACCCAAGCCCAGAAAGGTTGTGACTTGCTCAAGGCCACTTGCCCAACTGTTTACTGGTAGTGCTAGAATTTAAAATCCAAATATTCTCATTTCTAACCAATACTGGTGCTACAAATTCTAGCAGGAAGGACCCTTGGGTAATAATTTAGTTGGAAAGAAGGGACTAAGCATCTTGCTTAATCACATTTGTTTCAGGTGAGGGAAATGAAAGCCTCCCCAAGCTATCCTGTGCCATCACTGCTGTTGCCAACACACTGATTAGCTCGGTAACCTCTAAGATGTTTTCTGGGCTATGCTTGTTTGGCTGCCTATAGTATGTTGACATCAACAACTCCAAAGGCATTATTGAAAACACATGTTTTATCCCAGATCTCCATCTCTGAATTTATTATGAAGAGCTTGGTTTAGAGATCAAAAGATTAGCTCAATCTCAGTAATGAGAGTAAAACAAGATTTATTTTAAGGAAAGAGGACAGGCACAGTTATCCCCACACTGAAGGCAGCTAAGGCAAGCGACGGACGTGCACAAAATCATCCTACCTCTGGGGGTTTTCTCAACCTCAATTTTGCCGGCAATTCTTTTTTCACTTTAAAGTCTAATAATCTGACATTTATCCCAAATTATCTGCTGCTGTATTTAGATAACTTCTCATATTTACCATTTATAGCTCACTTTTGGAGAGTATTTAGCAAGCCTTCTGAACAGAAGCCTTCTGAAGCTTTGTGGGTAAATATGGTAATAGAGGAGCCAAAATATTACCCACAGAAACTTTTGTTGCAACAGAGATGACTGATTTTTAAGTTTCTTCTTCCCATGATTAATGGCTTACTAATTATACAAAATATACTTGACTTTTAAATAAAATCCTTAGTTTTTCCTTTTGGTACAATAATTACCAACACAAGACTGACCCCTACTGGGAATATCTGTCCTTGTTACATGTATCATGACTTGGGAAAAGTGAAACAGCCTAAACCGGACACTTCTAGGGCCTTAATAGATTATTGAATTCAATTCTTTGTGAAAAGGTAAGAGGGAGAACTTTTTGAAATCAAAACTATTTGAAATCAAAATCATCTTTAAGCAGTTATTGTGTCTAATTATACTTGGTGTTTTTTATACATCTTTATTGGAGTATAATTGCTTTACAATAGTGTGTTAGTTTCTGCTTTAAAACAAAGTGAATCAGTTATACATATACATATGTTCCCATATCTCTTCCCTCTTGCGTCTCCCTCTCTCCCACCCTCCCTATCCCACCCCTCCAGGCGGTCACAAAGCACTGAGCTGATCTCCCTGTGCTATGCGGCTGCTTCCCACTAGCTATCTACCTTACGTTTGGTAGTGTATATATGTCCATGCCTCTCTCTCACTTTGTCACAGCTTACCCTTCACCCTCCCCATATCCTCAAGTCCATTCTCTAGTAGGTCTGTGTCTTTATTCCTGTCTTACCCTTAGGTTCTTCATGACATTTTTTTTTCTTAAATTCCATATATGTATTTTAATAGTAGAAAGTTTTAAGAAATTTACAAATGATGTCAATATGTTTTTTATTAGTAAATGTTAATTAAATGTTAATTTGTCAGTAAATGTTACTTATTGCTTCAGATAATTATTAAGAGTTCAAACACTGAAGCAATATTACCCAATCAGACTTGACCACCCTGTACATTCTTTAGAAAAGTCTTAAAATCTTTTCTAAGTGGGCTTCCCTGGTGGAGCAGTGGTTGAGAGTCCGCCTGCCGATGCAGGGGACATGGGTTCGTGCCCCGGTCCGGGAAGATCCCACATGCCGCGGAGCAGCTGGGCCCATGAGCCATGGCTGCTGAGCCTGTGTGTCCGGAGCCTGTGCTCCGCAACGGGAGAGGCCAAAACAATGAGAGGCCCGCGTACCGAAAAAAAAAAAAAAATCTTTTCTAAGTAACAAAAAGCTTTTAAAAGATTGGAGTCTTTTAGGCCAAACTTGCATATGGACAAAAACCCAGGTTTAATAAATTATGCAGAATCAGTAAGCAAGAAGGCTGATTTCATTTTATAGTTTCCTCTGTGCCTCATATTATGGTCTGTTTGCAGATCTCATGTGAAGTAGTTTTCAGTCACGTGATTCTAATCTTCAAAACAGCTTTCCATGGTTTGACTTGGTTGGTTTTTTTTCTTAATAACTGAGTCAAATACACCTGATTCTAAAACATACATCTATAAATAAAGATATCAGTTAACTAGAGATAAACTGGACTCATGGGCTCTCAGAAAGTCAGAGATTGCATTTTATCCCAGCCTAACTATTTTTAGCAATAAACTGCTCTGCTATCATGGTAAGTTATCACCGTTGCCAAGATCCTTCAAAAGGTCACAAGTTCTTAGTGGTAACAGTTAAGCAAAAGGCCTCCTTATTCCCATGTTGGATTAGCCTTACAACTGTTCAAAATAAAACTACTTCAATTTAAAAAATAAATTACAGTTTACTTATTTCTTATGAAAATAATCTTTAGTCCTCTTTTTTTTTTTTTTTATTAATAAGCCTTTGTTTTACTAGACTACTCAAGAAGACCACCATGTTATTACCATCAGAGAGATGCTGGCAGTAATATGTAAAACTTGCGGGGGCTGGGAAAGCGAGGAATAACTTCTGTTACATTCTCTACAAGAGGCTCCGAATGCTATGAACGTTCTCAGTTCTGGCCAGGGGCCCCAAAAGAGGTATTATAAAGTGAGGAGACCTAGCCAAATACATATATTATTTTTTATTTCGAAATAGGCACAGTTTATGGAAAATATAATATATTCTAGATCCTTGAAGCAAACGATTCACATAACAGTTCTCCAAGATGGAATTTATAAAAACTGTAAATAGATTTTTAACTAAATCTTAAATTCACTAGAAATGATGGAACTTATGTAGCAACAGAAACATGCACTAAACACTGAAAGTGACATTTTTTATTAGGCTAGTACCCTTTTATCCCATTATTCTTCCCATTTTATTTCCTCAAATTGAAAGTTTGAGCATTAAGGTTAAACAGACACTGAAACACAAAAAAGTCCATCAGAAGTTACTCATTACATCGTTAAATTAGTGAATATATCCTCCACTTATTCCTGGTGTGTATTTTTTCTACAAAATTCAATAATAAATGCATTCCCAAGTTGGTACAAATAAGCAAATTCTCTGTTTATGAATGTGGTACCAGATCCCAAATTTCAAATTACTTGAATACCCAGGAGCAAATAATTTCTCTAAGGCTTGATAATCATAGTTTATATTTTACAGTAATTTGTTCGTGTGGAAGACCCGATATGCAATGATGTCAAGGTATTATACTTTTTTGCAGGTATATAGTGTTAAGAAGAAAAGAAATGCAAGAATGTTTCCAAATGCCATAAAATTAGAATATCCTATGTCTCATTCTGAAGTGAATACTTCAAATTTAGGCAAATACTATGATGATGGCTAGACACACAGCTGAATTGCCTCTTAATACTGACTTTAGCAGGTAATAACACTCTTACTTTACTCCAGGATTTTAACGTTTGCAGGGTTTTGTTCTTGAGGGTAAAAATAAACATATAAGTTGATACAGCCATGCCCATTTAGTAAAGAGCCATTTTAACTGATTCCTCTTTTAATCATGATAAAAGATTTTTATGACATTCCAAACATGGGAATATTTAGTTTCCTCTTCTTGTACATAAACAGTTCACAAATACTGGCTCTTTTTAAGTTATATTTCCTATAAAAAGGTACAGAAACCCTCTTCTAGAGGCGGGAATCAGAATCAAGCTCCTGGACAACACAAATGTTAAGTCATGACCCATATGTCTATTACATTTGCTAGACCCCAGATATGACTTCCCCGAAGGCAGATGCAGAAACACAAAGATGTGTGAGAAATCAGAGTGATGAATGACTGAATTTCATCACCATGCTCATACATGTGGTATATTCAACCTTAAAAAATTGCTGTATTGCTCTCAGATTTTCTATACGGAACACTCACTTGATAAATTCCTTATCATAATCTCTCAGAGCAATGATAATCTATAGGATATTTTCTACTCATCATACCTAAAAATAAAAGCACTTACACATAAAAATTAAAAATACCTTAAAAATCATACCTACAGGGGCTTCCCTGGTGGCACAGTGGTTGAGAGTCCGCCTGCCGATGCAGGGGACGTGGGTTCGTGCCCCGGTCCGGGAGGATCCCACATGCTGCAGAGCAGCTGGGCCCGTGAGCCATGGCCACTGAGCCTGCGCGTCCGGAGCCTGTGCTCCGCAACAGGAGAGGCCACAGCAGTGAGAGGCCCGCATAACAAAAAAAAAAAAAAAAAAAAATCATACCTACAAGTAAAGCAAATACATGATTGCATCCTCAGAGCTTCAAAGAAATACTTTGTTTTCATCACTGCTGCAAATTTTTTGTGGGAATTTGTCGGAAATGTAATGAAAAAAGCTTCAGCAGATATCTGTAGACAGTGACCAGAAGAAACTGGAAGTGAATTCGGCAAAATGCTAGGTCAAGACAACGAAAACACTGCAAATCAAAAAGAAATCTGAGATATTAAATTTTAGAAAGTATAGGCTGAAAAATAACATGTGAGCTTATAAGTAAGATCTAAAAAGTGCACATAAAAATATAAAACTGCTCATTAGGAGACAATAAGACATCTTAGCGAGGAGCCTGGGCTGTGCAGTCAGAAAGAGCCAGCTGTGACTGCCTATTATGTTACTACTCACAAGATGGGTAGTCTTGGGGAAGTTATCCAGTCTTAACTGAGTCTCTGTTTCCTGAGCTGTAAATGGATACAAATTCCATAATAGCGGATATAAGCATTTAATAGGAAACTAGACATACCTAAAGGGAAAAGTGCTGAAAAGGAAGAAAGACTGAAGAAATTATCCATAATGCAGCACAGAAAGACAAACTATGGAAGCTAGAGGTTAAAACAGAAGATGGAAAAGATCTAAAATAGTTTAATTAGAGATTCAAAAGCAGAGTTGAGATTGTGACAAAGGCAATATTTAAAGTGACAAAAGACTTCAATCCTCTTAAGAGGCCCCACAAATCCCAAGTAGAATAATTGTTTAAAAAGCACGTCATGTAAATTAGATACAGCATCATGAACTGCAGACCACCCAAGACAATGAGAAAATCTGAAAAAGCAGCCTGCCAAAAAAAGATACATTATCTGCAGAGGAATGACAATTAGAGTGGCAGTTGACTTCTCACGTAACAACAGAAACCACCTAACAAAGGAATGATAACTACAATGTACTGAAATAAAATAACTATCAACCTAGAATTCTACATGCAGCAGAAATACCTTTAAAGAACGAGGGCATTCTTTATACTGAATGTACACTTAAAAATGGTTAAAATGGGGCTTCCCTGGTGGCGCAGTGGTTGAGAGTCCACCTGCCGATGCAGGGGACACGGGTTCGTGCCCCAGTCCGGGAAGATCCCACATGCCGTGGAGCGGCTGGGCCCGTGAGCCATGGCCGCTGAGCCTGAGCGTCCGGAGCCTGTGCTCCGCAATGGGAGACGCCACAACAGTGAGAGGCCCACGTACCGCAAAAAAAAAAAAAAAAAAAAAAAAAAAAAAAAAGGTTAAAATGGCCAGTTTTACGTTATATATATTTTACCACAACCAAAAACCATTTAATTATGGTGCTAACCACACTTTAAAGGGGTTAATTGTATGGTGTGTGAATTCTATCACAATAAAGCTGTTTTAAAAAAGAATAATAGCAAAATAAAATGTTTTCAGACTAACAAAAACCAACAAACCCTTACTAAAGATAAACTCTAAAGAATGTACTTTCAGAAGGAAAAAAGTGGTAAAGTATGTAGATAAGCCTATTAAACAAGGACTGTACATAATAACACGTTATGAGGCTTTAAAACAACAAAAATTAAAATATATTACAACAATAATATCTAATTTGGGAGGGTGTTCTTAGTGCTTTCAACTCCCAGAAGAGTCTGAGGAGGGTTAAAAGGTAATGACTAAACTTTGATAAATTAGTATGCAAGATGTAATTTCTAGGGATCCAATAAGATTAGAAACAGAGTGTCTAAGTTTCAAATTAGTAGAAGAAAACATGAAATTATTTTTTAACTCCAAACAAAGGCAAGAAAGTGGAGACAAATTGTTAGAAAATTCAACAAAGACTTATACCAAAATATAAAGTCATTATATTAAATACAATTTGTCTAAATGTTACAATTAAAAATAAAGATTATCAAGTTGGCTTCTTAAAAAAAATATTCCAACTGTATACTGTTTATAAGGTACAAAACTAAAATATAAGAATGCACAAAGATTGCAAACAAATGCATCACTAAAGATAAGGAGTGACCTTTCACAATGGTTTAAAAAAAAGCAAAAGAGGGAAGGATGCAGGGATGTAGGGAAGAAAGAAGTATAAACTGTATTGTATCTATTGCTTCATAATAAATCACCCTAGATTAAATGGCTTAAAGCAACAAACATTATCTCATATTTTCGGTGGGTCCAGAATCCAGAAACAGTTTAGCTGAATCTCTCACAGGCTGCAGTCAAGGTGTCAGCTAAGGCTGCCTTTATCTCAAGGCTCAACTAAGGGAGAATCCACTTCCAACATCACTCACATCAGGACTTCCCTGGTAGTCCAGTGGTTAAGACTCCACACTTCCACTCCAGGGGGCGCAGGGTGGATCCCTGGTCAGCGGTGCAGCCCAAAAAAATCAAAACCAAAACAACATCACTCACATGGCTGTTGGCAGGCGTCAGTAGATCCACTTCCAAGATCACTCATACCGCTGTTGGCAGGCCTTCTGTCCTCACTGGCTATTCAGCAGAGATGTCAGTTCCTTGCCTGAGGGGCCTCTCCATAGGGCAGCTCACAAGAGGGAAGCTGGCTTCCCTCAGAGGGAGCCCGGGAGAGAACAAGAGAGAGGGCCAGCAAGATGGAAGCCAGAGTCTTTGTGATCTAATCTCAAAAGTGATATCCCATCCCTTTTGCCATATTCTACTTGTTAAAACTGTGTCATGAGATCCAAGGTCACACACTCAAGGAGAGGAGATTACACAAGGGCATAAACACCAAAAGGCAGGGATCACTGGGGACATTTTAGATGCTGTCAACCACAGAAATGAAAAACAAAAAGTGTCATTGTTTGCATATGATGTGGTGAATGCAGAAAATCCAGAAGAATCACACTAGAGTGAATGGGGAAGTCTAGCAAGCTCGTTGGGTACAAAAATCTAGACACAAAAATCAGTTTATACTATATATAAGCAACAAACAGAAAATGGAAATTTAAAAATAACCCCATTGGACTTCCCTGGTGGCACAGTGGTTAAGAATCTGCCTGCCAGTGCAGGGGACAAGGGTTCGAGCCCTGGTCCAGGAAGATCCCACATGCCATGGAGCAACTAAGCCCGTGTGCCACAACTACTGAGCCTGCGCTCTAGAGCCCAGGAGCCACAACTACTGAGCCCGCATGCCACAACTACTGAAGCCTGTGCGCCTAGAGCCCATGCTCTGCAACAAGAAAAGCCACCGCGATGAGAAGCCCGCGCGCTGCAATGAAGACCCAATGCAGCCAAAACTTAAATAAATAAAAATTTAAAAAAATATATATATATAGAAAAAAATAAATAACCCCACTTACCATAGGAGCAAACAGTTAAATAATAACTGTTGAAGCTAGGGTTGGGTACTATTATCTTTACCTTTTCATATATTTGAAAATTTTGGGACTTTCCTGGTGGTCCAGTGGTTAAGACTCCGTGCCTCCACTGCAAGGGGCACAGGTTCAATCCCTGGTCAGGGAAGTTCCGCATGCCACGCAGCGCAGCCAAAAAAAAAAAGAAAAATTTGATATTAACTTTTTTTTTAAGTATCAAATATCTGGAAACAAATCTAACAAAAGATTTGCAACCGTTTACAGAGAAATTTAAATTTTTTTCTCATTTATTCTAAACATATGGAGGGATAAAGCATGTTCACGGACTAGAAGACTCAATATCGTAAAGATGGCAATTCTCTCCACATAGAGTTATAAGTTCAATACAATCAAAATCAAAATCTCAACTGTGTGTGTGTGTGTGTGTGTGTGTGTGTGTGTGTGTGTGTGTGTGTGTGTGTGTGTAGCCTAACAAGCTGATATTAAAATTTGAACAAAAGTGAAAAAAGTCCAAAAAAATATGGGAAAAGTCTTCAGCCATATTAATAACACAAAGTAAAACCATAATGAGATGCCATTATACATCCACCACACTGACAATTCAAACTGCCAATAGCAAGTTTTGGTGAGGATGGTAAGTAACAGGAACTCTTATACACTGCTGATGGGCTGTTAATTGGCACACCCACTTTGAAAAACTGGTTTTATCTACTCCTCAAGTTCACATGTAGGTGGTGGTTATGTTTTATGATCTCTCCATAAGTATGTGATATTTAACAGTAAAAAAAAGTAAACTTAAGGGTAAAAAAAGAAAACAGTAACAAAGATTCCCAAAGATGAGCAACAGAAGAGGAGACTCCAGAAAGTAAATTCTACCTCAGGGAACAAATAGAGCAGAAAGTAGATTTATTATTTGCTCTAAACAGAATTCCAAGGTCTAAGAACAAAATCCTGAAACACTAGAAATCTCCCATTACTTTCCACACTTGCATGATACGGGGTACTCAAACCAATAGGAATACTTATTTCCATCTTTGAAGAGGAAGTCCACTGCAGGAGGCATTCTGCTACGAAAGCACAGAGTGGGGGTCTCAAGTGCAAGTAAAATTCAGTCCAAAGAGCAGAGCAAGCCAATTAATGAGTGCCGCTCTTAGCTTTTTGGGTAATCAGTCTCAAAAGAAGCATTCCAGCTGCTCCATAATTTAAGTGTACCACTATTTGCAAGAGGGCAGAGCAAAGCAAAAGAAATGGACAAAGCACCTCCTAAAGTCTAGTACTAAAGCCCAAAACTCACTTCTTATTTTATCATAGAAATAAATGATTGATGTGAGAACATTAGCTAAGGTGATGACGTTTAGCATCTGAAGATGCTCTCTGACTGACCTAAATATATATATTCTTTTTTTTTTAATTTTATCTATTTATTTTATTTATTTTTGGCCGCGTTGGGTCTGAGTTGCCACACGCAGGATCTTCGTTGAGGCACGTGGGATCTTTCATTGCGGTGTGTGGTCTCTTCATTGTGGTACACGGGCTTCTCTCTAGTTGTGGCTCACAGGTTCCAGAGCGCGTGGTCTCTGTAGTTGTGGCACGCGGGCTTAGTTTCCCCGCGGCATGTGGGATCTTAGTTCCCTGACCAGGGATTGAACCCACGTCCCCTGCATTGTAAGGCGGATTCTTTACCAATGGACCACCAGGGAACTCCCTGACCTAAATAAATGCCAAAAAAGAAACACCATGTACAGTATTAAAAAGAACAGTATTTATTTACATTCCATTTACTTTCAAAAGGATGAGGAAGCTGGGGAAAATATATTGATACTTATAAAGGAAGTAGTCTCATTTTACTTAACCCATTTGTGTTTTTCATGAAACAACAAAGATTTGACTTAGAATCACAGGGCTAATGAGACCAAAAGAATTTATCCAGTTCAATTTTCCATCTTTAGCCAAGACTGAAATTATACCACTGCAGGCAGATGAAAATCTACTTCACTTACAAGTAAACACCAACTAATACATACATCATAAAAGAACTAGCTTTCATAAAATCTGTCATAGCACCCAACAGATCTGCAATAAAAGACACAGTCATTGTAATAAAGAACATTAAGAATCTTTGTGCAACAGTGAAAAACAATTTATACAGCAGAAATCACAATTGGCTATTAGGTCAATAGCATCACAGTAACAGTACTCAGTGTCGTTCTTATTCAAACATATACACTATTTTTCAGTCTTGGTTATCACAAAGCCATCAGTAACTAGGATGTACACACAAATATTTTATAAACACCATAGGAAACAACAAATAAAAAAATGAAAATACCCTTACCTTTTGTAACAAATTAAAAACGTTAACTTTACCACTATATATTTGTCTCATTATTTTTAATTGGTTTGTACACTTTAAAAACAGCATTGAATTTTATAAAAATACTGATAATGGCTCAACATTTTTTGAAGTCAGGAAATCTTTATAATTCAGTAGTCTGTGGTTTATGTGCTTCTTTCTTCCACCACCATAGTCCTCTAACCACCTATTTACTCAAAAGCAACAGCAACAACAGAGGTCTTTAACAGCTATCCAAGTATTACATCCGAAAACTTCTAGTTCTTTGAAATGGTTGGAAGGGGTTTTTTAGTGTCCACATCAGCAGCTGTGGTTTTGCTTTAGGTTTTTCAGGAAACAGAAGTGCTTCACTTTCTGGTGTAGGAAATCGTTCTTGGTAGACTTCAGGATAGGACTTTTGAAACTAAAAATAAAAAAAAAAGGATCCAAGAAGTGTCAAAAAAACAAATGAAAGTCAATAAAATTGGACGCTGTAATTATTGTTTGTTTGTTTTTGTTTTTGTTTTTGGCGGTACGCGGGCCTCTCCCGTTGCGGAGCACAGACTCCGGACACGCAGGCTCATCGGCCATGGCTCACAGGCCCAGCCGCTCCGCAGCATGTGGGATATTCCCCGACCAGGGCACGAACCCGTGTCCCCTGCATCAGCAGGCGGACTCTCAACCTCTGCGCCACCAGGGAAGCCCTGGGCACTGTAATTTTAAAATAAGTTTCTGATGCAATACTTCCCTATTTTTGTTTTGTTTTAATGTTTACTGCTTTCCATCAGAAAAGAAAATAAGAAGAAAACAGATCACAAGTTCACTTCAACACAAATCCATTTCTTTTTGTTAAATCATTGGATTGCACTTTCAATAGATCGGATTCATCTTTAATTTGATCTAATCTTCCAATAAACTCACTTTAGTCATACTTCTTTAAATTTCTCCCCTGCCAACTATAAACACACTTCCCTTCTAAAATATTCACAAGTAATTCTGACTTATGTTCTACACAGTCAAAGAAAATCTGGGCCCAACAACATTTCCCCATCTCCCTGCTTCTCCAGCTTAGCTCCACCTGCTTCTACCCAAATGGAAGAGAAAACATGCTGGTATACATTACTTTACAAAAAGCATACAGAGAAGCAATATGTTTTTCCTTTGATTGTCACCACTGAACTCTTCTCCAAAATTACTCTGAGAAGAACAGGACGGGAATCTAGAACCTTTGTGCTTTGTGTATAATCTTAGGTGGTGTGATCAGAAATCAAGCTATGCAGGATTCAGTCTTTAAAAATAAACACCATTCACTTGCTCTTGAATCAATACTTTAAAAATGATCAAGGTAGGACCTGTGTGGAAGGGGAGAGGCAGCACCTCTAAAGGAGGGCCTCTGGAGCGTGGAGTTACAGAGTTCAGAGCCGCGTGGGTGACAGGGTCTTGGTGCTCTGGTCGGGTGTCAGGCCTGAGCCTCTGAGGTAGAAGAGCCAAGTTCAGGACATTGGTCCACCAGAGACCTCCCAGCCCCACATAATATCAAATGGCAAAAGCTCTCCCAGAGATCTCCATCTCAATGTCAAGACCCAACTCCACTCAATGACCAGCAAGCTACAGTGCTGGACACCCTATTCCAAACAACTAGCAAGACAGGAACACAACCCCACTCATTAGCAGAGAGGCTGCCTAAAATCATAATAAGGTCACAGACACTGCAAAACAACAACCGGACACAGTCCTGTCCACCAGAAAAACAAGATTCAGCCTCATCCACCAGAACACAGGCACCAGTCCCCTCCACCAGGAAGCCTACACAACCCACTGAACCAACCTTACCCAATGGGAGCAGACACCAAAAACAATGGGAACTAAGAATGTGCAGCCTGCGAAAAGAAGACCCCAAACATAGTAAGTTACACAAAATGAGAAGACAGAGAAATACACAGATGCTCCAGATGAAGGAGCAAGGTAAAAACCCACCAGACTAAACAAATGAAGAGGAAATAGGCAGTCTACCTGAAAAAGAATTCAGAGTAATGAGAGTAAAGATGATCCAAAATCTTGGAAATATAATGGAGAAAATACAAGAAACATTTAACAAGGACCTAGAAGAACTAAAGAGCACACAAACAATGATGAACAACACAATAAATAAAATTTAAAATTCTCTAGAAGGAATCAATAGCAGAATAACTGAGGCAGAAGAACAGATAAGTGACCTGGAAGATAAAATAGTGGAAATAACTACTGCAGAGCAGAATAAAGACAAAAGAATGAGGGGCTTCCCTGGTGGCGCAGTGGTTGAGAATCCGCTTGCCAATGCAGGGACGTGGGTTCGAGCCCTGGTCTGGGAAGATCCCACATGCCACAGAGCATCTGGGCCCGTGAGCCACAATTACCGAGCCTGCGCATCTGGAGTCTGTGCTCCGCAACAACGGAGGCTGCGATAGTGAGAGGCCCAGGCACCGCGATGAAGAGTGGCCCCCGCTTGCCGCAACTGGAGAAAGCCCTCGCACAGAAACAAGACCCAACACAGCCATAAATAATAAATAAATAAATAAATAAATAAAAAAGACGACACCACCAACCAGCCCGATTAGGAAACTTTCCTCCTGTTGTCCCTGCTCAGCACTACTACCTATGCTAAATCCAATCTATTTAAAAAAAAAAAAAAAAGAAAAGAAAAAAGAATGAAAAGAATTGAGGACAGACTCAGAGACCCCTGGGACAACATTAAACACAACAACATTTGAATTATAGGGGTCCCAGAAGAAGAAGAGAAAAAAAAAAAGGACTGAGAAAATATTTGAAGAGATAATAGTTGAAAACTATCCTAATACGGGAAAGGAAATAATCAAGTCCAGGAATCGCAGAGAGTACCATAAAGGATAAATCCAAGGAGAAGCATGCCAAGACACATATTAATCAAACTATCAAAAATTAAATACAAAGAAAAAATATCAAAAGCAGCAAGGGAAAAGCAACAATTAACATACAAGGGAATCCCAATAAGGTTAACAGCTGATCTTTCAGCAGAAACTCTGCAAGCCAGAAGGGAGTGGCAGGACATATTTAAAGTGATGAAAGGGAAAAACCTACAACCAAGATTACTCTACTCAGCAAGGATCTCATTCAGATTCGACGGAGAAATTAAAACCTTTACAGACTGGCCAAAGCTAAGAGAATTCAGCACCACCAAGCCAGCTTTACAACAAATGCTAAAGGAACTTCTCTAGGCAGGAAACACAAGAAAAGGAAAAGACCTACGATAACAAACCCAAAACAATTAAGAAAATGGTAATAGGAACATACATATCAATAATTACCTTAAATGTAAATGGATTAAATGCTTCAACCAAAAGACACAGATTGGCTGAATGGATACAAAAACAAGACCCATATATAGGCTGTCTACAAGAGATCCACTTCAGACCTAGGGACACATACAGACTGAAAGTGAGGGGATGGAAAAAGATATTCCATGCAAATGGAAACCAAAAGAAAGCTGGAGTAGTAATTCTCATATCAGACAAAACAGATTTTAAAATAAAGACTATTAGAAGAGACAAAGAAGGACACTACATAATGATCAAGGGATCAATCCAAGAAGAAGATATAACAATTGTAAATATTTATGCACCCAACATAGGAGCACCTCAATACATAAGGCAAATGCTAACAGCCATATAAGGGGAAATCGACAGTAACACATTCATAGTAGGGGACTTTAACACCCCACTTTCACCAATGGACAGATCATCCAAAATGAAAATAAATAAGGAAACACAAGCTTTAAATGATACGTTAAACAAGATGGACTCAATTGATATTTATAGGACATTCCATCCAAAAACAACAGAATACACTTTCTTCTAAGATATACAGATTGCCAACAAACACATGAAAGGATGCTCAACGTCACTGATCATTAGAGAACCACAAATCAAATTACAATGAGTATCACCTCACACCAGTCAGAATGGCTATCATCAAAAAATCTACAAACAATAAATGCTGGAGAGGGTGTGGAGAAAATGCAACCCTCTTTCTTGCATTGTTGGTAGGAATGTAAATTGACACAGCCACTATGGAGAGCAGTATGGAGGTTCCTTAAAAAACTGAAAATAAAACTACCATATGACCCAACAATCCCACTACTGGGCATATACCCTGAGAAAACCATAGTTCAAAAAGAGTCATGTACCACAATGTTCACTGCATCTCTATTTACAACTTCCAGGACATGGACGCAACCTAAGTGTCCATCGACAGATGAATGGATAAAGAAGATGTGGCACATATATACAATGGAATATCACTCAGCCATAAAAAGAAAGGAAATTGAGTTATCTGTAGTGAAGTGGGTGGACCCAGACTCTGTCATACAGAGTGGTAACTCAGAAAGAGAAAAACAAATACCGTATGCCAATACATACACATGGAATCTAAAAAAAAAAAAAAAAAAAATGGTTCTGAAGAACCTAGAGGCGACAGGAATAAAGGCGCAGATGTAGAGCATGGACTTGAGGACATGAGGAGGGGGAAGGGTAAGCTGGGACGAAGTGAGAGAGTAGCATGGACATATATACACTACCAAATGTAAAATCGATAGCTAGTGGGAAGCAGCCGCATAGCACAGGGAGATCAGCTCGGTGCTTTGTGACCACCTAGAGGGGTGGGATTGGGAGGGTGGGAGGGAGACGCAAGAGGGAGGGGATATGGGGATATATGTATATGTATACCTGATTCACTTTGTTATACAGCAGAAACCAACACACCATTGTAAAGCAATTACACTCCAATAAAGATGTTACAAAAAAAAAAGATGTTAAAAACGATTTTAAAAAAAGAAAGTTGGGGAGTGTGTTGAATAAAAGAGACTTATGAGACAAAAACAAAAACAAAAGCAAACAAAAAAAAAAGATCAAGGTATGTATACCTGAAACTAACACAACATTGTAAATCAATTACACTTCAAGTTTTAAAAAAGATCAAGTTAAACCTATGCTGAGTTGAAAACTCTTCTCTGAAACCCTAAGCTGTGTTGTTTAACAAGAACTAAAAACTTTTTGTGATGCCCGCAGCAAGAAACCAATTTGATAGGGGCTATGTAAAACCAAAGACTCTTAAATTCTGGACATTTTACACTTGTGAATTCAGTCTGATTTGCCTTTCAAAAAAATCCCAAGAAACTGTTCTCATTTGACAGCCTCTCTGAATTTAAAGTAATTGCTCCACTAACTCACATCATACCACATATCAAAACCAAGGACAAATATTAGAGAATAGCTTCATAAATGAAGAGCTCAATAATGGTGAAAGATTTACATTGGAGAATAAAGACCTGGAAAACTGACCATATTTGTGTAAATTAATATATGAAATAAAATATTTACTTTCAAAACTGCTCTGTCTCAGAAGATGAGATTCGTATGAAACCTATTAAAATAGAGAATAAAAAGGAAACAAAACAACATAAGAACGGTAGGGAGAAGAAATGACTTATGAAGAATATCCTTTTTACCTGCTTCAATTTTTTCTTCTTTTCTTTACTGGAGAGTTTGGCATCTGTGATGACTTCCTCCAACAATGCTGCCAGAGGTTCCTGAGAGCCGTATACTCTTTGGTATTCAAATTCCTCTGGGCTAATTTGACGGCAAAATGATGGAGCAGACAAAGTGATATCCATATCAGCTCCTGGGTATTTTATCTGGGGCAAAGGGATTATTAGTGAAAGCGCATTTTCAAATAAATTTCAAGAATTAATTCAGACCGTAGATCTCCTAGTAGGAATGATATGACATTCAATTTGACTGGGAAAAACTATAATGAAAAGTAAAAAGTGTTTCCATAACTTCAAAAAAAAAATCACGTAAAGCCACAGTGTAGCATATAAGTTTTTGCCTTTTTAAACCCCAAAGCCATTTTCATAAACAAAAAACCTTGTGCTCTCTTCTAATAAGATCTGAAATTTATACACAAACTGAACATATTGCCTAGAATGATTCCAAACACACATGATGAACTATATAGGTTCTTCCCACATCTGGAGAGTCTGTTCCTCCCTCCCTTGGGCACTGACAAAAGTACAAGTTTAGCTCAGCTGCTGTGTAGAGGGAAGTACTGCACCCATCTCCAAACATGTTCATAGCATGAAACTAGTGAAAACAAATGTGCAGATACTACAGGGCAAAAGGCAGAAGGCTGAAATAAGAGGGAAAAAGGTACCAAGATCTATAAATAAAAGCATCCATTAAAAATACTTAATTTCATCCAAATCAAAACTACAATGAGATTCACCTCACACCAGTCAGAAAGGCCATCATCAAAAAAATCCACAAACAATAAATGCTGGAGAGGGTGTGGAAAGAAGGGAACCCTCCTACACTCTTGGTGGGAATGTAAATTAGTACAGCCACCTTCACAGCATGAAGGTTCCTCAAAAAACTAAAAATAGAGCTACCACATGACCACGCAATCCCACTCCTGGGCATATATCCGGAGAAAAACATGGTCTGACAGGATACATGCACACCAATGTTCATTGCAGTACTGTTTACAATAGGCAAGACATGGAAACAACCTAAATGCCCATCGACAGAGGAATGGATAAAGAAGATATGGTACATATATACAATGAAGTATTAATCAGCCATTAAAAAGAATGAAATAATGCCATCTGCAGCAACATGGTTGGACCTAGAGATTGTCATACGGAGTGAAGTAAGTCAGACAGAGAAAGAAATATCATATGATATGGCTTATATGTGCAATCTAAAAAGAAATGATACAAATGAACTTATTTACAGAACAGAAACAGACTCACAGACTTAAAGAATGAGCTTATGGTTACCAAGGGGCAAGTGTGGGGGGAAGGGATAGTTAGGGAGTTTGGGATTCATGTATACACACAGCCATAGTTAAAATGGATAACCAACAAGGACCCCACTGTACAGCACAGGGAACTCTGCTCAATGTTATGTGCAGCCTGGATGGGAGGGAAGTTTGGGGGAGAATGGATACATGCATATGTATGGCTGAGTCGCTTTGCTGTGTACCTGAAAACTGTCACAACATTGTTAATTGCTATATTCCAATATAAATTAAAAAGTTAAAAAAAATTTTTCAGAGTCCAAGAGGTTCATCTCCTCAAAAATATAGCACCTACTGTTCTTCTGCACTGGATAAAATTACTACCATTATATTCATGTCTTTGGTTTAAGACTTTTTTTTCCCAGAAGCCACAGTTAAAAATAAATGTGTTAAAAGAATACAGAAGCGGAACCAAGATGGCGGAGTAGAAGGACGTGCTCTCACTCCCTCTTCTGAGGACACCAGGATCACAACTAGCTGCTGGACAATCAACGACAGGAAGACACTGGAACTCACCAAAAAAGATACCCCACATCCAAAGACAAAGGAGAAGCCACAATGAGACGGTAGGAGGGGCGCAATCACAGTAAAATCAAATCCATAACTGCTGGGTGGGTGAATCACAGACTGGAGAACACTTACGACACAGAAGTCCACCCAATGGAGTGAAGGTTCTGAGCCCCACATCAGGCTTCCCAACCTGGGGGTCCGGAAACGGGAGGAGGAACTGCTAGAGAATCAGACTTTGAAGCCTAGTGGGATTTGATTGCAGGCCTTCGACAGGACTGGGAGAAATAGAGACTCCACTCTCGGAGGCCGCACACAAAGTAGTGTGTGCATCGCAACCCAGGGGAAGGAGCAGTGACACCATAGGAGACTGAACCAGACCTACCTGCTAGTGTTGGAGGGTCTCCTGCAGAGGTGGGGGGTGGCTGTGGCTCACTGTGGGGACAAGGCACGGGCAGCAGAAATTCTGGAAAGTACTCCTTGGCATGAGCCCTCCCAGAGTTTGCCATTAGCCCCACCAAAGAGCTGGATAGGCTCCAGTGTTGGGTCGCCTCAGGCCAAACAACCAACAGGGAGGTAACCCAGCCCCATCCATCAGCAGACAAGCAGATTAAAGTTTTACTGAGCTCTGCCCACCAGAGCAACACCCAGCTCTACCCACCACCAGTCCCGCCTATCAGGAAACTTGCACAAGCCTCTTAGATAGGCTCATCCACCAGAGGGCAGACAGAAGCAAGAAGAACTACAATCCTGCAGCCTGTGGGACAAAAACCACGTTCACAGAAAGATGGACAAGATGAAAAGTCAGAGGACTATGTACCAGGTGAAGGGACAAGATAAAACCCCAGAAAAACAACTAAATAAAGTGGAGATAGGCAACCTTCCAGAAAAAGAATTCAGAATAATGATAGGGAAGATGGATCCAAGACCTCGGAAAAACAATGGAGGCAAAGAACAAGAAGATGCAAGAAATGTTTAAAAAAGACCTAGAAGAATTAAAGAACAAACAGAGATGAACAATACAGTAACTGAAATGAAAACTACACTAGAAGGAATCAATAGCAGAATAACTGAGGCAGAAGAATGGATAAGTGACCTGGAAGACAGAATGGTGGAATTCACTGCCACAGAACACAATTAAAAAAAGAGAATGAAAAGAGAGCCTAAGAGACCTCTGGGACAACATCAAACGCAACAACATTCACATTATAGGGGTCCCAGAAGGAGAAGAGAGAGAGAAAGGACCAGAGAAAATATTTGAAGAGATTATAGTCGAAAGCTTCCCTAACATGGGAAAGGAAAGAGCCACCCAAGTCCAGGAAGTGCAGAGTCCCATACAGGATAAACCCAAGGAGAAACACAGTGAGACACATAGTAATCAAACTGGCAAAACCTAAAGACAAAGAAAAATTATTGAAAGCAGCAAGGGAAAAGTGACAAATAACATACAAGGGAACTCCCATAAGATTCACAGCTGATTTCTCAGCAGAAACTCTACAAGCCAGAAGGGAGTGGGATGATATCCTTTAAGTGATGAAAGGGAAGAACCTACAACCAAGATTACTCTATCCTGCAAGGATCTCATTCAGATTCGATGGAGAAATCAAAAGCTTTACAGACAAGCAAAAGCTAAGAGAATTCAGCACCAACAAACCAGCTCTACAACAAATCCAAAAGGAACTTCTCTAAGTCGGAAACACAAGAGAAGAAAAGAACCTACAAGAACAAACCCAAAACAATGAAGAAAATAGTAAGAGGAACATATGTATCGATAATTACCTTAAACGTGAATGGATTTAGTGCTCCAACCAAGAGACACAGGCTTGCTGAATCGATACAAAAACAAGACCCATACATATGCTGCCTACAAGAGACCCACTTCAGTCCTAGGGACACATACAGACTGAAAGTGAAGGGATGGAAAAAGATATTCCATGCAAATGGAAATCACAAGAAAGCTGGAGTAGCAATACTCGTATCAGATAAAATAGACTTTAAAATAAAGAATGTTACAAGAGACAAGGACGGACACTACATAATGATCAAGGGATCAATCCAAGAAGAAGACATAACAATTATGAATATATATGCACCCAACATAGGAGCACCTCAATACATAAAGCAACTGCTAACAGCTCTAACAGAAGAAATTGACAGTAACACAATAATAGTGGGGAACTTTAACACCTCACTTACACCAATGGACAGATCATCCAAAATGAAAATAAATAAGGAAACAGAAGCTTTAAATGATACAACAGACCAGATAGATTTAATTGATATTTATAGGACATTCCATCCAAAAACAGCAGATTACACTTTCTCCTCAAATGCGCAAGGAACATTCTCCAGGATAGATCACATCTTGGGTCACAAACCAAGCCTCAGTAAATTTAAGAAAACTGAAATCATATCAATCATCTTTTCTGAACACAACACTACGAGATTAGAAATGAATTACAGGGGAAAAAACGTATAAAACACAAACACATGGAGGCTAAACAATACGTTACTAAATAACCAAAAGATCACTGAAGAAATCAAAGAGGAAATCAAAAACTACCTACAGACAAATGACAATGAAAACACGACAATTCAAAACCTATGGGATGCAGCAAAAGCAGTTCTAAGAGGGAAGTTTATAGCTATACAAGCCTACCTCAAGAAACAAGAAAAATCTCAAATAAACAATCTAACCTTACACCTAAAGGACTAGATAAAGAAGAACAAACAAAACCCAAAGTTAGCAGAAGGAAAGAAATCATAAAGATCAGAGCAGAAATAAATGAAATAGAAATAAAGAAAACAATAGTGAAGATCAATAAAACTAAAAGTTGGTTCTTTGAGGAGATAAACAAAATTGATAAACCATTAGCCAGACTCATCAAGAAAAACAGGGAGAGGACTCAAATCAATAAAATTAGAAATGAAAAAGGAGAAATTACAACAGACACCACAGAAATACAAAGCATCCTAAGAGACTACGACAAGCAACTCTATGCCAATAAAATGGACAACCTGGAAGAAATGGACAAATTCTTAGAAACGTATAACCTTCCAAGACTGAAACAGGAAGAAAGAGAAAATATGAACAGACCAATCACAAGTAATGAAATTGAAACTGTAATTAAAAATCTTCCAACAAACAAAACTCCAAGACCACATGGCTTCACAGATGAATTCTATCAAACATTTAGAGAAGAGACAACACCCATCCTTCTCAAACTCTTCCAAAAAATTGCAGAGGAAGGAACACTCCCAAACTCATTCTCAAGGCCACCATCACCCTGATACCAAAACCAGACAAAGATACTACAAAAAAAGAAAATTACAGACCAATATCACTCATGATTATAGATGCAAAAATCCTCAACAAAATACTAGTAAACAGAATCCAACAACACATTAAAAGGATTATACACCATGATCAAGTGGGATTTATCCCAGGGATGCAAGTGTTCTTCAATATATGCAAATCAATCAGTGTGATACACCATATTAACAAATTGAAGAAAAAACCATATGATCATCTCAATAGATGTAGAAAAAGCTTTTGACAAAATTCAACACCGATTTATGATAAAAACTCTCCATAAAGTGGGCATAGAGGGAACCTACCTCAACAAAATAAAGGCAATATACGACAAACCCACAGCCAACATCATTCTCAATGGTGAAAAACTGAAAGCATTTCCTCTAAGATCAGGAACAAGGCAAGGATGTCCACTCTGCACCACTATTATTCAACATACTTTTGGAAGTCCTAGCAACAGCAATCAGAGAAGAAAAAGAAATAAAAGGAATACAAATTGGAAAAAAAGAAGAAAAACCATCACTGTTTGCAGATGACATGATACTCTACATAGAGAATCCTAAAGATTCCACCAGAAAACTACTAGAGCTAATCAATGAATTGGGTAAAGTTGCAGGATACAAAATTAATGCACAGAAATCTCTTGCATTCCTATAGACTAATGATGAAAATTTGAAAGAGAAATTAAGGAAACATTCCCATTTCCCACTGCAAGAAAATGAATAATATACCTAGGAATAAAACTACTTAGGGAGACAAAAGACCTGTATGCAGAAAACTATAAAACACTGATGAAAGAAATTAAAGATGATACAAACAGATGGAGAGATATAACATGTTCTTGGATTGGAAGAATCAATATTGTGAAAATGACTATACTACCTAAAGCAATCTACAGATTCAATGCAATCCCTATCAAATTACCAATGGCATTTTTTACAGAACTAGAACAAAAAAAACTTAAAATTTGTAAGGAGACACAAAAGATCCTGAATAGCCAAAGCAGTCTTGAGGGAAAAAAATGGAGCTGGAGGAATCAGACTCCCTGACTTCAGACTATACTACAAAGCTACAGTAATCAAGACAATATGGTACTGGCACAAAAACATAAACATAGATCAATGGAACAAGATAGAAAGCCCAGAGATAAACCCAGGCACCTATGGTCACCTAATCTATGACAAAGGAGGCAAGGATATACAATGGACAAAAGACAGTCTCTTCAATAAGTGGTGCTGGGAAAACTGGACAGCTACATATAAAAGAATGAAATTAGAACACTCCCTAACACCATACACAAAAATAAAGTCAAAATGGATTCGAGTCCTAAATTTAAGACCGGACACTATAAAACTCTTAGAGGAAAACATAGGAAGAACACTCTTTGACATAAATCACAGCAAGATCTTTTTTTATCCACCTCCTAGAGTAATGGAAATAAAAACAGAAATAAACAAATGGGACCTAATGAAACTTCAAAGCTTTTGCACAGCAAAGGAAACCATAAACAAGACACAATGACAACCCTCAGAATGGGAGAAACTATTTGCAAACAAATCAACGGACAGAGGATTAATCTCCAAAATATATAAACAGTTCATGCAGCTCAATATTTAAAAAAATCCAAAAATGGGCAGAAGACCTAAATAGACATTTCTCCAAAGAAAACATACAGATGGCCAAGAAGCACATGAAAAGCTGCTCAACATCACTAATTATTAGAGAAATGCAAATCAAAACTACAATGAGGTATCACCTCACACCAGTTAGAATGGGCATCATCAGAAAATCTACAAACAACAAAAGCTGGAGAGGGTGTGGAGAAAAGGGAACCCTCTTGCACTGTTGGTGGGAATGTAAATTGACAGCCACTATGGAGAACAGTATGGGGGTTCCTTAAAAAACTAAAAATAGAATTACCATATGATCCAGCAATCCCACGACTGGGCATATACCCTGAGAAAACCATAATTCAAAGAGACACATGCACCCCAATGTACACTGCAGCACTATTTACAACAGCCAGGTCATGGAAGCAACCTAAATGCCCATCGACAGACGAATGGATAAAGAAGTTGTGGTACATGTATACAATGGAATATTACTCAGCCATAAAAAGGAACGAAATGGGGTCATTTGTTGAGATGTGGATGGATCTAGAGACTGTCATACAGAGTGAAGTAAGTCAAAAAGAGAAAAACAAATATCATATATTAACGCATGTATGTGGCACCTAGAAAAATGGTACAGATGAACCTGTTTGCAGGGCAGAAGTTGAGACACAGATGCAGAGAACAAATGTATGGACACCAAGGGGGTAAAGCGGTGGGGGGTGGGGGTGGGGTGTGATGAACTGGGCGATTGGGATTGACATGTATATACTGATGTGTATAAAATGGATGACTAATAAGAACCTGCTGTATAAAAAAATAAATAAAATTCAAAAAAAATTTTTTTTAATAAATAAATAATTGTGTTGCCAGGAAGGGTTATTCCATGAAGAACATTCCATGCCTCAGCATCAGTTTACCAGGTAATTTAGGGACAACCCAAGAGAAACAGACCAGAACCATAAGGAAAGGAGTACACACACAACACTTAATTTGTATTTGAACCAAGAATTCTGGAAAAAGTAGAAAAGGACCAGAAGAAAAAGGTGAGGCCCAGGTAAAATGTGACCGCCAAAGCCTAGGACATGAGAAAAACACAAGATATCTATGAGTAAAGGGTATAAGAGGAAGAAGAGGGTTACAGACACGGTCAACAGAAGGTTGGTGTCAAAAACAACGCTGACCTCACTGTTTATCTATCCCAGGGTCAGCCCTGAAAGTGCTCCAAAACAAATCACCAGAACAGTCCAAGTAACACTTCATTTTCAGAAAGGTACCACCCTAAATGTGTTATGACGGAGTGGCTGAGTACCCTGTGCAAGAGAAGAGAGATCTATATAGGCTTTGAGCACTAAAACAAACAATTGTTTGGCAATTCTAATGAGCGTGTACTTCTAAGAGAGAAAATGTAACTGGACAATTGCGTAGTTACTGATTTTATTCAGGGCCATCACAGCCCCCCTTCACAGGTCATGCTACTCTGCGGCTAAGTTAATCATCACTCAGCCATCTGATCTTCAGCTGACAGTGAAAGGCTCACAGGGTTACGTTCCTGCAATACAAGCCTGTGCCATGTGAATACACAAGCCCAGCAAGGATGCAAAGCAACGGAGTCACTGCTATCACTTTTCTTTACAGAAATTCAGTGAAAGTATTTCTTTTCATTTTTATGGTTTTTTTTTTAAGTTTGGCTCATAAAATATCAAGGGGAGGTGGGAGATTAAAACAACAGTAATTTGTTTTTTTCACCCATTTAAATGGCAAAGGTATGTATGTTACCCAAAGTAGGCAAGGGTGTAAAGAAATGAACACTTTCTTATACCAACAATGGGAATGCAACTTGGAACAATCACTCTAAATGGAAATTTGACAATATGCAATCAATGTTTAACACACATTCATGGTCTTTGACCGTGAAATGCCACTCCTAGGAATTTATTCTTAGAAAGTAATCACAGATCGACCAAAAAAAAATCTAACTATAAAAATATTTACTGTTATAATGATTGTAAAATGGAAAAAAAATGGAAACAATATAAATATCAACCAAAGAAAATCATTTAAATAAATTATGGTATATTCATATCATGGAATATTATGTTACCAATCATAATGATATTGTGGAATATATAACAATAATGTTGATAATAATAACAGCAGCAGTACCAAATGAGGTACTTACTATGTGATAAACATTATTCTAAGCACTTTACATGTCTTAAGCCTTTCAATTCCCAAAATAGCCTTAGGAGGTAGCTATTAACTATTGTTATCGCATTTTACTGATGAAAAAAAGAGATGTTGGGGCAGATGCTAAAGCAGAGAGTCGTTATACAACATGCCAAGGTCACATGGCTAATAAAGGGCACATCAGAAATTCAAACACCATTTAGTCTGTGCTCCCGGCCATTCTGGGTCAATCAAGAATATTTAATGATGTGGAAACTTCTTCTTGTTGTATTGTTAAGAGAAAGTAAGTTATAAAAGAGGAACAAAGGAGGGAAAGAAGGAAGGAAGGGAGGGAGAGGGGGAAATAGAAAAGACTCTTAACACTGAACATTTAGAGTTATTCTGATATTTTTTAGTGTGTTTTCTCTATTTTCCAAATTCCTTCAATAGGAAAATTTTTTATTTTAATTTTTAAACTGCACACTGAAAACAGATGGTTATTTACTTTAATGATACTTTGGGAGGTAGCAGCTCACTGGTCCTTAATTGTGGAGCCTCAAAACATGCTTAAGGGGAAAGAGGGCCAGTCATTCAGAAGGAGACAAGCAGACCTGCCTGCCTTTACCCAACGTTTCTGCTCCTGCAGGCTGACATACAAACCCCTCTGGGGGGCCCACGTGATAGTAATACATTACATTTCTTTTGCATCATTTTAATATAATGACTGCAACGACAAAAACAATAAATACCTTTCAAAAAGTATCTGCCATATGACAATTTGTGCCACACGTTTTACAATGTAGTGTCTACTCTTTACAACAACTTCATCGAGTAGGTATTGACCATTTCAACACTTGCAGAAACTAAAATCCAGAGGGCTTAAGGGACTTGCCCAAAGCCACATAACCAGGCAAGTGGGGAGCCAGGAGTTTGGCCCAGGTCCTTATGGCTCTGAAGCCGGGTTCTTCTACCATACCATGCTTTACAGTGAGGCAGTATGGCATAGTAGTTAAGAGCACTGATTCTGGAAAACGATTTTATCAGTTTGAATCCTAGCTCTGTGACCCTGGACAAATTACTTACGCTCTCTGTGCCTCAGCTTTCTCATTCAAAAAATAGTACCTAGGTGGCAGGGCTATTATGAATCAAGACTTTATTGCACATAAATCACTTCCATCAGGAAGTATATGTAGATTCTGAACAAACCCATTTTAGGAATTTGCAACCAAAAGTATGCAGCATTGATCAACACAACAAAACCTAGTGGGCATTCCACAAATTTTCAAAGATAGTAACAAACATGTGCACTGCCTACCATGTGCCACGCCCGGTTGTAAGCACTTTGTACAAATTAACTCACTCAATCTTCAAAACAAAAAATGCCAAGAAGCCTAGCAAACTTACATAACTTTCTGCTGGCAATTTTATAGTACTGGTAACATCCCTTCCTTTACCTGGACTCTTCGTAGATGGGCCACACGCTCCTCTATGGAGGTCTGCAAGGCCAAAGGGACTTTCAGAATCTCTTGGTAATTGTCCATCAGAAACGTCACCAACCTAGCAGCTAATAAGTCATCCAAGTCCACTTCATCTTTGGAACACAAGATGCAATGGGAAAACGTCTGAACCATCTAAAAAAAAAAAAAAAATAGAGGGGAGGGAGGGTGAATTTTTAAATAAACACAGATGAGGTTTTTTCACTACTCTGAACTGAGTGCCATCTAATTTGCAAAAACCAAATGTGCCTAGTCAGTGAGAAATGGCCCACAGCACAGGGTGCACATCTCACCTGGCACCTGCCCACATCTTGTCATCTCAGATGGGCTGATCTTCTCATCAACCAGCATGTACAGAATGTGCGTCACATCTCACAGAGACTTAGCAGAGATGCTTGTCTGAGCAGTTCTTAAAGGCACCCCCTTTTATAGATGGTTTTAAATATATATATTTAAACAAATTCTGAAAATTATTATCACCATCACAACTTGGATCATGTAGCACTTTTAAGTTAAAAGTACTTTATAGCCATTTAGTCTAATAATATCCTAATTTCATTATTGTCTTATTTCGTTGTTTTAAAAAAAGATTGCGAGCACAATCTATGTGCCTCAACAATTAGTTTTTCCTAGTTAATTGTCATTTTCTTCAGGATTTTGTAAGTACATTTGACAATCACCTTTGAACAAAACCATCAGAAGTGCATTAGGTGATGAAATACAAAAAATATTATAGCAGCTGTTTCCATAGAATTCATTTTAACTAATCCATTCTTAATGCAATCCTTTGGATGGACTATTTTTTCCTTTTCCTACTAATTTTATTGTTGACAATCTTATTTCAAAATCTATAAGCATGTAAATGAAACAAGTCAGGCACAGAAAGACAAATACTATATGATATCACTTATATATGGAAACTAAAAAATACAAGAAACTAGTGAATATAACAAAAAAGAAACAGATTCACAGATATAGTGAACAAACAAGTGGTTACCAGTGGGGAGAGTGGAGAGGGGAGGCGCAATATGTGGAATCTAAAAAATGGTACAAATGAACCTATTTACAAAACAGAAATTGAGTCACAGATGTAGAAAACAAACTTATAGTTACCAAAAGGGAAAGGGGCAGAAGGATAAATTGGGAGATTGGGACTGACATATACACACTACTATATATAAAATAGATAGCTAATAAGAACCTACTGTATAGCACCTACTGTATCTATTCAACACTCTGTAATGACCTATATGGAAATAGAACCTAAAAAAGAGTAGATATATGTACAGGCATAACTGACTCACTTTTCTGTACAGCAGAAACTAACACAACATTGTAAATCAACTATGCTCCAATTAAAAAAAAAATTACAAATTATTATGTACAAAATAAGCTGCAAGGATATATTATACAGCACAAGAAATATAGCCAATATTTTATAAAAACTATAAATGGAACGTTTAAAAATTGCAAATCACTATATTATACGCCTGCAACTTATATAATATTGTACATCAACTATAATTTTAAAAACCTATAAGCATAACATCATGTAATTCTGTTTAATAAGACTTCATTTCATCAACATACTGCAGATGATACTTTATCTTCACTCACATATATGTACAGAGGGAGAGACATACACAGAGACTTTATCTGGAGACTAGGGACCCCAGGGGATCTGTGAGTGCCTTGAAATTGTATAGAAAATCTTACACATGCATTCTTCTGGGGAATAGGTGCAAAGTTTTCTTCAGCTTTACAAAAAGGTCCATTAGCCCACCTACCCATCCACCCACCCCCCAAAAAAGGTCAAGAATCACTCTACTGGGTGCTGATTTGTCCTCTGATCTTATACCACACCTCTAAAAGTCGAACAGTGGACCCTCAGGCATACACAATGGTTCACCAACATATAGAAAGGATGTACATCCCAGTGAAACATCAATTTTGCTCTAAGATATTTTTTGAGGAAAATTAATAAATTTTGCTAGTAAATAATCCTAAACCTAGACCCTATTTTAAAACACATGCTGACATGACAAAGTAGAATTCAAAATTAGCCTGTTTTTAAGCAAAACAGAATATATTAAGAAATATCCTCACTCATGGACCCTTAGATCATACCCTGAAAGACACACATTCTTTCCTTCCAAGTTGTCCGGTCTAACTCTATAGTTTACTTCTTCCCTCTTTAATCCATGATATATGCTGCATCTTCTCCTACTGGTTATAGTAACAAAGGTTTTGCGACTCTTTTTGTCCTGGAGGAGAGAATGCTGTTTCTTGACACGCCAGTAATCCTTTCTGTCCACGCTTCCTTCTCTTGTGTTGACAGCAGGCAGGATGCAGCAGCTATCTCTACACTCACTCTACACTCTACCCCTACTCACTCTTTACTTTTCATTATGTTCTTTAAGTCACTAAGACCAAAAGCACAATACCAGTCTGGGTGGATTCCAAGCCATGGCTCTTTAAGTCGGCCTGCCTTGTACCTTCCTCTGGTTGCCAAGCTAGTAAACTTTACTCAAGTGAATTTTAACCCCGAAACTCCAGTCCTCGTAGATGTTAGAAATCAACGTACCAGTGTTCGGGTGCCAAAGCCATCACACAGTGGTGGCATCTCCTTATTTAAGCAGATCCTTGCCATCATCCTCATCAACAGCTGTAACTTTCTTCTATTTTCAGGAGGCAGGAGGAGGCAGCAAACTTGAAATGCTTCAATGGCCATTTTCTCTTTCTGTAACAAACCTGATTTAGAAAAAGAAAAAAAGGTTTTAATCCTTTAAAAACCTATAGCCTACCTGACTCTATTATGTTCACATTTTTACAAAACATGTATTACTAAAATTATATAAAGCATGTTTGCATGTGCAATTATACTGGGCTAACTGACATAGATCCACTGTCACAAATCTGCATAGAAAACACGAACCACCAACCAGCGTTGGCAAATATATAAAACAAATACAGCCATTTCCCCCTCCCACATCCTTGACAGATAAAACTAAATTTTCATAGCATTCTTTCCCTCTGAGCCAAGAGCAGTCAGGTTAAGCCTAACTTAACTCTCAACACTCTGCAAGAGGTCCAAGACAGCATGAGCAAGAACATGAACGTGCCATCACTGCCCTGAAGTTTCCCCTTGTGTACTATTTCCTCATGAGGAGCATGGTCACCATCCCGCATGACTCTCACAGACTAAATAATAGGATTAATGCTGTTAGAGTCATTCCGGTGCCTAATGGCTCTGCTTCTTTCTAAATAACACCTTCCTCCCACTTAAGCTATTTTTTCTAGCTAAGTGTGATGATTCAGTCATGTTACATGTCATCCCTCCTCACCCAATATGATTTTGCTAAAAATTAGGGTATTCTAATATTGTGCTCTCTTCAACCATATTTGTCTCTGGACACACACACCTCCAAGCCTTCTGAAGAGATGAAACTGCTTTCACCCATTTATTGGTTCATATCCAACTTTTTCAAGTTCCAACTAGTCTCTGCTTGGAGACAAAACCATCTTTTATATTCAGTAAATATTTACTGGCCATGTACGATATGCCAGGAACAATGCTAGGTCTCAGAAATATAAAAATATGCCAGGTCCCTTCCTTTAAAGAGCTTATGCACTGTGAGGAGAGGCCCATAAAAAAGTAAGTAGCAAAATGTGAGAGGTGCTGCAAGAGACATGTGCAACAGGCATATTAGGGAACCTGTAAGTCACTCAATAAGACTATAGCATAGGCTGTGAGTGCCCAATAGAAATGAAGCGAAAAAGGTTAGCAGAGATGAGATCTTAGAAGGCCTTGAATGCCAGACTAAGGACTTTGGGTTTGAAGGAAAAAAAGGAAAGGAGCTGGGGAATGATGAGAAAATACTCCTAGAGTTTTGGGGAAAGTTACTCGCTAAGGGGGACATTTGAGCAGAAATCTGAAGAAAATGAGAGTATGCCTGGCAGATAACACAGAGACAAATTTTCACGGTAAAGGAAATAGCAATGACAAAGATTGTGACAAGGGAGTATGTCTGGAATGTCTGAGGAACAGCAATGAGGGCAGTGTGAAGAGAGAGGGGTATGCAAGGAATATTCAAGTCAGAAATGAGGTTAGAGAGGAAGCCAAGAGCCAGATCATGTAGAACCTTGTAGACTATCATTAAGGACTCTGGGTTTCACTGTAATTGACCCAAGAAGCCATTGAAGGATTCTGGGCAGGAGAGCCATTTGGTTTGAATTATTTTTACTCTGGCAGCTGTATAGAGAATAGACTGTAAAGGGATAACAGGGAGGGAGGAAGGAAGATTCAAGGCATGATTACAGTCTGCATGAGGTTGGAACTGGTAACAGCTGGATCTGGTAAAGACCAATTACATTCTAGATCTATTTCTCCATGACGTCTTTTACTTTTGCCACAAAGACTTCTATCACATTAGGCCACAAATCCCTTCTTTTACCAAATTATAAACACCTGTGGAGAGTCAAATTTCACCTTAACTTTATGTTTCATATATATATATATATATATACACACACATACACACACAGTTTTATAAATAAGACTTCAAGATAATTGAAATCATAATGCATTTCTTTTGGCAAGTCCTATTTCCTAGTATATGGTACAAAGCATAAAAGTAAACATTCAAGGGTAGGGGGAGGGACAAAATGGTAGAGTAGAAAGACCCTGAACTCACCTTCTCCCATGGGCACTCCAAAGTTGCAACTACCTACAGAGCTATGAAAATGACCCGAAGACTAGCAGAAAAGATTTTCCACAACTAAAGATATAAAGAAAGAGTCACAATGAAACATGTAGGAGGAGCAGAGATTCAATATTAAAGGACCCACATAAATGAGTGGGCAACCCACAAATGGTAGGAATATCACAACTGCAGAGGTCCTCCCCAGAATGTGAGGGGTCAGATCCTACATGGGGCTCCCCAGCTTGGGGTTCCTGCACCAGAAGGACAAGCACCCAGGACATTTGGCTTTGAAACCAAGTGGGGCTTACCTTCAGGAGGGCTGGAGGGCTGGAGGAAACAGAGTCTCCACTCTTAAAGGGCATGTGCAAAATCTCATGTACTCTGAGTCCCAGCACAGAAGCAGTAGTTTGAAAGGAGCCTGGGTCAAACCAACTTGCTCATCTTGGAGAGTCTCCCAGAGAGGGAGGAGGAGACTGGGATTCTTCCTGGGGGTGGAGACACTGGCAGCAGCCATTTTGGGGAGCTCATTCTACCGTGATGAACCAGTGCTGGCAAGCACCATTTTGGAATCCTCCCTCTAATCTACTAGTGCTAGGGGGCCTGCCCCCCCCCCCACCAGCGGGTCCACAGCAGCCACATGGACCACCAGATCACAGAGCCAGCCATGTGTGAAGCCTACCCCACCCTCTAGCAAGCCCACATCCACCACACGACTCAGGGCCTTGCAGTCAATTGGGCTGGGGGTGAAGGGGAGCAGCCCCACCTCCCAGTGCACCCACAGTAGGTGGCCTCACCACAACAAAAGGGCAAACGCAGCCTACGTAGGGAGCACCCGCAGGGCATATAGCTCTGGTGACCAGAAGGGGGTGATGTGCCACTGGGTCCCACAATACATCTCCTATATAAAGCTACTTCTCCAAGATCAGGAGATGTAACCAACCTACTAAATACATAGACATAAAAACAGAGAATTATGCAAAATGAGGATAAGAAGCAATATATTCCAAAAGAAGGAACAATACAAAACCTCAGGGAAAAAACTTAAAGTGGAGATAAGCAATCTACCCAATAAAGAGTTCTGGGTAATGACAATAAAGATACTCACTGAACTCAGGAGAGGAATGGACGAACACAGTGAGAATTTCAACAAAGATTTAGAAAACATAAAGAACCAAACAAAGTGGAAGAATACAATAATTGAAATACACTAGAAGGAATCAATAGTAGACTAGATATAGTAGACCCAGAGGAACAAATCAGCAGTCTGGAAGACAGAGCAGTGGTAATTCACCCAGCTGAACAAAAAAAAAACAGAAAAAGAACTTTTTAAAATGAGGATAGTTTAAGAGACCTCTGGAACAGCATTAAGTATACTAACATTTGAATTATAGGGGTCCCAGAAGGAGAACAGAGAAAGAAGGGGGAAGAGAACTTATTTGAAGAAATCAGAGCTGAAAACATCCCTAATCTGGCAAAGGAAAAAGACATCCAGGCCCAGGAAGTAAAGAGAGTCCCAAACAAGATTAACCCCAAAAGGTCCACAACAAGACACATTATAATTAAAATGGCAAAAATTAAATGTAAAGAGAGAATTCTAAAAGCAGCAAGAGAAAATCAACTAGTTAGGTACGAGGGAAGTCCCATAAAACCATAAGCTGATTTTTCAGCAGAAACTTTGTGGGCCAGAAGGGAGTAGAACAATACACCCAAAGAGATGAAAGGAAAAATACCTACAACCAAGAATACTCTACCCAACAAGGTTATCATTCAGAGTTGAAGGAGAGATAAAGAGTTTTACAGATAAGCAAAAGCTAGAAAGACTTCAGCACCACCAAACTGGCCTTACAAAAAATGTTAAGGGACTTCTCAAAGCAAAAAAGAAAAGGCCACAACTAGAAATGTAAAAATTATGAAAGGAAAAATCTCACTGGTAAAGGCAAACATACAGTAAAGGTAGTGGATCAACCAGTTATAAAGCTAATAGGAAGTTTAAAAGGCAAAAGTAGTAAAATTCACCTATGTCTACAATAAGTAGTCAAAGGATACACAAAAAAAAGAGGAAGAAATCAAAAACTACCTGGAGGCAAATGAGAGTGGAAATACAATGATCCAAAATTGATGGGATGAAGTAAAAGCAGTTCTGAGAGGGAAGTGACACAAGCTTACTTCAGGAAACAAGAAAATCTCAAACAACCTAAACTTACACCTAAAGGAACTAGAAAAAGAAGAACAAAGAAAACCCAAAGTTAGTAGAGGGAAAGAAATAAATATCAGAGAAGAAACAAATGAAAAAAAGACAAAAAACAAACCGAAAAATAAAAACCACCAATTACACTAAAGGCTGGTTCTTTGAAAAGACAAATAAAATTGATAAATCATTAGATTCATCAAGAAAAAAGAGAGAGGGCCCAAATCAATAAAATCAGAAATGAAAGAGGAGTAGTTAAACAGATACCACAAAAATACAAGGATCATAAGAGATTACCACAAACAAAAATTATATGCCAATAAATTGGACAACCTAAAAGAAATGGATAACTTCCTAGAAATGTACAGTCTCCCAAGACTAAATCTGAAAGAAACAGAAAACTTGAACAGACCAATTACCAATAATGAAATTGAATCAGTAATGAAAAAACCCCAAACAAACAAAAGTCCAGGACCAGAAAACTGTTAGAACTAATAAACAAATTTGGTAAAGTTGCAGGATACAAAATCAATATACAAAAATCTGTTGCATTACTATACACTAATAATGAACTATCAGAAAAAGAAATTAAGAAAATCCCACTTACAATTTCATCAGAAAGAATAAAATACCTAGGAATAAATCTAATGAAGGAGATAAAAAACTTGTACTCTGAAAACAATGAGACATTAATGAAAGAATTCAAAGATGACAAAAACAACTGGACAGATGTGCAGTGCTCATGCATTGGTGCTCATTGTTAAAATGGCCATACTACCCAAGGCAATCTACAAATTCAATGTAATCCCTAGCAAAACACCACTGTCATTTTCTACAGAACAAGAATAAATAATTCTAAATAATTTTTATGGAAACACAAAAGACCCTGAATAGCCAAAACAATCTTGAGGAGGAAAAACAATGCTGAAGGTAGCATACGCCCTGATTTAAAACTATACTACAAAGCTTCAATCATCAAAACAGTATGGTACTGGTACAAAAACAGACACACAGATCAATGGAACAGAACAGACAGCCCAGAAGTGAACCACACTAATATGAGCAATTAATCTTCAATAAAGGAGGAAAGAATATACAATAAGGATAAGACAGCCACTTCAATAATTGGTGCTGGGAAAACCGGAAAACTACATGCAAGAGAATCAAACTGGAGTACTCTCTCACACTATGCACAAAAATAAATTCAAAATGGATTAAAGACTTAAATGTAAGACTTGAAAACATAAAACTTCTAGAAGAAAACAGGCAGCGTGCTCTTTGACACTGGTCTTATAATATTTTTTGGATATGTATCCAGAAAAACAAAAGCAAAAATAAACAAATGGGACAACATCAAACTAAAAAGCTTTTTGCATGGTGAAGGAAACTATGAACAAAAGGAAAAGGCCAATTACTGAATGGGAGAAGATTTACAAACAATGTATCCAATAAGGGGTTAATACCCCCCCCCAAAAAAAACAGAACTCATACAATTCAACATCAGAAAACCAAACCACCTGATTAAAAAGGGGACAGAGGATCTGAACAGACATTTTTCCAAAGAAAACATACAAATGGCCTACAGGCACATGAAAAGATGTTCAACATCACTCATCATCAGGGAAATGCAAATCAAAACCACAGTGAGATACCACCTCACACCTGTCAGAATGGCAGTTATCAAAAAGACAACAAGTAAGGGTTGGCGAAGATGTGGAGAAAAGGGAACTCTTGTGCACTGTTAATGGGAATGCAAGTTGGTGCAGCCATTATGGAAAACATTATAGAGATTCTTCAAAAATTAAAAAATATAACTACCATATGATCTAGCAATTCCACTCTTGGGTATACATCTGAAGAAAACAAAAACAGTAATTATAAAAGATACATGCACCCCTATTTCATTCCAGCATTATTTACAATAGCCAAGATATGGAAGCAACCAAAATGACCACCAATAGATGAATGGATAAAGAAGGTGTATGTGTTTGTGTGTGTGCGTGTATGTATATATATATCACACACACACAATGGAATACTACTCAGCCATTAAAAAGAATGAAATCTTGCCACTGCCAACAACATGGATTGACCTAGAGGGTATTATGCTAAGTAAAATAAGTCAAAGAAAGACAAATACTGTATGATTTCACTTATACGTGCAATCTAAAAAACCAAAGGAGTGAACAAACATAACAAAACAAAAACAGATCTATAGATACGTAGAATGAACAGGTGGTTGCCAGAGGGGAGATGTGTGGGGAGAGGAAAGAAAAAGTGAGGGAGACTAAGAGGTACAAACTTCCAGTTGCAAAATAAATGCATCACAGGTATGAAATTACATATATATACATTTAGTACATTAGGGGAATACAGTCAATAACTATGTAATATCTTGTATGGTGACATACTGTAAAAAGACTCATCTTGGTGATCAGTTTAAAATGTACAGAAATATCAAATCACTATGTTGTATAACAGGAATTAACGTAGTGTTGCAGGTCAATACATCGAAAACAAACAAATAGACAAACTCATAGAAAAAGAGACCAGATTTCTGGTTGCCAGAGGCAGGGGTGGGGGGATTGGATGAAGGCAATCAAAGGTACAAACATCCAGCTATAAGGTAAATAAGTACTAGGAATGTGATGTACAACAAAATAAATATAATCAACACTGCTGTATGTTATATATGAAAATTGTTAACAAAGTATATCCTAAGAGTTCTCATCACAAGGGGAAAAAAACCATTTTTTTCTATTTCTTTAATTCTGCATCTATAATGACATGATGGATGTTCACTAAACTTATTCTGGTAATCATTTCAGGATGTATGCAAGTCAAATCATTATGCTGTTTATGTTAAACTTATAAGGTGTTGTATGTCAATAATATCTCAATAAAACTGGAAGAAAAAATATTAAAAAAGAAAGCAAACAGAAACAAAAGAAAGAAAGAAAATCATCTGTTTAAAGAAAAAATAACAACAATATATAGTAGGGTTATAACACATTATTAAAAATATATGTAGCACTAAAATGTATGATAACAATAGCACAAAGGGCAGTGGAAAAAAATGAAAGAATGTTGTAAGGTAGTAACATTATAAATGAAATAGTACAATATTTAAAGGTAGGCAAAATTTTCTTGAGATACAAAAAGCATGAACCATAAAAGAAAATGATAAAATAGACTTCAAAACTGAAAACTTCTGCTTTTTGAAAGACATTGTTAAGAAAAAGGGGGAAAAGAACCACATTCCAGGAGAAAATATTTGCAATAAATATATCTAACAAAGGATTTACATGCAGAACATACCAATAATTTTTTTTTTTTTTTTTGGTACGCGGGCCTCTCCCGTTGCGGAGCACAGACTCTGGACGCGCAGGCTCAGCGGCCATGGCTCACGGGCCCAGCCGCTCCGCGTCATGTGGGATCTTCCCAGACCGGGGCACGAACCCGTGTCCCCTGCATCGGCAGGCGGACTCGCAACCACTGCACCACCTAACCATTTTTATTGAAGAATTAATTTACAATGTTGTGTTAGTTTCAGGTGTACAGCAAAGTGATTCAGTTATATATATATTTACTATATCATATAGATTTATTTATATGTGCATATATATATATACATATAATTCTTTTTCAGATTCTTTTCCATTATAGGTTATTATAAGATATTGAATATAGTTCCCTGTGCTTTACAGAAGGTTTTTGTTGCTTATCTATTTTATATATAGTAGTGTGTAATTTATGTGTTTAGTTACAGCCAGTGAATACCTAGGCATTTGCCTAAATTTCCATCTTTAAGAACTACCTAACTCACTTTATTCCAATAATCTTGACATAACAGTAGTCATTACATTTGGAGGTGATTCAGTATCTTTACCTTGGCCCATCTGCAATTTCAAAAGCTTGGGCCATAAGCCCTGGGCCCTGAGAGCAGAGAGCACCACCAGCAAGAACTTCAGACTAACATGGGCAAGACCTCTCTGTCTGTTCAGGTGCACCAAGTAGGCACTCTCTGAAAAAAGGAATTGTTTTCCACTATGGGATAAGGACCCTGAGATAACCTGAAGTGCATGAGGGCAAAGAGGTTACAAAGCAAGATGGCACACAGCTCCAGAGGATCTCCTAGAAATCACTATACAAAAGAACCAAAGAATGGAAAACCTAACCTTATGGATATTTCTAGGTTAAAAAACAAAGGAGGAGATCTCAGTCTTTGAGTTACATGATCCAATGTATAACCGGTCTAGTGAATTTCAATGGCATTTTCTAAACTTCACATCTAGGAGAAAGGAAAGACCTACTGTGTCAGCCTTCCAGCCTATTAGCACATAAACCAGGAGCCAGCCACAAACTCACCTGCCTATAGGAGCAGAAGCCAAAAATATAAACTCTTATGTGAATTTCCTATTTCTTAAAGTTTGACAATTAATTAAACTTTCTTTTTAAAACACACAAGTTAAACCAGATGTATTCATGAGCCAGATTTGGCCCATAGATCACCAGTCTAGGATCTCAGATATTAACATCATATAACACACAAGCCAGCCAATTTTCCAAAACACTCTTCCCTGCTCCCATGCCCCTTTGTGCTTCCTTTCTGCCTTCTTTTTTCCTCAGTATGCCAACTTATTGCAAGCTACACAGCTCAGTGGATTCTAGGGTGCATGTGAAGTGTGTGTAAAGGCTGCTATACTATCTCACTCACCCTATTCAAGAGTCAGCCGAACTCTGATCTTAATATAAGGAACTGCCATTTTGGAAATGAAGATTTATTACTAGTCACAGTTATGTTGTTAGGTCAGACTGCTGAGACGAAGTATAGTATAAGTAAAGGGTAAGTCTTAAACCTCCAAAAATGTCTCTTTTTTTTTTTTCATTTTTTTCTTTAAGAACACTTCGATATCCTGTTTCACCTATCAATGACTGTTCTCAGGGTCACAGTTATGGCATAAAGCCAGAATTATTTCATGCAAGAAGCAAAGGAATAACCCTCAAAAGAAATTCATTAACTAAACTAAAAACCATTTCCACTGAAATTGCTGCAGAATTAGCTTCTACAACAAAGTAGACTGATTACCTACTTTAAAGCATTTTATCTAAGGGGATCCTATTCCAATCAAAGTAAGTCAAAAGGTTTAAGGAATGACTAATTCCTCCTGGGATTCAACCTATGTATCGAGTTTGCACAGACCTAGATATGATACACTTTCCCACAGATTCTAACAGGACTGCTATATTAGATAATATTTGTTATTCATATAAACAAATTATGGTCGTCATAACCTAGAAGACTTTTTTCTTTCACTATGTAAAGTTCTAAAAACTATGGTTTTCAATGCAGGGTGTCTGAAATATATTCACTTGAGCAGGACTGATCAGGGAAGGTTAATATATGTCACCATCTATACACACTAGTCTATTATTGCTGACACCTAAGAATAATAAATTCTCCATTCTATCCATCCTTTTCCACCTCAAAGCCTCTACTGAAAATATTTTAGCTGATGGCTGACTCTGACATCAATTTGGAAACAACCAGCTTTAATTCCTAGATGAGAACAAAATGAACAATTGGGGGTAGAACAGACCAATGATATCACAAATGTAACTGATGCAAATTGGAACTCATACATTTTTAAACACCTTCCATTTGATTTCCTAGAGGCCAGTACTCAAATGAGAATTTCTTCAGTCAGCTTCCACTGAGCTTCCAACTGACTCTACCCAGAAAGGCTCTCATTCAGATTCCACAGAGAAATCAAAAGCTTTACAGACAAGTAAAAGCTAAGAGGATTCAGCACCACCAGACCAGCTTTGCAACAAATGCTAAAGGAACTTCTCTAAGTGGAAAAGGAAAGGCCACAACTAGAAACAAGAAAATAGCAAATGGAAAAGCTCACTGGTAAAGGCAAACATACAGCAAAGGTTGGAAATCATCTGCACACAAATATGATATCAAAACCAGCAACTGCAAGAAGAGAACACAAATGCAGGATATTGGAAATGCACTTGAAATTAAAAGAGCAGCAACTTAAAACAATCTTGTTTATATATATAGACTGCTATATCAAAACCTCAGGGTAACGACAAACTGAAAATCTACAATAGATACACATGAGAAAGAAAAAGGAATCCAAACACAACACTAAAGTTAGTTATCAAATCACAAGAGAATAAAAGAGGAAGGGAAGAAAAAACATCTACAAAAACAAATCCAAAACAATTAACAAAATGGCAGTAAGAACATGCATATCAATAATTATCTTAAATGTAAATGGATTAAATGCTCCAACCAAAAGACATAGACTGGCTGAATGGATATAAAAACAAGACCTGTATATATCATGTCTACAGGAGAACCACTTCAGATCTAGAGACATACACACTGAAAGTGAGAGGATGGAAAAAGGTATTCCATGCAAATGGAAATCAAAAGAATGCTGGAGTAGCAATACTCATATCAGACTGTTGTAACAGACAAAGAGAGACACTATATAATGATCAAGGAATCAATCCAAGAAGAAGGTATAACAATTATAAATATATATGCACCCAACATAGGAGCACCTCAATATATAAGGCAAATACTAACAGCCGTAAAAGGAGAAATCAACAGTAACACAATAATAGTGGGGGACTTTAACACCAAACTTTCATCAATGGACCATCAAGATGGTCCATCCATTTCTATCAGATCATTCAGATAGAAAATCAATAAGGAAACACAGGCCTTAAATGACACATTAGAGCAGATGAACTTAATTGATATTTATAAAGCATTCCATCCAAAAGCAGCAGAATACACATTCTTCTCAAATGCACATGGAACATTCTCCAGGATTGATCACATGCTGGGCCACAAAGCAAGTCTCAGTAAATTTAAGAAAACTAAAATCATATCAAGCAACTTTTCCAACCACAACACTACGAGATTAGAAATCAACCACAAAAAAAACACAAAAAAACGGTGAAAAACACAAACACATGGAGGCTAAACAATATGCTACTAAACACCCAACACATCACTGAAGAAATCAAAAGGGGAAATCAAAAAATACCTAGAGACGTATAAAAATGAAAACACGAAAATCCAAAACCTATGGGATGCAGCAAAAGCAATTCTAAGGGGGAAGTTCATAGTAATACAATCTTACATCAGGAAAGAAGAAAAATCACAAATAAACAACCTAAACTTGCACCTAAAGCAACTAGAGAAAGAACAAACAAAACCCACAGTTAGTAGAAGGAAAGAAATCATAAAGATCAGAGCAGAAATAAATGAAATACAAATGAAGAAAATAGAAAAGATCAATGAAACTAAAAGCTGGTTCTTGTAAAGATAAACAAAATTAACAAACCTTTATCCAGACAGATTGAGAAAAAGAGGGAGAAGGCTCAAATCAATAAAATTAGAAATGAAAAAGGAGAAGCTACAATGGACATCACAGAAATACAAAGGATCATAATAGACTACTACAAGCAACTATATGCCAATAAAAAGGACAACCAAGAAGAAATGGACAAATTCTTAGAAAGGTACAATATCCCAAGAGTGAGTCAGGAAGAAACAGAAAATATGAACAGACCTATCACAAGTACTGAAACTGAAACTGTGATAAAAAAAAACAACTCTCAACAGCAGGACAGGAATAAAGACACAGACATAGAGAATGGACTTGAGGACATGGGGAGGGGGAAGGGTAAGCTGGGACAAAGAGACAGAGTAGCATGGACATAATATACACTAGCAAATGTAAAACAGATAACTAGTGGGAAGCAGCCGCATAGCACAGAGACGCCAGCTCAGTGCTTTGTGTCCACCTAAAAGGGTGGGATAGGGAGGGTGGGAGGGAGACGCAAGAGGGAGGAGATATGGGGATGTATGTATATGTATAGCTGATTCACTTTGTTATACAGCAGAAACTAACACACCATTGTAAAGCAATTAAACTCCAATAAAGATGTTAAAAAAAAAAACTCCCAATGAACAAAAGTCCAGGACCAGTTGGCTTCACAGGAAAATTCCATCAAACATTTAGAGAAGAGTTAACACCTACCCTTCTGAACTATTCCAGAACATTGCTGAGGAAAGAAAACCCCCAAAATCATTCTATGAGGCCACCCTCACCCTGATACCAAAACCAGACAAAGATACAACACAAAAAGAAAATCACAGGCCAATATCACTGATGAACATAGATGCAAAAATCCTCAGCAAAATACTAGCAAACCAAATCCAACACTGAATTACAATGATCATACACTATGATCAAGTCAGATTTATCCCAGGGATGTAAAGATTTTTCAATATCTGCAAATCAATCAGTGTTATACACCACATCAACGAATTGAAGAATAAAAACCATATGATCATCTCAATAGATGCAGAAGAAGCTTTTGACAAAATTCAACGCCCATTTATGATAAAAAAAAAAAACAACTCTCCAGAAAGTGGGCATAGAGGGAACATACCTCAACATAATAAAGGCTATATATGACAAACTTACAGCTAACATCATACTCAACAGTGAAAAGCTGAAAGCACTTCCTCTAAGATCATGTACAAGACAAAGATGTCCACTCTTGCCACTTTTATTCAACATAGTTTTGGAAGTCCTAGTAAAAGCAATCAGAGAAGAAAAAGAAATAAAAGGAATCCAAATTAGAAAAGAAGAAGTAAAACTGTCACTGTTTGCAGATGACATAATACTATACATAGAAAATCCTAAAGGTGCCACCAGAAAACTACTAGAGCTCATCAATGAATCTGGTAAAGTTACAGGATACAAAATTAATACACAGAAATCTGTTGCATTTCTATACACTAACTACCAATGATCAGAAAGAGAAATTAAAGAAACAATCCCATTTACCATTGCATCAAAAAGATTATAATACCTAGGAATAAACCTACCTAAGGAGACAAAAGACCTGTATTCTGGAAACTGTAAGACACTGATGAAAGAAATTGAAGATGACACAAACAGATGGAAAGATATACCATGTTCCTGGATTGGAAGAATCAATATTGTCAAAATGACTATACTATCCAAGGTAATCTACAGATTCAGTGCAATCCCTATCTAATTACAAGTGGCATTTTTCACAGAACTAGAACAAAAACTTTCACAATTTGTATGGAAAAACAAAAGACCCCCAATAGCCAAAGGAATCTTGAGAATGGAAAACGGAGCTGGAGGAATCAGGCTCCCTGACTTCAAAACTATACTACAAAGCTACAGTAACCAAGACAGTATGGTACTGGCAGAAAAACAGAAATATAGATCAATGAAACAGGATAGAAAGCCAAGAAATAAACCCACGTACCTATGGTTAATTAATCTATGACAAAGGAGGCAAGACTATACACTGGAGAAAAGACAGTCTCTTCAATAAATGGTACTGGGAAAACTGGACAGCAACATGTAAAAAAAATGAAATTAGAACATTCTTTAACACCAAACACAAAAATAAACTTAAAATGAATTAAAGACCTAAATGTAAGGCCAGATACTATTAAACTCTTGGAGGAAAACACTCTTTGACATAAATCACAGAAAGATCTTTTTTGATCCATCTCCTAGAGTAATGGAAATGAAAACAAAAACAAATGGGACCTAATTAAACTTAAAAGCTTTTGCACAGCAAAGGAAACCATAAAAACGATGAAAAGACAACCCACAGAATGAGAGAAAATATTTGCAAATGATACGACCAACAAGCAATTAATCTCCCAAATTTACAAACAGCTCATGTGGCTCAATATAAAAAAAAAAAAAACACACACACACACACAATCAAAAAATGGGCAGAAGACCTAAATGGACATTTCTCCAAAGAAGATACAGGTGGCCAAGAGGCATACGAACAGATAATCAACATCACTAATTATTAGAGAAATGCAAATCAAAACTACAATGAGATATCACCTCACACCAGTCAGAATGGCCATCATCAAAAAATCTACAAACAATAAATGCTGGAGAGGGTGTGGAGAAAAGGGAACCCTCCTACACTTTTGGTGGGAATGTAAATTGATACAGCCACTGTGGAGAACAGTATGGAGGTTCCTTAAGAAAGTAAAAATAGACCTACCTCACGATTCAACAATTCCACTCCTGGGCATATATCCAGAACAAAACATGGATCAAAAGGATACATGTGCCCCAATGTTCACTGCAGTGCTGTTTACAATAGCCAAGACATGGAAGCAACCTAAATGTCCACCAACCAACAGATGAATGGATTAAGAAGTGGTACATATGTACAAAAGAATATTACTCAGCCATCAAAGTAAATGAAATAATGTCATTTGCACCAACGTGGATGGACCTGGAGATTATCATACTAAGTGAAGTCAGACAGAGAAAGACAAATAACATATGATATCGCTTATATGTGGAATCTAAAAAAATTGATACAAATGAACTTATTACAAAACAGAAACAGACTCACAGACTTAGAGAATGAACTTATGGTTACCAGAGGGGAAGGTTGGGAGGGAGGGATAGATACAGAGTTTGGGATTGACATGTACACACTGCTATATTTAAAATAGATAACCAACAAGGATCTACTGTACAGCACAGGGAACTCTGCTCAGTACTCTGTAATAACCTAAATGGGAAAAAGAATAGATACATGTATAACTGAATCACTTTGCTGTTCACCTGAAACTAACACAACATTGTTAATCAACTATACTCCAATAAAAAATTAAAATTTTTTAAAATTGGAATTCGTTTTTTTTTAAGTTCCAAGTTCTTTTGTTTCTAAATTCTACCATAAAACATTATGAAAATGGAAAATGAGAAGAAAATCTAAGAAGTGGTTTTTAATCCTGTCTTTAGAATTTGTCTTTTACCAGTCGCATAATGGCATTAAGTGGCTATAATGAGAATCTACTCAATTAGTCTTTATGCATCTTAAATAACAGCAAGTAGTCATCATTAGGCATGATATTCACAAGGACATAAGCCCCCCAATTCTCCTTGGTGGAAAACAAAATACCAAGAAGACCCAGTGGTCTCAAAGCACAGTACTAGGTCTAATCCCTTCATCTGTTCTCAATATTGGTCTCTCTGAGAACAAACTCACTCTTATGTACGTGATTTATAATTGCTCCATTTTGCTTCTTATTATGAGAAATCCTATGAAATCTTAAAATCGACGTATTGTGCTAAGAGATCAGGTACATTATTCACATATTGCTGATACGTTATTTTGTTAGGATACTATGGCTGCATCCCTACTTTCCAACAAGAAAATAAGACAGTAGAAAGGGAAGAGATGGGGAAGGAGGAATGGGAAGGCGAAGACTGCTAAGCCCACAACACTCAAAACCAAGAGGATGCTAATTCCTACAAATTTACATAACAGAGTATGATACCCACACAGTGATTTGGTCACTAAAGCAAACTTTTGGACAAGAAAACAATAATACTTATTGAACAATCACAACATCAACAGAAAAATCTGATTTCCAAGAAGAAAGGAACAATATCAGAAAAGCCTATACCAACAATATTTATTTCTTTTTCCTTTTTACCATGTTTCTTTGACAGTTTAAATTCTGAAATATAAATCTATGTGAGAAGTAGCAACAAGTTTTAGAGAACAGTAGTTACTATATTTTACATGTCACAGATAACAAATAGTCCTACAAAAACCTGTTCCTTCTATAAAAAGAAATAAGATTTCTATATGAAAATATCTCTCTCACACTTGACTATTCATGAAGTCATATCCAGAGTAGTAGATTTACTCATGAAGAGTAAATGTCAAATTTACATTCTTTACCAATAAAGTCATACTTGTTTGTACAGAAATGACATAGAACGTACTATTCCTCCCTAAGAAATAAAAACTACTGGTCCGGGGCTTCCCTGGTGGCACAGTGGTTGAGAGTCCGCCTGCTGATGCAGGGGACACGGGTTCGTGCCCCGGTCCAGGAGGATCCCACATGCCACGGAGCAGCTGGGCCCGTGAGCCATGGCCGCTGAGCCTGCGTGTCCGGAGCCTGTGCTCCGCAACGGGAGAGGCCCGCGTACTGCAAAAAAAAAAAAAAAACTACTGGTCCTTGTTTAGGTTTCATAACAGAGCTTAACTATTTTCTTTTCCTCCTTTATAGAGCAGGACTCCAACTAGGCAAGCATCCCATCTGTTTTTATTTCAAAAAAGCTATGGAAATTGGGCTAATGGAAGTCTCAAGATAGTGAAAAATGAAATGATTCCATATCAGTAGTGAAGATATACGGTCATTATATTCCAACTTACCTAATACACTGACAAAGGCATCAAAAAGGTGAAACGTAAGCAAAGGCTCTTTCAAGTGACCATAGTAATCAGCTATAGTTTTAAAGACATCTTTTTCAAATCCTAAATACATAGGCTGCTTCAAATCCGAACAATTAGGCCCTGTTAAAAAAGGGAAAGAGAAAGAAAGAGAAACATTAATGGGGCAATCATCTCTAAGTATTAGTCTCTGTGCATAGGTGTGGTGTGTACAGATAATTAAGATCAGAAAAGTTTTCAAGAAGACTAATACTATACATTTTGCTTATATAAATATACTTTATGTCTAAATTGAAATCTATTATAAAACAATGAGGAAAATCACTGGCTTACTTCCATTTTCAAAGAAACCGACTCTTTCTTTTATGACCTTCTGAAAGGCATTTTTATTAAATGTAAACAGTGATAATTCTCTTCGAAATAGTCAATATTTCTCCTAGTCTTTTTTTGCCATGCGGAATATGGGATTTTAGTTCCCCAACCAGGGGTGGAACCCACGCTCCCTGCAACGGAAGTGCGCAGTCCTAACCACTGGACCGCCAGGGAAGTCCAGATATTTTCCTAGTCTTGACACAGCTAACCAACATAGTAATTACCTCATATATGTAATAGATAAGCTATAAAGCAATTTTTTAAAGCTTTTCATTATTTCATCATTGCTATAAAATAAAATTCAAGAATCAGAGTTGAGTGAAATAATTTCTGCCTCTAAACTATTTTAGACTAATAAGAATGTATACTCTTTTTCCTAAAGATATTCTGAAAAGGAGATTTTACATTGTGTCTTAAATTCATTCTGATTATAAAACTCTCCATTTGATCACCAACCATCAAAAGATAGTTTATAAAAAATTTTAAAAAAAATTTTAAAGCTGCTCAAACAAAGACTATGGGAGACAGGATAAAATGACCTCTAAATTCCTATTGAATTCTTTGATCTAAGAGTCTAGGTTTTATTTACCCAACAATGCTTTTGAGTGATTAGTGGCATTGAATGAATTTTTATTAAACAAAATTATAATAGAAAATAACACCAAAGCAGAAACAAACTGATGTTTCTGCTTAAAACAAGTTTAAAAATAAAAAAGATAGTTTATCAAGCAGGGTCATATTGCAAAGTAACTCTAAGAAACCTGGGACAACCTAGGAACCAAGAAGCCTGGAACAAGTGAGGCAGAGATCCCATTGTATCAGGGACCAAAGAGGAACAAGAAACTCTTAGCTCTCTACAGAGCTGGCAGCAAATGCCCCCAACAATCCATACACAGATGGCAAGATTTACATCGCCAAGTGGAGCGAAGAACTGGATCTGCCCATGCCTGAGGGAAATGGTAAGTGGTCCACGAGGAGCTGCTTGGCCAGCCTTGTCTATTTCCATCACAGTGTGGAAGAAAGGGATGCAAATGGATTGGACAGTTCTGGGCCAGCAGAACACAAGACTAGCAACTGTACCGGAACCGATCTCTACTCTCAGGACAGCAGGAGAAGGCAGTAAAAATTGATAGGAAATTCTTCCTAAAGAATCACTGTAACTAAAGAGAAAGTATCAAACAAAAAAGAACAGTTAAGTATTGTGGGCCTTCACATTTCAAGGCCATTGGGACATTGTGGAAACAGCTTTTTGTTGGTCTCCTTTAAAATTCTCTTACCTTTTAATGTTCTAAAATTGACTAAAATAGTGAAAATTATTAAATATCTATATGTGTGGTACCTCATTAACCTAGCAGCAAACATAGCCATTTTTACTTGCTTCCTCCTGTATAATATCCCAAGTTTGGTCAGTTGAAATAGTGGGATATGTCTCAGCAAGCAATACACATTGCCTTGAATTACTCCCTCCCAGGATAATATGCAGTTCATTCTAAGCAGTTGTACCCCTTTTTGAACACTTCATCATTCTTGATAAAAATATGCAAAAACAAGCCAAAAAAAGGTTTCCCTAAAAATGCCAATGCATGGCAAGCCCTATGAGAGGAGGCCATAGTTCTAAGATCTTTTGTTTCTCTATCATGTTGAATTTCAGAATATTTTTTAATCTAGTTTTTATAAATGTTATTCCTGAAAGACTTTGGAAAAGAACTGTTTACACCCACTTTTTTTTTTTACATCTTTATTGGAGTATAATTGCTTTACAATGGTGTGTTAGTTTCTGCTCCATAACAAAGCGAATCAGCCATACATATACACGTTCCCATATCTCTTCCCTTTTGCGTCTCCCTCCCTCCCACCCTCCCCTATCCCACTCCTCCAGGCGGTGAGCTGATCTCCCTGTACTATGCGGCTGCTTCCCACTAGCTATCTACCTTACGTTTGGTAGTGTATATATGTCCATGCCTCTCTCTCACTTTGTCACAGCTTACCCTTCCCCCTCCCCATATCCTCAAGTCCATTCTCTAGTAGGTCTGTGTCTTTATTCCTGTCTTACCCCTAGGTTCTTCATGACATTTTTTTTTTCTTAAATTCCACATATATGTGTTACCATACGGTATTTGCCTTTTTTTTTTTAAACATCTTTATTGGGGTATAATTGCTTTACAATGGTGTGTTAGTTTCTGCTTTATAACAAAGTGAATCAGTTATACATATACATATGTTCCCATATCTCTTCCCTCTTGCGTCTCCCTCCCTGCCACCCTCCCTATCCCACCCTTCCAGGAGGTCACAAAGCACAGAGCTGATCTCCCTGTGCTATGCGGCTGCTTCCCACTAGCTATCTACCTTACGTTTGGTAGTGTATATATGTCCATGCCTCTCTCTCGCTTTGTCACAGCTCAGCCTTCCCCCTCCCCATATCCTCAAGTCCGTTCTCTAGTAGGTCTGTGTCTTTATTCTTGTCTTACGCCTAGGTTCTTCATGACATTTTTTTTCTTAAATTCCATATATATGTGTTAGCATATGGTATTTGTCTTTCTCTTTCTGACTTAATTTCACTCTGCATGACAGACTCTAGGTCTATCCACCTCATTACAAATAGCTCAATTTCGTTTCTTTTTATGGCTGAGTAATATTCCATTGTATATATGTGCCACATCTTCTTTATCCATTCATCTGATGATGGAAACTTAGGTTGTTTCCATCTCCGGGCTATTGTAAATAGAGCTGCAATGAACATTTTGGTACATGACTCTTTTTGAATTATGGTTTTCTCAGGATATATGCCCAGTAGTGGGATTTCTGGGTTGTATGGTAGTTCTATTTTTAGTTTTTTAAGGAACCTCCATACTGTTCTCCACAGTGGCTGTACCAATTCACATTCCCACCAACACTGCAAGAGGGTTGCCTTTTCTCCACACCCTCTCCAGCATCTATTGTTTGTAGACTTTTTGATGATGGCCATTCTGACTGGTGTGAGGTGATATCTCATTGTAGTTTTGATTTGCATTTCTCTAGTGATTAGTGATGTTGAGCATTCTTTCATGTGTTTGTTGGCAGTCTGTATATCTTCTTTGGAGAAATGTCTATTTAGGTCTTCTGCCCAGTTTTGGATTGGGTTGATTGTTTTATTGTTATTGAGCTGCATGAGCTGCTTATAAATTTTGGAGATTAATCCTTTGTCAGTTGCTTACATCCACTTTTTATTGGATTCTTGCAATCTACGTGCACAAGGAAGAAAAACAGTTAACCTGGTTTTGTATTTATTTAGCATCAGTCCCTCATTCTGTGGCCCACCATGAGGCTGGCCAACAACGAAAGCACCCAGGCCAATGGTCTGCAATAAATGCAGATGGGCCCAAAGGGAAGAGATGAGCAGTAAAACTACAGAAAAAGAGGCACAGGGCCTTCAAAATCTCATATAATCAGCCTATCCTTTCTGTTCCCTATTAGAGGACTATAATGGGAACCTAGACTCATTAAAGATAAGAAGGATAAGGAACAGACCATGACTTTGATGAGACTCAAAGTAAATTTGGGGAGGCCAATAAGAATTTGGAAAAATTAATAATTTTATAAAACTATTCAAAAGGCTGACCTCACCGTTTGGCCACCTTTTTTTCTTTGACATGTAAGCAAGCACGTTTATGGATGTGCCAACCATCTGTAAAGCACTGCACTTGATACGTGTGAGAGGTGTCCCTGTTCCCGAGAATTTCTACCTAACATAACATTAATGTGGAGAACATTACTAAGTCGATCCTCACATCTTTCCTCTCCATTGGTAATTCCAGTTATTCTAACCTTTCTGCAGAAGTTTTGTGGCATTATGTATAAATCTTGCTTGAGGGAAAATTATACTCTTCATTACATTTTGATCACCATTGAGAATTCAACATCATAACCACACCTTAATATACACTTTACTACGTATTATAGCCTAGACTTGTTATACTGGCTTCCTCTGTTCATTCCCAGTTGATCAACTTCCAAAATCCTTGGTTTTCCAAAAATTCATAAATGGGTCATTTAACCCATTTATACCTTCTATTTTGTCATTCCGGCCACAGATATAATTTAGATTAATTTACTTCAAATGACTGAGCAAGAATAAAAAGCACTCCCCCAAACTAAAAACCAAAGGACTCTACATCTCAGAGGGGTTCCAAAACATGAACCAAAAACCTATGAAAATCTTAATAGTTAAACACAGAGAACTTTGGGCTTCTCACAAACTAACGTTGCTACTTATATTTAGGATGATAGTACATAATCATTTTCTACATTTTACCACTGAGGTCACCCGCAGTGAGCTGAACAGTTATTTTAGTTTCATTCTATAATCAAACAAAACTAACTTCAGTGAAATTAATAATTCAGAGCCTACTAACTCAAGAATTTATACACGTATCTCTGTACATGTTAGTCTTACCCAAAAGGGAAGAAAGAAACCACCTCTCTGAGGTGATCTTTGAGACTCAAAAGACCCTATAGAACAAATATCACCATTATCAGTCAGCTAAAATAACTAGAATTTTTCTCATTAAAATCACTTGTTTGGTTTAAGCCATTAACCATTAGAATCCCTTCTTTGGGTTAAGCCTTCTGAAAATCCCAGAAAAATAGTAGTGTTAATGAGATACCATGATAACTCATTTCTTCAGTGCCTATGATATCCAGTGAAAGAGATTTCATATGCCTATGAAAAACTTCAGAGGAGCTGCCCAGGTCCAGACCCCTCATTTTACAGCCAAATCGCTGAAACGGGCTTTTCTGTTTCTCTGCATGCATGTTCTTCTCCTTCCAAACCATGCTGAATACCAATTAGATTAGTTTTTGAAAACATTTCTCTCCAACTTAAACCAATGCCCTATAAAAAGCCAATGGGAAACAGGATCTGCTGAGTAAACTGATGAGGTAAATATAAGGCATACTTAGGAATACATGTTTTAGGAATAAAAATTTAGGTTTTAGGAATAAAAACCTATAAACTGTTAACAGGCATTTATCTATTACAATATTGCATTCAATATTACTAATTATTCTTTCCTGTGATGAAGCATTCAGAAGAAGCAGTATGGACCTTATCTGTAGTGTGATTATACCCACAAGAAAATGGAAGCACAAAACCCCTTTAAAAATGCTGGGTAACTCAGCCCTTTCACTGTGTCACAAATTTATCATTAAAAGCACAGTAATCCCCAAACAATTAACTGCCAGTCTCAAAGGTCTCAAATCAATGTTCAGGGCATTGAGCACAAAAATTTTCTAATTTAGGGGACGAATTTCTGTTAATTTCATAAAAATGGCAGGTACTTAGTACTTACAATTTGCCAAACACTTCATAGCTGACAGTACCCAGTGAGGAAGTTCTTCTGCAGAAAAAGGAAAATAAAAAGATGTTTTATTCAATTACATATAATTCAAGGGATTATATACACACTTGGTATCATAAGAATGATACTTGCCCAAGTAATATGAAACATACCTGCTAATCACAAATCACCTGCTTGTGTATCAGAACATTTAAAAGATAATTTTTCCTTAGCAGGGATGTTACAGCACGTGATTATATAAACCATAACTATAAATTTCTCTAAAGACAAGATGTACTTGTATAAGTTTTAGGGAAAAGAAAAAATCTGACAGTTTGTTCCAAATAAACACACTAACAAACAAATCAATTATCCTAAGAATTTTAGAAAGAGAAGAAAAAAACATAAAAAGCAAAAGTATGAGTCATCAAATGCATTTATGAAACCAGTTCATCAGATACCTTAAAAAAAAAAAAGTTAAACTCTTTATGTCCGATGTCCAATATAAGTATCATTTTTACATGTTTCAATTTTCAAAATGTTTTAAGGCAAGAAAGTTCCACTGACATATCAATATAGGTTATTAGTATTAGGACAGCCTTAAAATAATAATCAGTAGCATTGCTACACAAAAACCCAGCTGAACCATTTGGTACAGGGTCTCTTCCCCTGGCCCTGCCACAGACATCTGATGAGCTGGGCCAGCACTCATGCTTCCACTTCTCACCTTCTCCACTGTCTGTGAAACTGCAGAGACACTGGTTGGTTGACTTGCATTAGAGCTAATGAACCTGAGGCTTGTAAAGTGCTCTCTTCTTTCTGAAGAATGTACTTAATAAAATAATAGACAACTGGGCTTCCCTGGTGGCGCAGTGGTTGAGAGTCCACCTGCTGATGCAGGGGACACGGGTTCGTGCCCCGGTCTGGAAAGATCCCGCATGCCGCGGAGCGGCTGGGCCCGTGAGCCATGGCCGCTGAGCCTGCGCGTCCGGAGCCTGTGCTCCACAGCGGGAGAGAGGCCACAGCAGTGAGAGGCCCACGTACTGCAAAAAATAAGTAAATAAATAAATAAAATAAAATAAAAGACAACTGATCGGGGCTTCCCTGGTGGTGCAGTGGTTAAGAATCCACCTGCCAATGCAGGGGACACAGGTTCGAGCCCTGGTCCGGGAAGATCCCACATGCCGCAGAGCAACTAAGCCCGTGCATCACAACTACTGAGCCTGCGCTCTAGAGCCCGCGAGCCACAACTACTGAGTCCACATGCCACAACTACTGAAGCCCACGCACCTGGAGCCCATGCTCTGCAACAAGAGAAGCCACCACAATGAGAAGCCTGCACACCGCAACGAAGAGTAGCCCCTGCTCACCGAAACTAGAGAAAGCCGGCACGCAGCAACAAAGACCCAACACAGCCAAAAATTTAAAATTAATTAAATAAATTTAAAAAAAAAAGACAATTGATCATCCAACTGGTAGCTGAAAGTATTCATGTTTGCTGTACTCAGAGAATGTGGAAGGATTTTAGATGTACTTCAAAGGCAACAATACCCCCCTCATTCTATGTAATTTTATATGTTGATGTTAACCTGACAACTCACGAAGTCACAAATCTGTTTATTTCTGTTTCCTAATGTTCTTCATTCCTGATAGAGGCGCTTTAAAGGGGAAGTGTTTCAGGTTTCAAAGACACATTCTGCTCATGTCAGGAAACATGGCCTAGAAAAACCTCTTCCTGTCTCACTGCTCAGGCTCCTTCTAGGCCAGGTTTGTTTGCTGCCCAGGAGCCTCCAGCCCTACATTTAATAATAATTTACAAAAGCCCAAAAGTACTATACCATCTTCCCACATCCAAACGTCATTCTAGCTCCAGCTAATTCCTAGGATCAAGTGTTTGAAGTAAAAGAAGAGTCCATCCAATTCTGGTCTATCCCTTATCCAGAGGAAGAAAATTTTTAAATCAGTTTGAGGATTCTGGCTCACTACAGTTACCAGGACCTTATTTTTCCTAATCAAAAACCAGGATAGGTGGCTGCTAAATGTCTTTTTTCCCAATTTGTAAACTGGCTTGGAGGAAAAAGTATAAAAAAATTAAAGCACCTTCAACATCTGGAAAGATACCTTTATTTTATTTTATTTTATTTATTTATTTTTTTGCGGTACGCGGGCCTCTCACTGCTGCGGCCTCTCCCGTTGCGGAGCACAGGCTCCGGACGCGCAGGCTCAGCGGCCACGGCTCATGGGCCCAGCCGCTCCGCGGCATGTGGGATCCTCCCTGACCGGGGCACGAACCCGCGTCCCCTGCATCGGCAGGCGGACTCTCAACCACTGTGCCGCCAGGAAAGCCCGGAAAGCTACCTTTATTAAAAAGGAAAAAAAAATGACATAAACCAAGACTATCCCAGAAAATCTGACACAGAGACACCATAATGAAAAGGTCAGTGAGAGTTCTAAAAAAATCAGTCAGACCCCAGGACCCACGTAAAAACTGACTCAAGCTTTCTGTTAGGCATTAAACTTACTCACTTCTCAGGGATTTTCTGGGGATGATAAAGAACCACTTAATGCCCTGTGTGGCTAACACTGAACTAGCATCTGGACGGAGCTTGCTGAAGCTTTCACTCCTGGGTATTCATCTTTCTATGACATTTCCTGACTCCAAACAATTAGTTTAAAGGTCTCTGGAAGTGAGCTAAGGCTATACGTAATGAGGGGGTAAACATATGTAAGGTTTAGGGAAGGGTCAAATAGAAGCTGATGGACCTGTACAGCCAATGTACTGGGTCAACCGGGAACAAAACGGCTTTTATGCACTTACTTGACTTGTCATCAAGGATAACAACTCCCTGGTTGCTCACACTATATACGTTATGGATGATGAACTTGGAGTTGACAAGATTAACGTCTAAAACTTCTTCTAAGGAATCCAGGCCAAGGATTTTCTGTAAACTAAAAAAGATAAATAATGATTAAATTAATTAGTTACTTTTTAAAAATGATTATCTTCCCAAGAACTGGCACTGTAAAAGATCAATCTTTAGAATGTGCTGTTTTCACACATTTCACCTTGTGGGGCAAAAAGGTTAGACATTGCATATATAAAACAAACTTAGATCATTTTGTTATTAACATAGTACTTCACTAATTTAAAAACACAACACACTGAATGTCAAGAAAATGACTTTCTAAGTAAAATATTATAATAACAAAAACTACCTTATCCAATGATGAGAAACCGCTGTGAGTACATCTTTATAAGAATTAAAAAAAAAATCTTGCTATGACATTGTTAACTTTAATTACCTATTGTACATCAAATATCTAGGAGACCAAATTTTCCACTACATGTTTCATTAAGCTTAAGATTTCAGTGTAACTAGAAAGTTTAAAGACTTTTACATCACTAATTATTAGAGAAATACAAATCAAAACTATGAGTTACCACCTCACACTGGTCAGAATGGCTATCATCAGAAAGTCTGCAAATAATAAATGCTGGAGAGGGTGTGGAGAAAAGGGAACCCTCCTACACTGTTAGTGGGAATATAAATTGGTGCAGCCACTATGGAAAACAGTCTGGAAGTTCCTTAAAAAACTGAAAATAGAGCTACCATATATGATCCAGCAATCCTACTCCTGGGCATATATCCGGAAAAGATGAAAACTCTAATTCAAAAAGATATATGCATCCCAAGGTTCACTGCAGCACTATTTACAATAGCCCAGACATGCAAGCAACCTAAGTGTCCATCGACAGATGAATGGATAAAGATATGGTACATATACACAATGGAATATTACTCAGCCATAAGAAAGAATGAAATATTGCCATCTGCAGCAACACGGATGATGGACCTACAGATTATCATACTAAGTGAAGTGAGTGAGACAGAAAAAGACAAATATTATATGATATCACTTATCTGTGGAATCTAAAAAAATAATACAAATCAACTTATTTACAGAACAGAAATAGACTCACAGACATAGAAACAAATTTATGGTTACCAAAGGGTAAAGGGGAGGAGGAGGGATAAATTAGGAGTATGGGATTAAGAGATACACACCACTATATATAAAACAGATAAACATCAAGGATTTACTGCATAGCACATGGAACTATATTCAATATCTTGTAATAACCTATAATGGAAAAGAATCTGAAGCTGTACACCTGAAACTAACACAATATTGTAAATCAACTATAGTTAAATTTAAAAAAACAAAAATAAAAATAATTAAACATTAGGTAATTTTGGACCAGTGGCAAAAAAAAAAAAAGAACTTTTAATGTTCTATTCTTAACTAGCATATAAATGACAATAGAAAATTCCCAGAATTCAGTTAAATTATGTTTGCTAAGCAGCACAGCTGCAAATAATGCAATCAAATTTGAGAGTTTTATACACAGTTTCAGAAAATTAAATATGCAGAGAGTAGTAGTGAAGCAAAACAGAAAAAAAAAAGAAAAATACTTAAAGTTCTCATTAATAGCAAATGCACATACTATGATAATGTCATAGTCTTCCATAACTCTTCTACATTGGCCTCTGTCAGCTGTCTGCGGTGGACAAGACGGCAAGCCGGCACCTCTCCAATAGCAATGCTGTGACGCTTGTACCACATCTCAGAATTCTAATTAGGGTGGGGGAGGAGAGTAAGAAAGAGAGAGAATAAGTATTTCAATAGACAGAGGTATGAGTTTATGAGAAATTTCTTTGATTTGGTTATTTTTAACTTGTTTTAAAATAATAATTTGAAACATTAACTTTCTTTGCATGGACTGCAGAGTAATAAAGTATGACTCAAAGATCAGGTCATATCATAAATGAATATTCAAGAATTGCAAAACAGCTATGGCAATAAGCATGACATTAGCTATTTTTCCCTGTGGGAGTTCTAACTAATCAGTGAAGTAGCAGTAAAATAAAATTTCATTAATTCAAATTAATTAACATTGAGGAGTATCTATCCAAATTCACACACTGTCCAAATTAAGTGATTGTTTAAAATAACATTAAAGTCTATTACTTTCAAGAATTCTCTGTTTTTTATAAGGAAAGATCAACTAAGTACAATGTTAGATAGCAGGCCCCAGATCTTAGGCATCTGAAGAAGGCAGGAAAAAAAAGAGCTCCACAAGGACAGCTGGAGATGGCCGGGAAGAAAAACTAAAGCCCAGAGAGGTTAAGTAATTTGCTCAAAGTCACATAGCTTTAGCGCTTCAACATTCTTAGCACCTCCCTTCTCACATTTAGGCTACTAGACAGAAATCTTAAAACTTCCTTTTGGTAATGACAGTGAGGAACTATGAACTTTTAAAGGCAAAACGTATAAGAAATCACCTACAAAGGACTTTTATAATAGTTTTTTGCAGAAGTGTCATTATAGAAAAATCTTATTAATTGGAAAAAGTGAACTGGACAGTTGTTTTTTGATGTGGTTTTTAGTTTCGTTTTTGGAGAATTACTGAACTACAAAAGAAACTTGAAGGTCACATGGATCTGTGACTTTTTTTTTTTAAAGTATCCAAATTAGGTGTTCTCTTTTAAAGGCAGGAATATCAGTTGTTGCATTTGCCTAGCAAATTCACTTCTAAAAGTTATCTTAAAGAAATACTCAACTATTTATCTGTAAAGATACTGTTCATTGCATTGTTTACACACATACTGAAAAAGCTGAAAACATGGTACACATCTAACAGTAAAGAACTGGATAAGTAAACCATAATCCTTTATAGACATGATGCAGATATTAAAAATGATGTTGAATAACATGAAAAAATGGACACAATACACTGTTCTAAGTGAAGAATATAGGCTACCAAAACAGCACAGCACAATCTCATTTTGTTGTTAAAAACATGCGTGGAAAAAATAAAACACAACAAAAATGTTAATATTAATTCTCTCTGGATGATATTATGAGTAATTTTTTTTTCTTTTGTCTCTACCTATGAACAATTCTGTTAATAACAGCAATAGCAGTTAACAGTTTCTGAAAACCTGTGTGTCAGGCACCTTCTATACACTTTATAGATAGGAAGTCACTTGATTCTCATAATGACCTTACCCCAGGGGGGTGTTTTCATCCCACTTTCACCAAAAAGAAAACTGAGACACAGACACGGTGAATAAAACAGAGAAACAAGATCACACAGATAGTAAATGAAGGAGTCAAGATTCAAATCCAGCAGTCTGTCTCCAGAGCTCACACTTGTCCTCTCCACATTACACTGCCCCTCAGCAAACACAACAAATCATTCTATTTGCCTCACTTCATTTTATTTTATAAAATGGCTAGGCAAGAGAGAGGATAGGACAGAACAAAAACAAAAACGAACAAGCAAAGTGGAGGCAGAGATACAAAGAGGACAAGTAAGATAGAAGAAATGAATACGAGCTCAGGTCCTATAAGAAAGGTGGACTGTTTCTCTATTGACTACTAACCTCATCAACCTAAAACCTGCATAAGGCCCAACGGGGAAACAGATCCTGCTCTGCCATTCTTCCTCTGGACAGTCCTCTTCCTCCGGACAGCCCAAGCTTTAGAGGAACTGTAGCAAGTGAGGAGCTCAAACCTCCACCACTTGATTTAGAGGGAAGTACAAGAAAAGGCAAGAGCAACATTATCAGAAATATACATACAGACGACCAGCGACATGACAAGCTGTGGGGGAAATGTTTGATGAATCTGAGACACTGGTATACCACCACTTCAGGGCTGATGAAAAATTAGAAACTGAAAACAGAAGAGAGAAGAGAGATGACACTGTCTTCTTCATTGGTGCATGAAAAGTGTGCTAATGACCAGCTGGTCTTCCTAAAGGTTCACAGAACCAAAAAGAACAAAAAAGGGAAGTTATTATATCGATGACATAAATACACATTAGTTTAATATGGGATTTTTACCTCTTTTGTATAAACAATACTGGATGACATTATAATGAAAAAACGTCTGTTGAATAACCACTCTACTGATGAGGTCATATTAGGTGTTTAAACACAAATGTTAAAAAAAATGAACCTGATTTCATGGAGCTGATATTTTAACTTTCTTAAGTACAGGAACTATCAGCTAGACCTTAATTATGTTCTCCTCATTAGTATTGAATTAAATAGTCCTCAAATACCCTTTGTGCTCACTCTTTCAGAGTAGTTCCACTTTGTTTTCTAATAATCTATCATCGTATTGAATACTTCACTAGACTATGAGCCCTTTTGGAGAAAAAACTGTATTACATACAGCTGCATCTGTAGAACCTGGCAGGATGCATGGTACACAGTAGACAATCAACAAATCTTTGCTGAATGAATGTTAATGACTTTCAAATACGACCTCTCATCTAAGTTCCAGAGCTTTTATCTCCATCTGCCTGTTAGATACTTCCATTTAATACAACCCACCTTTCTCATCAAACATATTTAAAACTACAGTCATCACTGTCCCTGACTAATCTGCAAGTTCATACGGAGTCCCCACTTCTGTCACTGGTGCCACTCTTTTTCTTGAATTATTTTTGATAAAGCCTAAGCTGCTTAATTATTCTCTCCAAACTGAGATACAATACAACCTCTGTTAAAAAAATTTTTTTCTTTCAATCACATTGCCTAAAAATGTTTACAACATATCTTTGCAAATGTATGAACTGGACATCCAGTCCTATAAGACTAGATTAACTTAAAACATTGGTGTTAGTACAATTCTTAAAAACTGCAGTATAAAATATTTGTCTGCATTTTATTTTTTAGCATTATGGCAATCTTAATAGTTTTCTACTGAGGTATTTCAAGGAAGAAGTACACCCCAAAAAAGGTAGTTTATTCTACAATGTGCTTAGGTTTCCCAAAACTAGCAGAACCTACCTTTGTTCATATTGTGTCAGGACTCACTCCACAATCTTCCATGTCCCAAACTTCACACTTTCAACTGGTAATAATTATAAAAAAGTTCAGGAAGAGAAGACAAAGAGGGAGAAGAGGAAAATTATAGAATAGAAAGGAAAAGGAAATTAGAAGGGAGTTTTAAGAGAAAACTGCTCAGTCTAAACATATGAAAACAGCTACCATATATTCAGTCACAGTGTCCATAGGCAAGAGTGAAAAAATGCAAAAGCCAATCTTCCTGTGTTACTAGTCTCTCAGCTATCAACGGATATGATATTGTTTTAAAGTGCTTTCAGACCACTGTTTCCAAGGGATCGAAAGAAAAACTGGACTAAGCCTGATGGTTCACAGACTATTTCTTATCTTTCCCTCTGCTAGTCCTCCAGCTTCTATAATGGCACTTACCATCACAACTGGCCTCACTGGGATATTCTCTTGTGAAGTGCCTGGTAGGGGATCATCCCATTCTGGAAATTTAATAACATCCTTTTGATATGGGGGCCTCTTTGGATATGGTCTCAGGGGTGAGGAAGGAGGAAATCTAAAAACCAAGAAGAAAATATTATTGCAGTCAGTGGGAAACACAGATATTTTAACAATAGTCCCCACTTCTTTTATCCTTGAGAGTTTATATAATTCCAAACTTCAGGTAATGAATTCGTACTTAAATCATTACACACGGCTAATAGTACCCAACAATGTATGATTTTTTAAAAGCATTCATTCGGCCACAGCTGATGAGCCTCTTGCAGGGCACGCAGACCCCACACCTTTTCCTCGTCTTCTTGGCCAGGTTGGCTGCGCCAGCTCCCCCCAAGGCAGACGAGGAGGAGGAGGAATGATTCTGCAGGCAGTCTGCCAGATTGGCAATTTGAAGCGCACTGTCTGTACGGCTGCTGAGTCTGCTGTGGGGCAGTGAAGGGCTGTCATTACGATGACTCCTGGAGCCGTGTGGCTGACAGGGTCTTGGTGCTCTAGCCAGGTGTCAGGCCTGAGCCTCTGAGGTGGGAGAGCCAAGCTCAGTACATTGGTCCACCAGAGACCTCCTGGCCCCATGTAGTATCAAACAGCGAAAGCTCTCCCAGAGATCTCCATCACAACGCTAAGACCCAGCTCCACTCAACAACCAGCAAGCTACAGTGCAGGACACCCTCTGCCAAACAACTAGCAAGACAGGAACACAACCCCACCCATGAGCAGAGAGGCTGCCTAAAATCATAATAAATTCACAGGCACCCCAAAACACACCACTGGACGTGGTCCTGCCCACCAGAAAGACAAGATCCAGCTGTGTCCACAAAAACACAGGCACCAGTCTCCTCCACCAGGAAGCCTACACAACCCACTGAACCAACCTTACCCAATGGGAGCAGACACCAAAAACAACGGGAACTACGAACCTGCAGGCTACAAAAAGGAGACCCCAAACACAGTGAGTTAAGCAAAATGAGAAGACAGAGAAATACACAGATGCTCCAGATGAAGGAGCAAGGCAAAAACCCACCAGACAAAACAAATGAAGAGGAAATAGGCAGTCTACCTGAAAAAGAATTCAGAGTAATGAGAGTAAAGATGATCCAAAATCTTGGAAATATAACGGAGAAAATACAAGAAACGTTTAACAAGAAACTAGAAGAACTAAAGAGCAAACAAACAATGATGAACAACACAATAAATGAAATTAAAAATTCTCTAGAAAGAATCAACAGCAGAATAACTGAGGCAGAAGAACGGATAAGTGACCTGGAAGATAAAATAGTGGAAATAATTACCGCAGAGCAAAATAAAGAAAAAAGAATGAAAAGAATTCAGGACCATCTCAGAGACCTCTGGGACAACATTAAACGCACCAACATTCGAATTTTAGGGGTCCCAGAAGAAGAAGAGGAAAAAAAAGTGACTGAGAAAATATTTGAAGAGATTAAAATTGAAAACTTCCTTAACATGGGAAAGGAAATAGTCAATCAAGTCCAGGAAGCACAGACAGTCCCATACAGGATAAATCCAAGGAGAAATAAGCCAAGACACATACTCATCAAGCTATCAAAAATTAAATACAAAAAAAATATATTAAAGCAGCAAGGAAGGGGGCTTCCCTGGTGGCACAGTGGTTGAGAGTCCGCCTGCCGATGCAGGGGACACAGGTTCGTGCCCTGGTCCAGGAGGATCCCACACGCCGTGGAGCGGCTGGGCCTGTGAGCCATGGCCACTGAGCCTGCGTGTCTGGAGCCTGTGCTCCGCAATGGGAGAGGCCACAACAGTGAAAGGCCCACGTATCGCAAGGAAAAAAAAAAAAAAAAGGCAGCAAGGGAAAAGTAACAAATAACATACAAGGGAATCCCCATAAGGCTAACAGCTGATCCTTCAGCAGATACTCTGCAAGCCAGAAGGGAGTAGCAGGACATAATTAAAGTGATGAAAGGGAAAAACCTACAACTAAGATTACTCTACTCAGCAAGGATCTCATTCAGGTTTGATGGAGAAATTAAAACCTTTACAAACAATCAGAAGCTAAGAGAATTCAGCAACACCAAACCAGCTTTACGACAAATGCTAAAGGAACTTCTCTAGGCAGGAAACACAAGAGAAGGAAAAGACCTACAATAACAAACCCAAAACAATTAAGAAAATGGTAATAGGAACATACATATTGATAATTACCTTAAATGTAAATGGATTAAATGCTCCAACCAAAAGACACAGACTGCCTGAATAGATACAAAAACAAGACTCATAAATATGTTGTCTACAAGAGACCCACTTCAGACCTAGGGACACATACAGACTGAAAGTGAGGGGATGGAAAGATATTCCATGCAAATGTAAATCAAAAGAAAGCTGGGTAGCAATTCTCATACCAGACAAAACAGCCTTTAAAATAAAGACTAGTACAAGAGACAAAGAAGTACAAGAGACAAATGATCAAGGGATCAATCCAAGAAGAAGATATAACAATTGTAAATATTTATGCACCCAACATAGGAGCATCTCAATACATAAGGCAAATGCTAACAGCTATAAAAGGGGAAATCGACAATAACACAATAGGAAGAGGGGACTTTAACACCCCACTTTCACCAATGGACAGATCATCCAAAATGAAAAAAAATAAAAAACACAAGCTTTAAATCATACATTAAACAGATGGACTTAACCGATATTTATAGGACATTCCATCCAAAAACAGCAGATTACACTTTCTTATCAAGTGCTCATGGAACATTCTCCAGGAGAGATCATATCTTGGGTCACAAAAAAGCCTTGGTAAATTTAAGGAAATTGAAATCATATCAAGTATCTTTTCTGATGACAATGCTATAAGACTAGATATCAATTACAGGAAAAATTCCGTAAAAAACACAAACACATGGAGGCTAAACAATACACTACTTAATAACCAAGAGATCACTGAAGAAATCAAAGAGGAAATCAAAAAATTCCTAGAAACAAATGACAACAAAAACACGACGACCCAAAACCTATGGGATGGAGCAAAAGCAGTTCTAAGAGGGAAGTTGATAGCAATACACTCTTACCTCAAGAAGCAAGAAACAACTCAAATAAACAACCTAACCTTATACCTAAAGCAGTTAGAGAAAGAAGAACAAAAAAACTCCAAAGTTAGCAGAAGGAAAGAAAGCATAAAGGTCAGATCAGAAACAAATGAAAAAGAAATGAAGGAAACAATAGTAAAGATCAATAAAACTAAAAGCTGGTTCTTTGAGCACATTAAAAAAATTGATAAGCCATTAGCCATCATGAAAAAAGGGAGAAGACTCAAATCAATAGGATTAGAAATAAAAAAGGAGAAGTAACAACTGACACTGCAGAAATACAAAGGACCATGAGAGATTATTACAAGCCAATAAATTACTATATGCCAATAAAATGCACAAACTGGAAGAAATGGACAAGTTCTTAGAAGAGCACAACCTTCTGAGACTGAACCAGGAAGAAATAGAAAATATATACGGACCAATCAGAACCACTAAAATTGAAACTGTGATTAAAAATCTTGCAACAAACAAAAGCCCAGGACCAGATGGCTTCACTTCAGAATAATATCAAACATTTAGAGAAGAGCTAACACCTATCCTTCTCAAGGTCTTCCTAAATATGGCAGAGGGAGGAACACTCCCAAACTGATTCTTCGAGGCCACCATCACCCTGATACCAGAACCAAGCAAAGATGTCACAAAAAAAGAAAACTACAGGCCAATATCACTGATGAACATAGATGCAAAAATCCTCAACAGAATACTAGCCAACAGAATCAAACAGCACATTAAAAGGATCATATACCATGATCAAGTGGGGTTTATCCCAGGAATGTAAGCATTCTCAATACACGCAAATCAATCAATGTGATAAACCATACTAACAAATTGAAGGAGAAAAACCATCTGATCATCTCAATAGATGCAGAAAAAGCTTTCGACAAAGCCAACACCCAGTTATGATAAAAACCCTCCAGAAAGTAGGCATAGAGGGAAGTTACTTCAATACAATAAAGGCCATATATGACAAACCCACAGCCAACATCGTTCTCAATGGTGAAAAACTGAAACCATTCCCACTAAGATCAAGAACAAGACAAGGTTGCCCACTCTCACCACTATTATTCAACATAGTTTTGGAAGTTTTAGCCACAGCAATCAGAGAGGAAAAAGAAAGAAAAGGAATCCAAATCAGAAAAGAAGAATTAAAACTGTCACTCTTTGCAGATGACATGATATTACACATAGAGAATCCTAAAGATGCTACCAGAAATCTACTAGAGCTAATCAATGAATTTGGTAGGGTAGCAGGATACAAAATTAATGCACAGAAATCTCTTGCATTCCTATAAATTAATGATAAAACTTTTGAAAGAGAAATTTAGCAAACACTCCCATTTACCACTGCAACAAAAAGAATAAAATATCTAGGAATAAACCTACCTAAGGAGACAAAAGATCTGTCTGCAGAAAACTGTAAGACACTGATGAAAGAAATTAAAGATGATACAAACAGATGGAGAGATGTACCATGTCCTTGGGTTGGAAGAATCAACATTGTGAAAATAACTATACTATCCAAAGCAATCTACAGATTCAATGCAATCCCTATCAAATTACCAATGGCATTTTTCACAGAACTAGAACAAAATATTTCACAGTTTGTATGGAAACACTAAAGACCCCGAAGAGCCAAAGCAATCTTGAGAAAGAAAAATGGAGCTGGAGGAATCAGGCTCCCTGACTTCAGACTATACTACAAAGCTATAGTAATCAAGATATATGGTATTGGCAGAAAAACAGAAATATAGATCAATGGAACAGGATAGAAAGCCCAGAGATAAACCCACGCACATATGGTCACCTTATCTTTGATAAGGAGGCAAGAATATACAATGGAAAAGACAGCCTCTTCTATAAGAGGTGCTGGGAAAACTGGATAGCTACGTGCAAAAGAATGAAACTAGAACACTCCCTAACACCATACACAAAAATAAACTCAAAATGGATTAAAGACCTAAATGTAAGGCCAGAAACTATCAAACTCTTAGAGGAAAACATAGGCAGAATACTTTATGACATAAATCACAGCAAGATCCTTTTTGACCCACCTCCTAGAGAAATGGAAATAAAAACAAAAAGGGACCTAATGAAACTTCAAAGCTTTTGCACAGCAAAGGAAACCATAAACAAGACCAAAAGACAACCCTCAGAATGGGAAAAAATATTTGCAAATGAAGCAACAAAGGATTAATTTCCAAAATATACAAGCAGCTCCTGCAGCTCAGTATCAAAAAAACAAACAACCCAATCCAAAAATGGGCAGAAGACCTAAATAGAGATTTCTCCAAAGAAGATATACAGATTGCCAACAAACACATGAAAGGATGCTCAACATCACTAATCATTAGAGAAATGCAAATCAAAACTACAATGAGGCATCATCTCACACCGGTCAAAATGGCCATCATGAAAAAATCTACAAACAATAAATGCTGGAGAGGGTGTGGAGAAAGGGGAATCCTCTTGCACTGTTGGTGGGAATGTAAATTGATACAGCCACTATGGAGAACAGTATGGAGGTTCCTTAAAAAACTACAAATAGAACTACCATACGACCCAGCAATGCCACTAGTGGGCATATACCCTGAGAAAACCATAATTCACAAACAGTCATGTACCACAATGTTCATTGCAGCTCTATTTACAATAGCCAGGACATGGAAGCAACCTAAGTGTCCATCGACAGATGAATGGATAAAGAAGATGTGGCATGTATATACAATGGAATATTACTCAGCCATAAAAGGAAACGAAATTGAGTTATTTGTAGTGAAGTGGATGGACCTAGAGACTGTCATGCAGAGTGAAGTAAGTCAGAAAGAGAAAAACAAGTACCATATGCTAACACATATATATGGAATCTAAAAAAAAAAAAAAAAAAAAAAAACAGGGTTCTGAAGAACCTAAGGGCAGGACAGGAATAAAGACACAGACATAGAGAATGGACTTGACACAGTGGGGGGAAGGGTAAGCTGGGACGAAGTGAGAGAGTGACATGACATATATACACTACCAAATGTAAAATAGATAGCTAGTTGGAAGCAGCCGCATAGCACAGGGAGATCAGCTCAGTGCTCTGTGTCCACCTAGAGGGGTGGGATAGGGAGGGTGGGAGGGAGATGAAAGAGGGAGGAAATATGGGGATATATGTATATATATAGCTGATTCACGTTGTTATACAGCAGAAACTAACACACCATTTTAAAGCAATTATACTCTAATAAAGATGTTAAAGAAGGAAAAAAAATTTTTTTTAATTTTTTAAATAAAAACATCCATTCATTACGCCCATTAAGTAACATTTATGAAGAAAAACAGGAGTCAAACATGTGACGCATTTTTAAATAAATAAACCTTGGTCTGTCACTTGATTTTCATGATTAAACATGCTCTTAATGGGATGTTAGGGTAAGCCATTTCTTTCACCCAGCTCAAAACCCTTACTGTCTCATAACTCCTGCTGAAATTTTTAGGTGGCAAGTATGCAAATGGAAATTATTGACAGATAAATCTTCAGTAACACTTGTTGAGGAAAGTAACATTAGCACAAAAATCATTTGGCCTAAAATTCATTTTCATAACTATTTCTAATAAAGATTAATCCTCCTTTCCTTGAATATCCAACACCTCACAATGAGACTGAAGCTTCAGTCTAAAAATCCATCTTGGAGGAGATATAAAGCTTCCCAATATCCTTACTCTGCCCTTTCATACTCCTTTCTGTTTTTATTCCCCCTGGGAATCAACATCATCACTCCTTGGATGAATACATGGAAGTCTAAAGAACAATAGAGGCAATTAAATACATATTTTTCTCAGAGCATCTTTTTCTGTTAGCTTGCTAGAGAAGGACATATTGCATTGCACTGAAAAAGCAATGCAAGAACTCTAGTTCTTTTTTTTTTTTTTTTTTTTTTTTTTGCGGTACACAGGCCTCTCACTATTGGGGCCTCTCCCGTCGCGGAGCACAGGCTCCGGACGCGCAGGCTCAGCGGCCGTGGCTCAGCGGCTATGGCTCATGGGCCCAGCCGCTCCGCGGCATGTGGGACCTTCCCAGACGGGGGCGCAAACCCGTGTCCCCTACATCGGCAGGCAGACTGTCAACCACTGCGCCACCAGGGAAGCCCAAGAACTGTAGTTCTTAAAGCTGACATAGGGACTTCCCTGGTGGTCCAGTGGTTAAGAATCTGCCTTCCAATGCAGGGGATGTGAGTTCGATCCCTGGTCGGGGAACTAAGATTCCACATGCTGCGGGGCAACTGAGCCCTCACACCACAACTACTGAGGCACACAAGCCACAACTAGAGAGTCTGCATGCTGCAACTACAGAACCCTCACGCCACAACTAGAGAGCCCACGCACTGCAACTACTGACCCCACACACCACAACTAGAGAGATGCCCGCACACCACAGCTGAGAGCCCATGCACCGCAATGAAAGATCTCACATGCCACAACAAAGATCCTGAGTGCAGCAACTAAGAGCCAATGCAGCCAAAAATAAAATAAAATCAATTAAAAAGTAGACATAGAAGTTAGTAGGTAATGACTTTTTATCTTCATTTTTTATTTATTTAAGCCGAAATAAAGGCTTAAAATCTTGTCCATGATATCCACAAAAAAATAATCCAAATAAACTATAAAGATCTTATTCATAAGGCAACTGCAGAAATAAAGAATTTTAAAATGTCTACTGTTTACAAGTTCGTATTGAGCTGAATCAGAAGAATCATAAATAATAAGAGAACTATGGAGAAACCTTTCAAAAACAGTCACAATAGACTTCAAAAAGGATGACTAACAGAGAGAAGTTCAGCTTTATCTTCTCTGAAAAGAACATCCAATAACTGCACTTTACTTGAAAAGTCAGTTTTGAGTCAGTAAGAAAAAAAAGAGGTCTTGAAATCATTAAATCAACTTAAGGATAAATAAACTGAAAGATAGTTTAAATTTCTGGTATTCAAGTTACCAATGCAGTTATTTCCAAATGATTCCAAACTATAAATTAAATGCATCTCTAAAGTCAGTGAAAGTTATTCTACTTTGTAAATAAAGGCTGGCTTACCAACGTCCAATCCTATTTCTTAGAAGCCAACAATCACAGCAAAAGTCCTATTTCCAGCCAAAGTATAGCATGTGTATGCACACACATACACACTCACTCGCATACACACATACACTCTTCACATTCACATATACAATATTGCATATAATTTTGGGAATTCACAGAACAACCCACCTCTCAATCCTTTAAAAATTAAACATAATCCCTACCCCCACCCCATCACTAATACCCACTGCTTACTTCTTTTCCCCATTCCTTCAACTATAGTGTGAAAAGTATGGACCTGAGTTCCAGCCTTGGCTCTCTCACAAGCTGTTTATCCTTTGGAAAGAGAAAGCATCTCTATGTAAATCATAGCTTTTTTACTTGTTAAATGAAGGGATTAAATTGGATGATCTATAAATTTCCTCCTAGGTTCAAAATATATTTCTTGTATTCCCATACCCAGAAACAAGTAATATCTTCCAAAGATCAAAGCAGAATTTCTTATGTGGAGAACTGTGATTGATGAGATACTAGGGAGTCACTTTCTTCCTCTGCCCTGATAAGATGAGGTCTGTGCTATAACATCTGCAGCTGTCAGTACTGAGGTGGTATCTTCACAGCCGACTGTCAACCCGACCTGAGATGAAATGCAGAAGAGCTCCCTCTAGAGGACCACCTGTATTTTGTACATTGACAGTTTTCAATTTCTAACATTTTAATCGTGTCATCTCTATTCCAAATGTCACATTTTTCACTTAGGGGAATTAAGGCCCAAAAGAGGAACACAACTTATTAAAAGCCCAGCAGCTACCTGGTCAAGAGAGCAAATCTTGCACAAAAGATTTGCAAGCCCTTTAATAAGAAAATTATAAAGTTTTATTAAAAGGCATCAAAGAACTAAATTGATAGAGATATCATGTTAGTGAATAAGAAGATTCAATATCATAAAATGTCAATTTCCATCATGAAGATATATAGTTACAACGAAATTCCAGTCAAAATATAAAGTTTTCCATGACACATGATAAACTGATTCTAAAATTTATACGGAAATGCAAGGGACCAAATATAATCAAGACATTCTTAAAGAAGAAAAGCAAAGTGAGGTGACTTACTGTACCAGCTATTAAGCTAACTAAGATAATACGGTAGGATGATACTGGTGGCACGGACCATGATTTCTCAACTCATAATTTTTTTTTCTTTTTTTTAAGGGAATTCCTTTATTTATTTTTATTTATTTATTTTTGGCTGTGTTGGGTCTTCGTTTCTGTGCAAGGGCTTTCTCTAGTTGCGGCAAGCGGGGGCCACTCTTCATCGCGGTGCACAGGCCTCTCACTATCGTGGCCTCTCCTGTTGCGGAGCACAGGATCCAGACGCGCAGGCTCAGTAGTTGTGGCTCACGGGAGTAGTTGCTTCGCGGCATGTGGGATCTTCCCGGACCAGGGCTCGAACCCGTGTCCCCTGCATTGGCAGGCAGATTCTCAACCACTGCGCCACCAGGGAAGCCCTCAACTCAGAATTATTGACATTTGGGCTGTATAATTCTTTGTCGTGGGAGGCAGTTCTGCACATTGTGCAGATCCACTAGATGCTAGCAGCATGTTCTCCCAAGCGTAACAACCAAAAATGTCTCCAAATATTGTCCCCTGCAGAATGGCCCCCAGTTGTAAAGCACGAGTAAAAACAGGCAATCTAAAACAAATACACACATGTTTACAAACCTGATTTATGACAGAACAGACATTACAGATCAATGAAAAAGTACAGACTGTTCAATAAAGAATTCTGATCCAACTGGTTATCCATTTGGGAACAGTCTGCATCCCTGTGGCAGAGTGCACTTCCAAAGATGTTTTGCAACATTACCTCCCACCTACACGTGCTTCTGCAATGTGATCTTGCCACTACCCCAACAAGAGGTAGAGTGTATCCGAGTTAGGGTGAGCCCTCTCTAACTGATTTGATAAATAGAAGACGGCAGAAGTGACAGTGTGGCAGTTCTGGGCACTAGCCTTTAACTAGCCTGAAACTTTCTTCCTGCCTCTTGGAACTCTTGCCCTTGTATCATTCATTCTTGCAAAGCTCCCTCTTGAAAACCAGTCATCATGTAAGAAGCGCGACCACCCTGAGCCCAGCATGCTGTGAGATGCCTAAGCAACAGGAAGAGGCCCTAGATGAGACCCTGCGTGGAAAGAAATTGAGGTCAAGGAGCACCAAAGTTCCAGACTTGTGGATGAAGAAGTTATCATGGAGGTGGACTCCTCAGCCTCAGCAGCCTCAGCTGATGTCCAGCTAAGTCCTTCCAAATTCCCAACCCACAAAATTACGTAAAAGTTACAATGATTGTTTTAAGCCACTAGGTTTGGGCATAGCTTCGTTACACAACAATAGATAACCAGAACAGAAGTGTGTGGCATCAGGGCCAGGCAGTGAGTGGAGGTCTGAAGGAGCTCAGAGAGACTTGTTAGTGGAGGCTGGAAGAACAGCGAGGAAGCTGTTATTGGAAGACAGAGAAAGACCCATGTTACGTAGTGGCATAAAGTTCAGTTAAAACTGGCACCTTCGGTAACAAGGAAGATACAAAAGGTGGATCTAAGGAGTTTCCCAGGATGAATGTTCAAAATGCCGACTTGTTTCTTTTAGCCTTGATAAAAAGATATAGACAGAGAGAAAGAAACTGAAGAAGGAACTTTTTCGTTTTTAAGCAGAATTTAGAGGCAATATAAAAGAGTCGTGACTTGAATGATTAGAAAACAAAGCTATTTCTCATCCTTAATCTCTCCCAGCAAAAGGTTCTCAAAGTAAAAATGGTCTTACAACAAATATCAAATTCAAGATGTTTCTAGTAAACTACTGTCTCAGAGTAGTCACAAGTGTGTGGCTATAAAACTTTTGCTATAACTTCAGGAAGATTTAAGGTAGTACCTTATAAAAGCAGTACTTTAAGAAAAGAGCGTTGTACCACAGCAGACTTATAACAGCCCAAGGCAGGGGAGAGTCTGTCTCAAAGAGATTTATGGGTGTGACTTTTGTCTAATGGATTAAAGCACAATGAAATTCATAGAAAAGCCACAGCATTTTAAAGATAATAGTACTAACAAAATCACCAGCCACTTGGACTAAAAAAGAAACAATTCAAAATTAAAAGAACAGTCAAGAATCTCAAGCTTCTATAAGCAGGAAGCATCTGAGAAAGCTTTCCGCTGCAGTCATGGGCCAGAATGACTCAGAAATTAGAGCTAAGAGCACAAGGGTGTAGGCAGGAACCACACAGAATCACTACCAGGAAGCAGAACTGTGACCTAATCAAGGAATGGCAGACATATGTTCAACTGCATTTTTTTTAATTTACTTTTTTTTTTTTTTTTAGGTATCAAATGGTTTCCTCCTAATTTATTAAGCTTATTTATTTATTCATTTTTGGCTGCATTGGGTCTTCGTTGCTGCATGCGGGCTTTCTCTAGTTGCAGCAAGTGGGGGCTACTCTTCATTGCAGTGCGCCGGCTTCTCATTGTAGTGGCTTCTCTTTGTTGTGGAGCACAGGCTCTAGGTGCGCGGGCTTCAGTAGTTGTGGGGCGTGGGCTCAGTAGTTGTAGCTTGCGGGCTCTAGAGCACAGGCTCATTAGTTGTGGCACATGGGCTTAGTTGCTCCACAGCATGTGGGATCTTCCCGGACCAGGGCTCGAACCTGTGTCCCCTGCATTGGCAGGAGGATTCTTAACCACTGAACCACCAGGGAAGTCCCTCAACTGCATTTTAGAAGTGCAATGTATGGGCTACTGATTCCGGTATGTGATGCCATAACATGATGAATTCTGGGAGTCTTGAGGAAGGGGGTAAATATAGTTTGCAAACGAATGTTATTGTGGTCAGATTGTATTTTTCAAGGATGGCCACGACAATATCTCCCATTCTTTCTGCCTCTTCCACAATGTGACTTTAACACTCCCCATCAACAGGAGGAGATTATTTCTCTACTCCTTTGAACGTGAGTGAGCTCTGTGATTCTTCTGAATAAACAGAATAAGCAGAAGTGACACTTTGCCAACTCAGGCATAGATCTTAGCTGCCTGGCAGTTTCCTCTTCTTGCCTATTGTAAATACTTGCTCTTGGGATGTTCATTCTTGGAACATACCTCTTAGAAGCCAACAACTCCATAAGAATAGCAACTACCCTAAGCCCATCATGCTGCAAGGAGCACAAGCCATGGGAGATGCCCTAGAGGATAAAAGCTCATGTAGAAAGAGAAGGGAGCCAGGAAGCACAAAGACACCACTATTGTGAGCAGAGAAAGAAGCCATCTTGGAAGTGAATTTTCTAGTCCAACTAATGCCTTGTGGGTAAGGGGCAAACTGCCAGCTGAGCTTTTTCTAAATTCTTGACACAAAAACCATGAGCTAAATAAAATGGCTGCTTTCAGCCACTAAAGTTTAGGGTAAATTGTTTTTCAGCAGTAGAAAACCAGAACAATCCCAAAATCACACTATGAATAAGAATCATGGGCGAAACCATAAAACTCAGGGCACAATATAAGAAAATATCTCTCTGACCTTGGGCAATAAAGGAATTTTTTTAAGCAAGACATAAAAACCACACAGTATAAAAAAAAAAGCCTGATACATTCACTTACATCACAATTAAAAACTTTTCTGTTCATCAAGACACCATAAGGTGAAAAAAGAGTGAGATTTTGTAATCTATATAATTGACAAAGGATTAATATCCAGAATATTTTTAAAAACTGCTAAGGATTTATAAGAAATAAAAATCCTATAGAGAAGACAAAGACATGAGGCAGGCACTTCCAGGTGTGGAATCAGGAATGATGAATAAACATATAACAAGATACTTAATCTCGGGGTGGGGGAGGATAAATTAGGAGTGTAGGATTAACAGATACACACGATCATGTACAAAATAAACAACAGGGATTTACTGTATAGGACAGGGAACTACATTCAATACCTTGAAATAACCTATAATGGAAAAGAATCAAAAAATAAAGAATATATGAAACCAAGTCATTTTGTTGTACACCTGATACTAACACAATATTGTAAATCAACTATACTTCAATTAAAAAAAAAGATACTTAATCTCATTAGCAATCAAGGAAATTCAAAATAACATCACAATAAAAGATCATTTCACAGATCGGCAAAAGGTAGAGTCAGCCAATATCAAATATTTTCTACTACTGAAATAAAAATTTGCATATTCACTACAGAAAACAGCTGGCATGACCTAGTGAAGTTGAACATGCATGTATGAACATACCCATATCCTGTATACTAATTCTATTCCTCGGTAACTCTGGGTAACCTAAAGAAACACACATGTGCAAAGGATACATGTTCATAAATGTTGATGGCAGCATTGTTTATAATAGCAAAAAACTCAAAGCAACCCAAATCTCTACTGTCAGAAGAGACAGATTACAGAGATTATATCAATATAATAGAACATAATATAGCTGAGGAAATTCCACGACTATAATTAAACACACCAACATGGATGAAATCTCAAAAATCATGAGCAACAAAAGAATAAGTCAGAGAACAGACACTCTTTGATATCTTTAATATAAATTTCAAAACAAAGAACAATGTTTCAAACAAAAATAGTATATTGTTTAAGGATACAAATCTAAGTGTTAAAAACAATAAAGAAAAGCAAGGAAATGATTAACACATTAACAAATGAGGTCAGGACATTGATGATCTCTCTAGAGAAGAAATAAATTGTGGGTAGTTACGTGTTTGCTTTATTATTCCTATATAAATTGTTCAAATATAGTTTATACACTCTTGCATGAAAAATATATTTCTCAAGATTGAGGACATTCAAATAGAGCAGAGCTCTCTCTACTGGGCAACATTTGTCTTTAAAAACTATAGGGAATTCCCCAGCGGTCCAGTGGTTGGAACTTCTTGCTTTCGTTGCCAAGGGCCCGGGTTCGCTCCCCTAATTGGGGAGCTGGGATCCTGCAGGCTGCAAGGCATGGCCAAAAAATAAATAAATAAACACCAACTATAAATTTAATCCCAACATGATCATGGATTCCAAAATTATAAAGTTCCCTTATAATGATCTAGCACAAACTCCACATTTGCACACTGAAAAATCTGAGGGCAGAAAAGGAACTGGCCACAGCTAATCATTCAATAAAACAACCCAGGTCTCCTACTGCCACCTCTGTTGCCAAATACTGGTTGGAAAAAAGCCATTAAAAAATAATCCAGGGCTTCCCTGGTGGCGCAGTGGTTGAGAGTCCGCCTGCCGATGCAGGGTACGCGGGTTCGTGCCCCGGTCCGGGAGGATCCCGCATGCCGCGGAGCGGCTGGGCCCGTGGGACATGGCCGCTGGGCCTGGGCGTCCGGAGCCTGTGCTCCGCAACAGGAGAGGCCACGGCGGTGAGAGGCCCACGTACCACAAAAAAATTTTAAAAATAATAATAATCCATACCAAAGCTACTATCCTTTGATGAATGTACTTGAAACAAACCAGAATTCATTACCTAATCAATCAATAAAAATATTCTAGGGCATCTAAACCCCAAGGAAAACAAGTTTATAAATCTTAATAAATTTCACTCATTAATGACAGAGGACGGAATGACTTAAAGTCCTTCTCACAATATATACTAAAATTGTTCCTTTAGCATCTGTAGAAACTTGCAGCATCTACAGCTTTTACCACCCTGCCTCTTTGCCTTAGTAGCCTAAAGCCTTTGTATTAAAAAAAGCAATTCAGTAGTGATTATTATAGGAGCCAATCTCTCTGAGACCACTGTTTCCCAGAAACCCATGGGTTAGGCAAATTTATAGTATTTTTCTGGGTTTCACTATGCTCTGTAAACCCATTCAACATATTTTTCGAGCCCAATAGTGGTATATAGTACTGTATCACTTAAGTGCTGAAAAACTGCCAATGATTACATCTCACGATACTGCTTAAAGGTGTATCAGGAACTAAAAGTATTTGAGGGAAGGACAATGATAGATGAAGCTGGAAAAAGTTACTTGATAAACTAAGGAACTCTTTGAACTACAAGCTCAGAATCATTCCGTATTCTGTATGAATAAAGATTCCTCTATGAGTAAAGAATCAAATGAGTATTTTCAAGAAGGGGAGAGATATGATCTGAGCTGAAAGACATTCCTACTTTAGATCAGCAATAACTATTTAGAAAATAAATTCCATTTACAACAAAATAAAATATATTAAATACCTATGACAAAAAAATAAAAGAAATGCACAAGATCTATAGGGAAAACTACCACCATTTACAATAGCACCAAAAACATGAACTACTTAGATCTAAATCTCCAAAACTTGTGCAGAATCTTTATACTTAAAGCTACAAACACTGCTGAGAGATTTAAAACCTAAATTAACTGAGAGGTACACCATGATGATTTGGAAGGCTCAATTTTGTTATCAAATCTCCTCAAGCTGATCTATGGATTCTACACAATTTCATTCCAAATCTCAAAAGAAATTTTTATAGAAATAAACAAGTTGATTCTAAAATTTATATGAAAAGGCAAAAGAACTAGAAGAGCCAAAACAATTTTGGAAAAAAAAAAGAAGTTAGGGGTCATTATCTGAATTCAAGATTTATTATAAACCTACTGTAATCGAAATGGTACTGGAGACAAGGTGGACATACAGGACAATGGAATAGTGTATGAATTAAATCAGAGGGCTTTATACAGTGCTGGGTCCAATATACACATGAATACACATCCTGGGACCAAGGGGTGGAAGTAGGAGTAGCCCTTCTTACCATCCCTCCCAGTGACCCACTGGGGGACTTTGTGCTTCCCATCCCTACAACCCTGGGCTCTGCAGTTAGAAGTTCTGTCCCCCAAAGAGAAGTAAGTACTCTTGCCAGGAGTCATAGCAGGGACCGACAGGCAAGAACAGGAACCCCTGTCATAGCAGGGGTAACCGATCCTGACCAGCAGGACGAGGCAGGGCTGCTCTCAGCCCCCGGGGGCAGGAAGGAATGAATACCCACACACCTCTTGTACGCCCTTGCCCCACTGTACCGTGAATGGGCATGTGCACAAACATCACACCTGAGAAGTGCACGGTTATCAAGGGTCCAGATTCTCAGAATGAACTTTCGGGTCACACTTCTAGGTAATACACCCAAAGTCTGCCAACGTGACAGCTGAGGGTGGGAGAATCTACAATGGAGAGTGGAGAAGGGAAAGAATCAGCATCAGTTGCATCCATGAGATCAGCTATAGCAACAGAGAACGTATTCTTCCTAGAAATTTCCATCTCCTAGGTTTTGCCCCAGGAAGAAAGGCCTATAAACACATGTGGAGAAGCAGACCTGTGCAGCACCAGAAATGGACAGTGCCAGCCATGGAGGTGCACAGCTCATATCTCCCTTCAAGAGCAGCAGCGTCCGGGACAGCCTCCAGCCTCTAGCTGCCGCACATTTCACACTTCGCCCAGGATGCTTCCAGCACATCAGTGAGCACAGTGGGGGTATGGAGCCAGGCCAATCCCACGAGAAGACACAGGACTCCTCCAGCTGGCAACCTTTGCCCAAGGCCTCCCCATCACATCGGCCCGGCCGAGACCTTCTCAGAATTGCACCCTGTGGGCTTAGGCTCTTCCTTCCCGATTCCTCTTTCCTTCTCTGCTTTCCACAGAGGTCAGATCTGCATCACAGTCTGAAAGCTCACCTCAACTCCTCTTGCCTTCCCTTTATCCTTTCCAGGTGTCCCACCCCCCTCATCAACCCTGGCATTATAATGCCTGCACATCTAGTCCCTTCCTGGCATCTCCTTCTCTTCTCAGAGGACCTGAACTAACAGAATCTTCTATTAATTTGTACTCCTTTCTGTGTGACAACTTCAAATCAATTCAAACAATGTAAGTGCATGCTAGGTAACAGGCATCTTTCAACGACTTTTATAAGTCTAGTCTTATAAACTGCAACTCAAGGCAAGTTCCCACTCTTCTCAGAAAGTTACAGTTTTAGGATTAACTGAGAAGAACTGATTGATGCCCACATGATCTATATCACAGTTGACCCTTGAACAACATGGGTTTGAACTGCGTGAGTCCACTTACACACGGATTTTTTTCAATAAACATAGTGGAAATTTTTTTGGAGATTTGCAACAATTTGAAAAAAAAAACTAGCAGACAAACAATGTAGCCTAGAACTATCAAAAAAAATTAAGAAAAAGTTAGGTATGTCCTGAATGCATAAACTATATGTAGAGACTAGTCTATTTTATCATTTACTACCATAAAATATATATAAATCTATTATAAAAAGTTAAAATTGGTCAAAACTTACACACAAACTCTTACAGACTGCACATGGCACCAGTTGCAGTTGAGAAAAAGGTAAACAAACATAAAAATGCAGTATTAAAACTGCATAGGGCTTCCCTGGTGGCGCAGTGGTTGAGAGTCCGCCTGCCGATGCAGGGGACACGGGTTCGTGCCCCGGTCCGGGAGGATCCCACATGCTGCGGAGCGGCTGGGTCCGTGAGCCACGGCCGCTGAGCCTGCGCGTCCGGAGCCTGTGCTCCGCAACGGGAGAGGCCACAGCAGTGAGAGGCCCGCGTACCGCCAAAAAAAAAAAAAAAAAAAACTGCATAGAATTAACTGTGTACACAACGTACTACTGTAGTAATTTGGTAGCCACTTCCTGTTGCCATTACAGTGAGCTCAAGTGTTGCCAATACCTGCTTAAAATGCCCTGTGACGCTAATCATCTCCACGGGAGCAGTTCATATCTCCAGTAAATTGCGTTTTGAAGTAGAAAGTGATCTCTCACTGTTCTCATGTATTTTTCATCATGTTTAGGGCCGTAAACCTTGCATAACACCACGGGACCCATACAAAGTGCCACTAGTGATGCTGGAAGTGCTCCCAAGAAGCAGAGAAAAGTCATGACATGACAAGAAAAAGTCGAATTCCTTGATATGTTCCATAGATTGAGGTCGGACGCTGTGGTTGTCCACCAGTTCAAGACAAATGAATTCAGTGTAAGGAACATTGTAAAAAAAAAAAAAGAAAGAAAGAAAGAAAGAAAAATTCGTGAAGCTGTTGCTGCCACTAATAATCCAGCAGGTGCAAAAACCTTGCACTTTTTGAGATACACCTTTTTATCTCACACTGAAAATGCAGTTTTCAGGTAGGTACAGGATTGCTATAAGAAAGGCATATAGACTCTAATATGATTCGAGGAAAAGCAAAATCATTATATGAAAACTTAAAGCAAAAGGAAGGTGAAGGATCTAAAACTGGAGAATTTAATACCAGCAAGGGATGGTTTAGTAATTTCAGGAAAAGGTTTGGCTTAAAAAATGTCAAGATAACAGGACAAGCAGCTTCTGCTGACCAAGATGCAGCACATGAATTCCCCGACACCATTAAGAAAATCAATGAGGAGAAAATCAGATATCTGCCTTAACAGGTTTTTAACACAGACGAAAGTACCTTATTCTGGAGGCAAAATGCCACAAAGAACATTTATTAGTAAGGAAGAAAAGTGAGCACCAGGATTTAAGGCAGGAAGGGACAGGCTAACTCTATTGTTGTGTGGAAACGCAGTCGGGTTTACCATCAGGACTGCCCTTATTTATAAAAAGCTGCTAACCCATGAATGAGCCTTGAAGGGAAAGCTAAACACCAGCTGCCAGTCTTCTGGTTGTACAAGAAGAAGGTCTGGACGAGAACCCCTTTTCTGGACCAGTTCCATCGATGCTTTGTCCCTGAAAATATCTTGCCAGTAAGGGACTGCCTTTTAAAGTTCTTTTGATATTGGACAACGCCCCTGGCCACCCAGAACTCTATGAGTTCAACACTGAAGGCATCAAAGTGGTTTACTTGCCCCTAAACACAACGTCTCTAATTCAGCCTCTACATCAGGAGATCATAAGGACCTTTAAGGCTAATTACACACAGTACCTTATGGAAAGGACTGTCACATTATGCAAGAGAACCCTAATCGAGAGAATGTCATGAAAGTCTGGAAGGATTACACCATTGAATATGCCATCGTTGTTACAGAAAAAGCTGTGAAAGCTGTCAAGACTGAAACAATCAATTCCTGCCAGACACAAATATGTCCAGATGCTGTACATGACTTCATAGGAATTACTGAAGAGCCAATCAAGGAAATCATGAAAGATACTGTGGATATGACACAAAAGGGGGAGGCTGAAGGGTTCAAGACATGGATCTAGGAGAACTTCAAAAGCTAACAGACACCACACCAGAAGAAATAACAGAACACAACTTGATGGAGATGGGTATTCCTAACCAGTGCCAGACAAGAGGAAGAAGATACAGGAAGAAGCAGTGTCAGAAAACAAATTGACATTAGACAATCTGGCAGAGGGTTCCAATTCTTCAAGACTGCTTTTGACTTCTTTTACGGCATGCACCCTTCTATGATACAGACACTGAAACTAAAGCAAATGGTGGAAGAATGATTGGTACCATGTATCATAGAAACATTTGTAGACAAATGAAAAAGCAAAAAAGTCAGAAATCATGATGTATTCTGTAAAGTTCACCAAGTGTGCCTGCCTCTCCCTCCTCCCCTTCCACCTCTTGTCACCCCTGAGACAGCAAGACCAACCCTTCCTCTCCCTCCTCCCCCTCAGCCTACTCAGCCTTTATGATGATCCTCTTATACCTAATGCATAGTAAATAATCATCACCCAGTTAATAAGCTTATCTGTTGTGTGTGTCTTCATGTGAAAATCACATAACTGTACAGCAAGAACTGTATGAGACATTTTTGTGTCATCATCATCATCTGAGTATTCACTGTATAGAACATCCTGTGCAAGACTCCAAGTGAATAGCCTATCCTTACATAGGCATAAGATGAGTGATGTTTAATATAAAACTACTACTGTGTTACTTTTTTTACTATTTCATAACTTTGCTTTCAAAGAATTATATTACCATACCGTATGCCTCTCTCTCTTGTATTTGGAGAAACCATATATCAGCCTATCATCACAGGTAAGCGGCTTTTTTTTCTTACATGTAACAGTATTATATGACTGTAATACCGTATGTCATAAAAATTTTGTGAGAATTTATTCACTAGTGTATAGGGTAGTCTACTATGGAGCAATCATATTGTTGCTTCTTTGTTATCAATGCATGGATCGTTATACCTGTAAATAAATATGAATTTCTTTTTCACATTATCTTTTTTTTAAGATATTCTTTTAAATCCTAAATTTATGAAACACTTGAAGGGAGAGTTTAAGAGTTATCACATTATCTTTTCATTTGTGATGTCTAGTGTTAGTGATACATATAACATCTACAGTGTTTTGTACCATATAAGACAATACTGATGTTACAAACTGACAGACAATTCATCTTGTAAACAGATGATGTAAACTTACAGTATCGATAAATACTATCTGTATGTCTTTTTTGGAAAAATGGCTATTCGGGTCTTCTGCCCATTTTTTAATCAGGTTGTTTGTTTTTTTGATATTGAGTTGTATGAGCTGTTTATATATTTTGGGTATTAACCCTTTATCATACATATGCTTTCCAAATATTTTCTCCCATTCAGTAGGATGTCTTCATTTTGTCAGTGGTTTCCTGTGCTGGGCAAAAAAGCTCTTAAGTTTAATTAGGTCCCATTTGTTTATTTTTTATTTTCTTTCCCTTGCCTGAGAAGACAGATGCAAAAAACAATACTGCTAAGACTTATGTCAGAGTGTACTGTCTATGTTTTCTTCTAGGAGTTTTATGGCCAATCAGCACATAAAAAGATGTTCAACATCGCTAATCATCAGGAAAATGCAAATCCAAACCACAATGAGAAGGACTTGCCTGGTGGCTCAGTGGTTAAGAATCCACCTGCCAATGCAGGGGACACGGGTTCAAGCCCTGGTCTGGGAAGTTTCCACATGCTGTGGAGCAACTAAGCCCGAGAGCCACAACTACTGAGCCCGCACACCACAAGTACTGAAGCCTGCGCACCTAGAGCCCACGCTCTGCAATGAGAAGCCACTGCAATGAGAAGCCCGCACCGCAACAAGAGAGGCCACTGCAATGAGAAGCCAGCACACAGCAACGAAGACCCAATGCAGCCAAAAAAAAATTAATTAAAATAAATAATTTTTTTAAAAAAAACAATGAGATACCATTTCAAACCTGTCAAAATGGCTATTGTCAAAAAGGCAACAAATATAAGTGTTAGTGAGGATGTGGAGAAAAGGGAACCCTAGTACACTGTTGGTGGGAAGGTAAATTGGTGTAGCCACTATGGAAAACAGTATGGAGTTTCCTCAAAAATCTAAAAATAGAATGACCACATGACCCAGCAATTGCACTCCTGGGTATATCTCTAAAGAAAATGAAAACACCAATTCAAGATTTACGTGCACCCCAATGTTCACAGCAGCATTATTTACAACAGCCAAGATATGGAAGCAACCTAAGTGTCCATCAACAGATGAGTGGATAAATAAGATGTGGTAGATATATACAATGGAATATTACCCAGCCATAAAATGAAATTTTGCCATCTGCAACAGCATAGATGGACCTGAAGGGTATTATGCTTAGCAAAATAAGTCAGACAGAGAAAGACAAATACTGTTTATTTTCACTTGCATGTGGAATCTTAAAAAAAAAAGAATGCATGAATATAACAAATACAGTATAGTACTATAAATGTATTTTCTCTTCCTTATGATTTCCTTACCATTTTCTTTTCTCTAACTTATTTCATTGTAAGAATACAGTATATGATACATGTAACATACAAAGTATGTGTTAACTGACAGTTAATTATTATCGGTAAGGCTTCCAGTCAACAGTAGGCTCTTAGTACTTAAATCTGGGGGGGGGGAATCAAAAGTTATACTAGGACTCCCTCTTGCGAGAGCACCTGAATCACAACTAACTGCTAAACAATCATCGACAGGAAGACACTGGAACTCACCAAAAAAGATACCCCACATCCAAAGACAAAGGAGAAGCCACAATGAGACAGGATGAGGGGCACAATCACAACAAAATCAAATCCCATAAATGCTGGGTGGGTGACCCACAAACTGGAGAACACTTATACCACAGAAGTCTACCCTCTGGAGTGAAGGTTCTGAGCCCCACGTCAGGCTTCCCAACCTGAGAGTCCAGCAATGGGAGGAGGAATTCCAAGAGAATCAGACTTTGAAGACTAGCGGGATTTGATTGCAGAACTTTGACAGTACTGAAGGAAACAGAGACTCCACTCTCGGAGGGCACACACACAAAGCAGTGTGTGCACTGGGACCCATGGGAAGGAGCAGTGACCCCATAGGAGACTGAACAAGACCTACCTGCTGGTGTTGGGAGGGTCTCCTGCAGAGGCAGGGGGTGGTTGTGTCTCACCATGAGGACAAGGACAAAGGACACTGGCAGCAGAAGTTCTGGGAAGTACTCCTTGGCTTGAGCCCTCCCAGAGTCCGCCATTACCCCACCAAAGGGCCCAGGTAGGATTGTGTTGGGTCACCTCAGGCCAAACAACCAACAGGGAGGGAAAACAGCCCCATCCATAAGCAGACAAGCAGATTAAAGTTTTACTGAGCTCTCCCCACCAGAACAACAGCCAGCTCTATCCACCACCAGTCCCTCCCATCAGAAAACTCGCACAATCCTCTTAGATAGCCTCATCCACCAGGAGGCAGACAGCAGAAGCAGGAAGAACTAGAGTCCTGCAGCCTGTGGAACAAAAATCACATTCACAGAAAGACAGACAAGATGAAAAGGCAGAAGGCTATGTACCAGATGAAGGAACAAGATAAAACCCCAGAAAAACAACTAAATGAAGTGGAGATAAGCAAGATAGGCAACCTTCCAGAAAAAGAATTCAGAATAATGATAGTGAAGATGATCCAGGACCTCAGAAAAAGAATGGAGGCAAAGATAGAGAAGATGCAAGAAACGTTTTAAAAAGACCTAGAAGAATTAAAGAACAAACAGAGATGAACAATACAATAACTGAAATGAAAAATACACTAGAAGGAATCAACAGCAGAATAACTGAGGCAGAAGAAAGGATAAGTGACCTGGAAGACAGAACAGTGGAATTCACTGCCACAGAGCAGAATAAAGAAAAAAGAATGAAAAGAAATGAAGACAGCCTAAGAGACCTCAGGGACAACATTAAATGCAACAACATTCGCATTATAGGGGTCCCAGAAGGAAAAGAGAGAGAGAAAGTACCCGAGAAAATATTTGAAGAGATTATAGTCGAAAACTTCCCTAACATGGGAAAGGAAATAGCCACCCAAGTCCAGGAAGTGCAGCGAATCCCATACAGGATAAACTCAAGAAGAAACACGCCAAGACACATAGTAATCAAATTGGCAAAAACTAAAGACAAAGAAAAACTATTGAAAGCAGCAAGGAAAAAATGACAAATAACATACAAGGGAACTCCCATAACATACAAGGGAACTCCCACAGCTGATTTCTCAGCAGAAACTCTACAAGCCAGAAGGGAGTGGCTTGATATACTTAAAGTGATGAAAGGGAAGAACCTACAACCAAGATTACTCTACCCAGCACGGATCTCATTCAGATTTGATGGAGAAATAAATCAAAAGCTAGACAAGCAAAAGCTAAGAGAAATCAGCACCACCGAACCAGCTCTACAACAAATGCTAAAGGAATTTCTCTAAGTGGGAAACACAAGAGAAGAAAAGGGCCTACAAAAGCAAACCCATAACAATTAAGAAAAAGGTAATAGGAACATACATATTGATAATTACCTTAAACATGAATGGATTAAATGCCGCAACCAAAAGACACAGGCTCGCTGAATCTATACAAAAACAAGACCCATATATATGCTGTCTACATGAGACCCACTTCAGACCTAAGGACACATACAGACTGAAAGTGAGGGGATGGAAAAAGATATTCCATGCAAATGGAAATCAAAAGAAAGCTGGAGTAGCAATACTCATATCAGAAAAAATAGACTTTAAAATAAACAATGTTACAAGAGACAAGGAAGGACACTACATAATGATCAAAGGATGAATCCAAAAAGAAGACGTAACAATTATAAATATATATGCACCCAACATAGGAGCACGTCAACACATAAGGCAACTTTTAACTATAAAAGAAGAAATCTTAGCTATAACTCTTAGCTATAAAAGAGGAAATCGACAGTAACACAATAATAGTGGGGGACTTTAACACCTCACTTACACCAATGCACAGATTATGCAAGCAGAAAATTAATAAGAAACATAAGTATTAAATGACACAATAGGGCTTCCCTGGTGGTGCAGTGGTTGAGAGTCCGCCTGCCGATGCAGGGGACATGGGTTCATGCCCCGGTCCGGGAAGATCCCACATGCCGTGGAGCAGCTAGGCCCGTGAGCCATGACCGCTGAGCCTGCGCGTCTGGAGCCTGTGCTCTGCAACGGGAAAGGCCACAACAGTGAGGGGCCTGCATACCGCAAAGAAAAAAAAAAAAGACACAATAGACCAGATAGATTTAATTGATATTTACAGGACATTCCATCCAAAAATAGATTACATGTTCTTCTCAAATGCGCACGGAACATTCTCCAGGATAGATCACACCTTGGGTCACAATTCAAGCCTCAGTAAATTTAAGAAAATTAAACTCATATCAAGCATCTTTTCTGACCACAACACTATGAGATTAGAAATCAATTACAGGGAAAAAAAACGTTAAAAACACAAACATAGGAGGCTGAACAATACATTACTAAATAACCAAGAGATCACTGAAGAAATCAAAGAGGAAATCAAAAAATACCTAGAGACAAATGACAATGGAGACAGAACGACCCAAACCTGTGGGATGCAGCAAAAGCAGTTCTAAGGGGGAAGTTTATAGCAATACAAGCCCACCTTAAGAAGCAGGAAACATCTCGAATAAACAACCTAACCTTGCACCTCAAGCAATTAGAGAAAGAAGAACAAAAAAACCCCAAAGCTAGCAGAAGGAAAGAAATCATAAAAATCAGATCAGAAATAAATGAAAAAGAAATGAAGGAAACAATAGCAAAGATCAATAAAACTAAAAGCTGGTTCTTTGAGAAGATAAACAAAATAGATAAACCACTAGCCAGACTCATCAAGAAAAAAAGGGAGAAGACTCAAATCAATAGAATTAGAAATGAAAAAGGAGAGGCAACAACTGACACTGCAGAAATAAAAGAGATCATGAGAGATTACTACAAGCAACTCTATGCCAATAAAATGGACAATCTGGAAGAAATGGACAAATTCTTAGAAATGCACAACCTGCCAAGACTGAATCAGGAAGAAATAGAAAATATGAACAGACCAATCACAAGCACTGAAATTGAAACTGTGATTAAAAATCTTCCAACAAAGAAAAGCCCAGGACCAGATGGCTTCACAGGCGAATTCTATCAAACATTTAGAGAAGAGCTAACACCTATCCTTCTCAAACTGTTCCAAAATATAGCAGAGGGAGGAACACTCCCAAACTCCTTCTACGAGGCCACCATCACCTTCATACCAAAACCAGGCAAGGATGTCACAAAGAAAGAAAACTACAGACCAATATCACTGATGAACATAGATGCAAAAATCCTCAACAAAATACTAGCAAACAGAATCCAACAGCACATTAAAAGGATCATACACCATGATCAAGTGGGGTTTATTCCAGGAATGCAAGGATTCTTCAATATACGCAAATCTATCAATGTGATACACCATATTAACAAATTCAAGGAGAAAAACCATATGATCATCTCAATAGATGCAGAAAGAGCTTTTGACAAAATTCAACACCCATTTATGATAAAAACCCTGCAGAAAGTAGGCATAGAGGGAACTTTCCTCAACATAATAAAGGCCATATACGACAAGCCCACAGCAAACATCATCCTCAATGGTGAAAAACTGAAAGCATTTCCACTAAGATCAGGAACAAGACAAGGGTGCCCACTCTCACCACTCTTATTCAACATAGTTTTGGAAGTTTTAGCCACAGCAATCAGAGAAGAGAAGGAAATAAAAGGAATCCAAATCGGAAAAGAAGAAGTAAAGCTGTCACTGTTTGCAGATGACATGATCCTATACACAGAGAATCCTAAAGATGCTACCAGAAAACTACTAGAGCTAATCAATGAATTTGGTAAAGTGGCAGGATACAAAATTAATGCACAGAAATCTCTGGCATTCCTATATACTAATGATGAAAAATCTGAAAGTGAAATCAAGAAAACACTCCCATTTACCATTGCTACAAAAAGAATAAAATATCTAGGAATAAATCTACCTAAGGAGACAAAAGACCTGTATGCAGAAAATTATAAGACACTGATGAAAGAAATTAAAGATGATACAAATAGATGGAGACATATACCATGTTCTTGGATTGGAAGAATCAACATTGTGAAAATGACTCTACTACCCAAAGCAATCTATAGATTCAATGCAATCCCTATCAAACTACCACTGGCATTTTTCACAGAACTAGAACAAAAAATTTCGCAATTTGTATGGAAACACAAAAGACCCCGAATAGCCAAAGCAATCTTGAGAACAAAAAAAGGAACTGGAGGAATCAGGCTCCCTGACTTCAGACTATACTACAAAGCTACAGTTATCAAGACGGTATGGTACTGGCACAAAAACAGAAAGATAGATCAATGGAACAGGATAGAAAGCCCAGAGATAAACCCATGCACATATGGACACCTTATCTTTGATAAAGGTGGCAGGAATGTACAGTGGAGAAAGGACAGCCTCTTCAATAAGTGGTGCTGGGAAAACTGGACAGGTACATGTAAAAGTATGACATTAGATCACTCCCTAACACCATACACAAAAATAAGCTCAAAATGGATTAAAGGCCTAAATGTAAGGCCAGAAACTATCAAACTATTAGAGGAAAACATAGGCAGAACACTCTATGACATAAATCACAGCAAGATTCTTTCTGACCCACCTCCTAGAGTAATGGAAATAAAAACAAAAATAAACAAATGGGACCTAATGAAACTTCAAAGCTTTTGCACAGCAAAGGAAACCTTAAACAAGACCAAAAGACAACCGTCAGAATGGGAGAAAATATTTGCAAATGAAGCAACCGACAATGGATTAATCTCCAAAATTTATAAGCAGCTCATGCAGCTCAATAACAAAAAAACAAACAACCCAATCCAAAAATGGGCAGAAGACCTAAACAGACATTTCTCCAAAGAAGATATACAGACTGCCAACAAACACTTGAAAGAATGCTCAACATCATTAATCATTAGAGAAATGCAAATCAAAACTACAATGAGATATCATCTCACACCACTCAGAATGGCCATCATCAAAAAATCTAGAAACAATAAATGCTGGAGAGGGTGTGGAGAAAAGGGAACACTCTTGCACTGCTGGTGGGAATGTGAATTGGTTCAGCCACTATGGAGAACAGTATGGAGGTTCCTTCAAAAACTACAAATAGAACTACCATATGACCCAGCAACCCCACTACTGGGCATATACCCTGAGAAAACCGAAATTCAAAAAGAGTCATGTACCAAAATGTTCATTGCAGCTCTATTTACAATAGCCCGGAGATGGAAACAACCTAAGTGCCCATCATCGGATGAATGGATAAAGAAGATGTGGCACATATATACAATGGAATATTACTCAGCCATAAAAAGAAACGAAATTGAGCTATTTGTAATGAGGTGGATAGACCTAGAGTCTGTCATGCAGAGTGAAGTAAGTCAGAAAGAGAAAGACAAATACCGTATGCTAACACATATATATGGAATTTAAGGGAAAAAAATGTCATGAAGAGCCTAGGGGTAAGGCAGGAATAAAGACGCAGACCTCCTAGAGAACGGACTTGAGTATATGGGGAGGGGGAGGGGTGAGCTGTGACGGGGCGGGAGAGAGTCATGGACATATACGCACTACCAAACGTAGTAAGGTAGATGGCTGGTGGGAAGCAGCCGCATGGCACAGGGATATTGGCTCGGTGCTTTGTGACAGCCTGGAAGGGTGGGATGGGGAGGGTGGGAGGGAGGGAGACGCAAGAGGGAAGAGATATGGGAACATGTGTGTATGTATGACTGATTCACTTTGTTATAAAGCAGAAACTAACACACCATTGTAAGGCAATTATACCCCAATAAAGATGTTTAAAAAAAAAAAAAAGAAAATTAAACTCATATCAAGCATCTTTTCTGACCACAACACAATGAGATTAGAAATCAATTACAGGGAAAAAAACGTTAAAAACACAAACATACGGAGGCTGAACAATACATTACTAAATAACCAAGAGATCACTGAAGAAATCAAAGAGGAAATCAAAAAATACCTAGAGACAAATGACAATGAAAACACAACGATCCAAAACCTATGGGATGCAGCAAAAGCAGTTCTAAGAGGGAAGTTTATAGCAATACAAGCCTACCTCAAGAAACAAGAAAAATGTCAAATAAACAATCTAACCTTGCATTTAAAGGAACTAGAGAAAGAACCCAAAGTCAGAAGAAGGAAAGAAATCATAAAGATCAGAGCAGAAATAAATGAAATAGAAACAAAGAAAACAATAGTGAAGATCAATAAAACTAAAAGTTGGTTCTTCGAGGAGATAAACAAAATTGATAAACCATTAGCCAGACTCATCAAGAAAAACAGGGAGAAGACTCAAATCAATAAAATTAGAAATGAAAAAGGAGAAGTTACAACAGACACCACAGAAATACAAAGCATCCTAAGAGACTACGACAAGCAACTCTATGCCAATAAAATGGACACCCTGGAAGAAATGGACAAATTCTTAGAAATGTATAACCTTCCAAGACTGAACCAGGAAGAAAGAGAAAATACGAAAAGACCAATCACAAGCAATGAAATTGAAACTGTGATTAAAACTCTTCCAACAAACAAAAGTCCAGGACCACATGGCTTCACAGGTGAATTCTATCAAACATTTAGAGAAGGGCTAACACCAAGCCTTCTCAAACTCTTCCAAAAAATTGCAGAGGAAGGAACACTCCCAAACTCATTCTCGAGGCCACCATCATCCTGATACCAAAACCAGACAAAGATACTACAAAAAAAGAAAATTATATACCATTATCACTGATGAACATAGATGCAAAAATCCTCAACAAAATACTAGCAAACAGAATCCAACTACACATTAAAAGGATCATACAACATGATCAAGTGGGATTTATCCCAGGAATGCAAGGATCTTCAATATACACAAATCAATCAATGTGATACACCATATTAACAAACTGAAGAATAAGAACCATATGATCATCTCAATAGATGCAGAAAGAGCTTTTGACAATATTCAACACCCATGTATGATAAATACTCTCCAGAAAGTGGGCACAGAGGGAAACTACCTCAACAAAATAAAGGCAATATACGACAAACCCACAGCAAACATCATTCTCAATGGTGAAAAACTGAAAGCATTTCCTCTAAGATCAGGAACAAGACAAGGATGTCCACTCTCACCGCTATTATTCAACATAGTTTTGGAAGTCCTAGCCATGGCAATCAGAGAGGAAAAAGAAATAAAAGGAATACAACTTGGAAAAGAAGAAGTAAAACTGTCACTGTTTGAAGATGACATGACAGTATACATAGAGAATCCTAAAGGTGCCACCAGAAAACTACTAGAGCTAATCAATGAATTTGGTAAAGTTGCAGGATACAAATTTAATGCAGAGCAATCTCTTGCATTCCTATACACTAATGATGAAAAATATGAAAGAGAAATTAACAAAACACTCCCATTTACCACTGCAACAAAAAGAATAAAATACCTAGGAATAAAGCTACCTAGGGAGACAAAAGACCTGTATGCAGAAAACTATAAGACACTGATGAAAGAAATTAAAGATGATACAAACAGATGGAGAGATATACCATGTTTTTGGATTGGAAGAATCAATATTGTGAAAGTGACTATACTACCCAAAGCAATCTACAGATTCAATGCAATCCCTATCAAATTACCAATGGCATTTTTTACAGAACTAGTACAAAAAAATCTTAAAATTTGTATGGAGACACAAAAGATCCTGAATAGCCAAAGCAGTCTTGAGGAAAAAAAACGGAGCTGGAGGAATCAGACTCCCTGACTTCGGACTATACTACAAAGCTACAGTAATCAAGACAATGTGCTACTGGCACAAAAACAGAAATACAGATCAATGGAACAGGATAGAAAGCCCAGAGATAAACCCACGCATCAATGGTCAACTAATCTACGACAAAGGAGGCAAGGATATACAATGGAGAAAAGACAGCCTCTTCAATAAGTGGTGCTGGGAAAACTGGACAGCTACATGTAAAAGAATGAAATTAGAACACTCCCTAACTCCATACACAAAAATAATGTCAAAATGGATTCGAGACCTAAATTTAAGACCAGACACTATAAAACTCTTAGAGGAAAACATAGGAAGAACACTCTTTGACATAAATCACAGCAAGATCTTTTTTGATCCACCTCCTAGAGTAATGGAAACAAAAACAAAAATAAACAAATGGGACCTAATGAAACTTAAAACCTTCTGCAAAGCAAAGGAAACTACAAACAAGACGAAAAGACAAACCTCAGAATGGGAGAAAATATTTGCAAACAAATCAACAGATAAAGGATTAATCTCCTAAATATACAAACAGCACATGCAGCTCGATATTAAAAAAAACAAACAACCCAAACCAAAAATGGGCAGAAGACCTAAATAGAGATTTCTCCAAAGAAGACATACAGATGGCCAAAAAGCACATGAAAAGCTGCTCAACGTCACTAATTATTAGAGAAATGCAAATCAAAACTACAAGGAGGTGTCACCTCACACCAGTTGGAATGGGCATCATCAGAAAATCTACAAACAACAAATGCTGGAGAGGGTGTGGAGAAAAGGGAACCCTCTTGCACTGTTGGTGGGAATGTAAAGTGATACAGTCACTACGGAGAACAGTATGGAGGTTCCTTAAAAAACCAAAAATAGAATTACCATATGACCCAGCAATCCCACTACCGGGCATATACCCAGAGAAAACCATAATTCAAAAAGACACATGCAGCCCGCACACCGCGATGAAGAGTGGTCCCCGCTCGCCGCAACTAGAGAAAGCCCACGCACAGAAATGAAGACCCAACACAGCCAAAAATAAAATAAATAAATAAACAATTAATTAATTTAAAAAAAAAAAAAGCATGGCTGCTTCCAGGAGAGAGAAAGCAGGGCAGGGATCCAGCCCATGTTTAAAAAAAAAAGACACATGCACCCCAATGTTCATTGAAGCACTATTTACAATAGGCAAGTCCTAGAAGCAACCTAAATGCCCATCAACATAAAAATGGATAAAGAAGATGTGGTACATATATACAATGGAATATTACTCAGCCATAAAAAGGAAAGAAACTGGGTCATTTTTAGAGACATGGATGAATCTAGAGACTGTCATACAGAGTGAACTAAGTCAGAAAGAGAAAAACAAATATCGTATATTAATGCATATATGTGGAACCTAGAAAAATGGTACAGATGAACCGGTTTGCAGGGCAGAAATTGAGACACAGATGTAGAGAACAAACGTATGGACACCAAGGGGGGAAAGTGGGGGGGGGGTGATGAATTGGGAGATTGGGATTGACATGTATACACTAATATGTATAAAATGGATAACTAATAAGAACCTGCTGTATAAAAAAATAAATAAAATTCTAAACTTCAAAAAAATAAAATAAAATACACACTAAAGGGCTTCCCTGGTGGCGCAGTGATTGAGAGTCCGCCTGCCGATGCAGGAGACACGGGTTCGTGCCCCGGTCTGGGAAGATCCCACATGCCACGGAGTGGCTAGGCCCTTGAGCCATGGCCGTTAAGCCTGCGCGTCCAGAGCCTGTGCTCCGCAACGGGAGAGGCCACAACAGTGAGAAGCCCACATACCGCAAAAAAAAAAAAAAAAAAAATACACACTAAAACAAAAAAAAACAAAGCAAAGCACAACACAATCTGCAGTTGGTTGAATATGCAAATGTGGAGATGCGGAGAGCAAAAAAAAAATTTATACTCGGATTTTTGACTGTGCAGGGGGTCGGCGCTCCTAACCCCTGCATTTTTCAAGGGTCAACTATATTTTGTTTCAAGGTCAACAGTATTTGAGAACTACCCCTGTTCAATCTACCTTCTCTGGCCTAAAGAGCTTTGTCTCCATCTGAAATTGGAGCATTCAGTAAGCCAAAGGCATTCAGTAAGCCTTTGATTTTTCTGAATTCCATTGTCCCATTCCCTACTAATGATGCATCATTCTCTATTAATGATAATAACCAGGTATCATAAATTCATAGAAAAGAAAGCTGGGTAAGGGTTAAAGAAAAAAAGAATTCCAAGAGCAAGTTGGTGAAGACCAAGTGGATAAAACAAACAAATATAAAGGGAAGGATAAAGTAACCTGATAGGCAATGTGTAACTATGACCACAAATGAAAGACCAAGATAGATAAATCACAAGTTTGCAATTTTCACAAGTTAATCACCAAAAAGCCTAAGAAAGGATGTTACAAAACAAAAGTTGATCAGTTACCAGGAGTTGTCTTTTGTGAGTGAGGGCAATCTACTTCAACCTTCTATTTAACGCACCATACTGGCATCTTTTACATCCAAAGACGGCAGTTACAATGCAACCTCCATTAGAATCAGTTAGACTAAACAGCCCAGTACAGAACTTTCAGCTCCCCACCCCCCCACCCCCGCCATGTGTAGCCATTATTCTTAGTAGACTCCATTCCTGTGCTTCAGGGATTCTGAGCTCCATCTCCTTTTCTCTGATTGCTACAGGCCAATCTGACCTGGTGCTTAGCTCTCAGGCGGTCCCAATACACACAGAAATTGTGGCACTATTTCCTAGGCCCAAAGAGCTGCCCCAGTTTTGCTACCTCTATAGGCATTGTTTGTTATTTCAGTCTGAGTTCTCGGTTGCAGAAACCAATTCTGGCTAATTTAACCAGAAAGGAGTTTGAAGATATCCTAGTAGGTCACAAGATCAATAGGAGAGCTGGAAAACCAGGATCAGAAAGTCAAAAAAAAAAAAAAAAGTTTGGACAAAAGGAAGCCCCACAGCACACACAGCAGGAACCACAAGTGACAGTCTAGTGTGAAAGCCACTGCTGGCACCAGGGCTGCTTGTCCTTGCTCCTGCAGGCCACCACTGCTATCGCAACAAACTCTAAGCTGTCCAAAGTCCTAGGTAGGAACATACCAACAGCCACGTGTAGGATGTGTGCCTGCACCGTAACTGCTCAGGGGCAGGGAGAGCGCGTCTCACCTGCCTAGGCTTCCACTGGGGGCGGGGCTCTCCTTCCCACCAAGGCTCACACAAACAAGAGATCCCACAAACTAGAAAAGGAGTCTAGAAGGCGTGGCAGCAAAAAAAGGCCAAACATCTACTATATATTTTTCTTTTTTTCTTTTTTTTTTTTTTTGGCTGCGTTGGGTCTTCATTGCTGCGCATGGCCTTTCTCTAGTTGTGGCGAGCGGGGGCTGCTCTTCATTGCGGTGCACGGGCTTCTCATTGCAATGGTTTCTCTTGTTGCGGAGCATGAGCTCTAGGCATGCGAGCTTCAGTAGTTGCAGCACGCGGGCTCAGTAGTTACGGCAAGCGGGCCCTAGAGCACACAGGCTTCAGTAGCTGCAGCACGTGGGCTCAGTAGTTGTGGCGCATGGGCTTAGTTGCTCCGCGGCATGTGGGATCTTAACGGACCAGAGATCAAACCCGTGTCCCCTGCATTGGCAGGCGGATTCTTAACCACCACGCCACCAGGGAAGTCCCCTCTACTATATATTTTTCCATCATTATCCCACAGCTATGACACTGTGAACTGGACGTTCATTCTTGACCCTTGTGGGAGGTATGGGGACAGAGACTCTGAGACACTCACCCAGCTCCAGCTCCGGAGGCTCCAAACTCCTTGAGACATTAAATAGGAACAAAGCCATTCCAAAGATTTAAACACCCACTAAACACTGTAGATGTGTCTGAATAACTGCAAGGTATTACGGATTGACAGTTGCCTTGAAAAGTACTTGAGTTACATTCCAGGCCTCAGTAAAAGAAAATGCCAAACGTCAACAAAGATTCTAAATGAAAATAGCAATTTCAGACTAATGAATAATACATTTAAAAAATGTCAGACTTCAGGCAAACCCGAAGGCCTATGGAGCAGTTAGGGTCTAGCCTGGAATTTGGCTATAAATGTGGGCCCTTCCTTCTTTTTCAGCCCCATGGCTGGCATTCTCATCCAGGCAACATCACCCCCGCCAGTTACCTTGAAAACCTCACCAGTTTCACTGCCTTAAAAATCTATTCTATTACTACTATTCAATTAACTCTATTCTATTCCCTTTTTTTTGGCCACACGGCATGGCATGTGGGATCCCTGACCAGAGATCGAACCCATGCCCCCCCGCAGTGGAAGCACAGAGTCTTAACCACTGGACCACCAGGGAAGTCCAATTAACTCTATTCTAGAACACAGACTTCATTCCTACTCAAAACACGGACCTTGGCTGCCTTTTCCTTTTACATAAATGTCAACTCCATAGCCAGATATTTAAGAAACACCACCAAATTTAGCCCTATGATTTCCTGACCTAAAACTTCTCCAGCCAGGTTAGCCTCCTCCCTCTTCTCCCAGTGAAGCTGACTTAGGTATATCTGACTGAGAGCCGTGGTCCTGTCACCTGAAATATGCTCCCCCTTCCCATCCCATCTGATCATCCAGACCCTATCCCATTCTCAGGACCCAGATGGACGTCCTCCACCTCCCTCCTCCAGGAGATCTCACAAAACTCCAGTCCACACCGACTGGGTCACAAACACAATTCCTGCACTGACCAAGACAGACAACATTACCATGATACAGTCTGGTATGATGTAGTGAAGTGGTGGGAAGGGCGGCAACTGGGGGGAATTTGCTCCAATTAAATTTGCTCCCATTTGTTCACAATTTTTTAAGACGCTGTGTTATAAGCTAATAACATTAGGTGCCTGTGGGGAAGGGAACTGGGTGGAGAGTTTGTTTTTTCTCTACTCTAGTCAGTTCCAGATTTATTTATTCCAGGTCTACTATCACACTGTTTAGCCCTATGGCATTTTAGTTTCTGATAAAGCAGAAGGTCTTGTTGCCCAAGATTTTTTTGGCTACTTTTGTGCCTTCTCTCTTCCGGATGAATTTTTACTACTGTCGACTGAAAAAAATGGACGACCTAAAACTTCAGAATCATGTATTATTTGGCGAACTTTCTCAGGAGTTCAAGCCTGGAAGGCAGCCTCTCAGATAGCTCTGAGAAACTGCTCTGAAGAGGTAAGGGGAGAGCCAAGATATATAGGAGTTTTGTAACAAAGTCCAGATAGTGGGAACATCAAAAGATTAATTAAAGAAAACCACATATCTCAAGTTAATTAACTTGGCGCTTTTCTATGTATGGGAAGATGCAAGAGTCTGGGCTCACTGAAATCATCCCTTTGACATGCACCTTAGCTATCTGGGGCCAGTATCCTGTGCTCTCCCATCCTGAGTCCCCTCAGGGCTCAACAAGGTGGCTGCAGTGGCTGATTGCTCGATGGCTGCAACATCCTTTGTTTACTGATAATGGCAGGCAGCATTCTTAGTCCACAGTACCCAGAAGCAAGTGGGGTACTGGTATGGAGCAGAGGTGCCCAGAAGAAGTCATCCTATCATTGTAAACTTCCAAACAATACAATTTATTGATTACTCTTTTACTGGAATGATTTTAAAAATTGAAAATAAAAGCAATATGTACTCAATGTGTAAAATTAAGAAGAGAGAAAATAATTTATGCTGTCTTTAAGCCCTCTATCCAGAAATAACTACTGTTAACATTGTGACTTTTCTATATTTTTTTGCTTAAGCCTTTACATGGGAAAAAGTAAGAATAAACTATTTTCTATCCTGCTCTTCCCCCTCTACCCCCCACTCTATTTCTATTGTGCATTTGAAAGTTATTCAGCTTCTTCTCATCCAGGACAAACTAGCATTTAAGGTATTAAAAAGAACAACACAACTTGAGAATAAATAATAAAAATAAGAAAGCTTCAATGCAAGTTCAAGGCCTGAACCCCACCTGGGGGAGCAAAGTAGAAGGGAAATTTTTATTGTATATACTCTTTTGTACTTTGTAAATTTTGAAACACATGAATGTATTACCTTCACAAAATACACAAAATTGAAAAACAAAAATGAGAAAAAAATTTCAATGATTAAAAACACAATGCCAGTTAAACGAAACAGCTGTGTCAACCCAAGGACTGCCAGTGTAGTACCTCTAAGCTTTTGTTACAGGTTCATTTTGGTTAATTAATTCAATGCTGCCTTGATTCTGCTACATATCTTTTTTATATATGCATACTCTCTCTCAAAAGAGATTGCAAAATTAGGGAGGAAAAGAATGTTACATTTCTTTCATATCTTCTTCATCGCCTAGGGCTTGGAAAACATCTATGATATGTACTCAATATTTGGAACCATAAAAGTTTAGAATGGAAAAAGACCTTAAAGATCTAGTCCAGCGCTGTCATCCTATAGATGAAAAAAACTGATGCATAGGAAATGTACAAAATTTATCCAACTATCACAGGATAAAAACTCAGGACTTTAAATGAATAAAAACAAAAGAAAAACAACTCACAATCACAATTTTAAGCTTTACTATAAAAACAAAAGTGTCCACTAGAGGGAGCCAATAGTCCATTAACTTGAAGAAGTTCCTATTGGTCCCTTCAAAAGACCTATAGGGTAATAATAAAGACTTTTTCCCAGAGCCACAGAAAATGACTGAAGGGCCATATACCTCAATCAATGTAAATTAGGATTTCTTTCACTAGAGGTAAAAATAGAGATTTTTCAAATCTCCAGCATTAAAAAAATGTTATTAGCATATAGTAAAATTTATTCTTTTTTTCTTGTGTGTGTGTGTGTGTGTGTGTGTGTGTGTGTGTGTGTGTGTACTGCTCTATCAATTTTAACACACATATACACTTTGTAAAACCACCATCACAATCAACAAACAGAACAATTCAATTATTCACAAAAAACCTCCCTCCTGCTATGACTTAGTCACACCTCCCACTGCACTGGATATGCACAGAAGCATTCCATATAGATGTTCAGTGTTTATCCATTCACCCATAGGAACATTTGAATTAACAGAGATGCTATAAATATTTAGGTACGGAAGGGTAAGCTGGGATGAAGTGAGATGGTAGCATTGACATATATACACTAACAAATGTAAAATCGATAGCTAGTGGGAAGCAGCCGCATAGCACAGGGAGATCAGCTCAGTGCTTTGTGACCACCTAGAGGGGTGGGAGGGAGGCTCAAGAGGGAGGGGATATGGGGATATATGTATATGTATAGATGATTCACTTTGTTATACAGCAGAAACTAACACAACATTGTAAAGCAATTATACTCCAATAAAGATGTTAAAAATATATATATTCACATACAAGTTTTTGTGTGAACATAAGCTTTCATTTCTCCAGGGTAAACGCCCAGGAGCAGGAATATGAAGTCATATATAAGTACATGTTTAACTTTAAAAGAGACTGCCAAACTGTTTTCCAAAGTGACTACCAATCTAGGCTTCCCACCATCAATGGAGGAGATTTCCAATTGCTCTGCATCCTCTCTTGATTTTGGCGTTATTAGTATTCTTATTTTAGCCATTCTACTAGATATGTAGTGGTATCTCACCATGGTTTTAATTTGCATTTCCCTAGTGCTAATAATGTTAAACATCTTTTCAGGTGCTTATTTGCTGTCTGTATATCTTTGATGAAGCATCTTTATATCTTTGATGAAGTGTCTTTTCAAATCTATTATTTGTTGTTTGTTTTCTTACAGTTGAGTTTTGTGAATTCTTTATATATTCTTGATACCAGTTCACTGTCATATATGCGATTTACAAGTATTTTCTCCCCAACATTCGCTTGTCCTCTCATCCTCTTAACAGTGCCTTTCACATAGCAAAAGTTTTTAATTTTGATGAAGTCCAATTTATCATGTTTTTTCTTTTATAAATCATGCTTTTGGTGTCATGTCTAAAATCTCCTTGCCTAACCCCAGGGCATAAAGATTTTCTGTTTTTCTAAAATTTTTTTAGTTTTACATTGAATTCTATGAATGAATTTCTGTATTAAAAAATTAGGTTTAGGTTGAGGTTCATTTTTTTGCATGTAGATGAATAGATGTCCAACTGTCCCAACATTGTGAGCATTGGTGGTATAGTGGTAAGCATAGCTGCCTTCTAATTGTTCCAACATCATTTGCCAAAAAGACTGATCTTTTCCCTTTAAGTTACCTTTACATCTTCGTCAAAAATCAACTGGCCATGTTTGTGTGTGTTTCTGGACTCTGTTCTGTTCCACTGACCCAAGTGTCCATCCAACCCTTCACCAACACCAGTCTTCATTACTGTGATTTTATAGAGTAAGTCTTAAAACTAGGTAGCATGACTCCTGCTTTTTAAATAAAGAACAGTGAAAGTCACGTTCAAGACAGCTGACAAAATCTACATAACAAATTTTAGGTTCAAATTAAACATTTTGGAAATAAGCCAGAAAAAAAGCAAATATGAGGGAAAAGACAGAAAGAAACGGAGAGAGAAATGAAGTAGAAGAAAAAGAAAAGGGGAAAGAAGTGGGAACATGCCAGTCATACACATAAAGTGGTATAAACAGAGAAAGAAATAGAGAAGGAAAGAAAAAAAGGCACAGGAAGAGGAAGGAAAATGAAAAGAAAATGGTTCCCTGCACATTAGATCACAAGCACTACACCCGAGCCAGTGAATTTCTGTCTGTAAGCCATGAACACCGTGGTTACAACTGCATACCAGAGCTAGCATCAGTAGTAAGAACAGGGCAAGGGCCCGGTGGAGGCTCCAGACCAAGGACCCATCCTGCTAAAGATCTAAAGCCGGCCAAACACTTTCCTCATTTAATAGTCCAAAACAAGCAATGATCATAATACACACCTCTATTTCTATATAACCCACTTCATTAGGTTTAAATAATCCTATGTAACTGTCTGTTCCCATACATAAATGGGCCAATTCAATGATCCCCATGGAATTTACTGATGTTTTGTTTAGAGGTTTCAAAGAGACAACTGTCTAATTCTCTGAGGATGAACTATCCACCCTGTCTACCATACGGGGTTGTCACGAAGATCAAATGAGATCATAAAGAATTGCTTCATAAACTGAAATTTCTTATAAAAATACAAGGTAGTATCACTGGTTCTCTTCATCCAAAGTCTGGGGCCACGAAGCTTTGTTAGACACAGATGACAGCATATGGCTCGACTATGAGGACCCTTTAGTGAAATCGAAAATTGTCTCCACTGGCAGCCAGTCCAGCTCTCTTTCTAGTCACCCACGTTACTAACAGCAAAGAGTGGTTCAGTAAATAGCTCTGGGCCCTTCTCAGCAAAATCTCCTCTGTTAGGGACATTCAGATATTAGGATCTCACTTTCCTTTCTTACACACAAAAATTCACTATTTCCCCCTACTTTCTATACTTAACTCTTGGATTCTTGAAAAATAAAATCATAGTTAACAAATGTAAATGCAGTCACACAGCAAATATGACATGTTTTTAAACTAAAAATAAGATTTGACACATTCCAAAATAAAAGCTTCACTCATCATTTCTGTTATAAAATTCTCCTGTGGTGTGTGTGTAATTTCTGTCTTTAAAAAATACTCTAAGAGTCTTTATATTTCATGTTGCTTTCTCTAACTATGCCTTTCTGTAATTCACAGACCCAGGAAACCACCTATCCCCTGCTATATTTATGTAAGTGTTTAAGCTGATTATGTTTACCTTACCTCCTTTATTTGAGAAGACAGCTGATCATTTAATATGTATTACATAGTACTTTATACATTACTGGAATTCTGTGAATATATGAACGTGTGTTGACTACACTGAATATTTCTGGTTTATGATTCTGTTTACTCATTCGGTCATTAGTTTATTTAATAAGCTAGTCAACCTCATGCCATGGCAATGGAGGCAGTCTGACACGCCACAAGAACACAGGCTTCAGAGATAGAGACCTCAGTTTAAATCCTGACTCTTACTACTACCTGAGTAACTTTGGACAAGTCAGTAACTTTGGCCTCATTAATTTCCTGATCTTTAAGATCAAGATAATACCACCAACATCTACAGCTGCTGAGTTCAATGACGACTGTGCAATGAGTCTGGCACATCACAGGTGTTGTTGGTATCAGTTCCTTTCTTAGACCTTAGAACTAAGGTCTAAGAAAGTTCTAAGTAAGAACTTAGTAAGATGCTGTACATCTGAAACTAATATAATATTGTAAATTAACTTATACTTCAATTAAAAAAACACAGGCAATTAAAAAAAAAAGAAAGAATCCCCAGTGAAGTACAGCATTTGGAACCAAGGATAGAGTTTCCACTGCCTGATACTAATAAGCACTGTGGTCTCAGAACAGGCTAAAGTCACCCAAGATTCTAATTAAAAGTTGGATCAGCAAGCTAGAGATAACTGCCAAATGGAGAGACAACTAATTGTCCAGCTGACAACCTTGACATCTAGAAGAGGGAGATTGCTGATGGAATTCCGTGACGAAGTTAGATCCTAAACATACAAAGTTGTCTGGCCTTAGCCTTGGTGCTGGTGACCACTCTCCCCTTGCTCTGCAGCCTTTCTCAGCCTCTAGTCCCCAAAGGAACCAAAGAAATGACTCAGATAGGAAACAGTCACGTTTTCTCTGCTCAAACCCAGGTGCCCCTGTGGCCCCAAAATGCCTCGCTGAATGTGCTGTAAGAGAATTCCTTATTCTTCTGTTGGAGTAAAAGGCAGCAAATATTAAGGGCCCATCATCTTCGTTTCTTCATTTAATACCTCTCAGGTTCTTAGCACTTTGGTAGCCCTCTCTGTAGATAGCTCAACAATTCCTCTTTTCTGGACTCGTGTGACTTCATTCCTCTTTAGTATTCTCCCATTCCCTGAATCCTAGGCAGGTCTCCTCCACCTCCAGCAATGAAACAGTCTAGCATGCAGTGAGGACAGAAGTGTCAGCAGAGAGACATCCTTACCCTCAGATTATTGGGTAGTAAGTGAGCAATCATAAAACAGCACTAAAACACGAGCAAAAATGTTTAGGGAAAAGTAGACATGCACTGCAGGGTTAATCTGAGACATCGGGGAATTCTAGTACAACTCTTCATTATAGACCTGAGCTCCACTTAAAGATCAGATGCCTCTGCCACTAACCCCCTGAATACACACCTTCACACTGCTCAGAAAGGTGCAAGACAGAACTACTGTTTCACCCTTTCATGTTCCCCAGGAGAGGTACTAAGCTACTATAGCCATCCTCCCAGTGTGCAAAAGGCACAAAAAGTCTTCCTCACTGAAAAGCCACTGCAACAAAAGACTACTTAAGGGGTGCTCTATGAAGAAGAGAGCACCAAGAAAAACTGTAATCAATTTTGCTGTAGCAGCAGATTCAGTTCTCCACCCAACAAATCACAAGTTGAAGCATCACGCCCACGGACAAGTAAGCTCTTTCACATGAGGAAGTTTCAATAGACTGACCAGACCCACTGGTCCTCCCCAAACTCCTCCCCTTCGGGGCTGACTTGTTGCCATTACCTGTACAAGTGACGGTTGTCTTCAAAGTCTTCCTGGCCCCATTTTCCCTTGATGTCTTCAATAACATGATTCTTCAGGAATTTTTTTAGCAGCTGGACCGTTTGTTTGCGGGTCACTTCGGGGCCAAAGTTTTGGCTGCGCCTCAACAGCTCGTGTAGCCAATCCACAGCTTCGGCCGCTGTGAAGCAACGTTCATAACTTTTGAAACGACACCGATGTTTCCGTAACGGCATCTTGGTGCGAAAAAGCTCAACTGTTTCATTCCACTAGGGGCAAAAAGAGAGGAATGTATTTAGGGATCGATTGAGTTTTTTACAAGGTTATTACATCCCAAATATTTAAGACAATGAATGCAGTTTTTCCATTTAAAAGACTGCCTTAAGGGGACTTCCCTGGTAGTGCAAATGGTTAAGAATCCGCCTGCCAATGCAGGGGACACAGGTTCGAGCTCTGGTCGGGGAAGATCCCACATGCTGCGGAGTAACTAAGCCCGTGCACCACAACTACTCAGCCTGCACTCTAGAGCCCATGAGCCACAACTGCTGAAGCCCGCGTGCCTAGAGCCCATGCTCCACAACAAGAGAAGCCACCGCAATGAGAAGCCCACGCACCACAATAGAAGAGTAGCCCCCGCTCGCCGCAACCAGAGAAAGCCCGTGTGCAGCAACGAAGACCCAACACAGCCAAAGATAAGTAAATTAATTAATTAAAAAAATAAAATCTAGACATCCAAGCCATCATCAGCCATCCCTAAATTAAATGAAATGTTCACATATGGTGTTCTTCCTGCATAATTACTCCAACATTTTCTTAGGACCCTCGTCTTCCCACCATTCCTTCTAAAAGTCCCGAAAACTCAGAGTCTTACTCTCATAACCATTCTCTCTCCTCTTATGCTCCTCTTGCAAGTCTATCACTTAACAGACTCTGAGCCTTATTTGTCACCTACCTTCCTACTGAAATCAGCTCTTCTGATTTCACCTTTTTCTTTCAGTGATAGTTCTGACCTCAGCATATTCTTTTTATTTTGCCCAACACTGGTTCCTTATCTTCTCTTCCAACCAGGCCTCTTCTTCCAGGTTTCTCTTCATATGCTCTACTGCCCAATCACCTCTGCACCTGTTGTCCCATTTCTCTTCTCCCTTTGATGGCTAACTTTCTCAGCCACAGTAATCATTCCTGAGTATACAACACCAGGTGCTTCAAGGGCCCAGGTAGGGTCTGTGCAAGCAGGCACCCTGGATGTACAGCACCAGACACAACAAACACACAGTTGGTACTCAACAAGCAAACGCCTAACTGGTCTTTCACTTTCCTTATTTTTTTTTTTTTAACTACCCCCTAACCTCATTCAACTTAATTCTACTTTGACTCCCAGTCATGTCTTTCTCCTGGCCAAACTCAAACATCTTTTTGTCCTATGCATATCAATCTTTCTACTTCATTTGACACTACTATAAGCCATGCTCCAAATTAAGTTGGTCCAGATTTAAACTTTTTCTTTTTAACTTTCTTAAAACCACACACAGGGCTTCCCTGGTGACGCAGTGGTTGAGAGTCCGCCTGCCAATGCAGGGGACATGGGTTTGTGCCCCGGTCCGGGAAGATCCCACATGCCACGGAGAGGCTGAGCCCGTGAGCCATGGCCGCTGAGCCTGCGCGTCCGGAGACTGTGCTCCGCAACGGGAGAGGCCACAACAGTGAGAGGCCCGCGTACCGCAAAAAAAAAAAAACCATACACACACAAAAACAATACAAGCTGTAGAGTAAGATAACCTATAACCAGAATTTCTAAAACAAAACAAAAAATTCAGATCAAGAAAGGACAGACACTCCATACAAAAATGGGAAAACAAACAGGCACTTCACATAAAAGAACCTCCAAATTTACCATAACATATGCAGATATTCAATCTCATTAATTAGCAGTGAAATGCAAAAGAAATCTATAATGCAATACCACTACATGCCTACAGAATGGCTAAAATGAAAAAGGCAATATACTAAGTGTTACCAAGGGAACGTGGAACAACTGGAAATTATATGCACACTGTATAACCCAGCAATTCCATTCTTAAGTATATATGCCACAGAAATATGTTCACCAAAAGCCACCCTGCTCATAATAGCACTATCTTAATAGACAAAAACAACCCAAATATCCACCAACATAAGAACAGATAAATTGATTCATGCAATGGAATGCTGCACAGCAATGAGAATGAACTATTGCTACATGCAATAACATAGATGAATAACATAGATAAAATATAATTGATATAAGAAGGCCAGATGTGAAAAGTACTATATGATTGTATTTACATAAAGTTTAAAAGCAGACAAAAGCTAATCCATGGTATTAGAAATCAAAGTAGTGGTAGAGACTGGGAGGGGCGGAGGGACATCTGGGCTGCTGGTAATGTCATATTTCTTGATGTGGGCATTGGTTAAATGGGGCGCTCACATTGTAAAAATGCACTGAGTTGTACGCCTATAATTTGTGTGCTTTTCTGTACATGTTATGCAGAATAAAGGGCTAAAAACAAAACACACATACACATACACACACACACACACACACACACACTCATATATTAAAATCTTCCTTGAGAGCAATCCACAATTTTAAATTACCAACCTGAAAGTTGATAAATATGAACTAGCTGATTGTGCTGGTAAACTGAATGTGGAAGAGATTAAGGAGGGTAGCCGAAGAAGAAACAAAGTGAGTGGATGAAAGAGGGACTTGAATGTAAACAGAGGAGAAGCAGGGCAAACTGGCTAGAATGAAATAATGAACAGCAGAAAGAGAGCCCAGGAAGAGTCCATGAATGTTGATTTAAGTTCACTCTCTACCCACCTCCCTCACCAAGTTACTGTGACGTCTCTCGTGAGATCATGCTTACGAAAGCCCTCTGTAAAAGATAAGGCATTCCTCAAGCATAAGGAGAATATATAAAATTCCCAGGATAATCTCTTGAAACAAATTACAGGTTCAATCTATTCTGGAGCTAGAAGGAAACTTTGGGGCAAAATTAAGATCCAAAGAGGACAGGCAAGTTGGCACATGTCACTCAGGTATTTAGTCTCATAATAAGATCTGGAAACCTACTCTATGCTCTCCTTCTCGAGTGGTCATTTCATTATAACAAGAACCTACAAACTTCAACATAGCTTTAAACAATTTCCACATATTTTTAAACATTGGCTGTTTGGGTCTTTTTTTCAATTCTCTGCTGACACCAACCTTGCATTTCAGTCCTGATTAATATATGTTGGGAGATGGGGAGGAAAGAAGAGTTAATAAAAAAAAGAGTTTTATTTATTTTAGGTTGATTGATAAATTTAATGCATAGTACTTTATGCATTACTTAATAAAAGAATGAAGATATGGCTCTCTGGAGCCCAATATTTCAAAATATAAGTAAATATGCCTGTTATTTGACTCAAGCTGGTTAGCAGTTCCTCTACTGTCACTTTAATTACAGAATAATGCACACTGTAACAAATTAAATGCAGAAATATATACAAAAGACTCTGCCCTGTCTCTCTCCAATCCCACATATCTATTAATCATACATACACATAGATAGAATCCTTCCCTTTGTATGTATGTATTTCGTTTATTATCACTGTCGCTGTTTGCTTCCTTTTTGAAGAAATGAGATCAACCATATTGTACATATTATCCTACAACTTGCTTTTGCATTAAACATACCAGGATATTTTTGTGTCAGTACCTATAGATATAGCCCATTTTATGAATGAATGAGTTCCATAATTTATTCAACCATTTTCCAACTAATGGGCATGCAGCTGTTTCCAGTTTGTTGTTTCACAAGTATATCCTTGTTTACATAACCTAATGTATCAATCCTTTTATTTATTTATTTTTGAGAACAGATTTCTAAAGGGTATCAGCTTATTTAAACCAGTTGTAGCAATTCACACTCCCAGCAATGCTGTATGAGCCTGCTGCCTTACCTCTGGCCATTCCTAGATATTATCATTCTTTTGTCTGCCAATCTACACACAAGAAATGGTATCTTTATATTTTGTTTGTATTTTCCTGCCTTTATCTTCAGTCATTTTTATTTCTTCATTTGAGACTTGCCATTTTTCTTCTGGGTTGTCTTTCTCTATCTTTTACTTAATTTTAAGAACTGTTTAAATCTAGAATTTGAATCTAAGTGCACAGAAGTCAGGAAAGTTACTCTATTTTGCTCAGTTCAGTATCCCCACAACTGAGGACAGTGCCTGACATACAGTACATGTGTTTAATAAATACGTATTGAATGAATATAAATAGGGAATATTAATCCTTTTTCAAATATATTAGAAATGTTTTCCCCTGACTTATCAATTTGTTTATTTGGTCTCTAGCTATATAAAGGTTTCACTGATGATTATATTGTTTTAAGAAAACAAATATATCTTCTTATCTTTATAGCTTCAGGGTTTACTCCCTCAATTGGGAAAGTTTCCCTATCCTGAGATATTAAAAATACTTATCAAATTTTTCTTTTAATATTTTACAGGGATTTTAATATCTGAATCTTCAACTGAAATTTTTTATGTTGTGGGGAGGAAATATCCAACTCTATTTTCTCCCAAATGGAGAGTCAATTATGCTACCCTTCTCTCACTAAACTGAAATAGTAAGCTACCTTACATACTACCTTTCTTGATTCTGTTTCTTTCTTTTTTTTTTAAATAGCTAGCTATGAACGAACTTTGAAACTGTTAATGTTTTACTTTATTATTTTTTTTTAACTTTTTATTTTGGTTTTTTGTTTGTTTTTTAATTAATTTTATTTATTTATTTATTTTGGCTGCATTGGGCCTTCATTGTTGCACACAGGCTTTCTCTAGTTGTGGCGAGCGGGGGCTACTCTTTGTTGCAGTGCGTGGGCTTCTCATTGCGGTGGCTTCTCTTGTTGAGGAGCACAGGCTCTAGGTGCGCGGGCTTCAGTAGTTGTGGTGCACGGGCTTAGCTGCTCCGTGGCATGTGGTATCTTCCTGGACCAGGGCTCGAACCCGGGCTCGCCTGCACTGGCAGGCAAATTCTTAACCACTGCACCACCAGGGAAGTCCTTGATTCTGTTTCTGAACTCTTTTTTTTTTAATCCCACCGAGCTGTTTGTCTATTCCTAAACAATACTACACTGGTGTGATTACAGTCTATTAATACTAAATTTAAATTTCTGGTAGGTCAAAGTCACCTATAGTCATCTTTTTTAAAACCTTTTAATTCCTCCACTTTTACTCTTCTGTATGAGCTTTCTACTCAATGCATCCCCACACAGGGAGGAAAAAATCTATTAGGATTCTGATTGGTTTTTTAGCTATTCTGGTGATAGCTAGTTTTCATTTTACACTAGAAATTTTCTAAGAAGACATCCTTATCAAAGCCTCATATCTCTTTTTTAGAAAAACTCATAAAAAGAATTTTTAATTTATTTATTTTGATTTTTAATAGCATTTAACATTAGGATATTTACTGAATCCATGAGACACTTTAGATTTTCAAAACCTAGCAAGGACCGTGATCTCTGCTCCCACGTATTTCCAAAAATAATTCAGTCATTATTTGGCTACTCTGCCAAGAAAGAAAAAGTTACCTTTAAAATAACTCACTATCCTCAGTAACATTTAGAAAGAAAATATCCTACGTCAACAAAGAACTAGATAGAGCTTGAGAATGTGATTGTTTCAACGACGTATTACGAGACAATCTTTATAGCAAAGCGGACAAAACAGATTTGTTTTGTGATTAAAAAACATTTTTTGTTTATTTCAAACCCCTAGTTTAAGGCATAAAGAATCATACAACTGGGGCTTCCCTGGTGGCGCAGTGGTTAAGAAGCCACCTGCCAATGCAGGGGACACGGTGTTCGAGCCCTGGTCCAGGAAGATCCCACATACCGCGGAGCAACTAAGCCCATGCTCCACAACTACTGAGCCTGCGCTCTAAAGCCCGCAAGCCACAACTGCCAAGCCCCCGTGCCACAACTACTGAAGGCCATGCGCCTAGAGTCAGTGCTCCGCAACAAGAGAATGAGAAGCCCACGCACCACAAGGAAGAGGAGACCCCACTCGCCACAACTAGAGAAAGCCAGCATGCAGCAACAAAGACCCAACACAGCCAAAGATAAAAATAAAAATAAATAAATTTATATTAAAAAAATCATACAACTATTTTTGCTTAACGTGACAAATACTGAGTGTTGAAATGTGCTTCCTATTCTTTTCTCTTGAATATTTATTCCATTTCTTTACTTCTTAATATCAAAAGTATTATGATATAGCACCTGGCCAGGGACTTCAGAGGCAAACGAACGCTAGATCTAGATGTACTTGCCACATACTGGCAGTGTGAACTTGGTCAAGTCAGTTCACCCCTTTACACCTCAATAAAATGAGGGAATTGGACTACATAATCTTTAGAGTCCATTCAAACTCTCAGATTCAATGATGGCTGTAAGTCTTTTAAAGTTTACTAGTTGCATCAGAAGATACAGACAACTCAGAACTAAGTTCAAAGAAAGGATCAGTAGATTTAAGCAGTTTCAGAAAAAGCAATTGTCTTTCTCATTATTTTTCTTTTTCTTTTTTTTTAATTTATTTTTGGCTGTGTTGGGTCTTCATCGCTGCGCACGGGCTTTCTCTAGTTGTGGTGAGCGGGGGCTACTCTTCGTTGCGGTGCAAGGGCTTCTCATTGTCGTGGTTTCTCTTGTTGCAGAGCACGGGTTCTAGGCGCACAGGCTTCAGCAGTTGTGTCATGTGGGCTCAGTAGTTGTGGCTCGTGGGCTCTACAGCGTAGGCTCAGTAGTTGTGGCGCACAGGCTTAGTTGCTCCGTGGCATGTTGGACCTTCCCGGACCAGGGCTTGAACCCGTGTCCCCTGCATTGGCAGGTGGATTCTTAACCACTCTGCCACCAGGGAAGCCCTCTCATTATTTCTTTTTAACTAATGAACTATTTCATATGTGGGTTAAAATGAAAGCTATTTCAGTGAAGATGAATAAGTTGCTAATTAGCTTCCATATTCACCATGAATTGACTTACAGTGTCTGTCATTTTATTTTGGGCATAGAAATTTACCTAGTTCATAAAATGCTATTTTCAGATAAGACTTTGGTGTCTTAGAAAATGGAGCTGTACATAGTTTGAGAAAGTATAGTGAGCCATGAAAGGAGGAAGTAAACGCCTGCTCTTTGTGTACCAATAGGTTTTTCCCAAGCTTTTCCTGAAGATTAGGTTGAGGATGATGTTGGGAGAAGATGGAAATGCTAAGCTGGGAGCCAGGGAGGAAAGGCGAGCTGGGGCAGATAAGTACAGAGGACTAATCACAAACTTTATGATTTAACTGATTAAAGCTGTAAAGCACAACTGAATTATGTTCAGGGAAACAGAGATTTTACAATGAGGGGAAAGTACCTGTAATGACTACAGAGATCACTGATAAATCAGTAATATTCACTTAAAAAAATGGCTATTGTTTTCTGTGTTTTCAAAAATCTTAGTTTACGATCAAGATTCTCAAATAGAATAAAGTTGAGAACTGAATTGACTACGTAGGAAATTCTGGTGATATTTAGGTATTTTCATTAATTATTCACATATTTAATTTCCTACTTAACTTGATCAGTCTTGGCTAAATCTGACTCAAATATCACTTCTTGGGGACTGAAGACTTCTGAAGAACAGGGTACTTTTCTTTGTAAATTCCTTTGATAATATTTTAATGTGACTCAGAATCAAGAATGCCTTTCACATAGGCACTCTGCATTTATAAAATGTGGTACTTCAAACAATTCTGTGAATGAGATTAAAAAACAGTTCCAATTATCATGTAATTTATTTTTTTAGTCTAAAGCTGGAAGAATGAGAACTGGTTACCCCAAGATCCAGAGTCTCTCTCTATTTCCCCTGCATTAGTGCTGTGAATAAATTGGCAGCAGGGGAGTGTTATTTTCCCTCCACAAAGAATAGTAAAGTTTTTGAAAGTCCCTGATAAGGCACAACCTGTATATCTCATCCTTAAAGATGGACCTACCAACACACCATTGTAAAGCAATTATACTCCAATAAAGATGTTAAAAAAAAAAAAAAAAAAGATGGACCTACCAATAGCCTTGACCCCAGATGGTTTCAAGTGGTAGAGGCAACTGTGAAGTGGAAGCAGATATGAAAAGAGGTTTTATAAAATCCTATTTGTTCCCTGCTACCAGCATCCATACCTCTTAGAGGCAGGTCCAAAGGAAAACCTAAATTTATATGTGTTGAATTTTTTTTCAATGAATGAATCATTATGGGTGTCTGTAGTACATTGTTTGCAAAGATGACTACGATAACTCCTTCCATCCTGTTCTCACCTTTTCCTGGATATCCCTTAGGGTGCATAGAACAAGGAGCCTAATTCCCAAGTTAGCTGGGGCCAGAGAAGTGTTGACAGACCAAGGAGAGCAGTCCTTTCCTCCCAAATCACCTTTAAGCTTTCATAGAAAGTTGTCTAAAACTTACTCTAGACATTACCAAATTATCGCCACTTACTCCATTATGAAATCGCTAAAATCACTTGCTCCAGGTCACAAAGAAATCAAGTACGCCTCAGAACTCTGATTACCAAAGCCCTTCTCCCAGGAAAACAGTCAGCACCCTGGACCAGGGTCTGCAAAGGCTCTTTCAAACCCTAAGTCCCGGCCCACCCTCCTCATTTAGGTCGGTGCTCACAGAAAAAGAAACGTCAGGAGCCGGAAACGTGGCCAGGGCGATCCACCTCTGTTCTGGGCACCGTTAGAAAGAACCTCAAGCGTCACCACAAGTGACACTCGGGACGGAGACACGCTCCAGGCGGCGGGTGGCCCTAAAGTTACGGACTGGGGCGTTGGATTCCGGAGGACAGGAGAGGGGAGAGGGGTGTCACCCTGGTCTTCCGGACGCTTTAAACAGGGAGGCGCCGTTGATTGGCGAGAACCCAGCCAACGTCTCGGGGTCGAAGCTGCGCCCACCCTGGACGGGCTGGACCCCAGGCCCGGTTAGCCTTTCTTTGAGCGTCGTCCAGAATACCGCCGCCCGACCCGAAACATGTCCCGCCTCCAGACCCGGGCCCGGCCTGCCCTGGAGAAGCAAGGACTGACGAGTACGCAGTCGGCACTCAGGCCGGGGCCTCGCTTCGCCCAGATCCCGGTATGCACACTCACCAGCCTGGTGGCCCGGTATGGCCCGGGCCCCACGATGCGGTGCTCCATGGCCCGCACGCAGCGGCGGCCGCGGCCACACCAACGCAGATCCCGGAGAGTCCTAGGCGCCGCAGTTTGAATCCCGAGCCCACGCGCTGCAGGCGCTGATTGGGCGGTGCGGCGGCACGTGACGGGAACTGCGGGGCGGGGCCGCCGGGGCCCCACGGAGGGGGCGGTGGGCGTCTCCTCCGAGACCTGCTGCGGAGCGGCAGTAGGTTCACAACCGCCAGGGGTGGAGTCCGCGGCCCACCCTCGCCCACCCCGCGCACACGCAAGCAGTCTCCGCAAAAGGGTCGATGAACGTGTGTAATTCAGTGACCGAAAGCCGGTTGGACTGGAGAGGCAAATCCCTGTCCGTCCTTCCAAGTGCACCGTGAACCTGGTGGTGCGGCGAAGATTGGGAGAAGTGGGTAGTGAAAGGAAGCGAGGGGACAGCCTCTTCAAGTGGAGGGACATGTAAAAACTAGATAAGAGCTCTTGGCCACAGGGAGTGTCGACAGCGTGTAAGAACAACAAAGAGCTGGAAAAGAGCCCCATTCAGCTTCCTGTGTTGTTCTTCTGGTAGAGTGGTCTTTCCCTGGAATTTGAGTTCTTTGTTTTTTGGATCTGACTGAAATTTTCAGTCCTATGCCACAGGGCTCTGAGTTCATTTTGCTGCTCAGAATTTTCCCCCTAGGAATTGACGGTGTGATTTGCAATTATTCAAAGGGATAAATGAGGTCACCACTCTATGCCTACAAGTTCAAAGTTCATATGTCATCACCTCAGCAACCATTCAGGATGAGATATCATAAGTAAGAGATAAGGAAAGGATCAGATTCCCACCCTTTGTTAATACTCTTGCTGCATTTGCTGCCTTAGATATGTATTTAGCTGCATTTTAGAAAGCCCCAAAAATTCCTGAGATGATACATATGTATTACTTTTGTCATCAGAAAAAAGCAATGAAGATATTTTTTTACTTCCAATCCTTATCAGAACTTTTTCTTTTTTTTGGACCTCTAAACTCCATGGAAGAAATATTGCTTGTCCTTGGCAAGGGACACCCATGGGGCACAAGTGACAGAAGGAGAAATTTCAGAGCCTTGTCCATCTGGGGATTGTCAGCGCCTGCCACAGTGGTGGAACTGTGATCTGGTACAAGACATCATGCCCTGCTTCCTGAGCATTTTCCCAAGAGTTGGTCATGAGCCAAAGACAAGATAGTTCCTTTGTCTGGAAAGGCGTATCTCCCAATGATCTACATATCAGAGGCCACAAAGACAGTCTTTGTAAATGTAGTTTAAATTAGACAGCTGATCATCTACCAGTCTTTCAGCATCACATAAATCAACTGGGAAATTGCTCACCTTCTCTCTGCCCTAAAATGCCAGTGCTTTCTACCTTTCTGACCTATGTTTCAGCCACAGTGGTCCTCTTTCCATTCAAACCTCACAGTCCGCTTGGTTCCCCTGCTGGGAATGTTCTTTCCTCAGCTCTTTGCAAGGCCGTCTCCATCTCACCATTCAGGTCTCAGTTCATAATGCTGCCAACCTTAGAAAAGCCTTCCTTGACCTTCCTGTATAGAGAAGCCTGACACGCCCACCCTACTCTTGTACTGTTTTATTTCCTTCTGAGCACTTACCTGTAACTAGAATTACTTATTTTCTTCTTTTCTACTTCTACAATGATGGTTGTCAAATGAAGGGGTTCCAGCTTCTGGGAGCATTTGGGGCCTTTAGGCATTGAGGTTGTTTTCTGATCTTCTAAAAGGTAGGAAGGCCAGTACTGGTATTTTGTGGGCAGGGGTCAGGGGAGCTAGATGTCTTCTGGTGCTTAAGTCAGGCCACACAATCTACAATTGGCCCATGTTCTACATGCCTTTTTATTGTCCACTGGACATTCAGGTAAGTGAATAACCTGTTTGTTATTATCTGAGCCTAGAACCTAACTCTGTTTTACATGTAAAATAAAAAGTAGTTTTGGCCGGCTAGAGTACACACTGAAGTTTCCAGGAATATCATACCCGGTCCCATTTGGGATTGTACCAAAACTTGCTCACCATGTCACAAGAGCATCAGTAATGGCAACGCAGCTAATGGTATTTGAGACATGTATCTGTGTCATCCTGTATCTGCAACTCTTGAATTCATGGGAATTATGCATAAAGGTGCTGTATACTTATTTAGTCCTTATTTCAAATATCAAATATAAAGGAAGAATGACAAGAATATTCAGTTGACTTTACCTTTACTTCTCTTCAATCCAAATTAATTTTTATTTATTTATTTTTGGCTGCATTGGGGCTTCGTTGCTGCATGCAGGCTTTCTCTAGTTGTGGCAAGCGGGGGCTACTCTTCGTTGCATTGTGTGGGCTTCTCATTGCGGTGGTTTTTGTTGCGGAGCACAGGCTCTAGGCACACGGGCTTCAGGCGCGCAGGCTTCAGTAGTTGTGGCACGCAGGCTCTAGAGCACAGGCTCAGTAGTTGTGGCGCACGGGCTTAGTTGCTCCGCGCCATGTGGGATCTTCCTGGACCAGGGCTCGAACCCGTGTCCCCTGCATTGGCAGGCAGATTCTTAACCACTGTGCCACCAGGGAAGTCCCCCAAATTAATTTTTATAAGTAGATGCAAGTACTTGCCTATCTCATTATATCTTTCTGATATAATCATGCTTAGGTATTTATTTAAATTTTGAAATGAATATTGCTTTATTATGAATTACTTCCTTTTTATTTCATCATTATATAAAAAAATGTTAATTTTAATTATGTGTAGGTTGGTTACCTGTGAATTGCATTTCAGCAGAATAAAGAGTATTGACCCCGATCCAGTTGTGAATGATTGCTCTGTCTAGACTATAAACTCCATGAGATCAAGGACCTCTTGTTTCCCACTGTACTCCAGTTCCAAAAACAGTATCTGATACATAGTAAACACTCAATTAACAAAATTAATATATAACTTTGTTTTAATGTAAAAATGTTTTAACTTGCTCAAATAAAATTGAAGCAGGAGGGAGATTCTACAGTTGGATTCTACAGTTCCAATTCTACGCGGATTCTACAGCTCCATGCCTGAGCATACCACAATCTTCCTTCCAAATCCATGGGCACCCCAGTTGAATAAGCACAAAAAAATGCTAGTTGATTTTTTTGTTTGATAGATTAACAACTATAAAGAATATAATGGTGCATTATTTCATTTTTCTACATTTATTTTCTATGTATTCTATGGTATTCTATAAATACATCGTAAGTTGACTCAGTTCCTTTTTGGAAAGAGTTACCCACTACTTCTAAGAAATAAATTACAGTCCTTACAGTTGTAAAGCTGCTTGCAAAGCTTTGTCACATTATCTCATTTAATCCTCAGAACCATATGGATATGCAAATATGGATAATCCCATCCTACTGCTGAGGAAGCTAAACTTCAGAGACTAAGTGACTTGCTTAACTAGAGAGGTTTAGTGTCCCACAGCCAGTAATTGACGGAACTTGGAACTGAACCTATACCTTCTGCTGCCAAAGCCTGTGGAGTTTGGTTTGCTTTGGTTTGATTGCTTAGTTGGTCGGTTTTTACTAAGGCCTTCACAAATCAAAAAGGATACTTTCCAAATGTAAAGTAGAGTTTCACATTTATATTTATGCAAAGACACATTTCAGGAGGGGGGAGAAGGATAGAAACCTTTCATAAGTTTATCCAAATGATCATTCCTAGGAATGAGTTTCATAAAAAGCTGAGGAAAGGGCTTCCCTGGTGGCGCAGTGGTTGAGAGTCCGCCTGCCGATGCAGGGGACACGGGTTCATGCCCCGGTCCGGGAAGATCCCACATGCCGCGGAGCGGCTAGGCCCATGAGCCATGGCCGCTGAGCCTGCGCGTCCCGAGCCTGTGCTCCGCAACCGGAGAGGCCACAACAGTGAGAGGCCGGCATACCACAAAAAAAAGAAAAAAAAATTATTTCCACATTCACAGTGGAAGCCATTTTAATAAATTGCTGTTCATACTCTTCTTGGCATATATAAGTGTAAGGCCATCAAGATCCTGTAGAAGCTTTGCCTCAGCCTCAGAACATCTTTATAAAGTGAGTATTAGCACATTGAGAATGGGCAGTTTCACCATCACCACCTGACTTGTCACTGATATTAGGAAGTTCCAAGCTATGGTGCAAGAAAGCAACATAGGCCTCAAGTATATTGTGGGGTTGGAAGCTGTGTTTCTCAATCATGCCCAGTAGGGAAGAGTTGGGAGTGGTGCCCTCACTCCCCAGGGGATTCCTGACAGCTACATGCAGTTCTGCTGCTGCCTGAAAGGTCTCCCAGCCAGTTGATGGGTCATTTTGAAAGAACTCCTCTGCTGAAACCCAAGTCACTCAGTTCCTACATTCAACTTGAGCCTTTCAGATTGTACTACAACTACATTCAGTTGTGTTTGTTGGCATTTAAGCCATCAAGACTGTCTATTTGCCAAGGTTCTTAAAAGTTGTAATATCTGTGACTTGATTTCCATGGCTCTTGGTCTGTACTGTCATTGTTCTATTAGGAAATGTTCCCCCAGAGGTTGTATTAACCCTATTCCCTAATAGGGGCATCATATTCTTTGGGGTATGGGTGAAGAAGAAATGATAAAAATATATGGAAAACATAAAACCATACTATTTCATTGAAACTGTTGAATAATATTTTTATTTCAGTATTTAAAAAATAAATGTCCCAAAGAAATAGAGAATTTATATTCATTCATTAATTCATTCAACAAGTATGTATGAGTACCAACTATGTGGCAGGCACTGTTCCAATCACTGAAATACTGAAGTAAATAAAACAAAGTTCTCATTTCCAGAAGCTGACATCCTAGTGGGGAAAGGGATGACAAGCTAACTAAAATACATAAAAATATATATAATATATCAGGTGGTAATTGGGTGCTGGGAAGAAAAGTAGAAGAAGAAAGAGAGGAGGGTGGAGGGAGTGGATGCTGTTTTGGCTCAGGTGGTCGGGAAAGTTCTGTCTGATGAAGTGACATTGGGTAGACAATCTGAGTGGAATAGAGGGATAGCTGTCTAAGGCAGGACCTTCCAAGCCAGTGGAGCAACAGCCCATGTGAAAGCCTGAGGTGGACACATACTTGCCACGTCCAGGGAATACGGGAAGGGGGCCAGCGTCACTGGAATGGGGTGCGTGAAAGGGAGAGAAGAGGAGATGGGGTTGAATACAGAGTGGAAAGGGGCTTCTGAGGCCACATTATGAGCCACAGGATTTGGATTTTACTCTGAATTTGTTGCAAATGTATTAAAAAGTTTTGAGTGTGTCAAGATCTTAAATAGGTTTTTTTAAGCAGCACTCTTGCCATTGTGTGGATAATGGATTGGAATGGGTGTCGGTATGGAGTGGAAGCAGGAAAACCAGTTAGGGATACTGTTGCAATACACTTGCAGGAAAAATAAATAAATTTGGTTGGTACAGTGCTTGGCACATAGTGACATTCCACAGATATTTGTTGAATGAATAAATGAATGAGCAAGTGAAACTAAGCGGTGCAGTGGATAAGACTCCATGCTCCCACTGCAGGGGGTCTGGGTTCAATCCCTGGTCCGGGAACTAGCTCCCACATGCATGCTTCACCTAAGAGTTCACATGTCACAACTGGGAGACCTCATGCTACAACTAAGGAGCCCACCTGCCGCAACTAAGACCCAGATCAACCAAAAACAAAAAAAAAAGTTATTCATCTCCTAAAGATGGATTCAATTCATTTTATCTATGTGTATTTCTTATAGGTATGTACTCTTCGATATAATAGCTAACTTTTATATTTTCAATTTAACCTATACAATTTGCTGTTGAACCTACTATTCTGGTAGGTCTTATTGTTAAAGGATTATCCATTCTTGCTTCTCCCTTTTGAGTCTGGGAAGATATTGGGTTGGCCAAAAAGTTTGTTCGGGTTTTTCCGTAAGATGTTACAGAAAAAGCCGAACGAACTTTTTGGCCAACCCAATACAATCCATACCCCATGCCTTGTGTTATAATCATGCACACGCATACACACACACGTGCACACACACACACGCACACAGACTTCCTGCCACCTCACAATCACACCATTATAGTTTGAAGTTAGATTAAGAAAATCTTTAGCAAGGACCTAACTGAATGGTTTCTCATATTTGGACACAAGTTCAGTTTCTGGCATATCACAGCCATGCCTCTGTGTTGCTATGGCTAAGTATAATTCTCTACATCTAAGAAAGTGATATGATAGAAAAACAATATTTTTTAAACGAACATCTCTCTGGCCAAGGAACATAGGATTCGAAGAGGAAGATCCTAGAGACAGGAATCACCAAGGTAGCTGGTTTAAAATCCTAGGTACATAGATTCCATGGGTGATTTATGGTTTTGACTCCTTACCAGCAACTCCAAAGATCCATGTACATGTTTCTAATTTTGATGAGGCAAAACTTTAAAACTCCCACCTTGGAGGCTGGTATGCAAGAGAATGTCATCCAGCTTGTACATGAGCCTAGCCAACCCCTAGGATCTCATGTCCAATGTGACTTTGATATTCTCTACTGTTTGTGTTTATGTATCTTATGGGGACAATATTATGCTATAGTTGTATTTCAGAATTATCCAAGTCAATGGACTTATTCCTCATAAATGCTAAAAGCCAAAAGAAGTTGGAATTTGGATATGCAGCCTTTGACTGACAGTGAAACATCCAAATAGAGGTGACTCATGGTTGAAAATATTAGATGAAAAGGGCAGGGTAGAGTTGGGGAAGTTGAAGACCTACAGATAAATGAGGACTTTGAGGAAGGAAGAATATAGAGAGAAGAACAGAGGCCTTCACTGTCCCATTTCAGCCCTTTAGCTTACTACCCTGACTGACAAGTTTCTCTGGCCCTCAAACCTGCTGCTTCAATAGAAAACTTCTATTGGTTCTTATAAGGTAAATTTAAATTTGCCTTGCCCCATGACAGCCTAAAAAATTATATGCCTCATTTATCTTCATAAAGACCAAACACTTTAACAGAGCAGCCATTTGTTGTACAACAAATTAACTTATTTTTGAACTATCCTCCTGTTGTCACCAAACATCTTTAAAGTTACCTTAAAATTAACATTATCTTTTTGATAAACTTCCACAATATCCACTTTGTTGTGGGGTTTAGAATATTTCTTAGATGTGTAGTTCTTGTTTCCATACAAAGAAATGTGTGTAAAGTTAAATAGAATAAGATAGTAGTGAGAATTAACTGTTTGTTCTAGCTCTTAAAAAAAAAACAAAAAAAAACTGCTGCTTCACCTCTGAGTCTAGGCTTGTCTGCCCGCTCCGGGCACTTAATCTTTGTGATTCCTCAGCCTGTCCTGGGCCAGGGATAGCTCAGTTAGGGGATTATCCCACTCTCTTGGTTCCCTCCCTAGAGGCTTCAAGTCTGGGCATTCATCAAAGACTTTCTCCTCTATTTCACTGTCAAAGGCTCAAGATTCAAGTTTTCACCTCAGCAGAATTACAAATCATTACATGTTATTGAACTTTCAGGTAGCAAACCAATAGTTAAATGATATATTCTGGTATCAGTACATCAGCTGTCTGACCCATAGCCCCTAAGCTCAGTTTTAAGAAAAATCTAAAGGTAAGATAAAATTATCTGCACTTTTAAAAGATTCATCACAAATGGTCCCTGAAATAGCAAATATACTTAGGATAGCCCCCAAAGAATTCAATTTACAAAAAAAAAAAAAAAAAAAAGTGGAGGAGGAGAAGAATGTGCAGAACTTTTAGAAAACACTGCTGCCTGGTCTCACAGCCAGGTGCTTGTAAGTAGTAAGGTGCCCAGGGCAGAGGTAAGATACTTAACAGGGAATCTCCTACTCCTGGCAGCAGCAGCAGAGGACCCTGGGAGCCAAGGCCCATGGACCACAAACAAACACAAGAGCCCAGAGAGTCAGAAGTAGGACAGTGGGTGGCAGCACCAAGCCAGAGCAGGATGAAAATGCGATTGTGAGGTAAAAGCAGTTGGGGAACAAGGAAGGTCTGTGAGCTGGGGCAGGGTGTCTGTTATGTGTTGGGCTATCTTGAAGGGCTAACAAAGGCAACAGTGGTTATTGTGTTTGCCTACGACACTGCCACTCTTATTTTCTTTCAGAGGCAAGTAACTGAAACTGGCTTGGATATAAAAAACAAAGTTATTTTAAGCATTTTGTCCTTACTGATGATTACTTTATATTTTTCTTTGTTTATTTCTGACACAGATATTTTTCTTTTCTTTCTTTCAACTTTTTATTGGGTTATAACATATGGAGAAAAGCACTCATTATCTGTATAGGGTTTGAGAAATTTTCACTAACTGAACACATCCTTGTAACCAGCACCCCAATCAAGAAACAAAACATGACCAGGACCTGAGCAGACCTCCAGTCTCTACCTGCCTAAAGATAACTGGTATGGATCTTCTACTATGTAAGAAAAAAAGAAACAAGAAAGAGTTTACCCCAGACTAAAGAGGGAACAAGAGCCACCTCACAAATTACCAGGAATTTAGTCCATCTAGTTGTAACCCAAAAGCCAACTATAAAAAGTGGACGGGGGCTTCCCTGGTGGCGCAGTGGTTAAGAATCCACCTGCCAATGCAGGGGACACGGATTTGAGCCCTGGTCCAGGAAGATCCCACATGCCACAGAGCAACTAAGCCTGAGCGCCACAACTACTGAGCCTGTGCTCTAGAGCCCGTGCTCCGCAACAAGAGAAGCCACCGCAATGAGAAGCCTGCTCACTGCAATGAAGAGTAGCCCCCGCTCTCAACTACAGAAAGCCCGTGCACAGCAACAAAGACCCAGTGCCACCAAAAATAAATAGATAAAATAATTTTTTTTTAAAAAGAAAAGCATTGAAAAAAATGCATCTTACTGTATGTAATATGGCAAAATAAAAAAATTTTTTTTTAATTAAAGAGAGACTTTCTAGACATTCAAACCCGCTTGACTACATTTCCTTATTCAGCTGTCTCTGAAAAGTCAATGATAGGGGACTTCCCTGGTGGCGCAGTGGTTGAGAATCCGCCTGCCATTGCAGGGGACACGGTTCGAGCCCTGGTCCGAGAAGATCCCACGTGCCGCGGAGCAACCAAGCCCGTGCACCACAACTACTGAGCCTGCGCTCTAGAGCCCACGAGCCACAACTACTGAAGCCTGTGCGCCTAGAGGCCACGCTCCGCAACAAGAGAAGCCACCGCAATGAGAAGCCTGCGCACCACAACGAAGAGTAGCCTCTGCTCACCACAACTAGAGAAAGCCTGCGCGCAGCAACGAAGACTCAACGCGGCCAAAAAATAAATAAATTTTAAAAAGTCAGTGATTGGGTTGCTCCTGGAATTAACAGGGCAGAGCTTTGATCCCACCTCCAGTGTGGGATTAGGAGGGAGAGCAGCTCCTCAGAGCTATGAAGTAACCTCCAGCCTGTCTACATACCAGAACCCTGGAGACTCTTATTTAAAACACAGATGCCAGGCCTGACTCCAGGTCTCCTGAAAGTAGCTCCCTCAGGGCATAGGGGCACCAGAGGCGTGACCACAGATATGCCATTATTATCTGATCCTCTCCCTCAGAGTAGCTGAGGGCTGGAGGTGGGGTTCTGCAGGCCCTGCCAGGAGTGTCCTGAGGACCTGGGCAGCATTCTAGGAGAAAGTGCCTCTTACCTGTTCCTCTTTGCATGACGATGAAGTTCCAGAAGTAACATCCTAAAGGAATGTTAGATAAAGGCCTTGAGGAGAGTCAAGTCAGGGCTCCCAGCGAGGCCAGGAATAATACAGAGCCCAAGGAGATGGGAACAGGAGGTTTGAGGCAGAACCTAGAGTAACTACAGAGCTGCAGTGCAAATAGCTAGAATCAACTTTTAGCCAGGAGCTTTTAAAGAGACAAGGATCACAGCTTCATCTACTAAGGATTCTTGCCCAAAAAACTGAAACTAAACCTGACCATACCTCATTTTTATGAGGTAACTACCGATTTACAGGAAATGCAGAGGATGGAAAAATATGGGGAATTGCAATTGGCAACGTCTGGAATGTGGGGAAGTCTATAAGTGACCGGGTATTTGCAACTACAAGGAAGTGGGGTGCGGGGGGTGGAGGGAGAGCCCATAGAGGTTTGAGACAAATCAACCATTCACAGCGTGTGGAATTATTTAGATCATAATTCAACCTACTGTAAAAATGATAAAAACTAAAAATTTTAAAAAGCAATTGGGAGACAATTGGAAGATGGAATACTGAATAGATATTTGAAGATAATCAAGAATTATAGTTTAAAATTGTATTGCAGTTATCTTTTAAAAGACTCAGTCTTTAAGGGCTGTGGTTTTAGAACTTTAACATGCATCAGAATCACCTGGAGAACTTGTTAAAATGCAGATTACTGTGTCTCATCCCCAAGATTTTCTAATTCTGTAGAACTTTGTTGGAGCCCGAAAATTTCCATTTTTAACAAGCTGGATGATGGGTACATGCGGGTTATTTATTCCCTATTCTGTCTACTCTTGTTATGTTTGAAATTTCTATTTTAAACGTTTTTTTTAAGATAAGGGAAGAGAAAAAAATAGAAAAAGCATTTGACAATATCCAATTTCTGATTTTTTAAAAAAAAATCTCAACAAACTAGAGAATACAAGGGAGCGTCCTCAACCTAATAAGAATCTATGAAGGGCTTCCCTGGTGGTGCAGTGGTTAAGAATCCGCCTGCCAATGCAGGGGACACAGATTCGAGCCCTGGTCTGGGAAGATCCCACATGCCACGGAGCAACTAAGCCCGTGTGCCACAACTACTGAGCCTGCGCTCTAGAGCCCACGAGCCACAACTACTGAGCCCACATGCCACAACTACTGAAGTCCGTGCGCCTAGGACCCATGCTCTGCAACAAGAGCAGCCACCGCAATGAGAAGCCCGTGCACCACAACGAAGAGTAGCCCCCGCTCGCCACAACTAGAGAAAGCCCATGCACAGCAACAAAGACCCAATGCAGCTAAAAATATTAATTAATTTTTTTAAGAAAAGAATCTATGAAAGTCCTCAGGTAACATCGTATCTGATAAAAGACTGAATACTTTCTCCCTAAGATCAGCAACGAGACAAGGATATCTGCTCTCATCATTTCTATTCAACATTGTACTGGCTAGCTAGTACAATGAGGCAAGAAAAAGAAAGAAAAAGCATCCAAATTGGAAAGAATAAGTAAAACCGTCTTTATCTGCAGACAGCATGATAGCCTATGTAGAAAATCCTTTGAGGTCTACAAAACAGCTGCTAGAACTAAGAAGAAGGTTTTGCAATACTGTGGCAAGGACAGACAGACAGGCTGGGTAGGAGCTGGATGGCTGTGGGGAAGGGTTTTCTATCTTTATTTTTCTAAAGCCCCTAGGAGCTTTTTTTCCTCCTGAGCTTGCATTCTATCACAACCTGGGGGCCTTCCCTGACTGATATTGAGAGTGAAGACTTATTCCTTACTTAATCGTATTTCTCCAAGGAGAAATTCCTGAGAGCCATGGCTCTCAAACTTGTCTGCACACTGGAATCACTTGGGGAACTTCGAAAACTCCTGCTGCCCGGGTTCCACCTCCACGGATTGTGATTTAATTATACTGAGGTATGGCCTGGATGTAGGATCCCCAATTCTGATGTACAATGTACCTTGAGAACCACTGCCCTACAGGAATATTTCTGGCCTGGTAACCTCTGTGAACAGTGAGTTTAGGAGGTGAAATTGGGCAAGCATGGCTCAGGCTCTACTGGATTTTATGTGGGATCTGCCTGCCTTTAAAATTTAGTGATTCTCTTCTGCTACTCTGAGCCATAAATTGTACGGCAAGGGGCAGAGGGAACAGGAGGTGGGAGAAGACTATGGCTGTCCAGGAGTGACTGACTATGACAAGGTAAATCTAGCTAGTTCAGATATAAGGAAGTCCACTTAGTCATCAGACTTAAAGCCATCTATTCTTAAAACCTTACCTCCCCAACATTTATTTGGAAAAAGTTCAAAGCATATATACTCACCACATACATTCAGTACATTCATCAGTTGTTAATACTGTGTTCCATTTGTCATCTTTCTCTTATTTTTTTCCTTTTTTCTTTTTTGGCTGAACCTATGTTGTTCAATAGGTATCTCTTAAGAACAAAGGCATTTTTCTACTTAATCATGATACAATTTTTACCCTCAGGAAGTTTAACATTGATACATTATTATCTATTATACATTCCATATTTATATTACCCTAGTTTACCTCAAAAGTTCCTTTATACCTGTTTTAAAGACCGTACACTGCATTTACTGGTCTTGTCTCTTTACTATCCATAACCTATAGAATAATCTCCCTCCTTTTCAGAAGACACTGACAAGTTTGAAAAGGCCAGACTGTGTCATAAAATACACCATAATGATGCTTCCTTATGATTAATTCATGTTAAATATTTAGCATGAATACCAGGTTTGTGATGTCGTATGCTTCCAATTGCATCACATCAGTAAGAACACAATGTCAGTTTGTTCCAGTATCTCCGATGCTGGATTTAATCACTTTGGTTAACGTGGTGCCCACCAGATCTCTTCATTTTAAAGGTATCTTTTCCCTTTATACTTAATAAGTAACCTGTTGGGTGATACTGTGAGCCCATACGAATATCCTGTTCCCCAACAAACTTATACCCATGGTTTTAGCATCCATGGATAATCAGTTATTACTGATTGCAAATAGTGATTTGCAGTAGTGGTGTTTGCAAATAGTGATTTTCTAATTCTATCATTCCTTCTACATTTTTTTTTTAAAAAAACTGTTTATTTATTTTGTAAGAATGTACCCCTAGTCCAAAGTTAACTATGTTTAAAAAAATTTTTGGCCAAAAAATTTACAAAAACATTTTCAGTTCAACCTAATGAAAGTGATGTCTAGAAAATATTTGACATCATTAAGTCTGCCTTAGATAGGGCCGATTCTAAAGCATTCCTAAGGCACAGTGTTCTGGAAGACAAATGTGCTTCTGTGGTGCTGCGCGGCGTATGCAGCAGCCGTGACTGGCTACAAGTGAGCCCTGGCAGGCTCCTTCCTCTGGGGGACTGTGAGAGGAGTCAGACGTAGGCCTCCAGGGCTGCATGGAACTCTGTGAGACACTGGACCAGCTGCTGGAACTTGGGCCTCTCCTCCGGACCTAAGGCCCAGCAACAAGCCATCACAGCAAATAGTTCAGCAGGACAGTTGATCGGCTGGGCTATTCGGTAACCATCTATCAGGTACGCGGCCATCTCCAACGGGTCGATGTCCACGTAGGGCGTTTGGCCCAGAGTCATGAGCTCCCACAGCGTCACTCCAAAGGCCCACACATCACTAGCACTGGAGAACTCATTATTAACCAGACTTTCAAGAGCCATCCACCGAACTGGCCTGTTTTCGTTGTCCCCCAGACAATGAGACTCCATAGGGAACAAGTCTCTGGAGAAGGTATTGTCTGTGATCTTAACTTGAAGTGTGTCATCCATGACACAGTTCCTAGCAGCCAGGTCTTCGTGGATGACTTCCCTTCTGGCCAGATAGCTCATTCCACAAGCAATCTGAATAGCCACGTGGACAGGTCTTGTTGAGAAATTGCTTGTGGATTTTCGGCCTCTACTAATCTGCACTGCCGTAAAAACAATCTAAGATTCCCCCAATTCATGTAAGGCAATATCACCATGGGCTTTTCTCCTTCTTCTATACAGACATGAGTAATAGGAAGAAGATTCCTGTGATGAAGACCTCGTAGCTTACAACTTTCAGTAAGCATCATTGTCACCTGAATTTCAGAAGCTTGATCTTTACCTGTTTTTAACAAATGCTTGTTTTTCCTTATTTGGATCTTTTTCATCTACTAAAATCCCATGGAAAACACGCCCAGAAGTACCTTCTTGGAGTACATCTTTTAGAGTTATCCTCTCCCTGGATATTGCGATATCCTTCACCTTAGCTTTGGCTTTCAAAAGAGTGACACTTCTCAGGTCATTCTTCTCTATCCGCAAGGTGGGATAACCTGAGGAGCTGGCGATAGGAGTTGCATTGTTGGGTGTGTCGGTTCTCAGATACTGAGTCGTCTGGTTAGATGGCTGAGACAGCCCTTGGGAACTACTGCTGGCACTGATGCTGTCATCCAGTTCAATCCTTTTCATACGAAGAAGGTGCAAAACAGCTAATATTATTGCTACGAGAAATATTACTGCACAGCAAACCCCTACGCTGATATAAAACACACGCGTAGAAGTGGTTGGAGCCGCATGTACAGGATCATAAATAGTTCTGCTAGTGTTTTTGTCCAAGGATGACGTTTTTACTTCTTCAAGTTTTTTGTAGCACATTTTCCTTCGTTTAAAATTTAAGACTGTAAAGTTTTTTGAAGAATTTACTGTCAAGTTGAGCTGCATTAGTATCATAACCTCAGAATCTACTTTGCCAGTACAGGAAAGCTCGACCCGAAGCACTGATAAAGTGCGTGGAGCTTCCCCCTGAGCAGAAATGTTGACCTGGGGCACGTCCATAGCCAGGAAATTGTCTACTTGGAATCCCAGCTTATATTCAACCTTGGACTTTGCATGCCAAGTGAAGTGCACGAAATTTGTCTCGCTGGGTACTAACGGGTTAAAGGATAGGGCGTAGTGACTAATAAGATCATTTCTCACATAATAAAGTTCTGCAACAAAACCGATGAGCCGGCGCACCTCGTCCTCTCTCAGGCAGAGGCTCACGCCAGGCCCCGCGTACGCGGTAGGCAGCGCCGGCGGCCTCGGGGCAGGGGCGGCGGCAGGGCTCTCAGGCCGTGGGTCCACGGGAGGCGGCCCCGGCCCAGCGGCCCCGGCCGCGCCGTCCTGCGCATGGCCTCCGCCGCCGACGCCGAGGAGAAGCGTGGGCCGCCCGCCGCGCCGCCGCCGCCCACCCCCGGCCCCGAGCCCCTCACAGCCCCGAGCCGGAGGCGGCCGCCCAGCTCGTCGCGCCGCCGGCCCGTGGCAGCTTGCCGCCGCTTCAGACCGCGGGAGTGCGCCGCCGCCGCCGCCGCCGCCACGTCCTCCTCGGCCGCATCTTCCGCTGCGGGAGGCGGGCCTCCTTCCACATTTTTAACTGGAGTTCTTTTATAAAAAAGAGCTTTCCTCCCTTCCCCTCACTGCCTGCTTTTTTGAGTATGACTATGGACGCAGGGATTCCTTGTTTATTTATCAAATTATGATCCATTTCTGTCATTTGTCTTTTTGAAACCAGCTCTTGTGTTGTTTCCATATATCCCCGTTAGTTTTTAAATAGTGTCTTTATTTCTGCTACAAGATATTTTAAGCTCATATAATATATTTCCTTCTCCAGACCTGGAAGCAGCCGTTTCTCCAAGAAGTTCCCATTCCTTTTGACTGGAAATGGTATTTATTATGCCATTTCTCTTTGATACAAAGTTTTGTTTTGTTTTGTTTTTATCTTTATCTGCCTGACTCCTACATCTATCTCCAAGTTTGTTCCAAACTCGGGCAGGTGAAAAATAAGGTGTTATGTATTAAACCCTTTACCCTTCAATACCTGACCCAGTGTAATATAGAATAGGCTCACAACTTATCTTTACAGTACTATATTGATTCAACAAATATTTTTTGAATGCTTACACTGTGCTAAAGCACCCGGGATAAAATTTGAAACAAGACACACACAGTCATGGCCTTCCTGTGCTTACAGTCTAGTGGAGAAGGCAAATATGAATCAAATGATCATATAAATATTTAACTACAAACACTGTAAATCTCTAAAACTAGGCACACTGAGTTCTAGGCATACATCAAGGAGTCTGGCATATTCTGGGTTGGGAAGGGTTCCCTTAAAATAGGAACTTAGAAGGACTTCCCTGGCGGTCCAGTGGTTAAGACTCTGCACTTCCACTGCAGAGGACACAGGTTCGATCCCTGGTCGGGGAACTAAGATCCCGCATGCTGCGTGGCATGGCCGATAAATAAATAAATAAATAGGAACTGAGATCTAGGATCTGAAAAGTGGATAGGAGTTACTCAGTTCAAGGGAAAAAGGCGTGTGTGTGTGTGTGTGTGTGTGTGTGTGTGTGTGTGTTGGGGGTAGTGGTGCTGGTGGCAGAGGGTATGGGAGTAGTGAGTCTAGCAGGTTCTGAGGTAAAGAGAGGAAATTGGAATATCTGAGAAACAAGAAAAATGCTGAGGTCTTTACTGTCATAAGCTAGGGTAAGGGACTATGGGGTAGCTGGCAGGCTGGGCAGATGCTCACTCCATAGGACCCTGAGGGCACAGAAGTGAGATTGGAGTTGATAATGCTGAGAGTTTAGGAACACATAGGTACACAAAGCCAATAAACAAACATGCTCCAAGAGCCTTCAAAGGCAGTGTGGAGGTCTCTGGAGGAAGAGAAAGAGATGGATAAGAGCTGGAATTTTGTGTGGATCTTCTGCAGGGAGGAGGAAGGGATAGGTGAGAGGTTACGGGAGGGAACAGTCTGAGCACAGGGCTGACCTTCACCCTTCCCTTACTCTGAAGGATCTGCCCTTGTGCTCTCCTAAGATGTGGCACCACTGAAAACCTGGTCCCGGGCTTCCCTGGTGGCGCAGTGGTTGAGAGTACGCCTTCCAATTCAGGGGACACGGGTTCGTGCCCTGGTCCGGGAGGATCCCACATGCCGCGGAGCGGCTGGGCCCGTGAGCCATGGCCACTGGGCCTGCGCGTCCGGAGCCTGTGCCCCGCGATGGGAGAGGCCACGACAGTGAGAGGCCCGCGTACCACACACACACACACACACACACACACACAAAAACAAAACCTGGTCTGTCTCAGCCCTGTAGAGGTGGAAAATTTTAGCAGTGATAGCTGGGAGGAAGGGAGTCCAGAGAATAATCTGAATGATTCCTTAAAGCTACATACAATCTGTGAGGCATGTGGGAGTGCTCTAAAAAAAATTTTTTTTTAAGTTTTCCAACTCCTTTTACAATGCTAGCAGAACTGACACCAAATCTGATTGACATAGTAAATGCAAAGAGAAAGGAGTAACATAAAAGTTACCATCTTAACCATTTTCAAGTGTACAGTTCAAGTAGTGTTAAGTACATTCACGTTGTTGTGGAACCAATCTCCAGAATTATTTTCTTTTCTTTTTTTTCTTTTTTTTTTTTTTGCAGTAAGCGGGCCTCTCACCGTTGCGGCCTCTCCCGTTGCGGAGCACAGGCTCCGGACGCGCAGGCCCAGTGGCCATGGCTCACGGGCCCAGCCGCTCCGCGGCACGCGGGATCCTCCCGGACCAGGGCACGAACCCGCGTCCCCTGCATCGGCAGGCGGACTCTCAACCACTGCGCCACCAGGGAAGCCCTCCAGAACTATTTTCATCTTGTGAAACTGAAACTCTGTACCCATTTATCCATTGATGGACACTTGAGTGGCTCCCACCTTTTGGCTAATGTAAAGAATGCTATGAGCATGGGTGTACAAATACCTCTTTGAGTCCCTGCTTTCAGTTCTTTTGTATATATACCCAAAGGTGGAATTGCTGGATTACATGGTAATTCTATTTTTAATTTTTTGAGGAACTATTATACCAAACTTTTCTCCATTGCAACTGCAAAAGGATTTCAATTTCTCCAATTTACCAATCTTTATTGGTTCCTGTTTGGGTTTTTTTTTACATACTGGCCATCCTAATGAGTGTGCATTTATTTTTAAAGTACACATGTTTATTGTGGAAATTAGAGATACAGAAAAATATAAATGAAAGAAAAAAGTAAAAACAAAACTGTTTTTAAATGTTCCATTTTAAAACGAGAAAGCATAGGGTTGCTATGTAAACATAAAAAGAACCTTTGTTTAAAGAAATGCAAAGAGATTAATTAATAGAAGAGTGAGCAAAGGACAGGCACGGGAAGGTTGCCAGGGATGAAACAGAAGTAGCTAATATTATGTAAAAGGGTTGGTATCTGGTACTGGGGAGACGAGGGTAGGAGCCTGCCTAGTTCACTGGCTACTTCCACCTGGTGAGGACACTGTTGAAGGGGCCTCCTGCAGCTACTACAGCTGGAGGGGTGTCAAAAACACTCTGCTCTGCCCTGCACAGACTATAACCCCAACCGGTTTATCCACTGAATACAAAAAAACGGAGGCTAGACAGCCAGAGGAAACATTTCCTTCCCTAACACCAAAACAAATGATATATTTGGAATGCTCCGCAGAAAATACAGAAGAGAATCGAGCCCTTTAAAAGCTCTAAAAACACAAATGAGGTGGTCAAACTACACATTTTGTTTTAGAGATAAGAATGCTGGGAAAGAATTTTGGAAAAGCAAGAACATTAAAGCACTTTGTCCAGACTGCAATGCCAGACAATAGTTTACCCTGCACTCATTCAATTATCATGCCGATAGCGAAGCAGCTCACCGGGGGAACTCTGGAGGTGCAGCAGCTCCCACTGGAATCTGAAGCTATGTGGTGGTCTTAAAACAGGCCCCAAAATGCTTGGAAACACCTCCTGTCAAGAGGCGGCCGCTCTGTCTCCCGAATGAATCCAGTGGGCTTATGACTGTTTCAGCTGATAGAGTATGACAGAAATGATGCCATGTGATTTCTGGAGTTGGGTCCTGAAAGGCTATGCAGATTCCCCCCAGTTTTCTTGGACCACTCACTCTACAGAAGTTTCTTTACTGGGTCCTCACTCTAGAAACCCAGCCACCATGCTGTGAAAAGCCAAGCTTGGGAGAGGCCAAGTGTTGGCACCAGCTGACAGCCCAGCTGAGCCCAGCCTTGGCGTCATCTCAGCCCAGGTGCCTCACATGTGAATAAAGAAGCCTCCAGATGATTGCAGCCCTCAGCCTTTCAAGGCATTCCCAGCCTTCTGAATCTTCAGAACAAGAGGCCTCAGTCATGGAAGAGAGATGACTAGGTCCTGTCTGAGTTCCTGATCCACAGAACCTGTGGTAGTTTATATTTCAATGTCTTTGGGATCATGTGTTGTGCAACAGGAGATAACCAAACCAAATAGTTAAATTACTAGCACTACAAAGAAAGAAATTTCAACTACTGGTTAAGACTATTAATTCACCTGTGTCTAGTAGAAGAGTTAGTGGTGTTACAGGTACTTAAAAATCAAAGAACTTGGACGATTCAGCTAGCAGTCACTTTCTAGGAATGCTGTCCTCATTCCACAGATAGATTATTCTTACGGGTGAAAATCCTGGTAGGGCTGTGGAGATGGATCACTCTTGATCTTACGGCTGAGTCTCGCATCAGTGGAAATTCCCTATGTCTGTAGGGATTTTGCAATAATGTTTGATGACAAAGAGGATGTCCTGTAAGATTCCCCATGTGGGAAAAAGATGTTGTCCTAGGTGCTGTGAGCTTCCTAGACCTCAGTCTAGAGGAGAGTATGATGAGCTAGCCCCTCATTGAGGACTTACTTTCTTAAATGCAGTGGTGGACAGAGCTGGCTGGGGTCGAGGTAGAGAGCCTTTCTGCTCAGTCCCTTGGAGTCCTCTTGGGGTTTAACAGAAGACTGGAATGGCTGGTTATAGTGCTGATAAACCCTCGGAATCTATAGTACATACATAGGATGACAGATGGTCTATGAACAAACAAACTGTAGAATTACTTTGGATGTGATTATTTCTGGCTAGGGCGGGGGTGTGGGCAGTGGCAGAGGAGGGAGTGGTGATCCTGGTATACCCATTATTAAAACAGTTTCCAGTTTTGTCTGCATCTGTTATTGAACACACAGTGAATCAAACAAATATAACAAGTCAGGAGCTTCAATAAAAATTGATGGACCTTTGGAAGGATCTTAAAACGAGCTCATGACCATTACAGGATCATAGGTTAGACACTGAATCCATAGTATTTGCTAACAAATAAAATAATAATAATAATATATATACAAATATTAAGGGATTGTTATCAAAAGAATTTTCTAATAGTAAAAGCAGTATTTGGATACAAATTTAACTCTTTATTATGTAAAATTTTAAACATATGAATGAGTGGAGAGAATAGTATAGCAAACCCACAATTTCAATAATTAGCAACGTATGGCCAATGCTGCTTCATCTATAGCCCCACCCACTCTTTCCCAGCCCAGCTTATACCTGCTTCATTACCATTTCACTGGAAAACTGTAGTACTGTTTCTTAAGTTGGGGCCCCAAATAACTCACATGACGTGGACTTACCCCAGACCTGTTGCTTAGAGCCAAACCTGAGTTCAGCCAAAATCAACCCAACCAACCCACAGACCCATGAGTGGAAAAATAAATATTTGTTGTTGCAAACCACTGAGATTTTGAGGTTGTTTTGTTAAGTAGTATTATTTGTCGATAGTTACCTGAAATTTATAACAAAATGTTAACAGTGGTCTTCTTTGGGTGGAGGGGATATAAGTAGATTTTTCATTTTCCAATTGTACTTTTTGTATTTTCCACATTTTCTACTTTTAGCTTATACTATCTTTTAAATTAGACTTGGAAAAATAATATATTTGAAAAGAAGAATTAGAAGGAAAAAAAAAACAATGAAAATAATGAAGTCGTTTCTCCTTCCCAATTCTGTACTTAAACTAGAATAAACTTGTTTACTTTCCACAGTACATGCAAGGTACAATCAACTAAGCATTGAAAGTTTCACATTGTAAACGCTGTAAAAAAAAAAATGTTATGTCTTAACAACCAAATCATTACGGGCTTGTCTTGGTCCTTCTTCTTGAAGGCTTCCCTATTTAGACAGATGCACTGGCCCGTCTTTCCTCCACTGCCTCTAAACCCATAAACCGCACATTTCTGCCTTGTTCTAACAACCTTTTCCATTTGTAGAACAAGGAAAGGAGAAACTGAAGGATCAATATATTATTCAATTACCAAATAATTAGGGGTAAAGATTTGAAATGTAGCTCTTACAGTATTGAAGAATCCCACCATCTGGTTATATATAAGCCATGGTAATACTCTGCCCCATTTTCTTACCTCATGTATCAGAGTAGAAAGTTATTTATCAATACAGCCCATGTCTTTTTCCATATTATCCCACATTACCTTCGATTATTAAAAATTGTGTCATACATATGTTTGCCAGCTGGTTACGTACAGCCATAAAAACATATCCCCTACAAGGACACGTTTGAAAAAATTAGTGACAACATGAATGAGCCTGGAAGACATCACGCTAAGTGAAATAAGCCAGACTTAGAAAGACAAATACTGCATGATTCGCCGATATGAGGTACCTAAAGTAGTCAAACTCATAGAAGCAGAGAGTAGAACGGTGGTTGCCTGGGGCTGGGTGGGAGGGGAAAATGGGGAGATATTGGTCAAAGGGCACAAAGTTTCAGTTATGCAAGATGAATAAGTTCTGGATATCTAATGCACGGTGTGGTAACTGTAGTTAACGATACTGTATTATATACTTGATATTTGCTAAAAGAGTAGATCTTAAGTGTTCTTACCACAAAAAAAGCAAGAAAGCAAGAAGAAAGGAAAGAAGGAAGAAAGGAAGGAAGGAAGGAAATGGTAACTATGTGAAGTGATGAATTTGTTAATTAGATTGATTGTGGTGATCGTTTCACAATGTATTTAAAACATCAAGTTGCATACCTTAAATATATACAATTCCTATTTGTCAATAATACCTCAGTAAAGCTGGAAAAAAGAAAAGAAAAATATGCATGCATACAACAATGAATTAGGCAAAGATAAACTCATTGTAGTACAGGTCTCACACATTCCTTAAGTGTTAGAGCCTATTAAGAAATGACAAGAGGGCTTCCCTGGTGGCGCAGTGGTTGAGAGTCCGCCTGCCGATGCAGGGGACACGGGTTCGTGCCCCGGTCTGGGAAGATCCCATATGCCGCGGAGCGGCTGTGCCCATGAGCCATGACCACTGAGCCTGCGCGTCCGGAGCCTGTGCTCTGCAACGGGAGAGGCCACAACAGTGAGAGGGCTGCGTACCGCAAAAAAAAAAAAAAAAAGAAAGAAAGACTCCTGTACAAAAATGACAATGTGACTGTGAATCACAGATATTCTAAAAGTAATTGTGATATTCAGTTTGGGGATTCATGTGTTTGACCCTAGGAGGAAAGACCAAGAAGAATCTGCATAATTAGTCCATAGTAGTCAACAGTAGTCCAGAAGAAAGAAATTGGAAGTCATTGAAGTGCCGAAGGAGGCCACTAGATACGGAAACAAATCACACACCACACCACCAGCACCATCACCATCACCACCATCAGCATCACCACCAGCCAGCAGCAACAGGTGTTCCCTTCCCTCCTATAGCCAGGGACACAAAATTAGATACTACTCCTTTGAAGTAACTCTGATTCAACTAGGACAAAATATATTGCACTTTTATGCAAAAGTGCTCTCTAGTGAAAGAAATAATGGCAAACGAAATGTACTTTAAATGAGGAATTGCCTTACTAGGCTACTTTGCCTGTAGGTAGGAAATTGATTTACATTGTTAAAAATCGCAGTCTTAAAGCTTCTCTCCTGGCAACTGTGATTACTCTTACAATGGGTAGGGCAATTTCAGAAAGCATTTATCTTGATTCACTTTGCAAAATGGTACAAAGAAAGCTGGAGAGTTATACAGTACACAGGTGAGGAAAATATATGGAAAAGTACCATAATGTAAGCAATCAGTTCACAAGACACCACAGGGCTATCTACTAATGAAAATCAGAAACTGCATTGATCTGTGAATCAGTAGTCAGCCTGGAAGGCTGATTCAAAGACATCCAAGATGTGAGACCCTGAGCAGTTTATTCCAATGACATACATCAACCTTTCTGTGAGGACTAGATGTAATTTTACCTCTATATGTCAGGTATGATTCTTAGCCCCAAAACTCATGACTCCAAGAAATAGAACTGCTTCTGTTTTTTATAAGTCGAACTTAATGTCTAACCCTGACCTTTATCCTTATTTGCTTGATCCTATTTAACAGATAAAAATTTACCCTCAGTTCTTTCCACGGTTTTCTGAAGGTATGGGAAGGTGGGGTGAGGGAGCATGACTTTTGTCATCTGACCTTAGACATGGCCCTCGCGATGCCCACTGACCTTCCCTCCCTCTCCCCATGGATTCAACATCCCCTTTCTACAGCCGCAAGGTCCAGAAATCTTTACTAGGCTCTTTCTGGACCTGTCTGACCAGATGCCCCCTGCAGCCATTTCTCCCCAGAGATACTATCAAAGGAAGGTGAAGGTCCCCTCTGCTCTCAGAAGCCAAAGGTATCTCTCAGCCTCTTCAGATCCATTTCCTCCCCGTCCCTAGAAAATTAAAATACCATTACTCCCTTGAGGATTACTAAATGTAACCTAGGATGTTTTTGAGAAGAATATGTGGTACGTGTACAGTATATTATTTAACATCACAGTAGAGCTTTGGGCAGCATTACATAATCAAACACATCCATATTTCTGCAGTAAAATATGTGAATATTCACTCTGTGTGGATGAATAAAAAGATGGTCTCTCCTTGCCCAAGTCAGATTTGGCCACCAAATACATGTGCTGCAAATTTAAAACTTTGGGTTTCATAATCACAGACAAAGATTGTGGATCTGTAACTGAATTTGAGCAAGTTAGATATGAGTCTGATGTAACTCCGCTACAGTGCAATAGAAAGTCAAAAAAGGAAGGTGATGTTAAGGGCTCATAAGGTTTGTAAAGACATCACGGAGGAGAAAGCACTTGAACAAAGTCTGGATAACGTGTGGAATTTGCAAAGATCAGAAAATAAAAAGCATCCCATGTGAGGAATAGAAAGAACTTGATTATACTAAATATCATCTGTCATGAGGAAAGTGCAAACTAAAACAATACTGAGATAACACTATATACCTACTAGAATGTCTAAAATCCAAAAATCTGAAAATATCAAATTCCGATGAGAATGTGGAGCAACAGGAACTCTCATTCATTGCTGGTGGGAATGTAAAATGGTACAGCCACTTTGGAAGACATTTTGGCAGTTTTTTTACAAAGCTACACATGGTCTTACCATACAATTGTGCTCCTAGGCATTTATCCATTCGATTTGAAAGCCTATGTGCTCACAAAAAACCACATGTGAATGTTTATAGCAGCTTTAGTCATAATCCTCCCACACTGGAAGCAACCAAGATGTCCTTCAACAGGTGAATGCATAAAGAACTGTGGTACATCCGGACAATGGATCATTACTGAGCAACAGAAAGGAATAAGCTATCAAACTACACAAAGACATGGAGGTATCTTAAATGAATATTTCTGAGTGAAGCTATCTAATCCAAAAAGGCTACATACTGCATGATTCCATTCATATGACATTATGGAAAAGGCAAAACTAGAGAGATGGTAAATAGATTAGTGGATGTCAGGGGTTCAGGGTGGGGAAGGGTTGAACCGGCGAAACACAGAGGATTTTTTAGGACAGTGAAACTATCCTGTGTGACACTGTGATGGTGGATACATGGTACCACATATTTATCAAAACTCAAAGAGCTTTAAAGCACAAAGAGTCAACCTTAAAGGAGGCAAAAAAATTTTTTTAATTGTTTAGAAGGTGAGAGGTTCCCAGGATAGAAGGTAGAACGTGACAAAATAATCTATTACAAATATATGAAACAACCTCATTGAAGAGGATGAGGGGGGAAGGTGCTGATGTAAGTCATTGTGGAAATGAGTGGAGTCTGTAAATGAAAGGCAAAAGAAACTTTAGTTGATCAAGTGGGGTATGGGTTAACAGTTCTGAAACCACTATCCGTGTATACTAGGATTGAACTATTAAGTAAACACATGGCAGATGTTGGGGCAAGGTTTCTCAGAAGCAGTTACAGATAAGCAAGGAGCAAAGGCTAGAGTGATCCATTTAGTAATGGATTAGAATTGAAGATATTAGGGCTTCCCTGGTGGCGCAGTGGTTGAGAGTCTGCCTGCTGAAGCAGGGGACACGGGTTCATGCCCCGGTCCGGGAAGATCCCACATGCCGCGGAGCGGCTGGGCCCGTGAGCCATGGCCGCTGAGCCTGCGCGTCCGGAGCCTGTGCTCTGCAACGGGAGAGGCCACAACAGTGAGAGGCCTGCGTACCGCAAAAAAAAAAAAAAAAAAAAAAAAAGAATTGAAGATGTTAATATGAACTTATGCTTATCTTAATGTAGATACAGATGGTTACCTATAGAAACATTTATAGATATATGCATATGCACTGGTTAGTATACACACATATACGTCCTTGCTGTCAGGTGATAGGGTCTAGAAGCAATGACATCCCAGTAGCAGTGAGTACACCCGGTGCCAGCTCTTGGTTTCTAATACCATTCTCCAGTCAAAGGAACCAGGGCCCCTTGGAGAATTGGCTGATTCCAGGACGGGGGGCAGGAAATATGCAAGATAAGTCTGGAGCATCTTGTAGTGCCAGAAAGTAAGGAAGTAGAGATATGTCAAAGTGATACAGGAGCCACCTGGAAGAGCTCCCAGTGGTGAAAGCTGGAAGAATTTGAGCAACAAAATAAATGAGGCAGTATTAGAATTATAACCAAGAGTATAAAGTAGATATTCATGAGTCCATACTACTGTAAATAAATGAGAGAATGAATAAGTGGGACAGAATAGGTAACTGACTCAGGCAGAAGAATTCCAAATAATTTATGCAGATACTTTGCCCTCAAGGGGAGGGCAAAGTATCTGCATGAATTATTTGGAATTTATGTATGTATGACTACATAGTCACTCCCTTCCAAAGAATAAAGTATAAAAGGAGAAAAAAAGAGTAACATTACCTCACCCAGGTGATCAGGGTTAACATCAACAGTGAAAAGTCATGGTGATAGTATGTACCCTTGATATGATATAAGAATGATACTTTATCTCTATTGTCTTCCTCCTAAAACCTAACAACACATGTAATCATGAGAAAAACATTAGACAAATTCCAAAAGAGGCACATTCTACAAAATACCTGACCAGTACTCCTCAAAACTGTCAATGTCATCAAAAACAAGGAAAGCCTGGGAAACTATGACAGCTAAGAGGAGCCTAAGGAGACATGACAACTGAATGCAGTGGTATCTTGGATGGGATCCTGGAACAGAAAAGAGCATTAGGTTAAAAACTAAAGAAATCTGTCTAAATAAAGTATGGACTTTAGTTAATAGTAATGTATCAGTATTGGCTCATTAATTGTAACAAATGTACCGTACTTATATATAAGATTTTTTTTTGATGTGGACCATTTTTAAAATCTTTATTGAATTTGTTACAATATTGATTCATTTTATGTTTTGGTTTTTTGGCCGCAAGGTATGTGGGATCTTAGCTCCCTGACCAGGGATCACACCAACACCCCCTGCATTGGAAGGCGAAGTCTTAACTACTGGACGGCCAGGGAAGTCCCTATAGGATGTTAATAATAGGGAAAACTGGGTAAGCATTTATGGGATTCTCTGTACCATGTAATTTTTCTGTAAATCTAAAACTATTGTGAAGTTTATTTTAAAAAAGAACCTAAGTCCTGCACATCCCAGATTTTGAGGCTTTCATCACTTTGCTTTTCTCATTACCGTCATCTATTGTCTTCTTGGCCATATACCCCTCCCTATTCAGAGCACTTTGTCACCTGGCTAATCTTTATTCCAAGATTCTTCATCATCTCTTTTTTAAAATTTATTTATTTTTCTTTTATTTTTTTGGCTGCATCAGGTCTTAGTCATGGCACACAGGGTCTTCCTTGAGGCGCACGGGATCTTTCATTGTGGCACACGGCCTTCTCTCTAGTTGTGGTGTGCGGGGTCCAGAGCGCGTGAGCTCTGTAGTTTGCAGCACTCGGGCTCTCTCGTTGAGGCGCACAAGCTCAGTAGTTGTGGCGCGGGCTCAATTGCCCCATGGCATGTGGGACCTTAGTTCCCTGATGGGGGATCAAACCTGCATCCCCTGCATTGGAAGGCGGGTTCTTCACCACTGGTCTACCAGGGAAGTCTCCCAAGATTCTTCATCATCGTGAGGCTCTTCAACATTCACATGGACAACCCATCCAGCCCATGCCTACCACTTCCTCATCTGTTCAATTCCAATAACCAGCATACAGTTTCTATGTCAGTCTCTCACTTCCAGAGCCATACAGTGTTACCTCCACACTTTGAATTTCTGACCACAGCCTACATCCCTCGCCCATTCACCTTCTTCTTCCATAGCCATAGTTATAATCTCTGGTTTTAGCTTGACGTAGAGTCACCTAAAATAAAAACTACACTTCCCGGATTACTTTCTGCTACATGTGACCCATATGACTAAATTCTGGCCAATCAGTTACCACTTTTGTTATTTGTCCTTAAATGGAGAGATCAAGTTCTTCTCTTACCCTCTTCCTCTCTCATGCTGGCTGAAATGTGTATATAACGGCTGGAGTTCCAACACCCATTTTGGATCATGAGATAACTATGGAATGGAAGCCACATATAGCAGAGTCATCAGATAGAATGTTCCTGGGTCTTTGATACTATAATGTAACCAACTCAGCTCTGACTGCACATCTCTGGAACTTTACATGAGAAAGAATTTCTATCTTGTTTAAGTAACTGTTATTTTGGGTTTTCATCGTTCCTAGTTGAACTTACAAATCAGTTCACTCCCTTATTCCATCAACCCCTCCTTGCCCTACAGCACAATGGTTCAGAGTAAGAGCTCTGAAATCAAACAGATTTGGTTTCACACCAGCTCTACCACTTCATAACTGCATGATCTTGGGCAAGTTACTTAAATGCTATCAGCATCAATTTCCTTACCTGTATCTTCCTTATTGTACCTATCTTATAGGGATATTGTGAGGATTTCACCTCATGAGACACATAAGGAGCTTCGTAAGCACCACTGTCCTTTGAGAATCTTGGTTTCAGCTCCCATAATGCATCACTTTGTCTGCTCTTACTGGCATTCTCAACATCCTCCCTTCCTTGTCCTGCTGCATCTTTCTTGCAAATCCCCACCTTGGTCAGTGCAAGTCTTCTCAGTGCCCACACGATTGTGGGCTAACACGGTTATGCACATCGAGACCACTACAGATGTATGGTCTCCAGACTCAGCAGGGCTCTATTGGAGGCTGGGAAATATTTGACATCTGTGGCTGTGGCCAGGCACATCCATTCCCCACTGTATTTATGCAGATGGCTCCTCAAGCCATCCCTAGAGGAAATAAACATGTTTATGCATCTTCTTCTTTAAAGAAAATTTCCCTCAATCCCTCATTTCTTTACCTACTACCCTTTATCCTCTCCTCATCCTAGCTCCTTGAAAGAACAGTCATCACACTACCGCCTGAGGAAAAGGAGAAGATTTGATGGAGGGATATCCCTCAAACTCAACATGGCCAAAACAACTCACCATGTGTTCCTTCTTCCTGAATCCCAGTCAATCCTGGTCCTGGGCCTGCACTCTTGAAGCTGAAACACTGGGTTCACCTTACACATTTCCTTCAAGTTCATGCAGGCCATTTCTTTCCCTTTCTTGCCTGGAATTATCTTTTGGGCACACTCTTGTCTTCATTTTCTGTCTAACAAACAGGCCCTCACCTTTCATGAGTCATATGATACTACCAATTCTTTCAAGGCTTTTCTGAAGTCCTGACGTCAGCCAGGGAGAACTGTCTCTCCTTTGTGTCCCTACATTATGCAGATTAAAAACCACCACTTTTGCAGCTGGATCACTTGACTTGTTTACATGTTTGTCTCCCTCTATCCAAGTGTAAACCTCTGTGGGGATTGCTATTATTTGACTTGTTTTTTATGCTCAGTGTCCAGCACAAAACCTGTTACATACTAGGTATTTAACAAACTGTTGGGACTTCCCTGGTGGTGCAGTGGTTAAGAATCTGCCTGCCAATGCAGGGGACACAGGTTCAAGCCCTGGTCCGGGAAGATCCTACATGCCGTGGAGCAACTAAGCCCATGTGCCACAACTACTGAGCCTGTGCTCTAGAGCCCGTGAGCCACAACTACTGAGCCCGCATGCCACAACTACTGAAACCCTCACACCTAGAGCCCGTGCTCTGCAACGAGACGCCACCACAACGAGAAGCCCGCACACCACAACGAAGAGTAGCCCCCGCTCGCCACAGCTAGAGAAAGCCCGCACGCAGCAACGAAGACCAAACACAGTCAAAATTAAATAAATAAATTTATTTTAAAAAAACCTGTTGTTGAATGAATGAATAAGTCAGTAAAAAGTGAGCAGAGGAAGAGAACCTGTAACAATAGCAAACACCTATTTGGTGTTTCGTGCATTCATTCAATACCAATTTTTTGAGTTCCTGGAATATGCCAGCCGTTGTTTTAGGCACTTGCAGTGAATAAAACGGACAAAAATGTCTACCCACAAGGAGGTTATTTTCTAATGAGAAAGACAGTCAATAAATAATATAAATAATAACTAAGCACACTGTATAGCATGTTAGAAGGTAATAAGAGCTGTATGGAAAAAAAGAGAGAGCAAGGCAAAGAGGGGTGCCAGTTGCAATAGTAAACAGGGCAGGCAGGGCCTGCCTCATTGAGAAAGCAAGATCTGAGCAAAGATTGGAGGGAAATGAGGGGTTTAGCCAAGGGCAAGAGCCCCCGAGGCAGAGGCAAAAGCTAAACCTTGAGGCCTAAGATGGGAATGTGCCTCATACAGTCTAGTGAACACAAGGAGGCCAGTGTGGCTGGGCCACAGGGAGCCAAGTGGGAGATGAGGACTGAGGGGCAATGGCAGGGGAGACAGACGATGGAAGGCCTTGTAGCCCACTGTAGAGACTTCAGCTTTTTCTCTGGGTGAAATCACATGCCATTGGTGGGTTTTGAGTATAAGTGTGACATGATCACTTTATGTTAAGAGATGACTTTGGGTGCTCTGTGGACAATGCCTTGTAGAGAGGCAAGGGCAGAAGCAGTGAGTTAGAGAGGAAGCTATTTCAGAAATCCAGGCCGACATGATGAGGGCCCAGAAGTGGTCAAATTCTGGTGATACTTTAAGAGGAAGCCTTTGATGTTGAGTGAGAAAGAGGAGTTGAGGATGACTCAGGTTTTTGGCCTGAACCAGCAGGAAGGCACGGCCCTAAAAGTTTTCCCTCTATTAACTCATCTAATCTCCACAATGAACTGATGAGGGAAGTAGTGCCAGGGTTCCTACTTTCAGTGGGGACACTAAGATAGAGAGGTCGTCCGGGTCACACAGTTCATAAGTGACAGAGCCAGGTTCTGACCAGGTGGCTGGTTCCAGAGTCGGTGCTCTCAGCCACTGCACCAAGCTCCCCTCCATGAAAGCAGCCTAGTTGGATACAAGGTTCTTATAGTCCGTGAAAATGCAAAAAGACCAAGGATAATTCTCTCATCTGGGCAAAACTATTTGGGCCTGAAGTAGGATATTTGGCACAATAAAAAGAAAGAAAGGAAAAGATTCATGGGCACGATAACACAAAGCAAGCGGAAGACACGCTGACCAAGATTCGTGCGGCTTTTAAGATAGAAGGCAGCAGGTCTGTGCTCACGGCCTTCACATTCAGGTAGTCAGATGCTTACATCATGCCTACTGAAGTTGTAAGTACTAAGCACAGAATGTCCCTTTGGGCAGCCTGGGCACTTGAAGCCAATACAACCTTGTACCAAGCCTTCTCTCTTAGTAACCACACTGTTCCCTAAATTAACTGAATCCTGTCGGCTTTAGAATATACACAAGGTACAGCAATATTTTCAAAATGCTGCAGCTTAAATATAGGAACAAATGCTCTTTTAGATGATAAGGGTGTTGCAGTTTGTAAAGATGGTTGGGCCATATGTGCAAGTACAGCCTCACCTGATACCAGCTGTCAGTGAAAGCCATGACCACACCCGGGTAGCCACATAAAAGTAAGAGCCCTCTGGTCTTCTCTCTGGGGCAGGCTGGTGTTACAGGACCTGTTGTGAGCCTGCTGCATTGTGATTGCATCTGCTGGAAACGTCTAGAAAAACTTTTGTCCCCACCTCCTCCCCAATCAACACATATACTTACGTCCTGAAGTGGAGGTACCAAAACCCTTGGTCTCTTTTGGGTAAGGATCCACCTTCTTTTCCTCCCCACTCAAGTCTGGTAAATCTGTATTCTTTGTGCTTATGTTATTTCATATTTTCACCAGTTACTACAGAAGGCTTTTAAATACATGATCTCATTTAAACCATACAACAATCCAGCCAGGAGAACTTGTACTATTATCCTCGTTTTACAGATGAAGAAACAAGCTGAGAGAGGTTAACTGGCTTGTTCAAGGTCGCTTGGCATCTAATATCCATGCCTCACAGCTTCAGATTCAACCTCCTTTCCACACTCCCACACTGCTTCTCTGAACTGTGCAGCACATCTCATCCTTGGTCAATCAGTCGCCAGATTCAACTCTCCCACCAGAAGCTCTCTCACATCAGCCTCTTTCTTTCCAGTCACACATTCCAGCTCTCTTCCCCTCACCCTAATCAACTAATTTATCTCTGCCTTTAGTGTCTCAGGCCTCCACCCCACCCTACCAGGTGACTCTTCTTAAGGTACCACTTTGGTCATACCTCTCCTCTCCCCCAAATCCTTGGATGCTCCTATTTGCCTGAGGCATCAAGGGCGGATGCTGCAGCAGCACATCTCCAGTGTCAGAGCCCTCCTCCCTACTGGCCTCATCTCTCTGTGACACCTACAGGTGCCTCGCTCAATCTGGTCTGTTGGCCATTCCCTACACTTTCCTAATGCTTTCCTTCCCCTGGGCCTTGAGTTGTTATTTCTTTTCACTTAGAACACCTTGCCCACTAACCCACTCCCCATTTTGACAACCTGTACATCTTAAATACATGACCCAAATTTAAATACCTTCATGGAGCCTACCTGCTTGCTAAGTGCCACGACTTTCAATCATACGGCAACAGTCATATACTTCCCTGTAACATAATCTCCTCTGCCAGCCTGCAAGCTCCAGGAGGTCCCAACTATGCGGGAGGCATCTTTGTATTTTGTATCACTCTAATGTCTAGCACAGGGCTCTGAACATAACAAGTGTACAACGAATGTGTAAAATGATTTGGTTAAACGAATATTCATATTAAAAACCATCCATCCACGCAAACACATGCAGTTAGATTCCAAAATGAAAGACACACACATGTGCATGTGATACCACAAATTTATTATAATACACACACCAAAAACCAAACCCAAACTTTGACAGTATCCACAGAGTTTTCCACAGTCGTTAAAAGTAGTTAACAGAGATAAGGGATAATTGAAGAAATGTAACATCATAATCTTATAATTTATGTAACAATGTAGTCTGCTCAGTTAAGAATTCTACTCAGTTAAGACTGTAAAATGGCAATGTCCCACAGATATTTAAAATTTTACATTTGCATTTATTTGTAATATAGATATAGGTTCTAAAGGATTCATAGAGCTTTATGTCATAAGCCAGATTTTGCAGCTGGCCTTTTGGCCTTTTTATTTGTTAGGTAAGCAAACCCAGAGGCAAGGAAGTCCTGGAAAGTGGGATGAAACTCCAGCAGAAACTCTATGTGACCCACAGAGCTGTTTAATAAAACAAGGCCCATCCAATCCTACATCCAGTGATACCCATTCTAATCTGCTGCTGTTCATACGGAGGTTACCTCTGCCAGCTGTGATTTCTTTTCATGTAACATTCTAGCTCTCCACTCCTATTCATATAATGTAGAATGTGATTCTGTCACATGTTGCTGTTAGTTCACAGGCACAGCAAACATTTTAAAGACTACACGGAGACAAGGAGGGGTTGTACAGTGCAGGGCAGAAAGTATGCAAGAGAAGAAACAAACTCTCCTGTTTTCTCTTCGTTTAGTTTTGCTTCCTTTTGGTCTTTACCCTACTGGGGTCTTTGGGAATTGTGTGTATGTGTAACAGCATCTACCGTACCTCCTCATTTTAGCACTGGTTGGATTTGAAGAGAAAAACAGGAAAACACTTAAGGAACCCTGAGACTCTCACAGAGAAATAAATTAGAGCTGCTGTTTCTTTTAGCTTTGCTCTCCTGTTCTTTACTATTTATTAAAAAAAAATGAAATCTCCCCTTTTATCAACCCTCAAATTCTCATATTGTAAGCGAGTGAAGTCACTAAAGGCAAATAACCTTACTAATTTGCTGAGTGTGAAGAGAAAAGGCCATGGTACAGATTAATGGATTAGGAGGGAGACACCTACCTCTAGGAGTTTACAGTTGGTAAAAACTCAGCCTTTATTGTACAATAAGTATCACTGTGTGTTACACAATTACTGGGGTACTAATTGCTTACAGTCATACAAGCATAAGCAATCCTTCAAAATCAAGTAAAATAGAACAAGAAAAAAAAACACTGTGGAAAAATTCAGAAATGTCCAAATATTGCTGTTTCTTGGGCAAAACTCTACTGATCAGTAGTTGGGTTCTCCAACAAGAAAATACGACTTTTAGAAAGTAGCAATTTTAAAGAAATGAGAGCTATGCAAAATGAATTTCAGTCCCTCATTATATAGTTTATAAGGTTGAAAAAAAGAATTCCAGGCTGTTAATTAATTCATAATTCTGGAAAATATTTTTCCATGCAGTGAATCTATAACAATAACTATTATACAGTCTCTCTCTTGCTCTCTCTCATTATGAGAGAGACCCTTGTCACCAAATCTTGCCTGGATAATCTCTGTGCCACCATTTGCTTCCAGTTGCTTCACAAGCCACCCTTAACCCATCCCTGGGTGGTCTAAAATCATTTAGTGTGTGCCAGTGATATGAACATTTACACATCTAACCAATATATATTTAACCAAGATAATCCTTTAAACCATGATGTGAGAAAGTGACATGACAACACCACAGACAACTATTTTTTCCATTGATAAATTCACCTCTTTCCCGAAATATACAAAGTTCATTGCAAAACGGTGATAGCAAAGTGTTCATTAAGCCATCAGAACAAATCACCTTGTTTTCAAAATAATAACTTAACCTTAGTTTCAAGTGCATCAATGTATTACCCTAAAGGATTGTCACTTTTAAACAGTTTACACAACAAAAGCGTTGTGAGGAAGTCTTACAAGCAAAACTGGTGCCGGCTACTCAAAAGATCCATTAAAAATTACCATTAGTGATTTTAAATGATAACTGATCAAAAATACACTGAACGTTCGCCCTATTAGCTCTTTAGAATGGGAATTTAAGTTTAGAGTAAATACAGTGTCTTCTGAATATAGTCAACAAGCAACAAAGCCAGAGCCCACAGTTAAAGGTTTCCAGACCCGGCAGAAGGAATCTACTGTACGGCATGGATCTCTGTCCGTGCTCAAAATATCTAACGATATTTTTCATCTATACTGGACTTCTTTGAAGAGTACTCTACTGTTTCACATCCTTCTTTCAAGCTAACAAAATGTGTTAAATAAAACCTTTAGATTAGGTTTAAAAGCAGCTGAAAAACTGGCTGCTTTAGGCTCTAATTATCAGAAGACTGTTATCTGGGAGCTTTGGGCTCTCAAATATCAGAAACCCCAATAACTTATCATAAAAATACAAGCTCTTAGTTTTGAAAAATATACAAAATGCACTGCACATGGAAATATCTCTTGATTGTCAAGGAAGACAAGGTATCAGTCTTATTCATAGATTTATGCTGTGCTTGAATTTCAGTGATCTTTGTTTTTGCAGATTCCATTTTTCACTGTTTTGGGTAGCCTCTGACCTTTGGTGTAAGCACGGTACCAAAAATGGAGAAAGAGCAGCAGAAAGATGCACCCGTAACTCATAATGATGTACAGAAAGACTGGAAACTGGTACTTGCAATCCTCCATGAAAAAAAACTGGCCTATGTGTATAGTGACAATAACGAACTGGACCTAACAGACGGAAGAATGAAAAGTATTGTTTAGCTACGAAGAGTCACAATGGAGCAATTATTTAATGCATTCTTTGTCTGCTTATGTTTAAACACTCTCCAACCACATCCAGGCTACTGTTGGACAGGGAATTTTATCTTTCAATCTAGCCTCTATGGGAATGACAGTGGGTGGAACAATGTCAAAATGCAGATGGGAATTTGGAACTACTATTCAGTCCTGCCAAAGTGCACAGCTCCAGGGGGAGCTATGTAAATGTCCCTGGAGCAGGGCAGTGCAGCAGCCCTTTCACACTCAGAGAACCATCAGTCTCTGACTTGAGTCCTTGACCGATGAAATGCATACAGGACCACTACCTTATGGCCTAATTTTCTAGGGCAGTTTGATTTCAAACATTCTGTCCTGTTGGTAGACTGGATATTTCCATTGGTGGGGAGGGGAATAAAAACATTCTAATTAGAGCCCCGCTTATTTTGTAGGAGCCAAAGCATCGCTAAGTCCTCATATCTGCCACCGGTCCTCCACCGTCATAGATAAAAAATACATCCTATCTGCCAACTGCAGCAGAGAATCTGCAAGGAGTGAGAGGGCATTGGTGACCCTCCTAGCGATGCCCAAGGGCTCTGTGTTCTAGAACATTCTACACAGTCTTAAAAGGGACATGTTTTGGGCTAACATCCAGATTTTTTGGATATATTTTTTCTCATGATTAAAAGGCAACATGCGTTCTGTGGAAATTTTGGAAAATAAAAATCTATACATAAAAATAAATAATGATTACCCACAATGTATCCTGTTATAACCATAGTTAAGATTTTCACATTGTTCCTGTTATAATCATCAGCTTTCCTTGCATTATCTTTTTTTTTTTTTTGTGGTACGTGGGCCTCTCACTGTTGTGGCCTCTCCCGTTGCAGAGCACAGGCTCCGGACGCGCAGGCTCAGCGGCCATGGCTCACGGGCCCAGCTGCTCCACAGCATGTGGGATCTTCCCGGACCGGGGCACGAACCTGTGTTCCCTGCATTGGCGGGTGGACTCTCAACCACTGCACCACCAGGGAAGCCCTCCTTGCATTATCTTAAGGAACTTTTAGAACATTCCTGTGCGGTAGATACAATTATTCCTCTCATTTTGCAGACGAGAAAATGAAACCTTAGAAAGTGTAAGCAGCATCCTCAACATTCTATGCAGGTGTGTTTGTGTAAATATTATCAACATATTTGAAAAAATAATGAACAACATGTATTCTTTTTGCTATATAAGTATTTTTCCACATTATTAAAAAGTTTCTACAACATTTAAGAGTATGTTAAGTGAAAAAAAAGCCTGATACAAAATTCTGTATGCAGGGTTTCCCTGGTGGCGCAGTGGTTAAGAATCTGCCTGCCAATGTAGGGAACAGGGTTCGAGCCCTGGTCTGGGAAGATCCCACATGCCGCGGAGCAACTAAGCCCGTGAGGCACAACTACTGAGCCTGCGCCTCTAGAGCCTGTGCTCCGCAACGAGAGAAGCCACTACAATGAGAAGCCCGCGCACCGCGATGAAGAGTAGCCCCCACTCGCTGCAACTAGAGAAAGCCCGCGCACAGAAACGAAAACCCGACACAGCCAAAAATAAATTAATTAATTAAAAAAAATTCTATATGCAGTATAGATGTTCTAATTTCTCTGCAATGAGGACGTATTACTTTACAATCATAAAAAATGCTTAAAAAGAAAGGATTTGTGAATAATTTTCATGACTTTGTAATATTCCCAAGCAGGAATTAGAATAATTTACTTCTTCATTTCCTTATGGTTAGTTATTTAGGGTGTTGTCACTTTTGTCAATATGTATATTACACCACCATTCTACACCTTTAATTCCCACAGTACTTTTACTAGTTGGAGGGAAAATAGACTTATAAATGTTAGGACTAGATAGGCAGGCACACAGAAAGGCTCATAATCCTCTCAAAGTTACATTCCCTCAAGGTCATTTAGATCTAGAATATGGAATGTCTAACTTCTAATTTAATATTATGTATAATGAGGTTCACATAATTTTGAACATAAATATTTTTATTTTATATAAATGCATAAAATAGTATAAAGATACCCACGCTAGTTTAATTGTCTGAGCCTCTTGGCTACCAAATAGGCTTTGCTTTCAATAAAGTTCCTGAGAAAAGTTCACATAACAAAGAAAGGACAATGATGGGATGCCATAAGAGGCCAGACAATTTATATCCCTGTGTCTTGTAAACTTTGCTCTTTAGTTAGTATCCTCATTCGTAAGGAAGACAAGGGACTCCAGTTTAGTTTCATATCTGGTTTTAAAGAAAATTAATTACTCACAAGCTGTAATGATGTCAAATACTTTTTCCACCACAAATACTTCTGGTAGGCTGGTCCCAATGCACACAGTCCATAGTAGGAATACATGACTACATGTACGGCTGTATTTAGAAAGGCATGGAATGTTCCCAAACCACCTGGAAAAAAATATTGTAAAATAGGGGCACTGTTCCTTAAAATGAGACATATTTGTGTCTGAACTGAAATTTTAGTATAATTATTTCTTTAATTTTATTAGGAAGAAAACTATATATGAAATATCTCTATTGTTAAATAGCTATAAAATTAGAGGGAGCTGGATAATACATCCAGTTAGTAAAACTAAAATACAAATCTTGTAAAATAAATTAGCATGACTTTATTCTGTGATATCTTAACCTTAAAACAGTCTTATGATTTGGTTACTTTAACAAACTAAGTTGACTTCTTTTTAAATATAATATATTGCTAAGTAATAGTAATCAAATTCATTTTTAGTGAGAATTAACATATATAAAGCACACAAAGTACACCAATCTTAAGTGTACAACTTGATGATTTTTTACATATGTATACACCTGTTACCACCACCAAATTCAAGATATAGAACATTGCTGATGCCACATAAAGTTCCCATGTGCCCCTTCCAAGGACATACTCCTCCCAATGTAACTTTTATTCTGACTTCCATCATCAACTATTAGTTTTGCCTGTTACAAAACTTCATATAAATAGAATTACACAGGATGTATTCTTTGTGGCTACCTTCTTTCAATCAACATACTGTTTTTAAGATTCAACCATGTGATTGCCTTTTTATTGCTGTGTAGTATTATGTGATATGAATGCATCACAATGTATCCATCCTCCCATTAAAAGACATTTGAGTTATCTTCAATTTGGGTTACTATGAATAAAGCCACTAAGAATATTATTTTACATAACATTGTGTGGAATCAAATTAACTTTTTCCATTCTCAATAGTTTTCCATCAATACTTTTAGTGCCACAATTTTTTTCTTTTTTTTTTGCCGTACTGCGTGGCATGCGGAACTTCCCTGACCAAGGATCAAACCCGTTCCCCTGCAGTATGCAGTGGAAGCATGGAGTCTTAACCACTGAACCACCAGGGAAGTCCAAGTGCCACAAAATTTTGGCAGTAAAACCACTGGCTTTCATTACCAAGCTGTGCTAAGTTTGCTTTAATCAATCATTGTTTTTCCAAAATAAACATTTATTAATTGTTAAATCATCTTTCCTTACTGCTTCTATTTGACTATTATCAATTGTGCCTTCCTATCCTGGTTTTCCTCTTCTGATCTCACCACATCTCCCACTGATCACTTTCAATTTAGAATAGAAGAAAAGGACCCTGGGGGGAATATAAGCAAAGATTGTTACAATTGTGTTTAGCTGGATCAGTAGTACAGTGGAAGAGGTAACAGAGTGTTCAGTTGATGGTAGGGAAAAAAACCAAAACTCTTCCCTAGTGTCTCTTTCCTAAGATGCACAATCTTGAAGAATCTTCATTCTTTATGCACAGCCTGATTCAGCTTAGTAATGCTGACCTAGAATTTAAATTTTTCTCCAAAATATGCTATTTTATTTATTCTAATATTCTTTAATTTCAGAAATTAAGCAAAACCTCACAGATTTGCCTATGTTAGAGGAAGGACTGAATCCATGAACACTATGAGTTATAGAAAGTTTAAAGCAAAATACAAATTTATTACTTCAACCACAATCTTCTAAGGAGAAATGTCATAAAAATTGTTTCATGGAAGAAATAATTATTTTTTTAAAAAATCATTCATAATTGCAGCAATGCTAGATTCTTCTAAATACTACCACTGCCAAAGTACACCCTTAAAATACCTGTTTTAAATAATTACTTTTAAGTAGTTTAAATATTCCCCTAAAGTCTCTTTTATGCTATACTGTGCTTCATAAACTTTCCTAAGTAAATCAAATTTCAGCTAATCCTGTAATTATCACAAATTTCAAGTCAGAAGAAACTGAATTAATGAAGCTTATTAACAACCTCCCAGCTTTTATTATTTACATTTGGACTAGTCTTATTTCCCAAAAGAAACTTGAATAAATAAATTAGTATGGTATGAAAACACCTTTTCTAGGCTAATTTAAAAATAGAATAGATTAGGAGTCAAGCTGCTTAACATGGGGACAAGCCAAATACCTCTCAAGTCCATTTGTCTCACCATTACATATACACAGGAAATCTATTTCATGCTTGATAATGAACTACATTAGACTGAGCCTTTCTCACTAAGACACCTCTCCCATTTTTTGGTCAAGGGTTCTATCTTCCACTCAGAAACTTTCACCATTTAAATGTCCTAAAATGAGGCTCCTACGGACAGGAATTTAACAAAGCACTCGTGTAGCTAAGAGTGTTCAGTAAGGGTTACTGATCAAAATAAGCTATCAAATCAAATTAACTTGCTTATTTTCTCTAGTAATGATTATTTTCTGATAAGTTATTTTAATGTTTGTTCACAGAACAATCACATTTTAATTAGTAATGCTTTTCATATCTTCTTTGGAAGGCTTTTCTAATGAAGTATTTTCTAAGCTTGTTTTCTTCTTCATAATAGTTCTGAAAAGCAAACATCTCAGGATGAATTATAATTAGTACCATCACATTTTACTCCTTTGCTTTGGAAAAAAATAAAGGAGCCACCTGGGTAATTATCACAACTCTCCATATCTCTGGGAAGGAGTATATACATAATTAATATAAAAACCTGCCTCAGAAATATTTTCATCACGTTCAAAAGAAAAGGTGGATTGCTATTATCCCAGGGAGGAGTACCACAGGCAAACAGGAAATTAAATACTAGATAGAGATCAGCTGTGCTCAAGTTTTTGAAAGGACAGTTTAAACTGGACAGTTTTATTCTAGGAATGAAAGCCAATGCCACACCACACTTCTGGGAATACCTCAGCTCTTGTTGCTGTGCTTGTCACTGAATAGATACCAGGTGTGCTGTACAAGGGTTTACTAGGTTCCACACATGAGACTGAGCAGAAGTGCCAACTCATGGAACATATGAGAGAGAAGAAAACATTATTTTCTACCACTTACATTTTGTAAAGCCGACGGGGAATTGAGGTGTGGACAATGAATCCACTACAAAGTGCTTAATGTACATGGTAACATTGAAAAATTGAGGAATATTATATGTTTAAATGTTCATTATTGAAAGCATTGCTTGTTTTTTAAATGGAAACCAGACTATCAATGGACTCAAAGAGAGAAACTAGAAAAATGCTCAACTCTATTCTTCAAATAAAATTTATTTTTTCCCATTATAGAACCAACAGATATTCAAACTAGAAAAATTAGAAAATGCAGAGATGGATAAAGAAGGAGAGGGAGACCACTTTTGTGTCGATTTCTCTAAATCACTGTTTTTGGAGTATTGTCTTCCTATATATTTTTAATCTATATTTATTTTTCAGTGTTGTAATAGAATAATCTGGTCTCAGGGAAGAAATCTGAATAAGTTCGTTCTAAGGGTGTGAAAACACCTTGTCTAGCATACTTTAAAAACAGAATAGTAAGAATAGCCATCTATTTCTGATAATTTAGGAGCCAAGCTTCTTAACAAAAGTTTGAGCTAAATGTCTTTCAATATCATTTGCATTTCACAACTATAAACACAAGACATCATAACCATTCTATTACTGGATGTTTAGGTATTTTCTCATTTTCACCAAAAAAAATAGTGTTAAGAAATACCACTGTAGAAAGAACTGAGAGGCACAATATACACGTGAGAGAAAATAAAAACACAGAAAGCAAAGAAAAATAATGGAGATTAAATAATATAACTACCTTCAATTTGTAAAATGGACACAGATGAGACTATCTTGTTATAATGTGAGTTAAATTTTTAAATTAACACATATACATTATAAGAAAAACAACTACATTTCCTTTAAAAAAAATCCTCAACAGATAAATGCCAATTTGGGGCAAGGAGCTACTTTACATGCTGGAAAATCTGATGCCCTTAGGCCAAGGTAGGGACAGCCCTTCCAGCTCCCCTAGGTTCTGCCATCTTCTTCTAGCCACTGGCTTATCCATGTCCCCTCATGCTCTGAGACATGCAGAATTTTTCCCCATGCCTAGAGAGTCTAAAACTCAAACAAGAGTTCCTCAATTGTGGTTTCTCTTTCCTTTTAGTCTTACCAAGTCAGAATACCCAATAGAGGTGAGCTCTTCACGGAAATGTTAAAGCTTTGTCTAGTATGAGCTGCAGGCTTACATGAAGACTTCTTAAATTGAAGAAACTAGCATACATAAATACCCCAAACAATTTTTGCTAGTAAGACTATATCCTTCAGGATATCACTTATTTAAAAATTTATGATAGGTAAAATTACTTACCTTTCTGTTTTCTCATATTCTAGATGTTCAGAAGCATAAAATCAAAACCAACTAAAGAACCTGTTTGCCAAGCTTTTGAGTTAAACTATTTTTGACCTAAAAAACAATATCAAAACATCCTTTACTATGGTAGGATGTTTAGGGAAGGTGGGAAACTGCAATTTGACACATCTTTACAGAGTTGTTAGGGATTGGGATGTGTATCAGTTTTTGGAAATTTGAAAGCAAAGAAGACATGGAACTTGAGATAAACATTCTAACTTCCTGGAAATACAAGGAATAAGTTATCTAGCTATATTCCTATAAAACCAAGGATTTTGTCATTTTATTTGTTTGTTAATTATTTATTTAGAAATAGTTATAGAACTATATAGGACAAGAATAAAATCCAAACAAAACAACTAAAGGATATGTGTAGAAGACTATACCCAAAGGTCTTACATATTAAAGAGTATTGGGGGGTGGAGGGGAGATCTAGTTAGGAGTCCTATGTTTATGTTTCAGATAATTAATGAAAGTCAGAAGTTTGATCAAAGTGATTCTTTGATGTTTTGAGATTCTTTTAAATCACATTTAAGGACAGGATTTATGCTTATAGCATACAGAAACGTAATCAATTGTAACACATGATCCCAACTCTCCCTTGGCTACCTGCGGCAAATTTGACTCCAAACCACCAGGTCCATGGCATGATGGTATGATGGAAGACATGCAGGAAAGTCACTTGACTATTTTTCTTACGCAGAACAAAAAAGATCTGAAATAATTTAAAGAAAATCAAGTTCATATAAAATCATGCAATAATTTATCTAGTGTTACAAAACTATTGGCAAAGTGCAAACTATTCCACGTTGTAATGTGCTTTGAAAGAGTTGCCTTACAGAATGCCTGTAGAAGCAGCTGATTCTCCAAGAGGCAGCTCAAAAGCTAATAAGTATGAGAGAACTTAGGTACGATGCCTAGTCATGCAAGAATCAATAAAAAGGTGAAAAGATATTGAATGAAGATTTAATAATCAAAGATATAAAGTGAAGAATATGACCAAAAATTACTGAAAAAACGTTACTGGTTTAAAAAAAAAAACCCACGTGGATTTTGAAATATATGGGGAAGCAGAGACTTTTAAGTCCTAGGACTGAATTTCTACACTGCTCCCTAACTAACACATCCTACCAAGTTAGATAAGGGATTAAGCAAACTAAAAGAGGACTTGTAGCAAGTCTGAAGCTAGCAAATTATTATTAAAGAAAGAGGAAAAGGGAAATACTTGAAGAGTTAATTGGGGAAGTAGGGTGGAAAAGAAAGCAAAGCAGCTTAGGAAAAATGAGAAAGGCAACAGAGGCACCATCCAGATTGAATGTCTCCAGTGGTTTACAGAAACGACAAACAAAGAGGTAGAAGAGGAAGGCTTTGTGGAGGGGGGGGTTCAAAAACATATTCAAAAGCAGAATTAAATGTTCAAAAATATTCAAAATGCAGAAGACCAGTGATGAGTTAGACTTCTAGTACAGGACTAAACAGAGTAGCAGAAACAAAAGCGTTCCTAAGAGTAGTTGAGAAATGTGGTTCAGGGAAGAACACAGAGCAGCAAGTTTCCTTATGGAAGCTGAAACTGAGAACACGCAAAGCAGGAACAATGAAGTCAAAATGCTTTTGCTTATGCATGTGGAGGAAGGCAACACGGTGCAACAGAAAAAGCCATAAACCAGCAATCTGGGGTCCTAGGTCCTAGTCAGCAGTGGTGTTCCTCTGGACAAGTCTTGTAACTTTCTGGCTTCCATTTCTCTTCAGATTTAATGCTCCAGGCTAGGTCAGTGGTTCTCAACCCTGTTTGCATATTACAGTGACCAGGAAGGTCTGTTTTTTGTTTTTAAATAACCATGCCTGGTCTCTAACTCCAGACCATCTGACACCAAATCGCTGGGGGCAGGGCCCAGGTTTTTGTTTCCTAACGCAGTTAGGTCTCCAGCACCACAGCGTTTGAGAACCACTGGACTACAGCAGGGGTTCTTGAAGTGTGGACCCTGGACCAACAGCAATAACAGCACTTGAGAACTTGAGAGAAATGCAAATTCTTGAGCCCCATCGAACACGTACTGAATCAGAAATTCTGCGGGTGGGATCCAAGCACACGTGTTTTTAATGAGTCCTCCAGGTGATTCTAATGCATGCTAACGTTTGAGAACCACTGGATTCTACACTCACTAAATTCTCCTTTCTAATTCTAACATTATGCGTAGCCAGCTGAGAAGGTAAAGCATATTGAAATTTGCTACCAGAAATGTAGTGGTATATATTCTGAAGAGAGAAAACACGTGTCAGTCTTAGGCCCCGAACTGATTCCAGATGAATAAGAGCCACATGCCACAAAAACAAAATAAATAGCCAGCTTTCCTTTGTTTCTGGAAATAAAGGTGCATGGCTTTCTCCTCTCATCATGGACCCTAATCCATGGCACTTGCTTCTCCCAGGCCTAGTCACTCAAAGTCAGAGTTGATACTCAGGAAGGGAGAAGACCAGTAAACATGGACTTCAGAAAGGCAGATGGAAATAGTTTTGATGTTACCCAAATTACTGATATTCCAGGGATAAGCTGACATTCTAGTGTAAGTTTATGAATTTTGAAGCATTTATCTTCTTAAAGGAGTATGGATGACACAGTGCTTTGCTATAAAGAACCAAAGGCAACATATTCTCTGCTCTTTGCTTCTTGAACTTACTTCACAAAACAACTTGTCATCCATCTATATAGAGACATAGCTTTGTAGTATATGTGTTAGTTACATTCTTATCTTAACCAGGCGGTTGATATAGAAGAAAATCTTTTGGCATTTGCAAAAGACTGAAAAATAAGTTTATCCTATTCTCTAAAATAACTGATAATAAAAAGTAAAAGATAATATGAGGTCTGCCTGAGGAACAGAGATAACCAAAGTTATGAGACAACTGTACACTCACAGTTTATTGCTTTCATTGAAACATCAAACATTTACCAAATGTGGTGATTATATACTCACAGTATCTAAGAGCTCAATAAATTTGGAGAAGTAATAAAGCCAGCAGGTGCGTGCCATCTGCAGAAACACACATAGATATGAATTTATTTATTTTTACATGGAAGAAAATTTTATTTTTTCTAATTTTGGCGAAATTCACATTACATAAAATTTACGATCTTAACCATTTTAGAGTGTACAGTTTGGTAGCATTAAGCACATTCACATTCTTGTGCAACCATCACCACCGTCTATCCACAGAACTCTTTTCCTCTTATAGGACTGAGACTCTGTATCCATTAAACAGTAAGTCCCCATTGGTGAATCCAGCCCCTGACAACTACCATTTTACTTCCTATTTCTGAATCTGATTACTCTGTGTACCTCGTATAACAGAATCATACAGTATTTGTTTGCCCCTTTGTACCTAGATTATTTCACTTAGCATAATGTCCTCAAGGCTCAACCACATTGTAGCAGTTGTCAGAATTTCCGTCCTTGTTAAGGCTGAAAAATATTCCATTGTATGTATATACCACTATTTGTTTATCCATTCATCCGCTGATGGATATGTGGGTTGCTTCCATCTTTTGAAGAATGCTGTGAACACTGGCGTACAAATCTCTCTTTGAATCCCAGCTTTCAATTCTTCTAGGTATATACCCAGAAGTAGAATTGTTGGATCATATGGTAATTCTGTTTTTTGAAGAACCAGACATAAATTTACTTTTAAATCCAAGAAATTCACAAAGAAAAGCACCAGTTTTCATTTTACAGAAAATCACACACCTGAATTTCTTTGATTTTTTTTCTTGTAATTTTTAGCTTTTTCTCTCAACACATATATTCTGATAATTGAGTCACTTACTCATTCTGATTTCACATTCAGTGTTTACAAATAGAGTCCAAAAAGTTTTAACGTTGATTTTGTGTTACAAGTTTCTCCAAAAAGAAACTTACCCTCAATGCTGTAGGCGAGCGTGAATAGTCAACAATTTCACATCGAAAGGAATAACCTGTACCCCAGCCAGACATCACAAACTGCAAGAGAGCACATGCATATTAAAGAAGGAAATATTTGCTCAACGGCTACAATGAAGGTAGTTTTGAGTATGTCTCTTCATTACATTCTCAGCTGAGTCAGCAGTCAGTGCAGAAGGAAAGGCGGGCTAGAACAATTACAAACCAGGAACTTGCTTGATATCAAAGCATCAAGAGTTTTCAAACCGATTCACTTTGTGACAAAGCAGAAACTAACACACCATTGTAAAGCAATTATACTCCAATAAAGATGTTAAAAAAAGAGTTTTCAAAATTTTAAAGTCACATTTATATAAACTGTGTACTAACTAAAATACCTATTTCTTGGAATGATTATTCTAATATAGTGGAGAACAAAATACTAGGAATGTTTTGTTGGAACAGCAAATACTGGTAAGTGCTTGACCTTGTGTACATCTCTATGTGCTTGTGCATATGTCTGTGTACTCTCAAAGGGGTGACTAAGTCTGAAATCAGTCTTTTCTGATAATTTCTAGCCTTTGCAATTAGTCAACAAATAAATGAGCAAAGCAGCTTTCTCAATGTACTCACCCAACGGCTGCATCAACTGGGTTTTTCCTATCTCGGCTAGTGGATGTAACGTGAAGTGATAGTCCATAGCTTTTAAATCAAGATCGACCAAATACAAGACTCACGTATTAATTTTGCTTTGGATTCACATGACAAGTAAGAGATGAAAATACTAACAAGAAAGTGCAGTCTGGCAAGCCTTAATTCCAACACACCCACGAAGTGACCTTAGGCTAGTGGTGAGAAGAAAAAGCCTATTGTTGATAAATCTGGACCTTAACTCAAAGATTACATTGACATTCTTTCAGTCTGACGGTGGGAAGGTCTCCTTTTAAAACAGTACCTGAAAATGAAAAACTAAGGGTTCTAGTTTAAAATTAACATTTATATTAAATGGCTGGCTTAATTTACTGTTCTGACAATATGACCAGTTCTTCTCTGGAGTCCTATTCTCACGAATGCCAACATCTTCACTAGGATGTCTTCTTTCTCAGCATAAGGATTATATCATTTTCTATTACATTACAAGTTTGTACTTTTAATTACTGTTAAAGCTGAAATGACAACTTTACAGTAAATTAACTTCTAAAGGCAAAAGTTTATGAGGCATAATCAGAATGACACTTTAATGGTAAAAAGAAAAGAAATGAAGGAGAAAGAAAAACTACTTACACTGTGGTATTTAAAAACACTATCCTTTTTGATTGATACTAGCTCCTAGCTTGATTTGTAATATAAATTAATCACACTATTAACTTGGTAAATTATGAAATCTTGAGAATTAAGATTCAGAAAAGTATAAGACATATATCATGGGTGAGAAAAGTATCTTACAAAAACAAGTCAATGAATTTTCTCAAAGGAACAAGGGAATGTGGTACAGAACTAGTTAAATCTGTTTTACAAAATCCTGATCTGTCAGTGAGCATCTTCCTATTCTTTTGCACTTGGACTCACTTCTGACTGATGCAAGTAACACTCTAAGTCCATCCACTCAGATGGGGATGACTGATTCCCCATGCTACCCTATGCCAAACAAGCGCTGCACCAAATAGGAGAAGCTGTGGGATGTAGCCTTCTTCAGGGTCTTCACTGGTCTCTCTTTATTTCTTGACTGGTGCCAAGTAACTAGCACACTCAAACCATCGCTATAAAATGAGGCACGTGGGTTCCTTTAGTCTGATGTACTTCCTCTCACCTTATTCATATTTGCCCTAACATCCCTAGTAGAGGGGTTCACTCTGTAGAGCAAATGTAATTGTGTCCCACCCAATAAACCATGCGTTTGAATGTGTCCTGGAGGTGATGTGTTGCTCAGCTGTCAAAAGTCTTTGTTTAAATAGAAAGTAGAACTTAATGCTTTCCTGATATTAAGTTTAAGAACATTCCAAAAGCCTGCAGAGCTTTTGACATATATGTCTATATTTTAGGCTTTCACAAAGGAAGAGTAATAATTTATATTTGGCAGGTAAAAAACCCCAAAACTGCATATAAGTTACTCTAGTATTACTGGTTAATGGGAGATAGAAACTCTCAGATTCAGATATTCTCAAACCTTTTATGTTGTAATTGCTAAAACAGAAACCAGAACTTACTGGTTATAACTGGATTCCTTGCAGGGAAATATATTTGGGGACATCACATTCAATGGTACAACCAGACACAGAGCATAAAGGGATCTGAGAGACAAGGTCAATCCTGACTCTATAAAATGAGAGAAGTGAGGCCCAGAGTATTTAAATGACTAGTTCAAAATCAGGTAGCTAGTTAGTAGTGCAACTGGGACTAACTAGTCCCTGGTCTCCTGGCTTCCAGGTCTGTTCTTAGCACTGTCCTATAGTAGGCAATATCCTATCTCTGATAACTTGCCCAAAGCATGTATTTTTTCTGCTCCCTAGCTCTATTCTATTACTCCTTCCCTTTCAGTTGCTTATGCTCCAGAAAGGAGAGTAAGGTGACCTGTGAGTTAATTTTGGAAATAAAGTAGAAGGCAGCAGAGGAAGTCCAGACTTCAGGAAGGCCGTGAGAAATGAGGCCAGAGCAGATTTAAGGTGATCTGATCGGGTGGATCCGTGGCAGGAATCAGGTTGGAAGGATGCATGTGCAGAGGCCATGGTGTCTAGAGAGGCTGGAGAGGTCATGCGAGGCCCTCCTGGGACCCAGCTGTGAGGAAGCATAGGCTATGCTGCAGAGGAAGTAAATAAGGAGAATAGGATGAGGAAGCCAGCCAGCATTGGAAGAGAAGCAAGAAATCCCAGAAAAGCAGGTAAGGGAGGGTGGCTGAGACTTGTAATCAGCAGAGGGGAGAGAGAGCATACATGAGTCTGCTTTTGGGTCCTAGAAGTTCTCCACCTCTCTTATTGACAGTTAACGGACAGCTTCCCTCACCTACTGCTTTGTATGAGTCTAAGTTCTCTGTCCCCAACAGAGCCCAGCTAAATCAAACCAAACAGTCTACCACCTAACAGGTCATCAGGGCATGCAGAACCCAAAGCTGCTACCATGATGATGTCAACTCATTAGAGTCAGGATGAGCTCTGATGTCAGACCGACCTGGATTCAAATATCAGTCCTCCACTTACCACCTACAGTACTTTGGGTAAGTTATCTAACTTCTCCAACTCTGAGTTTCCTTAAAATTTAACATCTATGGACTCATTCAATCATCTTTTATGGCTAACTGCGTGCAAGTCCCTGGACTTAATTTTTCTCACCACCTGTGAGGCAGACTATATCCTCTAAGGAGTTCAATATCTGGTCTATATATAACAATTTTTTGACAAACATCTACTCTAGTGAGCTAAGTTTCTGAAATTTCTTAAATCTTGGAGAGTTACCCTTACAGTCATAACAAGAAACATCATGACAGACAAACATAAAGACTCAGGCAAAATTCTCCCGTTAGGAATACTGAAGACACTTGCCTCATAACACATATACACAGAAAAGAGTACTATGAAAAAATTGTACGTTATCATCGCTTTCTTGAGTTCAAAGGGCTTTCGATTCTCCATGAGCTTTGGTCCCAGGGATGTGACAAAATAGACATAGAGTCCCAGGATGACAGTTTGTGGCAGAGGCGAGGACATGAGGAGCCAGTCTTCAACTCTTGGATCTAAGAGAAAAACAAGGTGTAAGTGCACATCCATTTAGCCAAGAGATAACTGACAGTAACCAGCATTTAAGTGAGCACCTAGATCCTAACGCTGACGGTGGACTATTTGGTCAGTGATCACTGCTATTTTTAGGATGTGCCAAGGGAAATCACCAGGGATTGTGATGGAGCTCGAAACAGTGGGGCTCAAAGGGCAAAGGGAGGTAGTGGTTACCAGAACCCAGGAGAGAGCCATATGGAGGAGCCCCTCTGGCGAGGAGCTGTGACCTTCAGTTGAGGGATTCAGCCAGCACGGCAATCCTGCAAATAAGGGGCCAGGGAAATCAATACCCCAGCCTCACCCTCCTCCCTCTCTCTCCAGTTGCCGAACTCAACCAGAAACCAGAGGGCAGGGGAGCAAGCCCATGGATGTAGTTCATCCTGGTCATTCTACCAGGGGTACACAGTTGAATCTGAAGAACAGAAGATACCCAGCAAACTTTTTTGTTTGTTTTTTTTGTGTGTGTGTGTGTTTTTTGCCTCTCACTGTTGTGGCCTCTCCCGTTGCGGAGCACAGGCTCTGGACGGGCAGGCTCAGCGGCCATGGCTCACGGGCCCAGCCGCTCCGCGGCATGTGGGAGCTTCCCGGACCAGGGCACGAACCCGTGTCCCCTGCATCGGCAGGCGGACTCTCAACCACAGCGCCACCAGGGAAGCCCCCAGCAAACTTTTATCATCTGTCTATAACCACCAGTAACATGTTAGAGTTTCTCCATCCAGACACGCTTTTATATATATAAATATGTTTGGTTTTTCTTAACTTTCTTCTTTCCCCAAGGAAACTGGAGGAAAGTTTTCTGTATACTGTATCATACAATTGAAAGGGGATTTAGCATCATTTAAGTATCTAAAATGTGGGTTCTAGGTGTCCAAAATGTGGGCTAATCAATCTGATATTTTACACAAAAACAAACAAAAAAGTACTAGCCTCACAACCATGTAAAAAAGAAATTCACGTGGTCCCTGCTAGTTCCAGGCCATGAGAATTAGATCAATTAAAACTTGCAACTCATAGATGAAATGTGATTAATTCTATAATCTTAAGTAGTTCGGGTATAATTTTACTAAATTGCCTCATGAAGCCAGAATATTGTAAAGGAAAATATGTATGGACAAGTTTCCAAATACATCTGACTCAAAATTGAGTCTTGACTAACCTTAGGTTGCTAAGTACCATCATTCTTGTTAATTGGGAAAAAGGGTGGGGGGAATACAGCCCTTGCCCACTGAAACTGCTAATGATGTGGCCAATTACCAAAAAAACGTTGCATATCCCTTCAAGTCTGACTTCCTACCCAATGCAAAAATTTCTTCAATAGACTCCACACCTGATGACTCACTTGGCCTCAATTTTATTGCTGGAAAGTTCACATTTGATACTCAGATATACCAGGGCATGGCTGTAGCTATTAAAGGTGATTTATTCTATACTCAAATGTGCTTCCCTCAAAAATACTGACAGATGCCCTATCTCGAAATAATACATAAGCCAAAAGTCAGCTCTAGGAGGGACCCCAAGATATTTAGGAATTTAATGTATGATAAAGAAAGCCTCATAAGCAAGCAGGAAGGGAGAGACGATTCAGTAAATAGGAAAACTGACTACCTGGGAGAAAAATGAGTTTGTGCCTTACCTTGTATCCTATCCAAGCATGTTCCAAACTATGCAATATAAGAAAGCTATTTAAAGTCTTTCCACAAAAAGTGGGGAAAGGCTACTAGAAATGCTAGGTTAAACAAACAAGTGCCTTTCTGCATGATTTCTTAGGGCTTCATGTTTGTTGTGAATTGCCAAGATGAGAATGGTGGTATGCAGCATTCCCCAAACTTACTTGGCCATGTAGCCCTGTTTTTTTGTAGAATACTATTTAACACCTTGTGGAACTAACATTCTGTGGAGCACCGTTTAGGAAAGATAGCCCTTTGCCAAAATAAATTTATAAATGACGGATTTTTTCCATCAGTGGGGAATCCAAACCTTAAATATATGAACATCATAAACCATATTAATAGGTCAAGTTTTTATCTCCAATGAAATAAAGACTTAAAACCAATACGAAAAGAAGGCTTCTGGAAGAATGTTAACATTATCACCTTCAGATGGGGACAATATGGGTGATTTTTATTTTTTTCTTTTTCTTTATAAGGAATTTTAAATGTTTCTGTTATTAATGGACATCACGGGCATGATGGAAAACTAGTTTTTTGGGCTTTTGTTTTCGTCAGCAAAGGAATTCCTGAATCAGAAATATTTTATTGTACTCTTTCATTAGCTCAGTGGTGGCAGGGGAGGGGGGAAGGGGTGGTACGTGGGTATCAAATGACATCATATTTCTGTTCTTCTGCTGGTAGCAGTAGGAGAAACAAAAAGCCAGGAAACGCATGCTGGGCTGGCTCATTTTATTTAAAAATGATTTAAATAAATCATTTTTCCTGTAATTTAACATTTTAAGCACACACCTTTTTTTAAGAATCCTGAGTGTGACTTTCCAGTTCTACAGATTTTTTAAAAAATCTTATCTTTTAGGAAAAGCTAGCTAATTTAATTTCATATTATTTTCAAAGCAAATAACAGAACAAAACACCAAGCTTTTTCATCCTATTTCAGTCTGCGCTCTGATCCTGGCTCTCACATAACTGACTTGTTATGTGACCTGAGGCCACCGACTTAACTTCTCCGTGCTTAGTTTCCTCATCTGTGAATTGGGCATAAAACAGCAGGTAGCTCAGAGAGGATTTAGTGAGTTATTTTGAGTAAAGAGCCTGGCACAACCTCAAATTGCTCAGTAAGCACGGCTACTATTATTTCAGCAGATCTCAGTTTTGTCAGCACAGCAGAATCACCTCTGGAATATTTATAAACCAGATAGCAAAAAAAAAAAAAAAAAAAAAGACTCGGCATGGGTCCCAGGCATCTGTATGTTGAAAAAAGCTGCCAAGGTGACTGTGATGAACCATCAACGTTATAAACCAGGGCTTCAGTGCTTCCTTCACCTACACTGAGGTCCTCAGTACTCCTCACTAGGTGCTCTGCAATAATCTTTTATGTGATTTCCCTGCCTCCTGACCCAATCTGCTATGTCTTGTCTCTATACAACTGCCAAATTCACTTTCTAGAAGTAAAGCTTTGCTCAGATTATTCCTCTGCTTAAATTAGCTCTCCCTGCTGAGCGAATAAAATTCAAAGTCCTAATATGTCCACGACTTTGATGACTGCTCACTGTTCCTGCCTTCTCTCTTGGCAACAGTGATACCTTTCTGAATAGGGAGCCCACTTCTATGTGAGGCAGGAGGTTCCCGGTGATGAGACGTCTACAAGCCAGGTGTGGCTGGTGACTCCATAAGGGGGTTGTAGAGGGGGCTGCTCAACAATGTTTAAAGTTAATTCTGCCTCAGTCTGTGATCCCACAAATTACAAAAGGATCAGGGGTCAAGTGAGCTCTGTTTTCCCTAGAGAGGGAGGGAGAGTTTCATGTACCTTGTATTTAGCATCGGAGTTGGGCTTAAGTGTTATGAGCAGAACCAAGATAAAGGCAGAGGATGGGAGGGCAGGCTGTCTGAGAGCCCATGACCCAGTGATTACCAGAGTTCTGACTTATTACTAGCCCGATAATGCTTTTCTAAGAGCGTTCTAAAGAGAGTACAGGAGAGTACAAGGGCCACATACATAGAATATTAATGAACTTTTCCACCAACTACTTTTAAGAGTGTGTTCACTTCTTAAGTAGCATGTACTAGCTCAAAGAGTACACCCTTTTAAAGGTATAAGCACCAATAAGATGAAGAAGCTGGAAGGAAAAGCAAACATGTACCTCTCATACTTTGTGAAGTACTAAAGGTTCAGAGTGGCAGCAAATCTTACTCAGACATTGTCTTCTTGCAAAAAAATCACAACTATGTCTGAAAAGTCATCATCATTATTATCCAAATGCAAGGAAAGTTGCTTTTCAAACATTAAAAATGTTATAGGGCTTCCCTGGTGGCGCAGTGGTTGAGAGTCCACCTGCCGATGCAGGAGACACGGGTTCGTGCCCCGGTCCGGGAAGATCCCACATGCCGCGGAGCGGCTGGGCCCGTGAGCTATGGCTGCTGAGCCTGCGCATCCGGAGCCTGTGCTCCGCCATGGGAGAGGCCACAACACTGAGAGGCCTGTGTACCACACACACACACACAAAAATGTTATAGCACTGTTTCAAGGTTTGACATCTCATATCTAAGAATCACAATAAACCCTCTTATGGCTTAAGTATTAATTAAACTGTTTTTAAATTCTGTAGCTGTGGAATTTTCCACATGAAATAACTATGCATGACCCCCACTTCTCTAGCAATCAGAAAACCAATGAATATCAGTAAGTTTTCCAAAGTCTACTCAGGATTAGGGCCAAAGCCAAGAATACGCTTGAAATTCTTGGCACTTGATCATGGGCTCAGACCTTCAGAGGGTAGGCAAAGTAAAACTGGACTAAGATGGCCAGAAATGATTCCTAATGGCTCTCAGAGATCGATACCACACTAAGCAGAAGCAAAAAAACCTCTCCAGTTACACGCGATAGTGTTCTCATAAAGTTATAAATCTCAACACAAAACATTTTAACCCTTCTGGATTTTGACAGGAAAAGAAAATGTGGAGAAACTTTTTAAAAAAATGATATGCTATATTAAAAGTGTTTGAAGATGGAAATGCTCTATCAGTCATCAACCACCACCACCGGTTGTGTAGGGATATTTCCCAAACAACAGAGCATTTTCATGCGTATTGTCTGGTAGCTGGTGGATACCATTCTCATCTCTGTTTTGCTAACAAAGAAACTGAAACCCACAGACAATAAATACTTTGTTCAAGATCACCTAGCTGGTTCACAGTAGTGTCAGAACTTAAATCTAGGTCTTCTCACTACACACCCCTACCCTTCCTCTTCTCTCAAGACTTTAAATTAGCTTAGCTTCAGATAGGTACCATCACCTGCCTCTTTCTCTCCTCCTCCCTGCACTGTTTGCAACACTGCTTCCAGGGTTCTCCTTGCCTCTCCCTAACCACCTCCACCCCTTTGTCGTTCCTTTTTCTGACCTAATATTACTGGGCTTTCCAATGTAAGTATTCCTAATAAAAATAAAGTGTTGACCCATGAATAAAAGTGGAAGTGGAATTCAGAAGTAGTTCATCTTAAAACATTTTATCCTTCTGGCACTATATAGATACTCATCATCGTCTGAGTTAGGATATGGATTACCCGAATCTCTTGGGTTCCTGCAATTGGGATAGTTAATAGCAAGAGTTGGATAGTAAGGGATCTATTCTTCCAAACAGGTCTATTTTTAAAAATGTACCCAAATCTACTTGGTTTTCAAGGTTAAATCGTGAGCGTTCAGGTAGCAAGTTACACCTCTACTTTGAAAAGAAATTAAAATATTCATATTTTTTAAAATAAATAAAAATAAAAACCATTAGAACAAAACAAAAAAATTAGTTTTTAAATTACTGAATTTATGAGAACTACTGTAAACCTTCAGAGAAAGATGACTTCTAAAGAAAGCTACAATTCTCTGCACCATACATAAGTTGAAAAACTAAGAAAAAAATGAGAAAATATAAAAATTCCCTTAACTCTCCATTCACCAGAGTGAAGCTTCTTTATTTATGGGATCTCTTTCAGGTCCTTGGCATTCTTCAGGGGCAAAACTGTTAGGACCTTTTTCCGTGAAATAAGATTAGTCTTCAGTAGTCTACTGAGAAAGACAGCAATCATGAAACAGTGTATCTTTCCTGAAATCAGTGTAAATTGGAATATAATTTCAATTGTGGTAGGTATCAAGAGGTGACACTTTTCCCCCTGCATTTGGTGAACATGTGATTTCTAATTGATGGGTAAGAACTAATGTGAAGTGGTGATGGTGGTGAATATGTGGAAAGTAATTCAAATGTGAAATGTCAGAATACTAATCCTAATCAGGAAACATAGGTTCTAATCTTTTCTGCTAACAACTGACCATGACGTTGGGAAGGTCACATCTCTGGGCCTCAGTTCCTCCAACTCTAAAATGAGGAGGTAGCTTTCATGATACCTAAGTCCATCTCAGCTCTAAAATGTGCTGATTCCTGTCTATTTAAAAAAAAAAAATTACCTTTGTTATATTATTAACACATTTCGTAGTAGTTATAAAAGCAACATACATTTGTGTGGTTTAAAAACATCTAGACAGACATAGATAAGGAAATAGAAATTACCCATAATCCTACCACACAGAGATAACTGCTAACCCTCACAAAAAAAAATACATGTGGTGTTTTATAAGCTGCTTTCATTTAATGTATTTTAAACTTCTTCCTATGGCATTAAATGTTCTTCAACAACATTGATTTTTACTTTTCTAATGGGCAAGGGGAGAATTACTCTGGTCCTTCTAGAATTACTCAGGGGTTACCCTAGGAAACGCTCCCCATCCTTTCTGATACGCCCCTGGGGGCTGCGGCCCTTCCCACTCAAGAGTCATCCTGGACAGAGCCATTGTTGGCAGTAACTGTTATTTCCCTTAGGAGCATTAGGGCAGAATCAAGCCTAAGAGCCCTGTGCCTCCAAAATCACTTCTAATGGCTACTGAGTTGGAATGTACCATCATTTATTAACCAGTTCCCTTCCTTGGATATTAAAGCTATCTTCACTATTATAAACATCGTAATGAACATCATCTGCGTACCTCTATCTTTGTACATATCTTCAGTGAAATCTTTGACACTTTATTAACTAGTAATAAAAATCAATATGTGGGGTGTCAGTGAGGGAGTGTTAAGTTGCAAAGTCTCTCGTTCTGTTTCAATGAAATCCTATTAAATATGGGAATCTGACAGGAAAAAGAAGGATGAGCCATAGTTAAGAAATTTGGTTACTTACCAGCATCTTTGATCCAATTACCATAAAGACGCACTGTCCTCGATGTAAGATCACTGAAGGCCATTTTCCACAGGATTTACTCGCCCTTACAATGGGTTCTTCAGTAAAACAAAAAAGAGATGTGTTTATGATCTATGGATGCAAATAAAGCCAAGTTTCTACTAATACAATATTAATAATGTTAAAAATTTAATAGGAATAACTGGCAAAACAACAAACTTACTGAGGGTAAATGCATTAGTGAACCACATTAAACCCTGATGCAGTTGCAAACATTTAAGACTTTTCATCATAAGGACAATGCTTAATTCACTCAAAAAGCTGATGTTCTATGTACGAGATGCAAAAGGAGTAAGTGATTCTAAGAACTGTCATAGGAGCATCTATCTCCCTTTACGGAAACAATATAGGTCAGGAATGGGCTGTACCTCCCATGGCAATGTTGAAGTAAAAACCCAGAAGAAAGTCAAGATGACAAACTTTCAGAAAAGATACTCTGATCCAGACTTTTTTTTTTTTTTTTTTTTTTTTGCGGTACGCGGACCTCTCACTGTTGCGTCCTCTCCCGTTGCGGAGCACAGGCTCCGAACGCGCAGGCTCAGCGGCCACGGCTCACGGGCCCAGCTGCTCAGCGGCATGTGGGATCTTCCCGGACCGGGGCACAGGCCCGCGTCCCCTGCATCGGCAGGCGGACTCTCAACCACTGCGCCACCAGGGAAGACCTGATCCAGACTTCTAGCTGACCTTCAGGCGTAAGAAGATCTTCTATATTCAAGTGTTTATAATTTAATTGAAATAGAGGTAGAGAGAGGGAGGAAAAGATCTACAAGAGCCAAAGAGAAGTTGCCTAGTTTATCTGGACTGATGACAAAAACAGCTGGAAAAAGAAGTCTTTTGAAAAAGAAGGCCAATGAGGGAAAACTAGCTCTATCATGTATTAAAAGATATTCTAAATATTCAGTAATTAAAACAGTGTGACACTAGCACATGAAGAGGCAAACCAATGGAATAGAACAGAACATCCAGAAACACACCAAAAACTTTGGGGATTTTAATACCATATTTCATAAATTCTAAGATGTACACTTTCCCAAATTTTAACGTCTCTGAAAACAGCACACACCTTACAAAGGAATGGTGCATCATAAAATGAATAGTAGGTTTGATTTCAAGTCATATGGTGGGAAGATGAAAAGTTCTAGAGATAGCTGGTGGTGACGGTTGCACAAAAATGCAAATATACTTAATGCCATTGAACTTTACACTTAAAAATGGTTAAAATGTTAAATTTTACATTATGTATATTTTACCACAATAAAAAATAAACCCTCTAGGTCTGCAACAGAAATATTCAGACTTTATTCTAGCATTCTAAGATAAAGACATTTTAGAATATACATATATAAAGTATATATGTATTTTTTAAAGACATATCGTATATGATAAAGGTGACAACTCAAACCAGTAGGCACTGAATTACCAGCAATTACTGAGTAAATGGTATTGTACAACTAGATAGTCAACTGCAAAAAACAAGTTGGATCCAAAAATTATACTAAAAACCAAGATAAACTCCAATATATCAAAGATTTAAGTAAAAATTTCAAAGAACCATGAAAGTACTAGATGACAACAGGGAGAACACTCTTATAACCTTGGAGTAGAAAAACTCTTTTTTAACTTTGACTTAAAATCCATAAGACATAAGAGAAGACTAACAAATTTAACCATATGAAAATCAAGAAGAAGAAAGGAAAAAAACCAAATGACAAACAGAAAAAAATATATATGTTCAATTTAAAATACAGACAAGTGCTACTCTCCCCCATATATTAAGAGTTCCTAGAAACTGATGAGAAAAAGACCTATAAGCCAAGAAAAAAATGGGCAAATTTCACAGAAAAGGAAATACAAATGGCTCTTAAACATACGAAAAGTTGCTTAACTTTAACCATAGTAAGAAATATACGGGGCTTCCCTGGCGGCGCAGTGGTTGAGAATCCACCTGCCAATGCAGGGGACACGGGTTCGAGCCCTGGGCCCATGCGCCACAACTACTGAGCCTGCGCTCTACAGCCCGTGAGCCACAACTACTGAGCCTGCGTGCTCCAACTACTGAAGCCTATGTGCCTAGAGCCCATGCTCTGCAACAGGAGAAGCCACCGCAATGAGAAGCCCGGGCACCACAACAAAGAGTAGCCCCCGCTCGCCACAACTAGAGAAAACCCGCGTGCAGCAACAGACTCAACGCAGCCAAAATTACAATTAATTAATTAATTAATTTTTTAAAAAGTTTTAAAAAAAGAAATCTACAATATTTTATTGCATTGGATGGACTAAAGTCCAAAAATTTTTATCAATCAGATGGGCCAAAATCCAAAAATGTGTTCACTCTGTTGGAAGGACTGTGGGAAACTCATACCTTGTTGGTGGGAGTGCAAATTAGTATAACCCTTGGTGCAATTTGGCATTATCAGTAAAAAAATTATAAACGCATATTTTTAAGCCAGCAATCCTATTTGTAGAAACTTCTCCTATAGAGATATATGCACATATGCTCAATGACATATATTCAAGCTTAATCATTGCATCAGTCAGTAAGAGCAAAAGACTGGAAACAAGCCAAATGTCTATTAAAAATGGACTGATTGGTTAATGATGATATGTCTAACATCAGGAAATACCATGCCATTGTAAATAAGAATGAGGAAGCTTTCTGTGTGCTAACATGGAAAAATATCCAAGATAAATGTCTATGTGAAAAAAGCAAAGGAAGGGACAGAATTTTTATATATATATATAAATTTATTTTATTTATTTATTAATTTTGGCTGTGTTGGGTCTTCGTTGCTGCCCACAGGATTTCTCTAGTTGCGGCGAGCGGGGGCTACTCTTCATTGCAGTGCGCAGGCTTCTCATTGCAGTGGCTTCTCTTGTTGCAGAGCACGGGCTCTAGGTGCGCAGGCTTCAGTAGTTGTGGCTTGCGGGCTCTAGAGTGCAGGCTCAGTAGTTGTGGCACACAGGCTTAGTTGCTCCGCGGCATGTGGGATCTTCCTGGACCAGGGCTCGAACCTGTGTCCCCTGCATTGGCAGGTGGATTCTTAACCACTGAGCCACCAGGGAAGCCCAGGACAGAATTTTTAAATGACTACCTTTTATACAGAAAAGGTAGAAAGGAATAAGAATATAAATTTCCATTTATATATGTTATCATACAAGGAACTCTGAAAAGATATCCATGGGGAAGGGATCGGGGTACAAACTGGGCCGAAAGGATGGAAGGAAGAGCTTATACTGTTTGGGTCTTGACTCATGTGACTATATTACCTATACAAAAATAAAGAGTTAAAGTATTTTAAATAAACAAACAAAAAAGAATGGAATCAGCTGCACTTTTGCTGGGACATCGTTGCTTGAACACCCATACACACTTGCACATAAACACAAAAGAGGATTTTAATCTTAATGCCTCAAGGATCTGTCCACTCCAGAGGACCTCTCCCAGTCCAGGGTGGTATCTCAGCATGGCCTCTGATCTGATACATCCAGTGTCCTCAAGCTGAGTTCAGACTCAAATTAGCTACGGTGATGCCAGGAACTTGCCAGAGTCAGCCTGGATTCTGGTTTTCCTGTAGATGATTTCTGTAGTGGAGGTGTGATATGTGGGTAGGAGCAGAAGCTCTGGGATCGCAGAGACCTTGGTTTGAATCCCACCACTGACGAGCTGTGTGACCCTGGGCACAATTAAAGTTCAATTTCCTTATCTGTAAAATGGCAATTCTACAACCTACCAAGATAAAAGAAACTCACAGAGTTGTCTGGAAGACTCTATGAGATAACATGTATGTCTAAAGTTTAGAGCACAGAATCTGATAAAGAATGAATATTCAATCAGAGTCAGACATTATCATTTGTAGAGATAAGTTGTACCAATTTAAATGGAAAACATCCAGCCAAACTCAGTTGAGTGGCAGTATATGGGACAAATCTAGAGAAAAGTCTACTACTTTCATTATAAGAGCTGGTATGTCACAAATTATAAATGATTCTTCCCTTGATGTTTTCCAGTGGTTTTGGTAGGAGTGCTTTAGACCACGATAAAAGCTACTTTCCAGCTCACCTTAACTGCTGATGTAACAGACCTCGAGCCATTATTCTCATAATTAAACTACCAAAATAATGCTGTTTAAATTATTCAGAATCAGAGTGAAAGATTCTACTTTATAGGGCATATGGTGGGCTTACATTTCAAAGTGTTAAACTGGTTTCTGTGCAAGCCCTGCCTCCTCTTTTCCCCCCACTCATTCCACATAGGCCATTTTCCTCTCTCCAGCCCTCACTAAAGCACGAAGCCTCAAAGAAACCACAGTCTAATGCAGTTCAGTAATATTCACAGGCAGCAAAGAGAGCTGGCTTTTCTAATCCAGAAGACTATACAAGACTGAGATGGAGGAAGAGGGAGAAGGTTGTCAGAGGAATAACTCACATTGCGGGGGCGGGGAGAGAGGGGAGGGAGAGACAGAAGTAGATGCCCTTCAAGCAGGTGAAAGGGCGGACTGGAGAGGCAGGAAAGGGATCTGTTGTCTCAAGCTTACTGGAGTGGAACTCTGTCACGGATCCTTTCCTCGTAAATAACCTGCCATCCAACAGTCCTTAACCCTTGTGGGCCCACCAGAAGAGAACGAGCCTGCATGATTGTGTAGGGATGGGGCATGAAAAGAAACCTGATCCATTTAGCTTGTTGGAACTAAACAAACTGCTGAGAATTTCCTTATAAGCTGGGACAGTGATGGACCGGATGCCAATATTACATTATAGGGACTAGACTAGAAAACTGTTGATAAATGAATTGGGGGCAACCTGAGTTGTCCTATAAATTCAGTGCTACCCCCGGGCTAGAGCCAGGCATATCTCCCCAGTCCCAACCCAGACCTCCCCCCTCAACAGGGACCCTTGATTGCTAGGCAATGGTACATAGATATGGGGAGAAACTTATTCTATGTGGTGAAGGTACAGAGATATCTTCTAGCTGACAGCAGAACTAGGACCTTAATAACTGATTTTAAATACTCAATGACATAAAATTTCAGATCTGGAGATGCCAGAATAGTCAGGGCTCCATGAATGTGAAGCAGAGACTTAAAACTCAAAAACAGTAGACAAATTACCAAACCTTCACTATGGGTGGAAGAGACAGGCAGGTGCTACAGGGGAAGAGAAAAAGGCTCCCTGCCAGAGCTCAGCCCATTTCCAAAGGCGTCAAATGTATGTGGCAGGATTAGAGTAAACAGGAGCTCACTGACGGGGAACTGGTGCTGCTATTTCATTGACCAGCACCTGCAACTAACCCATGAATTCCACTCCTTGTTTTGGACAGTATCACATGGCAACTGGACCACTTGGCAAAGAAGGGACTTAGGGACTTCCCTGGTGGCACAGTGGTTAAGAATCCACCTGCCAATGCAGGAGAAACGGGTTCGAGCCCTGGTCCTGGAAGATCCCACATGCTGCGGAGCAACTAAGCCCGTGTGCCACAACTAGTGAACCTGTGCTCTAGAGCCCGCGAGCCACAACTACTGAAGTTCACGCACCTAGAGCCTGTGCTCCGCAACAAGAGAAGCCACCACAATGAGAAGCCCACTCACTGCAACGAAGAGTAGCTCCGGCTTGCCACAACTAGAGAAAGCCCGCGTGCAGCAACTGAAGACCCAATGCAGCCAAAAATAAATAAACTAATTAATTTTTTTAAAAAAAGGGACTTAATCTGCCCAGACTAGCTTCTTTAGACCTATATTAAAGATGTCAAGTTGAGAAATGTGCCTGACACCTACAGCTTACCTGGAAACTCTTCAAAGCCACACAGATGCTAACACCAGGACAGAGTGAGCTTGAGGAATCTGATCACTTTGAGATCTATCTCAACAGGACTCACAAGGCAGCACTCAGCTGGGAGGACTTCTTGCTGGAATTTACTCAGATGGGGACATGACCTTAGGGTTGCCTGTGGTGGGAAGGACCTGGCAGGAGTCCAGAAATCAAAAACCATGGCCAACCATTTACAGGTGAACCCTCATGTAAAAAGATTTGTCCAAACCCTGCAAACTACGCTGGGACATTCTCCCTGAGGGAAAGGAGGATAGAGGCAGCGTATGGCTTTCCTAGGGCATGCCTATCACTCCAGAGCAGGGCCCTATGATTTTCCCTTTCTCTTTGATGTTTGGGAGGTTCTGGGCTCCCCACTGATCTCTGCTTTTTAAATCAGACATCAGGGACAAAGCTGCAAGAACACTTCTGGCTAGCCCCAGATGCTGCTCAGGGACACATAAACTGAAATGAGCTAAGGCAGGTACCAGCAGAGGGATGGAGGTCTGTAATAGAAATAGGGCAGCAGGGTAAGAACAAAACAGCTGACCTGCCTAAGTCTGGGGGAAGGGGATCAGAAACTTTTAAGTGTATTAAAATGTGAGCAATGACTATAAAGGGATCATTTGTTTGTTTAAACCAGGGTTTTTCAACCTCATCTTTCTCCACATTTTGGCCAAACAATGCTTAGTCGTGGGGAGCTGCCCTGAGCAGTGCAGGATTCTCAGCATGAACCCTGGCCTCCACCCACCAGACACCAGGAACACCCCTTCCCCAGCTGAGACAACCAAAAAGGTGTCCAGAAATTGGTGAATGTCCCCTGGGGGGCAAAGTCATCCCTAGTTGAGAAGCACTGGTTTAAAGTAAACTACCAACATTTTTTCATCTAAATAAAAGTAGTTTGCTTCAGGGTAATCACTTTGGCAATTATATATTTATTTCAGTGATACTGTTGTTCAAAGCAGTTTTTGAGCTTTTCTTTACAAATCAACATCAGAGTTTTTCAGAATTTCATTTAATTGGCTTTAAGGAAGAAAAATCTTTGTCTACTGCTTCTAAAAATCAAGCTCATAACTAATCATAAGAGCGATTTTGAAGGTAAACGGATCAAGCTGAGCTACATATTGATAAGTGGGGGTGGGAATGGGGGAAGTGGAGGTGGGATTATCATAATTTACTAAGATTTTCAACTTACGGTTCGTGAATTGCAAAGGAACAAATCCAGAAATGTTTAGGGCTATGGCAATATTACTGGAATAAATGTAAAGTAGCCTGAGGTAACTATGTGGGAAGTGTACTTGCCAGCATATTATCCTAAATCCTTTTTCCCTTTGTCATTTATTATGAACGCAAATTAAAGAAAGTAAATCTAGAACATGAACAGACTCGGTGAAAAATTATTTCGTACGGATTTTCAATTTTATTAATTACTATATACATGTGTGTACTGCAATTATACGTACACACACACACACACAGCAGAAGCAAAAAACATGTCATGTTCCTTACACTTACCATACAGGATTTTGTGTGTTATTTTAATGCTTCACATACATATATGAACTTGTGTTTCTCTTTGGTATTTCCTTTATCAGCTAGGTTAATGCAAATCGCCTTGGGAATGAAACACAACATAGAAGGCAAAAACCCAGAAAGTTTAATCCTAGATTCTAAGTTACAAAAGCTTAGGTACTTAGCCATACAGAAGAACTCAAGGGCATAGACAAGAGATCTAGGAGGAAACCTCTGAGGTTTCCATGCCTCCTAGCACAGAAGAGCATGCTTCAGGCTTGGGAAGGGAGAAAGTCAGAGGGAAAGCAATTAGTGCAGATCTCAGAGAAAAGGGCAATAAGCCCTGGTGAGGTGCCAAGTAGTATTATGGAAACAGAGGAGAAGGGGTCAGGCTCTGCTGCCTGGGTAGAGCGGGAACAGGTGGCTGATGGGGCCTTAGGCATCCATAGAGAGTTACTCTTGCTCCAGCGTGGTGCAAGGGCAGCAGAAAGTCTTCTGAGTACACTCAATAGATGTGGAAGTATTGCAGAAGAGCTGTAAAAAATGAAGGAATCATGTAGCTTAGCAACAACACAGACCTGTATGGACTAGTGGTCAAAGACCTGATAGGACCCTGGACATCTCAGGGGATGGCAGTGTGGACAGAGGCCATGGAAACTAAAGGACCCCTCCTTCTAACTTATACATAAGCTTTTTCTAACTTGCTGAGAGGTGATGGAGAGAGGGGTGGTCACATTTAGAGTTGACCGAAATAGGTTCCTACCATGCCCAAAGAATAAAGAAAGCTTTATTAAAATTAAAAATTAAGCTATAACAAAATAAAATTTTGTTCTTATATGCTGACTTTGTCAAGGGAGGTTTGAAACCATTTACTTTATGTATGGGATCAGGTCAGTACAAATTTCCTCTCTTCTATAGCCCTAATACAAGTGGCTGTCAGACCTGGTTGATTGTCATAATTACCTAGAGAGAGATTTGGATTCAGTTAGTATGTCTGGGGAGACTCTGATGATGGGCCAGGTTTGGGAACTTCTTAATACTGCATAAACCATTCTCTGACATGACAACACCCACAATATGAGGAATAGGCATGATTCATGACAAGGGGTTCCAAATGAATGTCACTAGGATATGATAAGGTATCTGGGTCAAGAAGGGCAGGACCAGGAGGTGCAATCAATATTGGAAAAGATTTCTCTGGTGATTCAAAATAATTTCAACAGATGTGAAATCTGGGAGATCTTTGAGTCAGCATACACTAAACTCCTATTTCAAGGGTGAAATAAGCTTGACGTTCTCAAGCATTTGTGAAAAGAGAAAATTACTGCTACATCTGAGGTCTTAGGAAGTTACAGAAAATTAGATTATAAGCCTTGTCTTTTATGCAAACAAAACTGATCAACTCAAACATCAAATAAAGATACTAAACGCCTAACTTTCTGTTTTTCAAATGGGAATGTTATAGTATCAGGGATGATGCTTTCATTCGCAAATAACAGAACACAACTCAAATGGCTTAAGCAGTAAGAGGACGTGTTATCTCATAGAAAAAGGAGTCCAAAGGTAGGAAAATTTCTTCTGAAATTTCTGTTTTGTCATTTTTGTGGAAAAAGATGGTGACAGTCATTCCAAAATATCACATTCTCATACACCTTCTTCCAGCGTAGTAAAAGGGTCTTTTCTTTGTGTCTCTTTTTAGGAGGTTTAAAACCTTTCCCAATGCTCCCAGAGGCCCCTAAAACACCTCCTCCCAGGATTGTATCAAGTGCCCATATTTAAACCAAGCACTGAAAAAGGATTGGGCCTGCAGTGGTTTCTACAGGGTAATTGGTATTGTGCTGACTCCCACCCCGCACGTGTGGGAAAGCACATGGCTTCAGGGAGGAAGCAGGAGCCTGAAAAAGGCAGAAGGCTGATTAACCCACGAGGAGGAAAGGGAGGTTAGCTTTGAGAAACAATGTTTGCTTAAATTGTGACTTTAGGTGATTACTCTGGAGTGATAGTTCAGATATGAACGAAGGTCTGACAGGGAACCCACCCATCTAAGTGCTCTCTGCTCCCCCTGGTGATGTGTGTTCAGGATAGACTAATCTTGATTGTTTTGTTTGTTTAAACAAAACATGATTAATAAGTTAAGCATGTTTTGCAACACCATATAAGACTTCCTAGTGACTTTTACATGTCTGCTATTTGGAATTACCTTGTGCCACAGCCTCTTTGATGATACAGATAATATGTTCTAAGTCCATAAACACAGACAGCATAGAGTTGGACTCACACTTGTAATTGCTATTACCACTTCCACAAACTTAATGTTGTTCTCACTGGTATACAGCATGTTTAAGTAAAATGGGTGTTTCCCACTCCCGATAACAATGACATAGGAGTTACATATTAACACTCTCTCTGTATGAATAGACTCAGATCTGCCCTTCAATCAGGTTTAAGAGCTCTACTTTTCATGTCAAGCAGGACCTCAAAACAAATATCCTTACCACCCCCTCCTTTCCTTACAATTCTATTATTTCATCTTGATTTTCACATCTTCACTTTCCCTTGAAAGAGGGACCTATTAAAATTCGATGCCTCCGGATAACATAACACTATATATGCATGACCCACCAGACTGGTTTACATTACATATATATTTATATTTATATATATTTATGCACACACACACATTATATACATTATTATATACATCAGATTACATTCCTGCTTTGGCTCTGAAACATAATCCTGACTCATGAGTATGTACGAGGCAGACAGACTTTAGTTTAGATATTCATTTAACAACCTCAACATGTTAATATGACAACTTGTTAGAAATGAAAGCATCCTAGAAACCAATGATATTAGCAAAAGGCCCCACTACGAAATACAATTCATGTAAAACCTTTACCAAAATGCTAAATGCACTATTTATTGTGCTTACTATTACTCTTATGAAAACAGAGGGCTTCCCAGGCTAAGCAGAGTAATCAGTGTCTTTGCCGCATCTCAGGTCCCAGGACAGCATTCTGTAATTGGAGAGGCAAGGCCAACTCAGGGAAGAGTCAGAGAACATTTAGGGTAAATAAAGGACCTGCTCAAATCACCAGCAGCTGTAAACTCAGTGCTAGGCAGTAGGGAATAGGAGGATGAAAATAGGGCCCTGCCCTCAGGCAGCCTCAACATGTGGGAGAATTCTAGAAAATTCGATAAATCTGAGAAGAGAAAAGCATCTGAAAAACTGTACAAATTAGATGCCTCTGGAAACTATAACACTATATATATATGAACCACTAGACTAATAGACTAAAGAGACCACCAGGACCAATAGGACTCATTTTTCTGTTAGAAGAAGTGATAAGTACCTCAATGGCAGTTTAATTCCTATTTGTAATCTAAGTCCTAGTACAATTCCTTGAGTAAAATGGGTAGGTGCTCAATTAATATCTGCTGAATTAATTTTGAAGTATAAACTCAGAAAAACAAGGCAAGGCAAGGGGGCTAGACCAAATACTCCATCCCTTAGGCCTTCTTCTCTACTTTGTTTCAAATGAATGAGATACCCCTCTCGTTCATTTTCTCTTCAAACAAAAAGTATTTTTTGAGCATCTGTTGTTGTGCAAGGAAGTGCTGAACAGGATACTTTTAAAATATGGTTCCTGAATTCAAACAATCTTCAGTTTGGAAGAAAAAATAAACACCTAAACAGATACCCAAAATGCAAAGCAGAATGCAGGGTCACGTGAACAGTTCACACAGACAACTACAGCCTCTCGGAATGAAGGTTCACATCTGGGACATGTGACCCAGAAGAAATGCATAATGGAGGAGAGCATATGAGCTGAACCTTGAGTATAATATTTCAATAGGCAAAAATGTGTGCACCTGGGACAGGGGAGAGGCGCACATCACAAGCAGAGGGACCTCCAGGGGAAAGTTCTTTCATTTGCTTATTCAACCAATATTCTTAAGTATCTGTTATAGGTCAAGCACTGCTTTAGGTGCCAGTGATATAGTAGGAAACAAAATCAAAACCTTGCCTTCACAAAATTATAGAAAATCTCCAACTGCATTTCCAGAATGTTTGTTAGTCTGTTTTGATAATGCACAGAGTGAAAGAGGGGAACAATAGAAAGGTCAACACAGGAAAGGTAGATTCCAGGGTTGGTACTTGACTGTGGACGACCCAAAAGCCCAGCGAAAGAATTTTTTAGACTTAACTCTGTTGACAAAGTAAGAGTCATTACAGGTTTCTCAACTGAGAAATATCTTAATCAAAGTGGTGCTTGAAAAGATTATCTGGGTAGCAGAGTCCAGGGCTGGGTGACTGAGGGTGTGGTTTGGAAGCAGGGAGAAAGACAATGCAGTGATTGAATTCTGTTGGGAAGAATCCAGCATAAGCATTGCTTCCTCTGAGATGCCACGCCTGATTCAATCAGTCGGGCTGAGGTGTACCACTAAGGTGTTCTCATAACAATTCATCTCATCTATGATAACACTTATTGCACAGTATTGAAAATGCCTGTTTATTAATTCTTATCTTTTCGCTCATCAAGAGGAAGAGATTAGGCCTAATTATCCTTGTGTTCCCAAGCGCCTAGACCACTGCCTGGCATGTAGCAGAAAATATTTGTGGCATGAAGTGAACAATCAAGTGTTACGGGTTGAACTGTGACCCTGAAAATTCATATGTTGAAATCCTACCCTCCAATACTCAGATGTGACCTTATTTGGAAATAGGGTCTTTGTAGAGGTAATCAAGTTAAAACGATATCATTAGGGTGGGCCCTAACCCAATATGACTGATGTCCTTATAAAAAGGGGAAATTTGGACATAGGCATGCATATAAGAACCTAATATGAACATGAAGGTGACCATCTACCAATGAAGGAGAAAGGCCTGGAACAGACCCTTCTGTCACAACCTCAGCAGGGACTGACCCTGCCAACCCATTGCTTTTGAATTTCTAGGCTTCCGAATTGTGCGACAATAAATTTCTGTTATTTAAACCACCCAGTTTGTGGAACTTTGTTACAGCAGCACTAGCAAACTAACACAGTAAGTGAAAATGTTCAGCCAGCTTGGAGAAACACCCAGAATCAGAGCTCAGGATTAAGGTCATCATCAACTATAAATAAAGAGAGCTGATAACATGGGAGCAGAATACATTTCTGTGATAAATAATGCAGGAGGAAACAAGGCAAAGGGCACCTTCTCAGTGAACACCCGTGTTTATAAAACAGAAAGAGAAGCCATGGAAAAACATAAAGAAGCAACAGTCAGAAACCTGCAGAATAAAGTTGCCTGGTAGAACCTCCCTCCAAATAATGAAAAAAAAAAAGTAATATGAATCGTAAATAAATAAATAGCCACAAAACTTCACAGAAGGAACCAAATAAGGAAGGGACACAGACAAATGTTCTAAATTTCAAAAAATCTGTGGCCCAGGAAAGGCTCTGGAGCAGAGTAGCATGCATAGGACGGCAGAGCTCCTAACCCAACACAGCCTCTTCCCCAGCTGCACTGCTGTTGCAAAAGAGCCTGAGAACTTGCACAAGCACCCCCGAGTCTGAAGAGAAGCAAATGGACTAATCCTAATCTTTCCCTTCTCCAGCTCGAGAAGGGAACAATAGAGAGACTCTGATGATGGAGGCCTCACACTCAACTGGTGAGCGGAGACAGGCGCCTTAAAGGTGTCCCTTGGGAATGGCACACACCTTTAAGGTGGAGTGAATCTTGGTATAGATACTTAACAACACTTTAAAAGTGAGAATACAACCTGAGTATATGAGATGTATTTGGGTATACATTATACCCAGAGATCTCATTCAGCCCTAAATCCCCTATCTACCAAGGCCTCAACCCCACCAAAAATGTTCCAAGTACACAACTACCTAGTCCCCCAAACAAGCAGACAAAAAGTCAATTCATTAAATTGCAACTCATATTGGCTAGATACAGGAAAGAAAAGAATTTCATCGCTATTCAGAACAAGAGTAATTTTTTTTCACACACACACACTGTATTTTATTTTTACAAGAGATAAATCAACTGACACCAAGCACTGTAAATGGATGACCACAACAAAAGCAACAATGATTGCAATTAAAAAATATGGAATGCTTCACAAATTTGCATGTCATCCTTGCACAGGGGCCATGCTAATCTTCTCTGTATTGTTCCATTTTTAGTATATGTGCTGCCGAAGCGAGCGCAAGAGGGTAATTCTTAAACTCTAATGTGCATTAGACTTTTCCTGAGATACTTGTTGAAAAGGCCTATTTCTAGGGCCTCCCCAGAAGGTGATCATATCATTCCAGGGGTCTTCAATTACAGGTAGGGAAACACTGCTTGTTAACACAAATGGATTTTTAAGTGAGTGTTTTAGGTACTTAAGAAAATGAAATAAAGCATTTCTTACAGTATGAAGGAAAATGTTTTGGGGCTGAACAACAGAAGCAGGATGGTCCAGTCTGGGGCAGTGCCCCTAGGATTTTCGCTCTGCTATGTATTAAAACTTAATACACGCCTTCATTTCACACTCATGGGTGAAGACAGTGACATTAGAACTCCTTCTGAAGGGGAAGAGAGAAGATGAATTCATCCATTCATTCCAGGCTTTTCAAATATATGAGTTTTTCTAAGCCTACTTCTTTCTTTCTTTCTTTCTTTCTTTCTTTATTTTGCAGTACGCGGGCCTCTCCCTGTTGTGGCCTCTCCCGTTGCGGAGCACAGGCTCCGGACGCGCAGGCTGAGCGGCCATGGCTCACAGGCCCAGCCGCTCCATGGCATGTGGGATCCTCCCGGACCGGGGCACGAACCCACGTCCCCTGCATCGGCAGGCGGACTCTCAACCACTACGCCACCAGGGATGCCCTAAGCCTACTTCTTAGCTATTGTCTGCTGCGTATCTAAACATCTGCTTAAAGAGATTCTGTAAGGAATTAATGATGTTAGAAATATTGTTCTGTCCAAAACTGACGATGGTTTAGCCCATTATCATATACTACTATTCAGCTGAATCAATTATGGAATTATCCAAATTATATGCAATCCTACAGCACAGTATATATAACCAGTACTAGTGTTTCGCTCTTGTGCATTGGGATGTCCAGGTCAGTTTTTCACCGGTGGCATTCTATCTGGTGGGTTGGACATTCACGCCAAACTGGTTGTCAATTATTTTGACACTCTATATTTGGTAGTCATCACACTGCATTTAATTTTATTTGTAGTCATGTTTTTTGTTTTGTTTTGTTTTGTTTTGTTTTTTGCGGTACGCGCGCCTCTCATTGTTGTGGCCTCTCCCGTTGCGGAGGCTCCGGACACGCAGGCTCAGCGGCCAGGGCTCACGGGCCTAGCCGCTCCGGGGCATGTGGGATCTTCCCGGACCGGGGCACGAACCCGTGTCCCCTGCATCGGCAGCCGGGCTCTCAACCACTGCGCCACCAGGGAAGCCCTGTAGACATGTTTTGCATCACTTAAAACTCTTGTAAGTTCTTGTGGAGTAGGGTGGGACGGGTGTCTTATGCAAATTTATATCTCATACAGAACTAAACCAGGGGAGGGGAGGCAAAAAAAAAAATCCATGGTATTAATCAATCAATCAATCAAGTAAATGATCAGAGCTGATGTTTACATTTTGTTGCACCGGCTAGCAGGAAGATCCAATTTTCTCAGCTTCAAATTAAGTTAAAGTGTAAGGAAATAAGGCATATTTATCTGTAAACATCTCACATGACAAGGTCAACTTCTCAATTACTTACAGTTTAATTGGATTTATTTATGCTTTTTGCCTTTTACTGAGAGGCTGTACTTGATCATCTCAAAAGATTTCCTTTAATGGGATTTGATTCTGAAAAACTTGAGGAATGTGTTTTCATTAAAGGTCAGCTGTACTTTTTTTTTTTCTTTCTAACTCTAGAAATAAGATTACTTGCATTTCACTCATTTGAATTGTGACCTTTTAATGAAATCCTCGTGGCTTGAAGGAATTCCCTTGACAAATAAACCACAGCGTGTGCAGCACCATCTTCTAGAACTGCCATATGTCCAGGAATAAGAAAAGATAAGCCTGTTTTTATGAAAGTTAATACAGACGACTGTCAGTTGCCAAATTCTTGATCCTGTGAGACGTGTAGTGTTTGATGAATGTCTGAGTAGAGTGCTGTGTCCGCGGGCGTCGTGGTGTCCGCGGGCGTCGTGGTGTCCACCGCACCCTGTTGCAATGTGAAATTAAACAGAAACCTCAACGTGCCTACTGGTGTCTCAGTGTCGCATGGAAGGAGGCCAGGCTCCACCTTTGGGGTACCAGGTGCTACCACCAGTTCTGACAGACTTAAAAACTTGAAATTCACTTCTGAGGGAAGATACTGAAATGCAGAATTGAGAATTGCTGGTTGGGGAGAAATAGCATTTAAGGTCAGAAGTTGTGTTTGGAAATATTATGTATTATATAGTATAGAAGCGAGTATAGTTAAATTAGCTTTAGCTAATTCTGAGCTGTAGAGTCTGTGATTCCTCCAAATAAAATTTAGGAATATAACCTTGACTCATGCTTTTATTAACTGTGTTGATCTTACACCTCTCAGTCAAACATCGTTCACAGAATTCTCGTAATGCTGAGGATAGTAACAATGCAGCCTCTTTTCATTACTCTGTAAAATCCCTTCCCAGCCACAACTGTCAACCTACCCTTCCAATGACCCTAGCTCTTCTTTATTCTCTTCTAAGAATGCTTCTCTATTTCTCTAACCTCAATCTTAATCCAAGACAAGTTCTAGGAAAAAAGGAAAAGTGAGAAACATAAATAAAAACTTAAAAGGAAAGAGCATAAAGTAGCAAAAGGAGCCTTGCCAATACGTTTGACAACAGAGAGCCAAACTTATTGTCTGGTATATATTGAATTTTCATCATAAGACATGTGTTGTGATAGGAGAAAGTTTAACTGTGGTGGCCTGTGTTGGTAAATCAATAACAACAGCGACAAGCCCCTGGCCATGCTGGGACACAATCCAAATGGAAAAAATAAGGGCTAGGCCTATGATAATGAAATAAGAGAGAGGGACTGTTCCTGAGTAGATCTGACACACTGTGATTCATCACGGTGGAGATTCTGGACCCCACTGTCTCTAAAGGGTGCTTGAGGGAGGGTGTGACTGTTCTCAAACAACCACCCCTCTTGGTTAAAGGTGTCCTTGCTCACAGGAGCCACACACAAAGTTAGAGACCCCCCTTTTGCTATACCCAAAGGCTTTTCCTGAGTTCTTATCTATGCTGATTTCCCTGCCATCCCACAATTCTGACTTCTTCCTTCCTTCCTGAAAGCCTAACCTTGGCTGTCAGAACATAGCACTTTTCTAACTGGCCTCGTGCCTTTCCATCCGTCAGCTCTTTATCATTTTGTTCTGCTGGTTCTTTTCTTCATGCTCCTGCACTGGGGCTTTCTTTCTCAATCTGTGGGATTTTCCTGTTATCTGCCTGCTCTTACTACTATGGTAACGACTTTCAAATCTACACTCTGAGCTAACCTTTCATGTATGCCAGAGGCCGCTATTTGCAGCTGCCCATAAACATTATAACTCGGACATACCACTGTCACAGAAAACCTAACTAATCCCCAAAGGAACTCATCTTGCCCAACTTCTACTTTCCACCAGTTGGCTTCTTTATCCAATACCTACACCAATGTTAATGGCTTGACTTCTCTTCCTATATAAAACACCAGACTCATCTTTGACTCTGCTCTTTCATCTCTAACTTGCAAACTGCTACAAATTAATTTGATTTTTTTTTTTTAGATGAAACCTTTCTCCACCATTTTCATGCTAACACCCAAAACTCCACTTCACCCTGTATTACTGCACCCAGGCTGGGACAACGCCTGCCTCCATGCTTATTTCCTTTAGATTCATGCTTAGGGTTGATACTATTACCAGAAAAAAAAATCAGCCTCAAATACCACTTTTATTATATTTTCTCCCTCCTCAAGAACCTACAGTGACACCCCATTATAAATCACATCAAGTTCCAAGTTCTCAGCTCCGTTATCTGATTCCAGTTTACTTCCCACCACTCCCTACTACTCTAACGTTAAAATCTTTCTCTCCCTCTCTCTCCCTCTCTCCCTCCCTTATTCCCTCTCTCTCTCTTTCCAGTAAGCTATTTCCCACCTGTCCTCTCCCCTCCCCTCTTAACCTCAAAAGTTATCAGCTGTTTGGTTTTGCTCCTATCACATTTTTTCTACTAACAGAAATGGGGACTTAGAAATTTCAGAGGCTGCTTGTTAAAAAACCATTAGTCTAGTTGTATAGTACACAAGGATCTGTGAAGAGGGGAAGAGGCAGATAAAACCGGACAGTTAGACTGAGGCTGAATAATGACTATCCCTAAGGGCAAGTGTGTCTTATTTATTTATTATAGCTCTCAGGTAAAAACACTGAAACAATTGTGAAATCACCACAAAGCACGAACAAGTAAAACAAAATACCAAGGTCTCCCTTGTGACCACTGTGCATGAGATTTGTAAGGACAAACACTTCCTGCCACGGGAACTCAGCCACTGTGTGTCTCAGATGAAAGCAGTTCCTTTGCTTTCATAAATTAACCAAGAGGTTCAAAAGCAAGATGGCAACAAGTTCTGCTAAGCAACTTCTCTGACAAAGGTCAGAAAGACTTTTCTCAGTTGCCCAAATCAACCTGTGCCAACCTGGAATCCTCATTATCAGGGATTTTTGCAGTTAAAAAGCTGCTCTTATTAAAGTTTTAAAAACTGGTACCTCTGAAAGGAATGCCCTTTTAATAATGAGTTAATAGAAGCAAGCAAATCTGTGAAATGGGTCGGTTAAACCTTAAGCAGAAATTCCCAAGGAAGAAGCAAAACCACAAATGACAGTCAGCTATCTCCTTAGACCTCAGTAGTTTTACTCAAAAACTGAAGAGGTCTTAACAGATGCTGTGAGGAGATTTGCAGGGAGTTTTCTTGAAGAAAGAAAGGGAGCTGACCCGGCACACCACAGGCAATGCAACTAGGCACATCTGAAATCAACTGTTGCCTCGTCCTGAGGCAAGGGAGTAGGGCAAGCTGCTACCCAAGTTATCCAAGAGAATAACAACAGAATAACAACAGTGTCCACTTATCCAGGGCTCTGGGTCATGTCCTGCGCTAGATGTTTCACTCACATTATCTACTTAAGCCTCACACCAACCCTAGGCAAAAGGTATCATAATCTTCAGGTCACAGATAAGGAAACTGAAGCTGGAGAGACCTTAAGTAATTTGTTCCTGATCACACAGTTACTATGTTGCAGAGCAGGTATTCAGAGTTCAACAGGACCCTAGTCTATGCTTGTTTACTGCAGCATACAGCTTTCCGATGTGGAGGGTCCTAAGATGAGCAAGATGGCAAAACATACTTAGGGAATCAACCAACATTTACCAACACCATAGCAGGCCCTATGCTGGGATTCCGAAGTGGACCAGACAAGCACCCACTAGGATGGCTATCATCAAAAAGACAGACAAGGACTTCCCTGGTGGCGCAGTGGTTGAGAATCCGCCTGCCAATGCAGGGGACACGGGTTCTATCCCTGGTCCGGGAAGATCCCACATGCTGCAGAGCAGCTAAGCCCGTGCGTCACAACTACTGAGCCTGCGCTCTGGAGCCCGTGAGCTACAACTACTGAGCCTGTGTGCCACAACTACTGAAGCCTGTGCGCTTAGCACCCGTGCTCCACCATAAGAGAAACCACCGCAATAAGAAGCCCACGCACCACAACGAAGAGTAGCCCCCGCTCACCGCAACTGGAGAAAGCCCACGCGCAGCAACGAGGACCCAACGCAGCCAAAAATGAATAAATAAAATAAATAAATTTATTTTAAAAAAACAGACAATAAACAGCGTTGGCAAGGATGTGGAGAATTTGGAACAATCATACGTTGCTGTTGGAACTGTAAAATGGTGCAGCCACTGTAGAAGACAGTTTAGCAGTTCATCAAAATACAGGCATGCCTTGTTTCATCAGTCTATATTCTATTTTGCTTCACAGATATTGTGCTTTTTACAAAATGAGGTTTTGTGACAACCCTGCGTTGAGCAAGTCCTATCAGCGCCACTTTTCCAACAGTACTTGCTCACTTCGTGTCTCTGTGCCACATTTTGGTAATTTTTGCAATATTTCAAACATTTTCTTTATTACTGTATTTTTTATGGTGATCTGTGATCAGTGATCTTTGATGTTACTATGTAATCATTTGGGGGTGCCATGAACCCCACCAAGATGGCAAACTTAATCGATAAATGTTGTGTGTGTTTTGACTACTTCACCAACCAGCCATTCCCCCATCTCTCTCCCTCTCCTCAGGCCTCCCTATTCCCTGAGACACAACAATATTGAAATTATGCCCATTTATAACCCTGCAATATTGTGAACCTATCAATACAATGACCCTACAATGGCCTCTAAGTGTTCAAGTGAAAGGAAGAATTGCACCTCTCTCACTTTAAAGCTAGAAGTGATTAAGCTCAGTGAGGAAGACATGTTGAAAGCCAAGACAGTCTGAAAGCTGGGCCTCTTGGGCCAGTTGGCCAAAAGTTGTGAATGCAAAGGAAAGTGCTACTCCAGTGAACACATAGATGATATGAAAGCCAAACAGCCTTATTGTATATATGTAGAACGTTTTAGTCGTCTGGAGAGAACATCAAACCATCACAACATTCCTTTAAACCAAAGCCTCATCCAAAGTAAGTCTCTAACTCTTTTTAATTCTGTGAAGGCTGAGAGAGGTGAGAAAGCTGCAGAAGAAAAGTCTGAAGCTAGCCGAGTTTGGTTCATGAGGTTTAAGGAAAGAAGCCGTCTCCGTAACACATTGTAAAAGCACCAGGTGAAGCAGCAAGTGCTCATGCAGAAGCTGCAGCCAGTTCTCAAGATCTAGCTAAGATCATCAACGAAGGTGGCTACACTAAACAGGATTTCCATGGAGACAAAACAGCCTTATATAAGAAGATGATGCCATCCAGGACTTTCACAGCTACAGAGGAGAAGTCAATACCGGGCTTCAAAGCTACAAAGAACAGGGTGACTCTCTTGTTAGGGCTTAATGCATCTGGGGATTTTAAATTCAACCCACGGTTCATTTACCATTCTGAAAATTGTTAAGAATTATGCTAAATCTACTCTTCCTGTGTTCTATAAGTGGAAAAACAAAGCCTGGATGACAGCCCATCTGTTGAAAACAGGATTTACTGAATATTTTAAGCCCACCATTAAGACCTACTGCTCAGAAAAAAAGATTCCTTTCAAAGTATTAATGCTCATTGACAATGCACCTGGTCACCCAAGGGCTCTGACGGAGATGTAAGATGAAATTCATGTTGTTTTCATGCTTCCTAACACAACATCCATTCTGCAGCTCATGGACCGGCGAGTAATTTTGACTTTCAAGTCTTAGTATTTAAGAAATACATGCCATAAGGCTATAACTGTCATAGTGATTCCTCTAATGGATCTGGGTAAACTAAGTAGAAAACCTTCTGAAAAGGATTCGCCATTCTATATGCCATTAAAAGCATTTGTGATTCATGGGAAGAGGTCAAAATATCAACATTAACAGGAGTTTGAAAGAAGTTGATTCCAGTTCTCACAGATGACAAGAAAGTGTTCAAGACTTGAGCGGAGAAGTCCCTGCAGATGTGGTAGAAGAAGCAAGAGAACTAGAATTAAAAGTGGAGCCTGAAGATCTGACTGAATTGCTGCAATCTCGTGATAAAACTTTCATGGTTGAAGAGTCGCTTCTTATAGATGAGCAAAGAAAGTGGTTTGTTGAGATGGCATCTACTCCTGGTGATGATGCTGTGAAGATTGCTGAAATGACAACAAAGGATTTAGAATTACATAAACTTAGTTGATAAAGCAGCAGGGTTTGAGAGCATTGACTCCAATTTTGAAAGAAGTTCTACTGCAGATAAAATGCAATCAACCAGAATTGTGTGCTACAGAGAAATCGTTCGTGAAAGAGTCAACTGATGGGGCAAACTTTATCGTTGTCTTATTTCAAGAAAGTGCCACTGCCACCCAACCTTCAGCAACCACCACCCTGACCATCAGCAGCCATCAACACTGAGACAAAACCTTCCACCAGCAAAAAGACTATGACTCACGGAAGGCTCAGATGATGGTTAGCATTTTTAGCCATGAAGTATTTGATAATTAAGATACATCCATTTTTTTTAGACATAATGCTGTTACACACTTAACAGACTACAGTATAGTGTAAACATAATTTCGATATGCACTGGGAAATGAAAATATTCATATGACTCCCTTTACTTCCATATTCGCTTTATTGTGGTGGTCTGGATCTGAACCTGTGATATCTCTGAGGTATGTACGCCTGTAGGTTGTGACAGTTCTGTTTAAATTAGTGAAGGTAATGTAAAACTGAATGCAAACTGAACAACAGAGGTCCCCTCAAAGTCTCAAAAACACAGTTGGCAAAGCACTTACTAGGTTTTCCAGCCCTGCATAGAAGGGTGCTGTGAATGAAGGTTTTAAAAGAAAGAATCATCTCTAGAGAGGAGAACAGAATTAGACATTTTTGCTTTAATTTTACCAAACAATCTTCTCACCTAGACCTGGATCTCCTGAGCAGGATTATCCACTTGCACATTTACTCCATCTTGGCTTTGTCTACATATATGACCAATTTTAAATGAATGACTTGGGATTCTAGTTTATGAGCCAGTTTCTTGGGTGTGGCTGGCCTTGTATTAGCTCACTAGACCCTAAGAATATACTCCTCCCCACCAAACACATGAAATGATTTATGTATCTAGATATCCAAATTGGCCAGTGTGAGGACTGTCCTTAGCAACCACATACAGACACGGCTTCCAAGAGAAGTGGGCAAAATCATCTGGAAGACCTTACTTTGCTACAGTGATCATAATTTTTTTTTTTTTTTGCGGTATGAGGGCCTCTCACTGTTGCGGCCTCTCCCGTTGCGGAGCACAGGCTCCAGACGCGCAGGCTCAGCGGCCATGGCTCACGGGCCCAGCCGCTCCATAGCATGTGGGATCTTCCCGGACCGGGGCACGAACCCATGTCCCCTGCATCGGCAGGCGGACTCTCAACCACTGCACCACCAGGGAAGCCCTACAGTGATCATTCTTAACATTAAGTGGAAAATTCAGCGCTGGAGACTCACCTGCTTTACTTCTCCTAAAATCCCTATCCCATGAAAAGCATCACATGGACTACACTGCAGCTAACAGAAATTGTAAGTGGACCGTACAGGGTGTGTGAATTGATAACCTTAAACTCAAAGCACACAGACAGTTTTAAAGGGTGGCCTTTAAATATATGCTAGCAAGCTACTGTAATGAACTGAAATCAAGACTCCTATTATATTATACAATAACCAGCCTACAGGACTTCCCCTAACAGTTGTGATTTTAATTGGATTAAAGAATTTCTAGCATGTTTTCCCTCTAAACAACCCACATGAAAATACTTGTCATTCTTTAAATGCTTTTGTTCACTCCCTCCTACATAGGCACATAAAACTATGGAAAATACTAGCCAGATAAAAAACATATATCGAATCACAGAGCTGAGAAAGAATTTAAGAATTATCTAAATCTACTCCTTAAATTCAGATAACTAAATAAGCAGATGAGTATTTCATTTTTCCTTTAGCATCGCTCAGAAAGAAATCAGAAAAACCCTGGAAAAGTTATCTGTCTTTGCTTAGTCTTTTCACTGGAAAGCAAGAACTAAAAACGGTGATTTAGGTTTGCTAAGGCAGAGATGGAAAAACGGAGTTATGTTGCAGCCTAGAAGTTATGTCGGTTTTTATCTCAGATCCATGGAGTAAAGAGACACCTCGGGCAGGTCTGAGGCATGTCCTGGAACAGTGTGGGATAATACTAATCATAAGTCCAGAAGCTGTCTGAGCTCTGACAACTTGCTCTAGACCTGAGGTCTGGGCAATTTTAATCTGAGTCACTATTTCCTATCTACAAAATGGAGGTAATATACACCCCTCAGAAAGGTCTTGTGAAGTTAACTGCATGATTAACCTTAAGCACTACACAGTCTAAAGGCCTCACTTCAACAGATTGGGATCAATAAGCTAAGATGAACTCCTGGAGGCCACGGAGTGAATGTTATTCACGTGAATCCCAGCACAGCCCACAGCACTACAAAGTTAATTCTAGACAAACAGGCCAAATTATACCATAACAGGATTCTGAAACAAGGCCAGCTCTGGTCATCCCAACATGTAGCTCTTGGAAAAATATACAGTGACAGTTCAGTTTCTCTTCAAGTTGTGATACTTTAAAAATTTGAAAGATTAACCAGTATATGTGGGAACTTATTAGCACATGATTGCTATGTATGCATTTTCAATTACTGGAGGAAATATAGATGATTCAGTAAATGAAGTTAGACAAATGGGTAACCAATTGGAAAGAAAGAAATTGGAATCCACAGCTCATACCAAAATAAATCTCAGATGCATCAAAATTTGAAACATAAAAAAATGAAACTATAAAAATACCTGGTGATTGAGGGAAACTCAGTAAAGGGTACACAAGATCTCTCTGCACTAATTCTGTGAATCTACAGTTATTTCAAAATAAAAAGTTAAAAAAATACTTGGTGAACCTGAGATAATTATTTTATAATACTGAAATGAGGAAGGCCTTTCCAACCGTGACAGTTGGAAGTTTGTAAAGATGTAAAACCCACCTAAAATTAAATATTTGTGCATGTCAAAAGCCTAATTATATACAAAATCAAAAAACAAGTCAAGGGCTTCCCTGGTGGCGCAGTGGTTGAGAGTCCGCCTGCCGATGCAGGGGACACGGGCTCGTGCCCTGGTCCGGGAAGATCCCACATGCCGCGGAGCGGCTGGGCCCGTGAGCCATGGCCGCTGAGCCTGCGCGTCCAGAGCCTGTGCTCCGCAACGGGAGAGGCCACAACAGTGAGAGGCCCGCGTACCACAAAAAAAAAACCAAAAACAAAAAACAAGTCAAACAGAAATAAAAATAGATGCATCTCATCTCCCAAAGGGCTAATTTCCTCAATATATGAAGACTGCCAGCAACTTTTTTTTAACATCGTTATTGGAATATAATTGCTTTACAATGGTGTGTTAGTTTCTGCTTTATAACAAAGTGAATCAGCTATACATATACATATATCCCCACATCTCTTTCCTCTTGCGTCTCTCTTCCTCCCACCCTCCCTATCCCACCCCTCTAGGTGGTCACAAAGCAGCTGAGCTGATCTCCCTGTGCTATGTGGCTGCTTCCCACTAGCTATCGATTTTACATTTGGTAGTGTATATATGTCCATGCCAGTCTCTCACTTTGTCCCAGCTTATGCCAGCAAATTAATAAGAAACAAGCCAACAACCTGACAGAGAAATGGATAAAATATATGAATAATTTATAGAAAAGGAAATAGAAATAACTCTTAAAAAGACATCCAACCTCACTCAGCAATATAACAAGTTCAAAGTTAGAGTGAAATACCATTTTTACTTTATCAAATAAAGTCTGATAACATACTTTGCTGGCCAAGGGACAGCAAAACAGGCACCCTTGTACATTGCCAGTGGGAATTTAGACTGGTACAACCTCTGTCAGAGTGATTTGGCAATATCTGTTGCAATGCAAATATTCTAGGTATATGTTGAACACTTGTGTGAAAGGTACACATAGAAGAGTTTTTACAATTTTTAATAGCAAAAGAAGTGGAAACTAACCAATGTACACCGATGTGAGACCTGTTAAAAAAACTGCCATACTCATACCAGGAAACACTATGTAGATATAAAAAGGAATGAAGTAGGGCTTCCCTGGTGGCGCAGTGGTTGAGAGTCCGCCTGCTGATGCAGGGGACACGGGTTCGTGCCCCGGTCCGGGAGGATCCCGCATGCCGCGGAGCGGCTGGGCCTCTGAGCCATGGCCGCTGAGCCTGCGCATCTGGAGCCTGTGCTCCGCAACGGAAGAGGCCACAACAGTGAGAGGCCCGCGTATTGAAAGAAAAAAAAAAAAAAAAAGGAATGAAGTAGCTTTTTCAAAGCTGCTATGGAATAATCACTAAAAACCATAATTAACACCAGGTATAGGATAAATACTTCCGTATCTCTGGAAAGGTTGGTAAGATATTGGTAACAGTGGTTACTTATCTTAAGTTAAAAATTAACACAACAATCATCTATATTTATTAATGTTTCCCAAACTTTATGGCCACGCATAAAAGGGAGTGAGCCAAGCAGTCATGACCATAATCACGTACATTTACTGAGTCCTTGGTATAGGGTTTGAAGCTAAAGCCTGCTAAAAAAAGATTCACTAAGCAGGGAAGAGCACATTATCAAAACAGGTCAAACTCACCAGTAGATGGTATGGATTTATAAAAATTTGATGTAGACATCAATATACTGAAAACCAGCTGACAGAAATCAGGTGTCATTTATCTTTGTAGCTCACTCACGTCCTCATTTCCCAACCTAGCATACACTCTTAAAACAAAGCAGGTATTCAAGTGTTCGTTAGTAAATAACAGATTGAAAGGATGACTGGATGGGATGGATGGGATAGATGGATAGATGGATGGATGGGATAGATAAAAAGATGGATGATTGGAAGAAAGAGTAGACACTGAAGGACTGTGATCTCTCTCTGCTCCCGTTTCCTTCTGACACTGGGCCAGCCTTAGTCTCCTTGTGCTCTCCTATACAAATGGGAGGTGCTGGAATTTACAAATAATTAAGAAACATGATGGTAACCTCCACACAACTCGGTGGATAATTCCTAATAGGGTTGGCAAAACAATGCTCCCACCTTCCCCAGCCCCTCCGAAATGTCCATGCCTTAATCCTTGGAATCTCTAAGGGACTCTATAGATCTAATTAAGGTTACAGACCTTAAAGTAGGGAGATTATCGTGGATTATCCAGGTGGGCACAATGTAATCACACGAGGCATTTCAAGCAGACAACTGTCTCTGGTTGGAAGAAGACAGGAAGACAGAGAGATTGGACGCAGAAGGATTCAGTGCACTGTCGGTGGCTCTCAGATGTAGCAGCCCACATTCAAGGACTGGAAAGAACTCCCCTAAGAGCTTAGGCAGCTCTTGCTGACAGCCAGCAAGGACACATGGACCTCAGTCCTGAAACCACAAGGAACTGAATTCTGCCAGCAACCTGAATGAGCTTGGAAATGGATTCTTTCTAGAGGCCTCTGATAAGAGCCAAGATGGCCAGCACCTTTGAAACACAGAGCAGAGTGATCACCCTTGCCAACCTGGACTTCTGACCTACAGAACTATGAGATAATAAATTTGTGCTGTTTTAATCCACTCAGCGTGTGATAATTTGTTATGGCAGTAATAAAAAATGAAGACTTCCTGTTCAGCTTAAGAATCATTTGTGGAGCCTGTTCCATGTGAGGCCCTGCGCCAAGTGTTTAGGGTAGAAAAGTGGGCACACGTTCTCAAGGAGCTCGCAAGCTCAGAAACCATTAAACAATGCTATGATACAGTTTAGCACAGCACACTGCAGGAGTACAGAGAAGGGTACCTAACTGTGTGACGTCCGCAGATGCTTTACTTACTACTCCTCCAATCTCTCCCTCTTCCAATGAATTGGACCACCAACCTTCTTACAAGTCAGAAACAGAAGGCCATCCTAAACTCCACTGACCCCTCCAGACCTGTGATTTATATCACCCTAATAATACTCCTCCTAAAAGTCCCTTCTCTTTCCCTCACCCCCATTTCTTCCCCCAACCTCTGACTGCTACTTTCTGACCTTTATCATCTCTTACCTAGATTACTATAATGACCTCTCGATTAACTTTCCTGACTCAATAGCCATCCATTTCCCCAAATCCATTTCCCCCAATCCACCAGGGTCATTTTTCCAAGGATTAAATTGAGCATGCCATGTTCCAGCTCAAAATCCTTCAAAGACTGCCTGCAGTTAAAGTCTAACTCCTTGGCTACTCTTAGCAACCCCTCTAAGCTCTACTAGAGCCAAAACTGTCTCTGCTTGGCTTCTAATTCCAGTGCCTAGGAAGGGTCTGGCACATAGGTGTTTCTTGGAAAGTATTTGCTGAGTAAATAAAATCAACCCCTGCTGACGCTGCAGCCTCACTGCTTCCCTTTCAGCAGCCCCTGTTCACTATGCTCCTACTACCCTAGCCTTCGCAGTCCCAGCCTACTCCACCTTCCCTCTCTCTTCATGCTCCACCTTCCCCTCATGGCTAAAAAGCCTCGTTCACCTGGCTGGTAAGCAGATCTCATTTTTGTTAAATTTTGCCCTCCTCTAACAGGGTTATGCTCATCTTACAGCTCTGTCTAGTCTCTTCTGAGCCCCTGATATAACTGTCTCCTCTTCTACCACAGCATCTGCGGCAAACCCTCTAGTACAACGCTACTCAAAGCTGGCCTGTGGACTGGTGCTGGTGTCCAAATGGTTTATTACCATTCTGGTCCAAGGTAAGTCCAGAAATCAGGTGTAAGTACTTAGAAATGTTTATGGCAATTTGACATTGCAGGGACATCCAAGTATGTGATACTTGTTGAACAAGGTATACACCAGTTTGGATGTTGTTGAATTAGTGTGGTGAGTCACACGTGGTGCAAACTGTATCTTAATCATGTGCAACAGGACCACTTATTGGTCCGTGATAGAGCAAAAACAAAGAACAACTCAATTGGTCCACCATCACAGAAAGTCTAAGGAGCACAGCTCTAACTCACTCAGGTACGTTCCCATCTTCCACCTTTTGGGATGTTGTTGGCTGCCTGAGACAATGCAGATGTTCCATAAATCTCAGTGAAAAAATTAATAAAGATGTGACTGATAAGAAGACTTCCTAGAGGACATGAGATCTGAGCTACTTCTTAGTGACTGGCAGGAATTGGGCACTTTGGGGTAACAGCATGGGCAAATGCACTGAAGAAGAAGTGCAAATGAGGAATAGCAAGAAAAGATGGTAGGACTTCCCTGGTGGCACAGTGGTTAAGAATCCGTCTGGGGACATAGGTTTGACCCCTGGTCCGGGAAGATCCCACATGCCATGGAGCTACTAAGCCCATGCACCACAACTACTGAGCCTGTGCTCTAGAGCCCGCAAGCCACAACTACTGAGACTACGTGCCACAACTATGGAAGCCCACGTGCCTAGAGCCCATGCTCCGCAACAAGAGAAGCCACGCACTGAGAAGCCCACACACTGCAACGAAGAGTAAGCCCACGCAGCAATGAAGATCCAATGCAGCCAAAGATTAATTAATTAATTAATTAACTTTTTAAACAAAGAAAAGATGGTGCATAGGCAATGCAAAAGGTGAAATATTATGCCGAAGCATAATGATGCCGAAGAGCTCAACCAGACGGTTCTGCCAGTGTCCAACCACCCTGACCCCCTCCCTCAAGCTTACCCCAGCAGCACCCTCTCAGTAAGCGTGTGCAAGCCTTAGCAAAGGCAGAGGGAGTCCCTGAAGGGTTTTAAACCAGTGTTGTGACCTAGCTCATGAAGGATGAATGTCAGGGGGTGAGAAAGGCAGGGAGACCAACTAGGATTTAACTGCAATCATCCCAATGAGAAATGCTGAAAGCCCTCAACAAGGGCAGAGATAATTTAGTGATGTGCAGTGGTGGTAGACACAAAGTCAAGAAATATTTGTGAGGCAATACAGGAAGGGCTTGGTGATTCGCTAGACAGGATAAAGACACAAGGTAGCGTGACTAAAGTTTCTGGTTTGGTGGAGTGAGTATGTGCGTGGTGGTGTCACCAGAGGAGATAAGGATCACAGAAAGAGGAACAGGTTTAAGAGGCAGGGAATTCATAAATTCCAGTGTTACAAGCCTGTGGGACATTCAGGTGGAGATGGCCAGCAGGCACTTGGGAGAAAGGTCAAGGCTGCAGATACAGATTTGGGAAGCTTTCACATCTAGATGGTGATTAAAACCAGTTGTGGATGAATGAGAAGAATAGTGGTCTAAGCATTTCTCCAAAGAAGATATACAGATTGCCAACAAACACATGAAAGGATGCTCAACATCACTAATCATTAGAGAAATGCAAATCAAAACTACAATGAGGTATCACCTCACATCAGTCAGAATGGCCATCATCAAAAAATCTACAAACAATAAATGATGGAGAGGGTGTGGAGAAAAGGGAACCCTCTTGCACTGTTGGTGGGAAAGTAAATTGATACAGTCACTATGGAGAAGAGTATGGAGGTTCCTTAAAAAACTAAAAATAGAACGACCATATGACCCAGCAATCCCACTACTGGGCATATACCCTGAGAAAACCATAATTCAAAAAGAGTCATGGGGCTTCCCTGGTGGTGCAGTGGTTGAGAGTCCACCTGCCGATGCAGGGGACACGGGTTTGTGCCCCCGTCCGGGAAGATCCCACATGCCGCAGAGCGGCTGTGAGCCATGGCCGCTGGACCTGTGCGTCCGGAGCCTGTGCTCCGCAACGGGAGAGGTCACATCAATGAGAGGCCCGCGTACCGAAAAAAAAAAAAAAAAGAGTCATGTACCACAATGTTCACTGTGGCTCTATTTACAATAGCCAGGACATGGAAGCAACCTAAGTGTCCACTGAGAGTTGAATGGATAAAGAAAATGTGGCACATATATACAATGGAATGTTACTCAGCCATAAAAAGAAACGAAATTGAGTTATTTGTAGTGAGGTGGATGGACCTAGAGTCTGTCACAGCGTAAGGTAACTCAGAAAGAGAAAAACAAATACCATATGCTAACGCATATATATGGAATCTAAAAAAAAAAAAAAATGGTTCTGAAGAACCTAGGGGCAGGACAGGAATAAAGACGCAGACGTAGAGAATAATGGACTTGAGGACACAGGGAGGGGGAAGGGTAAGCTGGGACGAGGTGAGAGAGTGGCATGGACATATATACACTACCAAATGTAAAACAGATAGCTAGTGGGAAGCAGCCGCATAGCACAGGGAGATCAGCTCGGTGCTTTGTGTCCACTAGAGGGGTGGGATAGGGAGGGTGGGAGGGACAAGCAAGAGGGAGGGGATATGGGAACATATGTATATGTATAGCTGATTCACTTTGTTATACAGCAGAATCTAACACAGCATTGTAAAGCAATTATACTCCAATAAAGATGTAAAACAAACAAACCTGACAGAAACATCACCTTGAATTCTTAGCATCGCACCATCAGTGTTTCATCCTTTTTTTTCCCCTCATGTGTATTCCTTCATTTGTTGAGCATCTCCCCCATGGTTGCATATAAATTTTGTGAGAGTAAAGAAAATAAATAAATAAGTACCAGGGATGTAATATACAACGTGATAAATATAATTAACACTGCTCTATGTTCCATATGAAAGTTGTCACGAGAGTAAACCCTAAGAGCTCTCAACACAAGGTAGAAAAATGTTTTTATTTCTTTAACTCTGAATCTATATAAGACAATGGATGTTCACTAAACTTATTGTGGTCCTCATTTCAGGATGTATATAAGTCAAATAATTATACTGTGAGCTTAGAGCTTATGTATGTCAATTATACCTCAATAAAACTGGAAGGGGAAAAAAAAAAGGGAGAGGTGTAAGAGAGCTGATAAACCAGAGGCTGTGGTTCGAAGAAGGGATATTAGAATTGATGATTTTTTCTTGGCACATTTCCAGGTGAAGAGGCCCAGAGATGCGCTATGAAAGCAGGCAATTACAGTCTAGTAGAGCTTATCACAGTTGGGTCAGACAACAAACTTTGTCTGATGAGGCTACTCGTAGTTGGCCTCTGAAAGGGTTTTGAAGTCTCCCAGAGAGAGAGAGGATGGGGAGATGCCAAATCAAGTCAGATGCCAAAGTCCACAATGTGTGTGGGACTGAAGAGGGAAATGATGGGCAAAGAGGTTTAAGAAAAGCAGAGAGCAAAGCTGGAGAGGGAGGCATCCAGAAAAGGAGAGTTTTGTTTTACTTGCCCATGGAAGTGAAAAAGTAAGTTTGATTCAGATGTGGCAATGGGAAGACAGGGGAATTCTGGCCAGTCCATCCAAACGTGTAGTACCTTTGAATACGAGAAAAATCCTCCATTTCTCACCCCCAACATCAAACCCGTCAGCAAATCCTGACAACGCTGTCTCCTAAATATGTTTTTAGAATCCAAGCACTCTTCACTCTACTGGTGGTCCAAGTCACTTTTCATTCTACCGGTGGTCCTCCCTTATCTGAATTACTGCAATAGCCTCTCAACTGGTCTCCCCGATTTCACCTTTGTCCATCTCCAATGTATTCATCACGCTGAAGAAAAAAACAAAACAAAAGAAAAACACCCAACTGATGTCACTTCTCTGCTTAAAATGCGCCAATGTCTTCCCACTTCACTCACACTAAAAGTCAAAGTTCCTATAAGTGGCCCTGACTACCTCTCTGATCTTTCCTCCTCTCACGTCTTCTCTTACTTAGCTAGTGTCAGCCACACTGGGCTCCTTGTCCTTTCTTGAACACGCCAAGAACAACCCTGCCTCAAAGCATCTGAAACCACTGTCCCGACAATGTGGAATTCTCTTCTTGCAGATACCTGCATGCTTCTTTACTTTTTTCGGATCTCTACTAAAATGTCACCTTCATCACCCCATCAACATGCACTTCCCTGTCTTTATTGCTTTATTTTTCCCCATAGCACTTTTCATCATTATTTTTATTTTTTTAACATCTTTATTGGGGTATAATTGCTTTACAATGGTGTGTTAGTTTCTGCTTTATAACAAAGTGAATCAGTTATACATATACATATGTTCCCATATCTCTTCCCTCTTGCGTCTCCCTCCCTTCCACCGTCCCTATCCCACCCCTCCAGGCAGTCACAAAGCACCAAGCCGATATCCCTGTGCCATGCGGCGGCTTCCCACTAGCTATCTACCTTACGTTTGTTAGTGTGTATATGTCCATGACATCATTATTTTTATATATTTCACCAACATTCTATATTTATTTGTTTATGGTCTGATTCCCTCCACTCCCCAGTAATACTCTGGAATATGAGCTCCTTGGGGGCAGGGATCTTTTTCTGTTCTGTGCATTGCTGCCTCTCTAGCACCTGAGATGGTGCCTGGGATGTGTCAGACATGCAAATATTTGTTGAGTGGATGGATGGATGAACCTTTTCATGAGGAGCGTGTGGGCATGGGGTAAGGGGAAGAGCCATGATCCAGTTATTTTTGGCAGGTGATAGTACTGAAGATATGATAGAGTTTGAACACAGTGGAACAGGGTTTCAAAGGATAAAAGACAGAGCTGAAGGTGTGGTTAACAGTAGGAGGAGACAACAGAAAGGCTGTAATACCTAGTAAGGCGTATCTCTTATAGGCAGTAACCAAGAATCATGAGAGGAAGGGTGGAAATCAACTGACCTCAAATACTTCGCCTTTGAGACAAGCCAGAATTGGCAGTAACAGGTTCATTCTGGGTGGGGATGGGAATAGGGAATGAAGCCTCATCAGGGGAGGGAGATGGTACCCAGAGTAGATGGGTAGGTCATGTGGATTGATGACTCCTAGAGAGAACAAAAAATCTGAACATAGGGAAAGTATTATAACACACATGTGCCTAATAGCACACATCCCTAAAATATGCAGAGAAGCCCATAAAAGGAAGAAAAACAAATGGTCCTCAAAAAGAAGTGTGGATAAGAAAAGTAACCAACAGTAAAGACTAAATTGATTTATCCTGCTTTCTATTTCTGGATACAATTCATTTATCCAGCCTCATCCAGGATTGCAGCGTTCCATAGAAGTGAATGTTTTAGATACTGAAATGCTTATCTGTAGGTGTAATCACTTCAAAAAGTGCTTCTGATAGAAAAATGTAAAACATTTTTTAAAAGATTTCAACCATCTTATACACTGAAACTTTCTGGATGATTCAGGGATATTAGTAAGACCAGCAGTATCACAGCACTGCTCTCTGGGCCTATCCATGTCTACAGCTGTGGACCTTTGCCCTACACTAAAAAGTTCCAAAACCCGTGTCTGCTTCTGATGTATTTCCTGTCTCCTCCCTATCAGCTTGTTAGCCACTACATTGTCTGTTAACAGCATTCCTGGTTCTATAAGACCCCATTCTTTCTAACTTGCTGCCCTTAATCTGCTATGGGATGAGAAACTAGATAAACAATGATGCTGGAATGTTTAAAATAATGCTATATGGAAAAATAAATAAATAAAATAAAATAATGCTATATGGGCTGTGATTAAAAACCAGAGGATCTCCCTATGGGTCAAGTACAGATTTACTCAATGGACTTCAGGACACTGTCTTCTCTGCTCAGGGATGATCTCCCTGCTTTCTTACTGATTTTCAATAGCATTTTGCAAATGAAACTTCATAATAAACGGCCCCTGGGTTAGCAGACTTGTTCCTGTATCTACACCATATTCTTCATTCAGTTCTAATAAAATGTTATTAAGGTGTCTCAGTGCTGTTTCACAAATTAAAAAGTAACACAGATTGTGAACAACAGAGGATCTGCATTTATTCCATGTCTGCAAAAGACATGGCCAACTGAGAACAAAATTTATAATTTGATTATTTTAGCTGAAGAAAAGGTTTTCCCAGGGAAAAATACAGTTACATTCCTAAGCTAGGAGACAAATAGATTTAATGCATAATGTATGTAAAATACAATACATTTATAATAAAGTATAGTATTGCTAAATAGCATTACTTCATTTTTAAGTTAAATAATTTTGATATGAATGATTCTAGAATTAACAACTTAGAAAGACAAACATATCCCCCCACTATTTATCTGGATAGAAAAATAGAGTTTAGTTCAATATTATCTCAGTGTGGGCGCCTCCAGCTATGGCCCTTTGAAACAATAGCTCAACATCAAAGAGAAATTGCAAACCAATGCAAGATTAAAACAATGACTGCCCTATAAAAGTGGTCACAGCAAATATTTACAAATGTCTTTCTAAATAAACAAAGAAAGACTTTTCCTTTCCAGTTAGTTTTACAGGCAATACTTAAATGATTTCCAAGGATTTTTCCCTTGGTGGGGGAGGAGAGGCGAGGGAGAAATTCTAATGATTCTGGCTTTATCTACCATTATGAGTTTCAACCATCTAATCTTTGAAATATATCAACAATTGCTAAATCTCTAAATATCCCATCATGAAGGAATTGCCCTGAAAAAGTCACTGATTAAAAGTTTCAAACTCTACAAATGAGCATGTAATTTGTTCACTTAACCTGCAATGATTACGAAGGAATAAAAACAAAGGAATTACCAGTATCTCAGTCAAAACCTTCCTCTGATCCAGTTTCTCTAAGACCAATTTTGACACCACAATCTACCCATGTTTCCAGGCTCCAAACCTTGGCCTCCTACCCTTCCTTCTTCTAGATCTTCCTTTTCTTCACTTTTCCTTCACTTTCTCTGCCTTTCTCATTCCTTTCCATCCATACAGCAGACACCTGTCCAGGCTCTGTGCTGGACCAAGGGATCAATCTTCCCTGATTCACACCCTAGTTTCCTCTCCACTGACAGTGACAAGCCAGCAACCTGAATCGTCCAGCAATTCTCTTGGCCAAGTAAATTTTCTTGCTATTCTCTAAATTCTCTCTATTACACCCTCACAATAACTGAAATAGGAATACATTCATCAGAGACTTTTAGGATTTTGCTTTTTTTTCTTTAAAAGTTATCATGTGTTCTTAAGAGCATAAAGATTATTTCTACTACTCATAAAAACCCAGATAAATAAATGGTTTTACTCTGCTTTATTAATGTAACAGAGTTTATGCCTAAAATTGTCATTTTTATTCTACTTCAGATAAAGTATTTATAGCTTTAGGAAAATATATTAAATGTGCATAGTATGGGACCTTATGAGAACATTTTAAACTGCTGACTTGGAACTTCCCTGGTGGTGCAGTGGTTAAGACTCCACCTGCCAATGCCAGGGGACACAGGTTCAATCCCTGGTCTGGGAAGATCCCACATGCTGCGGAGCAACTGAACCCATACACACAACTACTGAGCCCACGCTCTAGAGCCTGTGCGCCACAACTACTGAGCCCTTGTGCCACAACTTCTGAAGCCCACGCACTCTAGGCCCGTGCTCCACAACAAAAGAAGCCACCACAATGAGAAGCCGGTGCGCCGCAACGAAGAGTAGCCCCTGCTCGCCGCAACTAGAGAAAGCCCGCACGCAGCAATGAAGGCCCAACACAGCAAAATATTCTTAAAAATAAATAAATGAAATAAACTGCTGACTTTTATGTACCCAGTTCACACTTTTGCCCTGTACTAGCCCCCAAAATAGACGAATTTAAAAAATTCATTTGGCACAGGTGGACACTGCATTTTAAATTGAACACCGAGAATGTAGAAATAGCAAAGTTATGGAAATATATTGTCAGATTATTTAATAACATATTAATACTTACCTACATGAAATAAGCACTGCTAAGTAAGTTTCTGTTGTTTTTAATCTTTTCTTATAACTGTTTGTATAGTTTGTTAAGTGGACTGTATATCATCCTATTAGCCAAGAATTTCTAAACTATTGCCCTTTTAGTCATAACCTGATTTATACGTATTTTTTAAACTTCCTGCTGACTGGATATTTGATGGCATTAATGGATTATTTTTAACTTTTTAGGTGTGATAATGGTACTGTGGTAATTTTTTTAAAGTCCTTATCCTTTGGAGATACACCAAAATATTTACAGATGAAATAAGATTAGCCATGATCCTGGGTGATGTGTACATCTAGTTCATTATAGTATTCTCTCTGCTTTTATAAATGTTTGGAAATTTCCATAATATGAGTTTTTAAAACAAGAAAGAAAGAAAATTTCCATGTTAAAAATGCTTATAAGGTGGTGGTGGTGGTTGTTTTTTAAGTATACTAGGAAATGGTTTGTTCTTCAACTAAGTAGTTTCCAATTTTTTTCCCCAAGAAAAACTCTGACAACCTTTGAAAAAGTGCCTACAAGAGGCTGCAAAGTAATTTACCAAAATGTTAGCAATGGTAATTTCTGGTTGGTGGGATTATGGGTGATGTCTGTTTTCTTTTTGTTACAAGTTTGTTTTGTTTTGTTTTTTTGTTACAAGTCTTCTATATTTCTAAAATCTGCATACAATCTATTATTGTAGTCAGAAAGTAGTCTAACTTTTCTGATTATGTGAAAGTATGATTTTCCATGTCAAGCATAGAGAATCTATCTATATCATAAAACTTTTTCCTATATTTACCATGAAAAATATTAATGAAAAACATGAACACAAAAGTCCAGTTATCCATGCACAAAACGACCTTGGTATGACAGCAGTATGGAAAGGGTGAGTTTTGACTGTCACCGGGGAAATGTGTGCTAAAGAAGGTAATATTGGAGTGATAGAAAGATTGGGAAGATTTTTGTCTCATTTTCGCAAGACAATCTGATTGACGAATACAACTGAGTGCTCATAATGGATCCTCTAAGAGCAAATGGTCCAGGGGTGTCAGGTGTTTCTGGGAATGTAATAAAAGATATCTTACGTAATTTTCATTTTAAGCTTGGCTTGCGCAGGGTTCATGCCTGAATATTGATACGTACCTATCGTGTTGTTTTCTCATATTTTTCTTTTAGATGGGGAGGGAGATAGAAGAGAGGAAAAGTTTCTCTCCATCCTTGAATGAGAGGTAACAGCTGATGTGTTTTTGACCCTTTTGGCCCCAACATCATTCTCTCCTTCTCCTTCGCCACATCACTTTATTTGGGGCAGAACAAGTTGCCTATCTGCCATGTGAGACCTCGCTCACAAGCACAATTCAGGGCTCCTGAGACTCAGTATCAGAAACTGTAAGGTCCTTGGGGGAAGGGACCACATCTCCATTCACTTATTCAATAAATATCTGGGTACCCACTATGTGCCAAGCACCCTTCTTGACATGAGGGATACAGCAAAATCCCTATTCTCATACAGTTTACTTTCTTGTGGGAAGACACATAAGTAAACAAAGATAAACACAAACATCAGGCAAATGTGGCAAAAGTTATGAAGAAAGGAAACATGACAGACTGATGTGATAGGGTCACCAGAGGCAGAGGGCAGCAACACTAGAAGGGTAGCCAGAAAGCTCTAGAACATTTGAGAAGATCTAAGGGCGAACAGTCCTGCAGGAGACAACAGCAAGGGCAAAGGCCCAGAGGCAGGGACAAACAGTACGTCAGAGGAACGGCGAGCGGAGCACAAAGAGGACGTGGATGCTAGCTAACTCGGAGAAGTGGGCATGCAGGGCCTTGAGGCCTCAGTGAAAGAGCCAGGGTTTTATTCTACATACAAGGGGAAACCACCAAAGACTTTTTGTTGTTGCTGTTGTATAACTATTTTTTTCAAGATTAAATGTGTTTATTTCGAGTTAGTGGAATCAATGGTATATTAGATATCAGCACTCCAAGCTACACGTATGTATTTGCCTCTAAACCTTCACAACATTGTCAGTTTCCATTCCTCTAACATTCCATCACTGGGCCTCTTATTTCTAGCAAAATCATAGTTCAAATGTTTTAAAAAAGTAAAAGCAAGATGATCACCACATTGTGCTTCCAGTGCCCCCAGAAGGATTATAATTGTTTTAAATAAATGTTTATTGTTTTCAATAAAGGGGGAAATTGATAACATGAGCACTATTAATGGCATGACTAGAAGAACAGAATACAGATTAAAAGAAACATTTTAGGCTGGACGAGTTAGTTTCCCCTTAGCAAAAACTCCACATAATATCATGGATATGATGTCAACATTAAATTGTTCAATTTGTGGGCCATACACTTAAGCGTATGGGCTAGTACATTTCTGCACTAAAACAGAAGCAGTACAAGCCTTATGTTCTACCATTACACTTCCAGATTTTTCACTTATTAATATACCTGCCAACCTAATGATCCTTGCATGCATTAGAGTTTGCTTTTGTAGAGTTACGTTTATTTTCCCCATCCCTCCTGCTCCCGTAAACATTGCGGTGCGAACTCTTTGCCCAATTTTATGAGAATGTTGCAAAGGACAGCTCTGTGCCACCTGGGGACGGGAATTCCCCGTCCCCTCGCCAGGCTACACATGGATCAGTAATATTGATCACATCTCATCTTACATGCAGACACTGCTCCCTTAATTTATCCATGCCAGAAGCACACGAGTCAGCAGGTATGCATATAAAAATGGAATTAAAAGGAAAAAAAGAAAGAAAAAGCTTTCTTGTTAAAGCCTATTGTCCTAGAAGGAATCCATTGCTTTGAATTCACTTAAAGCCTATACACACGAAATGTGTTTCTTCTGAGAACCTTGTCTAACTCGTGTGTATGACTATTTTTTTAATTATGGTAAAATACACATAAAATTTACCAACTTAACCATTTTCAAGTGCCCTGTTCAGTGGTATGAAGTAAATTCATATTGTTGTGCAACCATCACCTCCCTCCATCCTAGAACTCTTTACATCTTATAAAACTGAAACTCTCATCAGAGGCTTTTAAGCAAAGCAGTGACATGATCTGACTTATGATTTAAAAATTAAGTTACTTGCTTGGTAGAGAGTTGATGGTAGGGAGGCAGCAGGATTAGGAGTTTACTGAATAGATGGATTCAGGATACACTTTGGGGACGGAGCTGACATGACCGCTGCTAATTTGGATGTGGGCATGAGATAAAGAAATAAATGAGAAGAGGAGTTGACGTCTAGATTTCTATATCTCCAGGGTCTAGCACACAGAAAACTGCCAATGTTTATTTCATAAATGAGTGAATATTGATTTAACACTTAATAAGTAGAAACCTTTCTTCCCAGAGAACCAGGAAAACAGAAATGAAAACTACCACGGATGAAGCAGATCTCTCTTTTCTAGGGCCTCACTATCGGTACTGTGTCCTTATAACATGGATAAAGTCTACACAGTTGGTTCATGTCAACATTATATGCCTAATTCCAACATTAACATTAAAAGCTGATCCTTGTACATGTATACAATAAGTTAAACTTTATTAAGCATTTTATATATTTTATTTCATGTCTTTCCTAAATCAATAGCTTTTAACCTTTGAGACTATGGTGCTATGTGCTACCTCCCTAGAGATGATGTGTATACATAAATCTGATGTTTTGGAGAGCTTATGGACCCTCTAATGCCCATCCATAGACCAATCTCAGGTCTAAAAATACCCTGATCTACCTAATGTGAGTTGTTATTGTATATCGTTATAAGAACCTAAACTTTATTAGCCTAGCCCTGGCACCTTTGGAGAAATGCTTTCAGAGGGTTTACCTTCATTCATGTCCATAATAAATGAGTTACCAAGAACCAGCATTAACTTACGGGACTTCCCTGGCAGTCCAGTGGTTAAGATTCCATGCTTCCCCTGGAGGGAGCATGGGTTTGATCCCTGGTCAGGGAACTAAGATTCCACATGCTGTGTGGTGCAGCCAAATAAAAATTTAATTTAATTAAAAAAAATTTTTTTAAAAAGAACCAATGTTAATTTAAAGAATATCTTTCCATCTTTACCAAAACTATTATTGAAAGTATTATACATGAAGTGATTCAAGATCCTCTTTATAAGAACCTACCTCATAAATAAATCCCTTGTACAATTCATTTCTAGGGGAAAAAAATACTACCTTAAAAATTGATGTTTTGGGCTTCCCTGGTGGCACAGTGGTTAAGAATCCGCCTGACAATGCAGGGGACACTGGTTCGAGCCCTGGTCCAGGAAGATCCCACATGCCACGGAGCAACTGAGCCCGTGCGCCACAACTACTGAGCCTGCGCTCTAGAGCCCGCAAGCCACAACTACTGAGCCCGCGTGCCTAGAGCCCGTGCTCCTCAACAAGAGAAGCCACTTCAATGAGAAGCCCGTGCACCACAACAGAGTGGCCCCCTCTCGCCGCAACTAGTGAAAGCCCACACACAGCAACAAAGACCCAAAGCAGCCAAAAAAATAAATAAAATATTTTTTAAAAAATTATGTACACCCCATAAATACGTACTTTACCTTGAGACATATAAGTATGCATTAACTGCCAACTTTCCAAAGTAGTTTCAAGATTTTCTTTGAGGAAGAATTCCTCCCCGATATTTTTCTCATGTAAACCATACTCAGAATTTATTTTCTACAATTTCCACTTTTAATGTTCTAAGTGGATTGAAAACTAAAAAACAAAAACAAAACTTGTAAAGCAAGCTCAGGATATTATCTTTCAAGTTTTCACAATTTTCTCTCCAACTCTTTACAGTTAGTTCTCCTGCCCACTTTTTAAGGCACTCACTTTTATGGAATCTTTTCAGAGAATTCAACATTCCTTTCACAGAAGCAATAATACTCTTTCCCTTTTGCACTTTATAGATTTACACACATTTAAATTATCTAATCACAATAACAAGCATAACTGGCACCAACAAGTTTGCAATACATACAGCCACCGAGCCAGCCATCAGAGCAGGGAACAGGCTGCTAGGAACTGGTGTTCATCATGCCTGGGCAGCATTTGGTCTGCTTTTTGGGGAAATGAGAAGCATGGGCTTGTAGGGTCAACTGGTTAGATGTCAAGAGGATTGTCTTTATATTAGGATGAACCATATGTAATTGCCAATATACAAATATTTCTCCTAGAGAAACGGCAATTGCATGTGTTCAACCTAATATTTCTATTTTTTAATTTTAAAAATACTAACTATATTTAAAGTTTAATATCACATCTATTATCCTTTTTTTCCCCTCCCTTTGAACAATGAATAGTGGTTCTCACAACTTCATTTTTTTTTTTTTTTTGGTGGTACGCGGGCCTCTCGCTGTTGTGGCCTCTCCTGTTGCGGAGCACAGGCTCTGGACACGCAGGCTCAGCGGCCATGGCTAACGGGCCCAGCCGCTCCGCGGCGTGTGGGATATTCCCGGACCGGGGCACGAACCCATGTTCCCTGCATCGGCAGGCGGACTCCCAACCACTGTGCCACCAGGGAAGCCCCACAACTTCATTTTTTAAATTCCATGTTTGCTCAGGAACAAGCTATTAAATAATCAGTAATTAAACTCTGGTTTCCTAAGAATGTGACTTCTACCTTCTTTCTTTCTTCAGGTTAAAGTCACACCTGTTAGAATTTCAAAGAAATTCTTCAAAGACTGAAGGTATGAGTGTGTGCCTTCTAGTGAACTGAAGGGTAAAGAGCAGAGGGATTAAAATGTGAGGCCAGCATTCATTAGTTTGTTTGTTTGCTTCTCAGACATAAAACTTTTTGGCTCACGGGATCCAACACAGCACTCTCTGCCTAGAGAAGGCAGGAAAAAGGAAAGAAGAGGAGAGGGCAGGGAAGCCCCATACAGACTTAGGATAAGTCCCCCTTAAATACAAGCAGCCTTTCCTTCTGTTCTGTCCATGTTATGTCACTGAATTATGATAAGCAAACAAATACATCACAATGTGCTATTAAGACAAAATCCCACAATTGGGGATGGAAAGGAAGGAGCAGAAGAATGGAGGGGCTGTATTTAGTTGAGGGACAACTAGCCAAACCCTCTTTTTCTAGTTCTCACATTTCTACCACTGACCCTAAAAAGTCTAAATCAGGTTTACGTTTATGGTTGTCCTTATGCCCTCACAAAACTATCGTTGGATATCAGAGCCCTAGTGTCTCTCATACCCTCTAAATCATCAACCCACTGAGTTAGTATGCAGAGGGGGAAGAACCTGAACATTGTAACCACAGCTGGGTTTAAATCCTAGCTTCGCACTTGTAACCGTGTACCCTAGCTGAGCACCCTTTCTGCTTCTTCACCTGAGCACCTTTCTTCACTTTTCTGCACCCATGTGTGCTGTGAGGATTCTGGTGCAGACCTTGCTGGCTTTAGACAATTCCTGAGAAAATGCACAGAAAGTGCCTGACTGCAACTATGACTGATGTCTAAAAGATGCCCAAACGTTTCACCTCATGATTTTCAGCAAGCAGGTAAAAACTTAAATGCAGGCTTGAGCTTTCTATAAACATGTGGCACAAGATCGTTTTCTATTCCCAAATTGTGATGTACACTGAGCATAATCAAGATATCTCATGTAAATAGTGAAGGTAGCTGTCCTTTCCAGATCAGATAGAGAAAGGAGATAAAGCCTCCACGGGAGAAAGGGAGGTTCCAGAAAGGTTAAGTTGCACATGCAGACAGGTGCTTTCAAAATACAAATCTTGGGCTTCCCTGGTGGCACAGTGGTTAAGAAATCGCCTGCCAGTGCAGGGGACACAGGTTCGGGTCCTGGTCTGGGAAGATTCCACATGCTGCAGAGCAACTAAGCCCGTGCACCACAACTATTGAACCTGCGCTCTAGAGCCTGCAAGCCACAACTACTGAGCCCGTGTGCCACAACTACTGAAGACCGTGCGCCTAGAGCCCGAGCTCCGCAACAAGAGAAGCCACCGCAATGAGAAGCCCGCGCACTGCCACAAAGAGTAGCCCCTGCTCGCCGCAACTAGAGAAAGCCCGCACACTGCAACGAAGACCCAACGCAGCAACAAAGATCCAATGCAGCCAAAAAAACAACAACAAAAAATACAAATCTTAACAGGTCCCTTCCCTTCTTAAAGGGCTCCACTGGCTCCCCATTGTCTGTAGGATAAAATCCAAAATCTTTACTAGGTGAATCAAGGCTCTCAGTAAGCCAGCTGTGCATACCTAGGCAACCTCTTCTCACACCCTCCTCTGCAGTGATTTTACAGTGTTTCCAATTCTCTGAATGCACCTGCATGCTCTCAGCCTGAATTTGATTTCCCACCCTCACCCCATTTCTCTGCTGCCCCAACTCCCAGTCTTCCTTCTTTTGGCTCAGGAGGACAACTTTGTCTGCCTTTCTCTGCTCGGCTTCCCCAACGCTCTGTGTTAATCACAGTTTTCCACACTGTACTCTAAGTGTTTACCTCCCTTGAACCCACATAGATCTGGACGGGCTTCAGCACCCTGCCGACTACTTTGCCTGACGCAAAGCTGACACTCAAATGTTTGTTGAGTATGCAACTTCTGAAACTCCCCGATTTTGGCTAGATTTTGCTCTATACCTTATGTTAGAGGGGACAAAGGAGCTGGGCTGCTGGTGTTCAAGGCCTGTGCTGCTTCTCCAAGTAGATGAAGATTTGTCTTTAACGTGGCACATTTATGAGTTATATGTTATATGGTAACTTAGTTCCTCTGAATAACGGTCTGTTTAGAAATATTTATCACTAACAAAAAGGATAATTTTACTTGTCAAGGCAATAACATGTGCTTTTAATATATCTAAATCAATTAGGAATAATTAAAAATCTCAATTTTTTTAAAAAAGACCAATCTTATAAAGTGCTAAATTTGCATTAGTGTTCAGCTATTTCATAACATGTGAATGGTCCAAATTGGATGAGTCACAGAAATACATATAAGATATATTCCTCTCTAAAAATGTGTTTATGGCATGCTTCTTTCCATGCTATATGGTGTGTTTTATTGAAACTCAAGATTAGTTCTCAATTTAACATGCTACTGTATATACAAAGGCTCCAAAATTATTAGTTTGGTAAACAGCATTCTTCTATATTCTAAAGCTGATGTTTGCACATGTAGCACACCAAGGAGAATAAGCAATTAAACAAACTAGAAAAAGTCTTATTTCTTTTTTTTGTTTTTGTTTTTGTTTTTGTTTTTGTTTTGCGGTATGTAGGCCTCTCACTGTTGTGGCCTCTCCCGTTGCAGAGCACAGGCTCCGGACGCGCAGGCTCAGCGGCCATGGCTCACGGGCCCAGCCGCTGCGCGGCATGTGGGATCCTCCAGGACCGGGGCATGAACCCGTGTCCCCTGCATCGGCAGGCGGACTCTCAACCACTGCGCCACCAGGGAAGGCCAAAAAGTCTTATTTCTTCAACTCGACCAGTAAGTACCTGAGGTCAGAGGCTTTAAGTATATTCCACTGTCTAGCATAAAGAAACAAATCCCAATTTGTAAAATGACATAACTGCAAAGGTAAGCATTACTGTGACTTAAGTTGTTTATAACTGTTGCTAATATACCTATCCAAAAACGGAGGATTAGTTAAGGAAATTACATTAAAATTTTTAGAATATAAGGCAGACAATAGGAGTTTTGGAAAATACAGGTGAAAAATGTTTACTATGTATTATAAGGAAAACACAACATACTAAAATTCTATATGTAGTAGGATGTAGGAAAACATGCATTTAAAAAATGAGAGAGGGGACTTTCCTGGTGGTGCAGTGGTTAAGAATCTGCCTGCCAATGCAGGGAACATGGGTTTGATCCCTGGTCCAGGAAGATCCCACATGCCACAGAGCAATTAAGCCTGTGCACCACAACTATTGAGCCCGCATGCCACAGCTACTGAAGTCCGTGCGCCACAACTACTGAAACCCACACGCTCTAGGGCCCATGTGCCACAACTGCTGAGCCTGCGTGCTGCAACTACTGAAGCCACGTGCCTAGAGCCCGTGCTCCGCAACAAGGAAGCCACCACAGTAAGAAGCCCGCGTTCTGCCACAAAGAGTAGCCCCCGCTCGCTGCAACTAGAGAAAGCCCACGCGCAGCAATGAAGACCCAACGCAGCCAATAAATAAATAAATAGAGAGAGACAAAGGTAAAATGGCAAAATATTTAGTCTGGTCGACTCACACTCAAGGTGTCAAAACTCTCTTCTTGGCTCGCCAATCTCACCGTTTTGGTACATCCTTCCAGTTTTCTTTTCTCCTCTCCTCAACCCTCCCCAAACACAGCCAATTCTTCCTCGACAATGCCTCTCAGGACTAGTCCAGGCCCACATTACCTTATACAGAGGTTTCGAGAAAAGATTCCCATTTGGCTTTTCTGCAGTCTCATTCAACTATCATATCTACTGCCAGAAGAAGACAGTCATTCTACTGCTAAATATATCTACTGTGGTAATCTCTTCATTTATGTTTTATGCATTTTTGTGTATGTGTTATATTTTTCAATGAAATTGGGTTTTTCTTGTAACTCTGTGTGGCTTCATATTTTGTTTGGCTAGGATGAGGTTAGGATTCATGGCTCTCTGCTGATATGGCCCTACTTCCTTACCCTTCTAAATGGAATGTTTAGCCAGGGTAGCTGGGTTCCTATCTGCAGCAATGGAGTTGGCAGAGGTTTCCCTGCCCGTCCTCTACAAAGCCTGCCAGGTCCCCCACGTCTACCAACGCATCCTTAACACCCTGTAAAACCCGGCTTAAAAATTTCAAAAAGGTTTCCACCATTATTCAACCCACCCAATATATGCTACATTAATTCATCTTGCATCATATTCTGCAAACATTTATCAAGCAACTACTAGTTGTAAGGCTTGAAAAGTTAAAGTCTTAAGTTGTTAACAATCTTTCTGTGGACCATGAATATTTATGAAAGAAGCTAACCAACAGTAAAAAGAAAAATGACATAAGTGATAAATGAATGTTCAGGAGTGGGGAAGAGGGAGACTGGTGAAGAGGAGTAGGGAACGGGGATGAGAATGAGGAAGGCTAGAAGGAAGAGACAAGGTAAAAGCCGACAGAAGAGGTTTCATGATTGGGAGAAGTGTGATGTGAGACTTGACTGCTGTTTTGCACCTGGGTGACTACAATAAAAGGGAGGGAGGCTGACATAAATGACGCTAACTAGAAATGCTTTGGGGCAAAGCAGGGCAAGTCCAAATGGAATATTACAGTATGCACGGACATATGCTACACTAAAACTGAATAAGATACATGGAAAGCACAGAATCTTTTTTTTTTTTTTTGCGGTACGCAGGCCTCTCACTGCTGTGGCCTCTCCCATTGTGGAGCACAGGCTCCGGACGTGCAGGCTCAGCGGCCATGACTCACGGGCCCAGCCGCTCTGCGGCATGTGGGATCCTCCTGGACCGGGGCACGAACCCGCGTCCCCTGCATCGGCAGGCGGACTCTCAACCACTGCGCCACCAGGGAAGCCCCCAGATACATGGAAAGCACAGAATCTTTAAGTGGGTAAGTAGCACGGATTACCTAAGTAACAAAATTCTATGAAAAGAAAACCTAAATGAGTACAAAGTCACACAAGAAGGAAAAGAAGGACCTGAGACTGAGAGCATAGTCAGTGAACATGAAAAAGCACAGGACTTCAAGAAAGTAAGGATGAAGAAAGGAACTCTAGGTGAGGCAGTATGCACAGTGAGGTGAGTTGAGGTTAATAGCCTCAACACTGGACCAGGGCCCCTGAGTTGGAATCTCCTCCTGCTACTTGTGCGTCCTGGGCAAGTTCCCGTGTCTCAGTTTCCTTATCCGTAAAATGATAATGTTATCATTTATTTACCCCCATAGGATTGTTGCCAGGATTAAAAGAGTTGATACATGTTCTTAGAACAGTGCCGGGCACAGAAGCATTCGATAAATGTCTGCCATTGGGGGGAAAATATTTTTTTAATCGTCGGTGACCTTGAGGAGAACAATTCCTGGCCAGTGGTAGAAGCAGAAACTACAAAATAAGGGAGTTAACAAGTGATGGCTAAGAAGCCAGAGGCAACCCCAGAGTATCGAAGACTCTTTCACAGCAGTTAAGCAATACAAGCGAGAAGTGAAATAAAGAGTAACCTGCGAGTACAGGGTTAAATGAAAATGCTTTTCGAGGGAACAGCTCAGCAAGAGGAAAAAGGCTTGGCTCGCTAAAACTATTCTTCAGTCTTTGTGCGACTTGTTTTCCCAACCACACAGCGATTGGACAGGGGTAGAGACCATATCCTTCCTGTCGCAGCTTTCCCAAGAGCGTTCTCTCGGCATCCGGTAAGTTTGAATCAGCGCTGGCTGATTAGGGGAGAAGGCCCATTTCCTAACCAACGATACCCTGTAAGATGAAACAACAGGCTTTCCGATTTCCATCTCCGGCACGACCTGTTCCACCGCTGTGTACTCATCACTCTCCTCAGCCAGCAGCTGCCGTCGGGACAGGATGCAGCTCGGGGAGCCAAAGAGGCAGCGCCCGCTGCAAGAGCAACGCCCCAAGTTCATTCCGGCCTCGAGGACACAAAAGCGCCCCAGAGGGGAAAAGCAGAAAGAAAGGGGCTCGGGGATTCTATGGGGGGGGGGTTCGGGGTGGGGCGAGCGAGCCCAAATCCAGGAGCTGGGAAAGTGACCTCGGAGGTCAAGGTCGAGCAGGTCCCTCTCCCTTCCAGTCCCACCCGCAAGCACCTTTGTCCTCCCGCCCGGAACAGCTGGGCCCTGTCCCGCGGGAGCGCTCGGGAGAGGCTCAAAAGCCCAGGGGCGGCGGGGACCACCGTCCCTTTGGGATGCTGGGGGCGGCGGTGGGCTCCCAGAGAAGGCGCAGGTGAGCGCGGCGGCCCCTCCCTCCGGCGCGAAGGGCTTCGACCCTGGGCACCCAAAGACGGCGCGGCAACAACTTCCGAGGGGCCCGCCAGAGTCCAGGCAGGGCCTGGCCGGGCTCCCGAGTCTCCGGGACCCGTATCCCACTCCCCGCGCGCCGCGCCCAAGTTCTTTCCACTGGGCTGCTCCCGACCCCTGCCCCCGGCGTCTCTCTCCCTCCCCCCATCTCTTCTCCTCAGCGCCTCGGAAAAGTTCGGCCCCGGCCCACCGGCTGGGAGCCCCACACTCACCCGGCGAGGAGCTGAGCCCAAGTGCCCGGGCGCGGGCGCAGAGGGCGGCGGCGGGCGGCGGCGCTAGCGCGGAGCTCCTCACAGCGGGCCCTGCTGCCCCGGCAGCCGACCGAGCTGGAAAAGGGGTGGAGGCCGCCGGGTGTCACCTGCCCGCTCTCCCACCCCGCCGCGTGACGCCGCGGAGCGCCGCCCCCTGACCGCCTGCCGCCGCCGCCGCCGCCGCCAGGTACTCGCGAGGGACCGCGGGGAGGAGCCTCCCTCCCGGGAGGGATCGACCGGGAAGGGCGCGCGGCCTCGGTCGCCCCACCTCCGCCTGGCTCGCGCCCCGCAGCTCGAAGCGCGGCCGGGACGGGGGACCGAGGACCGCTCGGGGAGATCCAGACTCATTACATTTCTTTCTGAGCACAAATGTCATCACCTGAGGTCATCTCGAGGCTTAACATAAATAGTGTGAAAACTGTCGTCATGCATGACTCAGGATTGAGTTGCAGAAAAATCTGAAATGAGGAAAACCTGGCCCAGGGTGAGGCTGGCGGCGGAGAGGGAGAAAAAAGGGGAGTTCTTGCTCCTGAAAAGGCTATTCGGAGGGTTAATTCATTATCTGAAATGGAGGCCAGACCCAACGGCGGCGAGAGACCCAATTTGGGTCAGCTCCATCCCCTGCTTATTAAAAACTGGAGAATTGCCGCAAATATTGGGGAGTGAAGGGGGCTTTTAGAGCAATGAAGAGGAAATTGTATATAATCTAAGTTAACTTTTCTGCCCTGGTTAGTAACAGCTGCTGCTGCAGCCAACACACTCTGGCACACTGACTTTTCCTCATCCACGGCTGGCTTGAGTGGTGGGGTGAGGATGAATGTCAGGCGTGTGTATGCGCGCTCCATTATTTTTTACCTTACCTGGCTTTGTGTTTGATCATGAGCCTCCTAACCGCTCTCATGTTTTGGAATCCTGGCATCAATAGCTGGAGGGCAAAATAAGAGTTACTTGTTACTTACAAAAGAAGTTACTTGTTCAGGAGGCAAAAACCAAGAACTAGAATTGAGTTGTCTTCTAGAAACTGGAAAAATAACCTCAGGGGTTGCAGTCCTGGCCCATGCACCTCACAAACCTGGCCTGTGAGTTTGTGCTGTGAGTTTTAAGCATGAAATCACAACAAAAGGGTCCAGACTACCGGGGAGGGAGGGTAGGAAGAACACTCAGTGGGCCACAAGCATGTTTTCCTCACATACAGGTAGTTGCCTACCATCACCTAATCCTACTGCATCAACAAGAGATTTTAAATGTTTTATACAAAATGTTGAGAGCCCCCATAGTAGCCATTCAGGAAAAAAAAGAAAAAACAAAAAACATGAAAGCTCAAATTTAAGAGAATCCCAGCTTCAGTGAAACTAAAGATTTCTCCTTCCTTTTAGATAAACTTTGCTTTCATAATAAAACCATGTCATTTAGTAGTCTTGGCTACTGGGAACTAGAGACAATTGCTTAACAATATTTGTCTTTGCATTTGTCACTATCTGCCCATCTATATACAATTATGAAATTTCAAGTATGCAAAAGATCAAATGGATTCATTCATTTAACAAATATATATTCAGTGCTTTTATGTTCCAGGCTCTGAAGATTCAACAGCTAACAAAGCAGACCAAAAAAAAAAAAACCCTCTGTTCTTGTGGAACGTACTTTCATTTACCTTCGTTCTAGTTGCAGATGACAGACCCCAGAAGAATAAGCAAGTAAAGTATGAGTGTTCATGTAGTGATAAGTGCTGTGAAGAAAAGTAAAGAAGGAATGGGGATAGGGACTTCTGGAGGTGGGGAGGTGAGGAGTTGCACTGTTAAAGTAGCTAGGGAAGTCCTCAGGTGAAGGAGGCATTTGAGCCAAAATTGTACAGAGATGAGGTGGCAAGCCTGTGTGTCTATCTGGGTAACAGCATTCCAGTCGTCGGGAACTGTAAGGCTAAGGGCCCAGGGCATGAGCGTGCCCCAGATGATCACGTTCACAGAACGGCAAGGAGGCCAGAGCTGTTGGAGTGGAGTGGAAGGTAATATCAACAAGATTTCGCAAGGATCTGATGTGGGGTGTGAAAGGCGGGACATAAAAGGTCAAGGATGACTCCAGGGTGTTTTCCTCTATCAACTGGAAGGAGAGAGCTGCCATTTACTAAGAAAAGGAAGACTGAGAGAAGACAGTTGGGTGGGGGTTCATCAGGAGTTGTTTGTGGGACTGATTTAATTTAAGATGCCTATTAGATATCCAAGTGGGAATGTCAAGTAGGAAGTTGGTTATACCAGTCTGGAGTTCAAGAGAGAGGTCTGGCCTGGTGATATAAATTTGGGAGCTTCCACATGATATTTATTTATTCTCTGGTCTGAAAATGGCTAAGAGCACCGTGAGTGAGACTAGAGAAGAGGTTTCAGAACTTCGTCCTGGGGCACCCCGCTATTAAGCCATCAGGGAATGAGGAGGAATAGTCCTGAGATTTGAGTAAAATCAGGAGAGTGTGGTTTCCTGGAAGGCAAGTGTGTTAGTCAGCTATTGCCACAATAATTCTGTATAACAAATCACTCCATGGTCAGTGGCTTATAGCAGTATACCTGTTCTCATGCCCACGAGTCAGCAGATTGGTTGCAGTTCAGTAGATCTAGGCTGTGCTCAGCTGGGTGGCTCTGCTTTAGGTTGCAGATTCAGCTTAAGTCTGTCCCATGTGTGTTATTTCTGGAACCCAGATTGAAGAGTCAGCAGCCACCTGGAGAAGATCAACCGGGGTACAAGAGGCAGTCCAAAATCCACATGATTTGTGGGCCTCTGCTCACGTTATTGAAGCATGTTTAAGGCCCCTGCTCACATCGGGTTGGCCAATATTTCATTGGCTAGAGTGGGTCACATAGCCAAATCCAACATCAGAGGGGAGTGGGAAGCATATTCAACCTACAGTGGAAGGATGAGGAGAATGAGTATTTGCTGAACAAGAATCCAAACTTTTATCATAGCAAGGGAAGAAAGTGTTTCAAGGTGAGGGAAGTGATCGCCCAATAAGCTGGGAACCAAAATTGGCCCTTGATTTAGCAATATGGAAGTCTTTGGTTGACCATGACAGAACAGGTTTGGAGAAACAGAAGGAATGAAAACCCACCCCATTTGGGTTTTCAGATCCGAACATGCACATTCACCAATAGGCAACAGAGGGAAGGTAGAGTTCTGGGCAAAGATTGGGGGGAAGTAGGAGCTTGTGTTGATAGATTGTTTTAGGTCAGATTTCCCAGAAGCAGGCCTGAGGCAGAAAGTTGTGTGCAAGTGATTTATTGAGGTCAGTAGGGATCCAAAGGGATCTGGGTGAAATAATAATATTGTTCACTATGCAAATGTTAATATTTTCCAAATTTAGCTTATTTTTATTTTATTTTTTTTTTGCGGTACGCGGGCCTCTCACTGCTGTGGCCTCTCCCGTTGCAGAGCACAGGCTCCGGACGCACAGGCCCAGCAGCCATGGCTCACGGGCGCAGCCGCTCCGCAGCATGTGGGATCTTCCCGGACCGGGGCACGAACCCGTGTCCCCTGCATCGGCAGGCAGACTCTCAACCACTGCGCCACCAGAGAAGCCCTGATGTTTTTTTTTAAAGCAATAAAATGTTACAGTTAAAGCTCCACCCTATCCTAATCCTTTTCTTTCTCCCAAAGGTATCCTGAAGTAGCTATGTATCACTTCCATGCATGTGTTTATACTTTCATTAGTATATCTATCTCAATATATACTGTAATTTTGTATATGGTTAAATTTTATGGAAATAGTATCATACTGTATGTATTCTTCTACAACTTTGTTTTTTAGTCATGTTGATTCATGTAGCTCACTCATTTAAATACTATAGAGTATTCTATTGTATAACTAAACCATTTATTCATTTGCCTTCTAATGAACAAAATTGGGTTAGTTCTAATTTTTCCCTCTGGAGACAATGTGTCAAGGAATATACAAGCAACGATTTTCTTGTACACATGGAGAAAAAGTTCTAGGGTTTATACTTACAAATGGAACTGCTGGTCATGGAATAGATTGTTCTCTTCTACGGACATTTGCTGTTTTTTGGCTGCCCTGTATCCGAATCCTCTGTCTATATTTGAAGAAGTTCCTATTATGACTTCATAGAGGCAGAGCTCACCTCCCGTTAAAGAAGCTGAAAACGCATGATACTCACTTTGCCACCCGCTTGGGCAGCTAGAGCTCACAGTTGCCGCAACTCCCTGACAACCCTCCTCCCAGGATTCTGAAATTGAAGCTAGTGACACAAGAAGTTGTGTTTGCTAGTGGCATGGGTGGCTTCCCAGACTGATTCACTGGCATAAATTTAGCTCTAGTTTGTCGGCAAAGCTTGACTTTGTTCCTACATTTTCCAAGCCTATTATCCAGCGTTTGTGGAGACTCTGTAAGCTCTCAATATTTTTCAATAAACACCTTTTATGTTTAACTTACTTTGTTTCTATTTCTTGCAGCTCAGGACCCTGACTGACAGACTCTCCTTGACTGATAGACTTTGCTAAGTGGTGCCAATTTACACTAGCACCACATTGTATTAATAGTTCCCGTTTCCCTAAATCCTTGCCAACATTCGATGTTTTCAGCCCTTATATTTTTCCCAGTCAGATGGGTGTGAAATGATTTCTCACTGTTTTTTTTTTGTTGTTGTTGTTCCTTTTTTTTTTTCGATGTGGAACATTTTTAAAGTCTTTATTGAATTTGTTACAATATTGCTTCTGTTTTATGTTTTGGTTTTTTGGCCACGAGATATGTGGGATCTTAGCTCCCTGACCAGGGATTGAACCCAAACCCCCTGCATTGGAAGGCGAAGTCTTAACCGCTGGACTGCCAGGGAAGTCCCCTCACATTTTTGTTTGTTTGTTTGTTTTTTGGATATTAAATTGCATTCAGTTTAAAGTATCTCGGAAGAATGTTAACTCTTTTATTTTTGGTCTGGACATAGAGGTACACTGCACATTAATTCAAATCACAGATGATACTAAATTGGGTGATGATATGAACACCCAGAGAACACAAACAGACAATAAAAAGAGATCCACAATGAAATAACCAAACAATGTTCACACTTCTTAATGCTATTTTGGATATATATATGGAGAAACACCTGAACACTGATTTCTAATAGCTGGAAAATATTTTCTTCATGACTACCTTACAAAGAAACTTGTGGCTGATAGAAATAAAAACAAAGTAGGTACAAATTTATAATAACGAACGGTATCAAAGAAAGTTTAACAAATGTGATTAGCATATACTGAAGCATCCCATCAGAGTCTAAAGAAGTGAATGTTCCTTTTAAAATAATCTGTTTAATCAAGCTGTTGTATTGATGCAGAAAAATCATCAATGTGGGGAGATACAGTCAACCGGTAAACAGAAGTTTTAGTGCTGTTGTAAGTAGAAATAGAAGAATTACGTGGAAAGAGCATAATAAAATTTAAGTTCATAAATGTCAAAAACAGAAATGTGATCCAAGGCAAGGGAGAGATGCTTCATCACTAAACTATTATAAAAGTGGAAACCAGTATGTTATAAAGAGAACCTAAGAGAATGCATATCTCTGTCATTGATTTCTCTAATCTATATTTCAGTTTGGATACATTTTATTAGTTTGTTATATTGCTAATTTTGAAATGAAATTATTATAGGCCCTGGTTAGAATTTCTCCATTAATATTATTATAAAATACAAAAGGATGCCACATAATTTCTGTATTGACCAATTCTTCTTGCTTTCGACTTCTTTATACAATGTAAAAAAAATTGAATGTGAATCACCATACTTATAGTCAGATTCTAAGAGTTAGATAAAAGCTTCTTGGAGTGGATAAGAAAGTGAAGCAGGCTCTAAAAATCAGGAGCTCAGATGAGTCACTTAAACTATTCTCCAGTTAAAGTTTAATGCTCTTCACACTCACTGAAAGTCCGTAAATTCAACCCGTGATTATGAAATGCAAACTCTTCGTCCCAGCAACAAACAACACATCAACAAAAAACCAGAATAAACCACATCTTTAAAGGTTATTAACAAGCCATTTAGCATGCTTCAAGATCAAGGCACAAATAAGGGGGTGTGGTTATTCCTTGGTTTGGGAGGTAGGACTGAACCTCAAACACAGCCACTCACGTGCTTCCTTGTAGTTATAGTCACACACACATAATACCAACCAATCCATCATCAACTAAAGACAAATCAAGTGTTTATTAAAGTAATATTAATGGGCTTCCCTGGTGGTGCAGTGGTTGAGAGTCCGCCTGCCGATGCAGGGGACGCGGGTTCGTGCCCCGGTCCGGGAAGATCCCACAAGCCGCGGAGCGGCTGGGCCCGTGAGCTATGGCCGCTGAGCCTGCGCGTCCGGAGCCCGTGCTCCGCAACGGGAGAGGCCACAACAGTGAGAGGCCCGCGTACCGCAAAAAAAAAAAAAAAAAAAAGAAAAAGAAGTAATATTAAATTTTAATTAATATAAAGTCATATTAAAAACATTAGACCATTTTCACCTCAAATTTTACTTACTGTTTCCTAACCTGTGCATATTTGTAAACCTTGTTGGTTTTTTCCTTCTCCTCCCTATCTTCACCCTGGTCACCCGCCCTCCCTTGCCTCCCCTCCCCCTCGCCTCGCCTCCCCTCCCCCTCCTCCTCTTCCTCCTCCTCCTTCTTCTTTCTCACTCTCCCCCAACCCCTCTCCTCTCCCGCCGTATATACCTTTTCAGAAATGCTCATCCTGTTGAGGCGGGAATCAAAGACAGCACTCACTCAGAATCAGAACTGCGAAAGCCACACTGAAGTTCCAATTAAGCAGCAAGGATGTGGAGGAAGGGCTTGGGGTCCTATTGTTTCCCCTTTCTTCTTTTTTTTTGATGTGGACCACTTTTAAAGTCTTTATTGAATCTGTTACAATATTGCTTCTGTTTTATGTTGTGGTTTTTTGGCCACGAGGCATGTGGGATCTTAACTCCCCAACCAGGGATCGAACCTGCACCCCCTACATTAGAAGGTGAAGCCTTAACCACTGGACCGCCAGGGAAGTCCCCTCACTGTTGTTTTAGTATACATTTTCAGGATTCCTAGTGATACTGAACATCTTTTTATATATATTTTTTAGTCATTGAGATAGTTTCCTTGAATTCCTTTTTCATATCATTTGCTTAGAAAAATAAGCACTGGCTTAGTCATATGTACTTATTTTATATTTTTTTGTTGACTTGTCCATTGTATGTTTTATAATATCTTTTCTCAATATAGGACTTATATTTTAATTTTACGAGGAGTCTTGTTATTCTTAAGTCTTAAAAAATTAAATATAGTTAAATTTATCAATATTTGTCTTATGCTTTGTGCTTTTTGCCTCTCAAATAAAAAATGGTTTCTTTTTCTGAGGTTATAAATATACTCATTTTTGTTTTCCAAAATCTATTTTTTTCTTATTAAATTTAGATCTTTAATCCATCTGGAATTGTTTTTAAACTGGTATGTTTGAACAGGTAATACGTTCACATGCCTTGCACATCAAAAAGTCATACAGTGAAAAATCTCCCTCTATCTCATCTCTCATTACGCTTTTCTGATATACTTTGAGAGATTAAAAATAATTTTTTAAACACAGCGTATTCTTCCTGTTTCTGTCTTTTTTTTACACAAATAGTAAATACTATACACATTGCTGCAGCTGTTTTTTTCACTAAACAATATATATTGAGATACTTCCATAAAAACCTTATTCCTCTCTGTGTTGTATGACTCTACCATGATTTATTTAACAAGTTTCCTATTGATAAATATGTAGGTTGTTTGTAGTCTTGTGATGTTACTATCAACAGCTAACACATGTATAGTATGTGCCAGGTACTGTTGTAAGTACTGTTTATATAGATTAAATCATTTAATCCTCACGCCAACCCAAAGAATACATACTATCATTACCTCCATTTTACAGATGAAGGAACCAAGGCACAGGGAGATTTAGTAACTTACCGAAGAACATAATGTTAGTAAGTGGTAGAGCTAGAATTTAAAACCATGCTCTAGCCTTCAGACTCATCATCACATACAGTGCTACAGTGAATACCCTTGCATACACTATGTAAGTTCCTAGAAGTGGACCTGCTGGTTCAGAGAATAAGTACATATGTAATTGTGCTAGCTATTACCTCTATATAGTCTTGCACTAATGTACACTCCTGACAGCAATCTATAAACGTATCTTTCCCCCCCATAGCCTTACCACAGTTAAGGTAACATTTGTTATCAAATGTTCGGATGTTTGTCAATTTGATAAATGAAATACAGGAGATTGCTGTAGTTTCCATTTGTGTTTCCCTTAAGGTTAGTGAGATTGAGCATCTGTTTCATATGTTTAAAAGTCATTTCCATTTCTGTAGACTGTTTCTATTCTCTAGTTTTCTATCAGGTTGTGGCCTTTTTTTTTTTCCCCTTATCAATTTCTAGGAGTCTTTTAATATATATGTAGGAAGATTAGCCCTTTGCTGTGATATAAGTGGTAGGTATCTTCCCCCCTCCCTCCACATTTGTTGAGATCTCACACACGTCTTTCTGTGTAAGCTCTCTGTTCTATTCCACTGTCTATTTGTCTTGCCTTGGATTTTGTCTTTTACTCTTCTGCGTAAATTTTAAGAACAGCTTTCTTTTTTTTTTTTTTTGAACGAAAAGCTATGTTAGGATTTTGATTTGCATTGCCTTAAAGTTTAAACATTTATTTAGAGAGAATTGTCATCTTTAGAATATTGAAGTGACCCATTTATGAACATGATATTATTTCTCTATTTATGTAAATCTTCTTTGTTTTTTAATAAAGTTTTGATTTTTCTCTGTTTTGGTTTTTCACATATTTTGTTAGATTTATTCCTAGGAACCCTATAATTATTGTGGCTATTATAAATAGTATATGTGTTTTTAAGTTACATTTTCTAATTGTAAATATAGGAATGTTATTAATTTTTCTGTAATTATTGTGTATACTTCGTCTTTATTAAACTCTGTAATTTGTAGAATTTCTATGATTTTTTAACTGAGACAATAATATCTCCTGTGAATAATTATAATTACTGAATCCTTAACCTGCAACTTCTTACTGTATGTCACTCTGTTACGGATTTAACTTTTACCAGTGATTCACAAACTTTCCTGAGAGCGAGGATTATCAGGATGTTGTTAAAATGAAGATTCCTGGAAATGTGTCTCCAGAGATGCTGATTTAGTAGGTCTAGATAGTGGGATACATAGTCTGTATTTTAACACACACCATATATGATTCGGCTATGGTTGCCCAGAGAGCTGCAGTTTGGGAAACTTCTTACATATAACCTATCTCTTCTGATATTTATTATTGCCTCCCCAATGAAATGGCAGAGATTTTATCTAATCTCTCTTGTATCCTTTGCGCCTAGAATAGTAGCCTTCCAACAGTGGATGCTAAATAAGTGTGCAGAAGGTAAAAAGGAATTTTAGGAAAGTCATTGGAAGTACTTTGTGTGAAGCTGCTTTTAAATGCTTTAAAAATGTTTTCTCATGTGCATTTTATATACATTTAAAAGATATCTTTGGGGCTTCCCTGGTGGCGCAGTGGTTAAGAATCTGCCTGCCAATGCAGGGGACACTGGTTCGAGCCCTGGTCTGGGAAGATCCCACATGCTGTGGAGCAACTAAGCCGGTGCACCACAACTACTGAGCCTGTGTGCTGCAACTACTGAAGCCCACGTGCCTACAGCCCGTGCTCCACAACAGAGAAGCCACCACAATGAGAAGCCCGCACACTGCAACAAAGAGTAACCCCTATTCGATGCAACTGAAGAAAGCCCAGGTGCAGCAATGAAGACCCAACACAGCCAAAAATAAATGAATAAATAAATTAATTAATTAAAAAAATAAAACAGTAAAAGATATCTTTGTGACTTCCCTGGTGGCGCAGTGATTAAGACTCCACACTCCCAATGCAGTTCCCTGGTAAGGGAACTAGATCTCACATGCATGCCGCAACTAAGAGTTCACATGCCACAACTAAGGAGCTGGAGAGCTGCAACGAAGGAGGCTGCAAACCACAACTAAGGAGGCTGCCTGCAACAACTAAGACCCGGCGCAACCAAATAAATAAATTAAATAAATAAAAATAACAAAGATTTATAAAAAAATAAATTAAAGATAACTTTGCTATCATCAGAGGAAGAACAATGATTGCAATGTGATAGGTACATTGACTAGGTGACTACCAACCTTTACCCCAATGTGTCTATATCTTGCCAAGCTTAATGGCATAATTTCTTTTTGGCACTGAAAATGCAAACTATGAGTTTCAGACAAATCATTTTCCTTTTGGTATCCTTCTGTGCAGATATCTAAGACGTCTATAAAATTTATATCCCCAGGACAGGATATAAGTGAGATATGGAATGCAAATATCCCTTAAACTATCATAAAAATCAGTATTATAATTATCTTCCTATAAACCCCAATCATTTGAAAATATTAATACAAATGGTTTTCCACCGTGAAGGATTGTCACTTACTGTGATTATGACATTAGCTATGATTAATTTGATCTTAAATGTTATGGAATTGATTTCTTTTGTTTTTTAAATAAATTTTATTTATTTTTGGCTGCATTGGGTCTTCATTGCTGCACGAGGGCTTTCTCTAGTTGCAGCAAGCAGGAGCTACTCTTCATTGTGGTGTACAGGCTTCTCATTGTGTTGGCTTCTCTAGTTGCTGAGCACGGGTTCTAGGCGTGTGGGCTTCAGTAGTTGCAGTACTCGGGCTCAGTAGTTGTGGCACAGGGGCTTAGTTGCTCCATGGCATGTGGGATCTTCTCAGACCAGGGCTTGAACCCGTCCATGTCCCCTGCATTGGCCGGCGGATTCTTAACAACTGCACCACCAGGTAAGCCCTGGAACTGATTTCTGAATCAACTGTATTATCTGAAACTAAAGTGCAGTGTTTTATTTTGTGTATTCGACAAATATCTTTTTTTAAAAAATATTTATTTATTTATTTTGGCTGCACTGGGTCTTAGTTGTGGCACATGGGATCTTTAGTTAAGGCATGTGAACTCTTAGCTGTAACATGCATGCAGGATCTAGTTCCCCGACCAGGGATCAAACCGGGGCCTCCTGCATTGGGAGCACAGAGTCTTACCTACTGGAGCACCAGAGAAGTCCCTCAATCAATATCTTGATATCACAAATTCCTGTGAAGGCCAAGTCTAAATAATATTTAATTAAAATTCTTATATATTTCATTTCATAATAAAATGTTTCTCAGATAGGAGAACTATCATAATTTATATCTTATTGAATGACTAAATAATATACCATCAAGATAAGGTATATTTTAATGATGTGCTTGAAACAAAACAACAAGAAAACAAAAAATTTTACATAGTAAAACTATTTAGCAGTCATGATTCTTTTGGAATTTTTAACATATACTATATTTGTACTATGTTACTCTAAATTTTATGTATTAGTAACTGTTCAGTGTACCTTGTAGGTTTGTTTATTTATTTATTTAGGCTGTGCCGAGTGTTAGTTGCGGCACGTGGGATCTTTGTTGCCGCCTGCCAGATCTTCATTGCTGTATGCAGAATCTTCAGTTGCAGCACACGATATCTTTAGCTGTGGCATGCGGGATCTAGTTCCCTGACCAGGGATGGAACCTGGGCCTCCTGCACTAGGAGCGCAATCTTAACCACTGGACTACCCGGGAAGTCCCGTACCTTGTAGGTTTACAAAACAATTCAGCAGATGGAAGCTCTGTCTTCTTGGAGGAGTTACATTTGTACTTGGTTGATGTTTCACAAACTTACCTGATTTGCATAATCACTGGAAACAAATGTTAAAAAACACAGATTTTTTTAGGTCCCTCAAATAGTGGTCCAACCCTACCTTGGACAGCTATGAAATAACCAATGGTAAGAATCTTGATCAATTTTCTCTCTCTCTCTCTCTCTCTCTCTCTCTTTAAACATTGCATATATTTTTTCCCCTAGATATACCTGCTACTGAAGCGAGAACTTGTATAATTTATTATACATTCAGGATGACTGGGTAATCATTTAATTTTTGTGAAAGGCTTATCAATTTGAGATAAGAGAAGAAACTAAGGACACTTCTATTAATAGGGTATCACATAAGATTTTGTAAAAATACTAGATTCATCATTACATTTTAAATCCTATGTGATACACTAACAGTTTAAAAAAATTTTTGTTGCTTTTTGGTTATTTTCCAGGAGACTGCTACTATAATAAAATTGTAATAAATAAGCAGAAAGAGGCACCAGGGATTATGTTCTATCAACATGTGTGAACCTTAGCTGCCTACAAGAACATCAAAACAATCAAATTGTCTTTAATTGAAATGCGCATTTTAAACTCTTACTGGAATGTTTTTATTTTACAGTTTCAGGATATCTTCCTATGAGTGTAACCTGTAGTCAGTTAATCAACGTTTACTGATCATTTGTCATAAATGATAGTACAGGCCAGCTCTGAAAATCAGACTGAGTGGAGATGGGCATATATGTGTTAGTGGCTAATTTCTAAGTGAAGAAAAGATGTATATTGCTTTATATTATCCATATTTCTTTTTCTTTCGCACAGATCATTAAGAGCTGACTGTGCACACAAATGTAATTTAAAAGGCGTATCTTCCATCTCTCTTGTTCTTGGTTTTACATATCCATTCTGTTGCATGTAAAATGAGTTCCCTATCTATTTCTAAATGATAAAGCAATTGCGCAGATAAAGTAGTCTAGGAAATGCGTGTGGAGCAGTTGTGGACTATATTCCTCAAAGCAGTTTTTTAGTCCTTTGGTCTGTTACAACTTCATTCATTTCAGCTTTTTTCTTCTAGGCTAGGCTGAGGGAAAATTAGACCTTTTCAGAAAGCTTAAAGAGTTGCAGGCAGGTAAGTGAAAACAGTGGTGGGCACACAAATAGCCAGCTCCTTGTAATTTAAAAATCTGCAAAGGAATTAGCTCTTGGTGCATTGAAGAAAGAGGTCTTGGAATGTGTGGTGATGAAGAGCATACCCGTTCACAGCTGGAGCAGAAGATGGCTAGCTCTTCACTAGGTCAGCTTCTTCTTTCTCCTGGGTGCACAGAGGGGCTCTATTCCCCAGCCTTCTTTGCAGTTTGGGTGTGGCCATATGATAGAGTTCTGGCCAATGGAATTCGAGCAGAAGGGCTTGGCATTTCCTGGTCTGGCTCGTTCATACTTACCAAGTAAGATCCTTTCTGCTGCAGCATAAGGAAGCCTTATGTTGAATGTGGTGGAGCCACAAGATGGTGGGATCCTAAGTTCTCAAATTACATTTGGAGGAGAGGGATTTTATATGAGCTATAAACAAACGTATATTGCATTGTCTCAGAAATTTTGTAGTTCATCTGATACCACAGTTAGCCTGCCCCAACTGATATAACAGAATAGTACTGTTGGTCAAGGATGTTACCTCTCAGCCTGCAGAAAGCAGGAAATGGTTGCCTCTTCCCTTGGCCTCTCTGGTATTTGCTGGATAAGACCTAGCAACTTCTTTGGCATTCTACTTTGGACAAGTTTTCCTAACCCCACCTTTGTTATTGCAATTGCCTCCTAACTAGCTCTCTGCTTCTGCTGGTGCCCTCCTCTACAGTTTATTATCAAAACAGAAACCAGAGTGACCTCATGTCATTCTTTTCAACCCCCTCCAAGCTCTCCATTTGTTTCCGAGAAAAAGCTGAAGTCTTTTTTTTTGTGTGGTACGCGGGCCTCTCACTGTTGTGGCCTCTCCCGTTGCGGAGCACAGGATCCGGACGCGCAGGCTCAGCGGCCATGGCTCGCGGGCCCAGCCGCTCCGCGGCATGTGAGATCTTCCCGGACCGGGGCACGAACCCATGTCCCCTGCATCGGCAGGCGGACTCTCAACCACTGCACCACCAGGGAAGCCCAAAGCTAAAGTCTTTTTAAAAAAATTTTAATACTATATTTTATTTAACTCAATATATCAAAAATTTTCATTTCAACATGCAAGCACTATAAAAATTATTAGCAAGCTATTTTACATTTTTTTATACTGTCTTCAAAATTCAATATGTGTATTAACACTTAAAGCACACCTCCATTTGACTGTCTACATTTCAAGAAGCTAAAGTCTTTTCAATGACCTATAAGACCATTTCTGATCTGCCACCTCTCCTCATACCCTCTCTGTCCTTCTCTCCTAACACTCTCCCTTTCCCTTACTCTGATCTAGCCTCGCAGATTTCCTTGCTATTCCTTGAACAAAGCAGGCATGCTCTTGCCTTAGGGCTTCTGTGTTTGTTCCCTCTGCTTGGAATGCTCTTCTCCCAGACACCCCCATGGATTGTTCTCCCAGTCTTTGCTCAGCGAGCCTTTTCTGGGCACACTATTTAAAATGACAACTCCTTACACTCCCCATCCCCTTCCCTCTATTATTTTTCTCCGCCCACTTAGTACCTTCTAACATGCTATACATGTTTTCTTTTTAACGTTGTTCGCTGTCTGTTCCCCTCCACACTCCTCTTAAAACGAAAGCTCCATGAGAAAGGATTTTTGACTTTTTGTTAAATTGCCAGCCTACAGTAGTACTTGGCAAATAATAAATAATAGATACATTTTTGCTGAATGACTAAATGCTCTTATATAGATAAGCATCGTGTGCCAGAGGAGCACTAAAGGGAAACTCCTAATTCACACTGGGATCTGGCAGGAAAAAGTCTTCTGGAGAAACTTACTCTTCTTCCAGGACTGGAAGCTGATGCAGTTGCTGAGCATATGAGCCGATGGTCACTTTTTAGTCCTCCTCTTAACTGACCTATCAACATCATTTGACACAGTCGTGACTGTCTTCTTGAAGTGCCGTCTTCACTTGCCTTCCGGGGTACCACATTTGCCTGGCTGTTCTCCTACTTTCCTGGCCATCCCTTCTCAGGCTCTTCAACAGCATCTCCCCCCTCTAAATGTTGGAGCGCCCAGGGTTCAGTCCTGGTCTTCTTCTCATCTTTCTACACTCGTTCCTCAGGGGATCAAAACTTTAAAAAATGTCAGGGCTTTAAATGCCATCTGTATACTGATGACTACAAAACATACATTTCTAGATGCTATCTCTTTCCTGAACTCCAGATCTGCATCAGGTGCCTACTGGGAGAGCCTTTTGGATGTCTAAGTATCGCAAAGTTAAATGTCCACAATAGAGCCTCTGATATTTCCCCCTTGCCATGTGTTCCCGATGTCATTTAATGGCAGCTCTGTTCTTTCGGTTGCTCAGGCCAAAAGCCTCGGAATTATCTTTGATTCTCCTCTTCCTCTCTGCCAATTCTACCTTCACAATTTAACCAGAACCACTTCTCACCATCCCCACTGCCAGCACCCTGGGACTGCTTGGATTTTACGAGCCTCTTTGCTTCTGCTTGTTGCTCCTCTTCAGCCAATCCCCACACTGATACCATGTGATCCTATTAAAACCTAAGTCAAATCATGTCTCTCTTCTGCTCAAAACCTTCCAATGACTTCTTATATCCCCTCAGGGACCTGCAAGGCCTTTCTTAACCTGACATCATCTCCAACCACTATCCCCCTAATTACTCTTCTCCATTTAGCTGTCTTGCTGATCCTTGGCTATTCCATGTATGCTCTTGCTTCAGAGCCTTTGCACTTGATATTCTTTATCTAGAATATGTTCTTTCCCCAGATGTCTGCTTAGCTAGCTCCCTCACTTGCTTCAGTCATTACTCAAAATTTATCTTTTCCAGTGAGGATTTTCTTGGCTGCCCTATCTAAAAATTTAATGCGGGTTCCTGCCCCCCACTTCTCATTCCCTTTTGTCTTTTTTTTCCTCCTTTGCACTTTTCGATAATGTATCTTATTTTCATATTCACCTTATTTATTGTCTTTTTCCTCCACCTCAGTATAAGATCATAACTCTCACCTTTTAAAAGATGCATCTCTCTTCTCCCATTTCCATTTCTTCAGTCACAGTTTTAAAGTCATGCTAGTAACCCTCACTCGCAATGGAAGTGTTTGAGCATAGCAAAGGATTTGGTCTGTTTTGTTCACCGGAACACAGCTTGTGCTTAAACTCGTTATAATGAATGGATCAAGAATTAATTAGATCCAGTACAACTGTTTCCTTAGCGAGTAAGTGTCCTTCCAAACCCAGGAAGAGTTAAAATTTTAGAAGATGGTAAAAGGGGTCAAACTCATAGTTTGATACTTTCATGTTAAATGTAGGAATAAGTTAGTAATTATTGATAATGATTATGTATAATATTGTAAATATTAAATATCTATAATTATGATAGATACTTGTAATTATAGATAATATGAGTATTTAGGGTTTAAAATTTTTGTATTCAGGAGAATCAGTCATATTAAGGAATTCGACAGATCAGGTTTATGATTCCATTTTGAGTTTTATCATTGAATTCAGACTCACAATTTAAAGGTTAGAGATGTAACCATTTAAAATCTTTATAGTCAGTATTAAATGTCTGAAATGAAAAGTTGTTTTATTGCATTTGTAAGTTTAATTTATTGGATTTATAAGAGATGTTGAAATTATTGGAAGCTTTGCATGTTCATTTGTCTGGTAAGGTATTTGAAGTGCTTAAAAACATCAGTTATTAAAATTATCAATGCAGTTTAAGGGAATTTGAATAGGTTTGTGAATAGGACTTACGGTTTAAGAGAAGCTGAGTTCTACAGTGAGATACCACTCACACCTACTAATATAGCTATAATAAAAAAGACAGACAATAACAATTGTTGGCAAGAATGTAGAAAAATTGAAGTTGGAACTTTCGTATGTTGCTTGTAGGAATGTAAAATGGTGTAAGCACTTTGTAAAACAGTCTGACAGTTCTTCATAAAGATGCAGTATACCTGAAACTAACACAATATTGCAAATCAACTATACTTCAATAAAAAAAGGTAAAATGCAGAGTTGACATATGACTCAGCAGTTAAACTCCTATATGTATACCCAAGAAAACTGAAGACATATCCACACTAAAACTTGTATACAATGTTCATAGCAGCATTATCCATAATAGCCAAAAAGTGTAAACAATCCAAATGACCATCAACTAATGAGCTGATAGATACAATGTGGTATATCCATACAATGGAATATCATTTGGCAATAAATAAAGCATGAAGTGCTGATGCATGCTACAATATGGATGAATATTGAACACATTACGCTAATTAAAAGAAGCCTGTTACAAAAGACCATATATAGTAGGATCCATATATATGAAATGTCCAGAATAAGAAAATCTATACAGACAGAATCTGTAGAGGTTGCTTAGGGCTAGGGATTTTTACGGGATATGGGGAGTGACTGCTAAGGGGTATGGGATTTCGTTTTGGGGTGTTGAAAATGTTCTGGAATTAGCGGTGATGATTGCACAACTTTGGCAATACACTAAAACCACTGAATTGTTTATTTTTAAAAGGTGATTTTTTTAAATGGTGTGTGAATTATATCAATAAAAAAGAGAGAAGTTGAGTTCTTTAACTTCAGTTGATTGATATGTCATGCTTAAAATTTACTAGATTTACAAGTAGAATAACAAGATTTATGCGATGAATTTGCTTATTAAATAAAACAAGGTTTTAAATTTGCAACTTTAGTAACTTTAGTAACTTTAAGCCCAGTCTTAAAAATGCAAAAATGTCTTAAAAATGTAAATTGGAAAGGAAGCTTATTCTGAGTAACTCATTCATTTGAAACAGTTCTAAGCAGAGAGGTTAGGAGGAAAGAGGAAGGAGAGTATATATGAATACAAAACAGTACAACAGGCTCTAGGTTAGATGTGCTTATATTAAATATTAAAGAAAAACACAAGCTTTTAAAAAATGTCAATCAAAATGGATCTTGAGAAATACATGCTTTAAAACTCTTTCCTGGGACTTCCCTGGCGGTTCAGTGGTTAAGACCTTCCACTGCAGGGGGTGCAGATTGATCCCTGGTAGGGGAACGAAGATCCCACATGCCATGCACAGTGAAACAAAAGCTTCTGCGCTTTCCTTTGGTTTTTAATTTGCCCTTTAGAGCCACACATAAATCTTTATACTATAGGACTGTTCTTCAGACATTGAATGATAGTTGTCATGTCCACAGCAGACTTTGTTTTCTCTGGGTTAAATGGCTCTTGATCCCTTTGGTCATTTTCATATGACTTGATTTCATGTCTCCTGCTCATCCTAATTGCAAATGTACTGCAAGGAATTAGAAACGAGCCACAATACTTTATATGTGATCTTATTTTTTCTTGTTTATGAATCTTACCTGTCTATTAAAGTAAATTAAGAGAGCACTGGCTTGGTATATTAGGCTTCTAGTTAACCACCAGATTTTGCCTCATAGTTGTGAAGTATACCTCCTTTTCCAATTGGTATTTTGGACTTGTGTCAGGAATGCGTTCTGCTGCAAGTAACAGAAAGCCCAAAGAGAGGCTTAAATAATTAGGGGTTTATTTTTCACACACATTAAGAAGACCAGAGGTACATATTGCTGGTATAGTGTTAGTTCAGTGGCCTAACAGTGTCAAGCCCTATTATCATTGCCATTCTCTTGTCCTTTCTTGTGTGCTTGTCCCCCATGGCTGCAAGTCAAATGTCACCTCTGATACTGAAGGCAGGATGAAGGAAGAGAAAGAAAGAAAGGTGCAAGTTGTCTCTGACCTCTTTAGAAATGCAAAAGTTTCCCCAGAGAAGTCCCTGTATGTTTCTACTTATGTGTTTCCAGAAGTGTGTCATCTTGCCATTCTAAATTGCAAGGGATGTAGGGAAAGTGAGTATTTAGCTGGATACATTGATTCCCCAAGCAGAATTTGGGTTTCTCAAGAAGAAGGAAATGGAAATAGATATCAGGTAGACAAAGAACAGTGTCTGCCACAGGTCTTCAGAGTAGGATTTGACATTTTCACCTTCAATTAATTGAATTTGGCATATCATTTGTTCCAAGCTGTTAAAATAATTTAGATCCTATGTCTGTCATCCATGATATTTGTCATACCTCATAGCTTAGTGTCATATGCAAATATCACCACTGCCACTAATATCTTTATTAAAGATCTGGTGCTGAAGAAAACAGGGCTGAGAATGGAGCCCTCTGGCTCCTGATCTTTTGTCATAAAAATGTGTAGAAAAGCTTGGCATTTACAAGGTCCTCAATAAATATGTTGAATGAATAAAAGTTGTAATGACAAATACCTAGAAATTCGTTTTGAGATTAGTTTAATTGCCAAGCTATGTTACTTCCCTAAGCAACATGGGCTGTTGGTTTATGTTGAATCACTTCATTTCTTCTTCTTCTTTTTTTAATGAAATGTTTCACAAATTTTTGTGTCATCCTTGTACAGGACCATGCTAATCTTCTCCACATACAATAAAATTCTCCAATTTTATTGTATGTGCTGGTGAAGCAAGCACTGTGTCACTTCATTTCTGATAGCCTCATCAAAAGCATGCCACAAATTAGTATGGATATATTTCTTCCCTGTGTCATCACCTGGTAAGGAGCAGGTGAATGTCACCCCTGAGAATACATGTGTTAATACCTGTAACTTCCCTCTACCATAATAAATCCTTTTTTCCTCTTGCATAAATGTTGAAACATGAAGACATGTAGCAGATCTCTTGTGCATGATGTTCTATATTTTATCTACATAAATGGTCACAAGTAGTACACTCAGGTAGGATGTAGACCACTTTTTGACTCTCTAGCCATAAAAAATTTTTGAATTGTCAACATCTAAAAATTGTATTTTCCCATAAAAATATGGATTTTTTCACTTCTCTTGAATAATTAGTATTTCTAGTTTCAATAGGCCCACATTCACACATGGCCTTAGTTAGCTGGAGCTGAGTAGTCATATGACATGGGCTGTTAGTTGTTCTCTTATATTTGTTTTCCTTTTTGTCAACAGTAATTGAGTTCCCACTTTTTAGCTGAGCACATGGCCACTTAAAGACCCAGCTTCCTTTTCAGTTAGGTCTGACCAGGAGTTCTGGCCAATAGGATGTTACTGAAAGTAGTGTGTGAAAGAAAGAACTGTCCTCAAAGGGAGGATGCCGTCTTCTTTGTTCTCCTTTTTCCTGTTGGGTGGAATGTGAATACAATGGCTAGAACAATTTTGTTGTATCTCAAGGGGGAAGATGCTGATAGAGGATGTGAGAGCAATAAGAAAGTACCTAGTTTCCTGATGATCTCAGAATCAGCATACTGCTGAGGACTGCCTTCCTGGACTTTTATCAAAAGAAATGAATTTATATTTTATTTAAGCTATGTTATTTGAGTTTTCAGGCAAATCTAATCCTAATTCATAAAAGCTACTGCCTTTGAGCAGGTATTCTCAGGTTTATCACAAATCCCACCACTATGTAATAACTCCCTAATATTGACCAGGGGTTGCCATTTATCGTCATATAACACTTTTTCTCACCATTAAAAGTGAAAAAATGAAAAACTGACATAGTCATGTGTTTCAAAGGAAGTTGAAGAGCATATGTCATTGTGGAAGTAGAGACTATTTCTACATGACTAATACTGCACACCAACTACTAATGCACACTCTATTAAATATGACTTCAGAAGCTATTATGAAACCAACCACAGTAAGAAATATACCCAGAAAAGCAAAGACATGTTAATGACAAACTTAATGAATAACTTAATGGACTGAAAACAAGGATTGGAATTACAGCAATGATAATGGTGTAAAATGTATTAAGTAAAAAAAATGTTCTTGGCATTAAAACCTTTTGCCAGTGATGGGTTTATGAAAAGGTTGATTGCAGCAGAAATTGTGTCCTGAATAGAAACTAACATTTGCAAATATAAGTTTAACATCATGTAATATTTCTTACCATGCTGAAGCTGGAATGAAGGGATTTACAGTATGAAGCAGCATGAAAAGGTTAAATCATTTACAGTTTTTTCCCCTTCCAGCCAATGAGTGTACAGATATAAAAGATATAAATACCACCCAAGTAGCTAGAGTCATTTGTGGTGTCTGGAAGGCCTTAAGTGTTTGAATTGCTTTTGAACTTTGTGCCAGTAATAGGCATATCAGAACATTATTTTTGCATGTTGAGTGAAGTGGGTAAACAGGGCCGCAGGAGGTGCTTCAGCAAGGCAGAGCTAATACTGGACTTGTTTTTCAAAACTGAAGTCCATGCTGGCAGTTTGCACAACTTATACAATAATATGTTTATTTCATAATTAAATAAGAATAAAATTTAATTTAGAAAAAGAGAACAGAAAATGAATATAGCAATGAATACTATGAAATGAATGTGCTACCGTGGTTTGAACCACAGGAGACACGCCAATGCTTTCCTTCCTTGGTGAATTGTATGCAAAGTAGATGTGGTGTGAGAATGAAGGGATTTTTTTTTTTTTGGATGTTTCTAATAAATTGGTTTGTGTTATCTAAAGAAAGTGTCATCTGAACCCATCAGTGAAGATTTATTCAAAGATTGGGACTCCGGGTGACATTCACACTCTATTTCTCTACAAGTGTGTTCGCAATCAATTACACAAACCAATCATTCCTTTTATTCATCTAATTTCTAACCAAACCGTGCCTTTGGGAAACTCACTAGCCACAAAAAAATCTGGCTTTAATATGCAGAAATCATTTTCCAGAAATTTAAGTGATGATTATCCCTTGTGGAGCCAAGAACTGAATTCTAAGTTATTTGATTTTGAAATTTATAAAAATAAACTTAGATCATTTTGCCTTTTCTCAGCTAATATTGATCATGTGAATAAAGAGCTAAAAAATGGAAGTTAGTATACTAAAGCGTAGTTCCAAAAACTAACCAGGAACTGAATTCTATAAATAACTCAGATATTTTAAAAATGCAAAAAAAAAACCCCAAAACCAAAAACCTGAGTGAGGAATCTATGTTTTGGAAAAACCGTATCTGTGAAAACCTTACATTATTAATTTGAATAAAATTAATATTGCTCACAGATGAAGAAAAAAGTCACATTTCCCTGGTTCAAGATAAAAATAATGAATTATAGAAGAAATGCATAAGTAAAATATGTATTAGTATTTGAATTTATATCAAAATTTAATCTCTAATATCATATATTTATGTTACATGCTTATAGCAAAGTGCAATAAAAATAAATGATATAATTCTCATATTTGATACTCGTTACACCACCCCTTCACTCATTTACCATGTTCTCCTGGCCTTTGTAAGCATTTGAGATTGTGAGCCCTCGTCTTGCCTTTCTTGCATTCCTTCTGGATACAAAGATAGTCAGTGCCCTGAGCAGGTAAAATTTCCAAAAATATTTGTCATTTTTTCCATGAAGGGGGTAGACGAGAAAAGAAAGCCCAGAACTTTAGAGCCAAAGGCAATGGAGAAATTCAGTGTAACCATAATATTAGCAGGTGGAAATGGGCTAGAGTTGGAGAAGACCACGTAAAGAAATCTGAACTCAAGGTTTCATAAAGATCCCCTAATCTTGTTTGGCTATTGAGATTCACATAGCAAGTCTCTGGTATAACAGCAGCCCTCTAAAGGATTCAGGGAGGATCTACGATAGGTGTACAGACCAATAGCAACCTTAAGAATAGGACACTTTGCCATTGGGTGAGAAGAAAGACTACAAGATTAATGCAATACCCAAGTTGTTAACTAATATTTAATAACAAAATTTCATACATAGTAAATTTTAAAAATAGCATAATCAATTAAGCATTTTATCATCTGCAAATTATGAGTGAAATTGTTCTGCACTTAAGTGCTTGGTAATGGTGGTGTTCACTAATAACTTACACATATATATGGCATCTTCTACTTGCCAAGCAGTGTTCTAAGTACTGAGGATACAGCAGTAACTAGAACAGACAAAACCCCTGCCCTCATAGAATACACATTCTAGAGGGAGAGAAGGATAAAATAAACAGACCATGTCCTGAGGAGGTAAAATGTGAGAGAATTTGACAAGACCTCAGAACCCAATAATTAAGAGATTTTAAGTAACAAGAGTTCTATTAGCTGAACAATTATTATATGTAAGAACTTTATTTCATTTATCTTTACAACTCTGTAAGGTGTATTTTATTCCCTTTCCACAAATGAAACTAGCTCAGGGAGGCTAACTTGCTAAATCAAGTGGTGGTTCCATAATAATTTGGATGGGAACTTTACAAGTTTCAGTTTAGGCAAAATACATGTTAATTCCATTAAAATTTGAGTGTTTATTCAGTATAAGATAATTCATGAGCCTTTTATAAAGACACTCTACCTTTGCCTTCAATAAACTTCAGTTAGCCTTGACTATAAACCTCTACTTATTTATGTATTTCACACAGTGAATACCATTTTAAAATGCTTTCTAAATATTACAATGTGTGATTTTGGAACAGGAATGAATTTGACAATTTTCTACTCCAGTTTTCTGTCCCTTCTTTTTTTTTTTAACTAATGGAAAAAAAGAAAGTAAAAAAATAGTATTCAAATTTCATATGTTTACTTGGTAGTAAAACTAAGATGAAGACTCAGGTCTTCTGATTTCCAGACTATTATTTATTATTTATTTCTTTATGAAACCAGTTCATTTTAAAAATAAACTTACCATTCCTTAATGTTCATAGTGATCATCACTGAGTTTGTGTTTTTTTTTTTTTTTTTGGTGGTCCGCGGGCCTCTCATTGTTGTGGCCTCTCCCGTTGCAGAGCACAGGCTCCGGATATGCAGGCTCAGCGGCCATGGCTCACGGGCCCAGCCGCTCCGCAGCATGTGGGATCTTCCCGGACCAGGGTACGAACCCGTGTCCCCTGCATCGGCAGGCGGACTCTCAACCACTGCGCCACCAGGGAAGCCCACTGAGTTATTTTTAATACATTTTTTTCTACAGTACTTACTGAAACTCAAATTTTTTCATACATGATATATAGAAAAAAATTAAAACCATACAATAAAAATAGTTAATAGCTCAATTCTCAAAGACCTATTAGGAGTACTATTTCCTCATTTTAGCACAATATTAACAGTACATTTATATAGATGATACACAGTTTCACAGGACAGTGGATAATGCTACTATACAGCTGAAGAGAAGCTGGAGAGTGGAGTGTGAGCCACCTGGGAAGTAGCAGCTCTCCTGTTCCTGCTGGTGTTTGAACAGGAATGGGTTAGCAGGCCCTAGTTTAGTACTGTTGCTAACTCTTGCTGTAATGATTAGATGAACAAAGGAAAAGTGGCTTGTGCCAATCACTCTTGTGCCACAGTCAGACAATCATTTGTTGCCTTCAAGAGCTGACCACCAGTGCCTAGGAAACAAAGTCACTGGTTAGGCCCAAGGCTACAGATTCTCTGCAATAACCACTGGACAGACTGTCAAGGCATAAAAAATAAGAGGAGCTTGAGGAATTTGGTATTAAACACTGACTTGTGTTTTTAGTGATAAAATAACAAACCAAGTTAAGATTGTGACATTTATTTAGTTCCAAGCCTAGGGAGAGCAAAGACTGGGAGAGCTGTATTAACCCACTAGTACAACGTTTATGAGTATCCTCATAAGGATAAAGAAGAGTGGTTTGTCAGGAGGATACAGGGCATTTGTAGATTCCTACACACAGAGAATTAGAGCGGTCACAACACAGTTGTTTGTCTTATTATTTCCCTTAGATTTTTTCTATTTTTTAATTGTCCAACTTTAAAAGCAGACAAATAAAGAACTAGATGGCAGCAAAAGAACTATGCCTCCCGTATTTGAGGATGTTGCTGATATTCTAGTAAGACAGACAAGCTTGCCTTACCAGAAATGACTTGTAATAAATTCTAGGCACCAGGGTTTAGTACAATGATCAAGGCAGCACAGAAGGACTATACATATTTTTTGCAAAGAAAAGCCATATTCATGATTGAGCTTTGTTAGATATGTCCCCTAAATTTAATATTTTTTCCAGAGCTAAAACAGAAGAAACAACTCTGTTACATTTAACCTTCAGATGTCTAGAACCTTCATCACAATACAAAGTGATTATTTTCCTTTCTGTAATTAGCTTTCCCTGCTATACTTTTTGAAAGGAAAAATCTCAAGCATGCTAGGCTTTTTGCCAATTTCATTTCTGGCATGGTTTGACTGATTTTAAGTTTACTGTTCTAATGATACTCAAGAGTTTTAAAATTCAGGCTCAGTAAATAGGACCTGAATATAGAGAAAAATTTATGTTGGAAAAAAGGAAATTTATCAGTGTGTTTGTTTATAAAAATTACAGCTTACAGAAATTCTTTTCTAATCTTCAGTAGTTAACCATTTTTATGGAAACAACCAAGTATTAGTATATGACAGAACAGTAATGAAGTATGAGTTAGAACTATGCAGCCATTAGGTTTAGTGACTTTTCTTTGAAAGATAATTGAGATGAGTTTGTTGAGACAAACTGGTTTTATTATTGTCTCACTGAGACTTTAAATAACAGAGCTAAAGGTTTTTGTTTTCTAGTGTCTTACCAATAGCAGGCTCTCTATACCTTTGTGTCCTTTACCGAAGAGTCTTCATTTTGAGGTTATTTTTATCTGTTAATACAATGTTTACAGTTTAAGGGTTTGTCTTCAGAGCTTTCTTTAAAGGTTTTTATCTAGTTTAAATGGGGCTTTTTAGTATAAACTGAAGAGAAAGCATGCTTCAGTTGAAGATATCTTTTTTTTTCTCTATTAAGGTATTTCCTCAATTAATTGTAAAGAAAAGACTTGGCAGGAAATATAAAAAGCTTATCTAAGATGCTGTTTTTGGACTTCCTGTTAAAACAGAGATTTAGGGCTATGTCAATAAAACATGTGTGTTTATTCTTTCTATATATTTTTAAAAACTAAGCATTTCACAGGTGTACCATAAATGACTTTAAAACTGGGATCAATCTGAGGTGCAGTAAACAACTGGCATATGTGTCCTTTGAAATATGGCAGGATACAAGCACTTTATATAACTAAAAGACACATACTGTTAGCCAAGTCACCATGGAAGGAAAATCCATAAAATGTAAAAGGCAATGGAGAGAAATTGCAGGTGATTACTACCTTTGTAATAGGTTCATTGATATATACTGTCAGTAAGATTGGACAAATACCAATTGAATGAAACAATTAAAAAAAAGTTTCAAGTAGAAGCCTCTATAGATCGTTCCTATTTCTCCAAGTGTTTAAAAACAAAACAAAACAAAGGTGTAGGGTAGGGAGGAGAATAAAACAATAATTAAAGTCTCTCCTGATGATCACAGTCAGGCCTGAATTAGTGACCTCACAGGTCAAGTGCAAAATCTCGAAGTACAGAACAGAAACCACAAAACAAGTATTTACTGAGCACCTACTAAGTAGCAGGAACTGTTCTAGGATTAAAAAAAAAAAAAGGTGAGCAGGAAGGATAAGATAAGACTATGAAGGAGAGAGTAGACTTTACATGCAATTATTAGGTCATGCAGAGAAGGAAAAAAAAAAAAAGAGGAGAAGCAACAATTAAACAAATATTAGAAGAAAATATTCCTGAGCTGAGAGAAGGCTTGAAGCTTCAGATTGAAAGAGCTCACAAGAGGTCCAGGAAGTGAGGGGGGAGGGGTAGACTTATCAGACATCTGATAAAATTAAGGAACTCTAAGGATAAAAAGGAAAAAAAAAACCCTCATAGTTGACAAGCTTTTAGCTATAAAGAACGAGTTCCCCACAAAGGGGAAAAAAATCAAACTGGTTTTATTATAAAATCCTAGTCTGCAATAATAGAAGCTAGAAGACAATGGACGTAATAGTTACAGGCTAATGAAAGAAAAGGACTACAACCCAAGAATCCTACCCAGCAAAATTACCATTTCCTCTGCTAGAGGAAAAGATGATATTCAATAACTAAAGTGTATCACCCAAATACATTATCTAAGGAAGATATAGTGCAGTTCACAATCTTTACCACTGTACATGTGGCCCTCAACACGGGAATGGCTGGGAGCAAATGGTACATTCACAAGATGGAGTATTGTGAAGTTAATAAAAAGAATGACTTCGTGTTTGTAGCTGGGATTTCTCCTAAGACACGCAGACATGGAAATGAAGGATAGTTTATACTCAAATATCCCTAGAACCAGGAAGCATGGCACACCATGCCATGAAGAGCCACACGGGGAAGGACCAGGATCAGTCAGGAGGCAGAGAGGGAGAGGGTGCAGCATGGCCTAGAGTCTTTATTAACATTTTCTGTGGGAAGGAATGGGGGAGGCAGGGCAGGTACACTGAGTAAGTTTGGGATTGGATTTTTTTTGTTGTTGTTGAGGGGATTGGATATTTTGAATAATTTCAGTAGACTGGGCTACAGGGCTGGTTCCTAGCTGCCTGGTACCTGGCTCTGGGGTGGGTTAGGGCAGGGAGAATACTGGCTCACGTGTGAGAATTTGATAAAGGGGATGGTTGGGGGTGTGGACTCTGGATTGGTTGTCTTGTATACTAAAGGCAGGCTTCCAGGGGGGTCCTTTGCTATCTCTGGGAATTAGTTCTGGAAGGGGCAGTGTCACCAGGATCGATCAAGGATCCAAATGCCACAGTATCCAGGATACAGAAAATAAGAAAATGTAGTCAATACCATTGGCCCTGTGATGCTCTGGCATCAAATCAAGGAATCCCTGGGAGTGATACTAGTGGAGACTTTTAGCGAGCAGGGCATAAGTTGCACTAACACTGTAGAAAACATTTTACTAAGAGAGTAGAAAGGAAGAACACAAGTAGAGGTGTAAGGAGTCCTTGCAGGCCAGCCTATGACTAGATTTTCTATTTATATGGCATTAACCAAGAAATAGGAAATTCTTGGGGTCTCCAACAATATCTAAGTGGAGTTGGAAAGTGTGCTAAAGGTATGATATATCAAGATAGCAGGTCCAGCAGTTGTTCTGTTGGACAGTATGAAATGATACATTAGTAAAGTATATGTAAGATTAGTGGGATTGTGTGTAACCAAGGAGAAAGAGTGGTTGTGGCGATCATGGTGGGAGGCACAAGGTGAGAGTAGGAAAATGCCTTGGGAACTAGGTGGTCCTCTCCCCAAAGTGCTGAGGGATTTGACTAATATGAGGCAAATGCCTCCAGGGAAAGCAATAATCTCCATTAATTTAGAACACAGAGAGCAGTAACCTCTACTAGATTTCTCCTTAGGCACAGGTATGAGGGGTGTGCCTTTTGGCAAAGAACAAGGAGTAGGATCATGGGCTAGGCAGACAGTAGCTCAGAAATGTAATGGGATCCCTAATATCAAAGGAAGAAAAGCAAAAACGTCCTGTGTACAATTTGTGCCTTAGGAGAGGCAACCCATGTGTTGCTGGAAGCGAGGTTTTAGTGTCAGAGTGAAGTCATCTCCAATGATGGGCACTTGGAGTAGGAGATGCCCTCTGGGATACGGGGCTGGGGTATCCTTTCCCAGAGGGTATCCACTCGAGGTGATGTGGGGGTCTCACATTTACCATGTTTGGGTCTTCAGACTGTAAATTAATGAAAGTATACAGACCAATAGCAATAAGACCAACAGTCAACAGGAAGATAAGCAGCTGCACTGAGAGGGCTTTTGTTTTTGGTGGAAGTTTCAGCTCAAATGGGTCCTCTATCAGGTAAACAGCTGTCTAGTATATGGACAATTTGGTTAATGCGCCCCTTGATCTGGCCTCCAGCCCTTCTGGGATGAAGGAATGATAAAACATTTATAAAGATATGGGAAGACATTATAAAAAGGGTCTCATTTACAAGGAGTCTTTATATACACGGAGGCAATACACATCCCCTTTAAATATAAGGGGGAAAGAAAACTTTTAAAAGTTGGTGTGAGGTGTAAACTGGCCAAGGGGCCTTGAATTAAGAGAGATTAAGGCCTAGAGCAAGATAGAGACCCATTTAGGGGTCCATTTACCTGAGTGGAATTTGAAAAAGAGCTGTGTGAGACCATTATGTCTCTTAATTAAACTGGCTATCTGATACCTACAAGGGATGTGAAAGTTCTATTGAATACCTTTTCCAAGAGATTAGCATTGTGTATTTTTAGAAGAAAAATGTATATCTTAGTTATTAACAATAACATCTGTAACTCTAAAAGTAGTATGGCGTGCAATTGGAAAGGCCTTGTATTGTGGCCTAAATATATATGGAGATGTGTGATTTTGACTTATATTTTGGACATCTGTGAGGCAAGAGAGTCCCAGTTTTGTTAGTTTTTTTCTCCCTTAAAGGGACAATTTTAGGCAATGACCCAACAGTTTATAATAAATGTGAAATGAGGCTACTTGTTGGCCAGGGCATCCAGAAGTTTGGTTGAGTGTGCTGTTTCTTGGGTCCCATCCATTATTAGGGACATCCCTGAGATGGAAAACAGCAACATTTCATTGAGCTCCATCATGTATGATGGTTAGCAGTGCCATTTGCATAGTCTATGTACTCCCATTGCTGTTCATTCAGTTAATCCCAAGTGGATTCTGAGCAGCCAAGTGATCTGGGGGAGGGATGACATCCTCCAGCACCATGGCACTTAACAAGGGACTGAGGACAGGGGAAGCCACCTCCTCCTGCAGGTGGAATACGCCAGAGAGCTCAGGTTCGGCTCCATCCTGTCTAAAGAGGCCTTGGTAGCTGTGCTGAGTTTCTGGTGTATTGTTTCTACGACCCAACGCTTAACAAGCAGTTGGGTATGAAAGGTCACAGGCTCAGAGTATGTGAGAGCCTCTATTTTCCAGAGAGCTCAGCATGTATTTTATTTGTTGTTTTAATGGAGTATAGTATGAGGCTGAGAGGGCAGTTTTTTGCATCGTAAGCCCTTGGACAACTTATGGCCATCCTACGTGGTCTAGAGATTCCAGGAGGTATGACAAGAGGTTGCCAAAATTTCCTTGGTGAAAGAGTCCTTCAGGGCACTAACGGGAGTACCTACTGATTTGAATTTGGAAGTAAAATTTGTAAATAAAGAATATGTTGCCTTCAGAACCCCCAAAGTACTAAAACATGTTGGACCTGTATACCTTAAATGTATATCAAATGAGTCTCCTTGGAGGAGGATGTCATCAATGTAACATCACACCTGTGCTCCTGGAAAAAGGTGGATGCAGTTGAGATCTTGTCTGCCTAGATTGTGATGGCAAAGCTGCTGAGGTACCCAATAGATAGTCTGGAAAAGGTGTATTGTGTCTCTTTGAAGTGAAGGCGAACAGCAGCTAGAGGCTGGTGAAACAGGCACTGAACAGAACATGTTAGCCAAGTGTACAGGGGCAAAATATTTACAGGTTGTTGACTGAATAGAATCAGTAATTTCAATAATATTGGATATTCAAAACTACAATGAGGTACCATCTCACACTGGTCAGAATGACCATTATTAAAAAGTCTACAAATAATAAATGCTGGAGAGGGTGTGGAGAAAAGGGTCTCACACTGTTGGTGGGAATGTAAACTGGTGCAGTCACTATGGAAAACAGTATGGAGTTCCTCAAAAAACTAAAAATACAGTTGCCATATGATCCAGCAATCCCACTCCTGGGCATATACCCAGACAAAACTATAATTCGAAAAGATACATGCACCCCTATGTTCATAGCAGCACTATTTACCTAAATGTCCATCTACAGATAAATGGATAAAGAAGATGTGGGATAAATAAATATATATATACACAATTAAAAAGAATGAAATAATGCCATTTGCAGCAACATGGATGGACCTAGAGATGATCATACTAAGCAAAGTAAGTCAGAAAGAGATAGGCAAATACCATATGATATCACTCATATGTGAAATCTAAAATACAACACAAATGAACATATCTACAAAATAGAAACAGACTCACAGACATAGAGAACAGACTTGTGGTTGCCCAGGGGGAGGGGGGTGGGGGAGGGAAGTATTGGGAATTTGGGATTAGCAGATGCAAACTATTATATATATAGGATGGATAAAATATAGGTCCTACTGTATAGCACAGGGAACTATATTCAATATACTGTGATAAACCACAATGAAAAAGAATATGAAAAAGAATATATATATGTATAACTGAGTCACTTTGCTGTACAGCAGAAATTAACACAACATTGTAAATCAATTATACTTTAATAAAATTTAAAAGAAATGACATTGGATATTGAGTATGGGGGCCCCAATGGATGGGACCACATCATTAACGTTGTAGTAATCCATCATAAGGTGGCATTTTAATCTTATTGCTATATAAATTCTTTAATATATTCATTTAGTATATAAATTTTGGATTTACAATTACATCAAATTATAAAACTTTGCTTTAATATTATATTTATGTATATATTATTCAATTACCTTTTATTTTCTGTTTTTGCTTTTAAATCATTAAGTAATCCACAATTAGCATTATGTTTGCTAGATTGGTGTTTGCTTAGTACCTAAGATTTAAAGTTCCTGTTTTTTTCTCCCCTTGAGCTTGTATCCACCTAAAGTGGCAGTCAGTTTTTCTGTTCTCTTCCTGTTTCAGGCTTTTGCACCCTGAAGGTGCAGTCTTTACTTTCTTTTTCTGGCTAATAAGAGGAAAAAAGGGAGGCTGAAGGGGCCAGGTGCTTCTGGGCAACTTACCCCCGGGATTGCCCCTGTCCATGGAATCATCAGTCCCTTCCTCACACTGCTACCTTTTTTTTAAAACTTACAGAATGGCTTGTACCTCTAGATGACTAACACTTTTCCTTTTTGTTTTCTGTTGGGTGTTCACCTGATAAGCTCCTATTGGTCGCTAGTGGCCTCTCTGTAAGCAGCACCCCCCCTTCTCTAGGGTGTCCTAATCAACCTTAGAGGGGCTAGGGTCTACATCTAGGAAAGCAACGGTGGCATCAACTTCACCTTTTACATTTTTTGTTTTGAGCATGAGACTCTTTGCATGTTGATAAGCAGCAGCTCTTATGAGGGCCCATATGCATGGATCAGGGCTTTGTATGTTTAAAATTAATTGGATCAACTCTTCAGGTCTTGGTGGGGGACATGCTGGAAACTGGTGCTCCTTTCCCCTCCTCTCCTTCTTCATTAAACACTGAGTCACGGTCTCCAGGGATGGGACCTCTTATACCCTACTAGTGTGGGGAACGGATTGCTTGCGACAGCAGGAAGCAGACACAGCAGAGAAGCTTGTGACCTAAACAGTGCTTGTGGGGAGCCATGATCTCCTGAGAAGGCCCTCACACCAAACCCACAAATGGCCCACAGCACACAGGTGAGTGCTCAGGTGCAGCCATCTCCGACTACTTTGAGGAACAGGCGGAGATTTGACTCAGAAAAGCTCAGAGGGGAAAAGGAAAATGGTTTATGGATGCCTACAGGAACATGTAACGTCGCAGACACGAGGTACTGACAAGGCCTCACTGGTTGCTGGCACTGCCCAGTCAGTGGATTAGATTCATCCCATGGCTCTAGGAGGGTAGTCATTCCACATCCCCAGCAGATGGACCTTTTCGAAATGTACCAGTTACCTATGTGTATTTGAAGTTTGGAGAAAGACTCCTTTTTTCTTAAAATTAAAAAAAAAATCCAATTTCAATAGCATTCTCAAAGATTGTTAAGAATCCTCACCAAGTGAGAAAAAGTGAGAGTAAAATGGTCAGGGCTTAAGAAGATCAACTATAAAGTAAACGTATGGAAAACGTTTGGCCAGAAAGGTCTGATATGAGGCCTAACACACACTTAAAAACTCAACAACTGTATACTTGGTATTCAAGCTCACAAAAACCTCTTTAGCCTCCTATTGATAGAATCAGAAAGAAAGGGAATATAAGATTAGGTTCATGATAATCACTTGTGGGTTATGACACAAGAAGAGTGGAAAATAAAATAGAAATTTTATGACATTTCATGTTTAAGCCAAATTCCCTGCCAGGATATTTTCTGCTTTGATGAATGAAGTAGGACTTGGTCACATCTTAAACAGATTCATAGAAGAGTAGTTTAAGCTGCCATCTGATGCATTAAAATAAAGGAAACATGGTATTTTCCCTAAGTTAAATACCTCCTGTGATGCACTTTTTAGATTGTGGAAGGCAATGAGTTCAAGAAAATTTAACATAAAGCTAGACAACGGTTAAGTAAATGAAATCATTGCAAAAACGGAATACATAAATAATAATAAACAAATTTTGATGTTAACTTCTCAACTATACTTTTTGATATAATCCTCAGTAAAATCATTCTTAAAAGTGACAATGAGCAAGGTGATGGTACAACCAGCAGAAGAAGGTCAGTGCTGATAACCTCTACGTGCTCATCCTCTAAGACTGCATCTTATTGTTCACACAATCTGCTCAAGTTCCCACAAAGGGGCTACCATGACCTGTCTCCTTCTACTACAGCTATACGGGCTGCGGCAGACAACAGCAACTGGGATCAAGGAGACATGTTCTGATTAAATAAACTATATGGAACTCTGTTGCAGGATTTCATGCAACTATTAACTTCATTTTAAAATAAAAGGAAAAAAACCACCCAAATTCAGGGCTAATTTAGCTGTCACTGGACAGTTAAAAAAATAAAACAGTCCTGTTTTAAAAGTTTCATCAATAGAGACAAAAAGCTAAGAATGATAGTCATCCTTCCTCATCACTGCTGCTCCAGGCATCTTCAAATGCTGGATTTAACTGTGCTTTGGTTGAAGTCTAAAAAAAAGGGGCAAAAAAGAAAGACTCAATTATTCTACCTCATAATTTTAGGCTCACAATATAGTTATGAAATATATCAGATAAAAAGCAACTAGATTATTTTTGAAGAAACTATATAATTGTTAATTTCAAACCAAAAGTTAACAAAAGAAACACCCCGCATACAATATAAAATAATGTAACTTCATTTTAAATAGACATATCAGACTTTATCTAAATTATCTGTTTCCTTCAAAGTAGTTACTTCATACACACACACAGACACGCACAGACACACATATGCTGCTGCTGCTATTACTTAAGGCATTTTTACACCTCTTTGGAGTTACCTGGAGAAGAGGGCACATTAATATCCATGTGGCTAAGCCTGGACTCAGGTCTACAGTCTGACATGAGAGCCCAAATTATTAATGTGAGCAACTTTTTACTGCTTGGATGGACCTGATTTTTATAAATAAGCAAATATCCACATGTGGGGAATAAGGTGTTCGTCAGAGTAATATCATTTTTGGTATTAAGTGGCGAGGTTTATTTATGTATGTATGTATGTATGTATGTAGTTAGGAAAGCAGTTGAAAAAGACAGGTAAAATGTATTGGAAACGGTAACATTTTGTCATTAGCACATAGGTTTCCCTGGGAGATTTTTGTGAAAGAGAACATGCATTAGATGGTACTTATCTAAAATAACAAAACATCACAGTACTCTCACAACTTTAATAATAAATGTAATCAGCAACAGAGGAATTTTAATTACCTGTGGTATTTCAAATCAATTCACTTGTCTGGGGAAATTTTTTGAATGGCTAACCTTCTAATTTTTTGGCAAATGATTAAAGGACTTTAAAATGATCTCTTTTTTGAGTATCTGGGCATTATGAGCCACGTGTGCTTCCTACTCTGCAGTTTTTATGTCTGCTGCCAGTTTGTTCAGACTCCAAATCCAATAATGTATTAGTTCTTAGATTATTCTTAAATTATCTTAGATATATTACCTTTTACAACATATAGCAATATTTTATGTTAAGGGTAGCCCCTACTGTATGTCTGAGAATGTTCATTTCCTTTTGATGAACATGATGATTTAGACTCTTAAAATTCAAACAATGATAACAGTAGAAATAGTGGGTGTTTGCAGTAAATTCCCCAAGTATCAGCCAGGACAGTCAGAAAACAATATGTGAATTTAGGTATTCTTTACAGTTGTTAAAGCTTAGATCTGAGTCCATTACTTAATCTAATGGTGGTATTGTCACCATTACTAAACGTAACATTGGCTATTGTCACTTAGTTGCACAAACAAAATTCCATTATACCTGGTGTCCAGATCCAAAACTATTACCAAACCTCAGCAAACTATTCACTTATTTCTAGTAGCAGTCCACTGATTTGCAAGAGTAGCATACTGAAGACTGTTCATTTATTCTTTCATCCAAGTGTTTACTGAATTTCCTACCTTTCTGGGTTTATAATTTAACTACCAAGTTAGGTTATTTAGTGACAGTTTATTTAAAGATGTATTATCCTTAGGGGTTAGGTGATTATTCTTCCCTACTCTAGCTCTAAAAGCCTTTAACTCTGCCTTAGATATCTACCCCAAAATGTCCCTGGGTAGATGAACCACACAAAGGCCATGCCTTCTAATTTCACTATGGAAGCCAAATATGTAACCTATTAAACACTTAAATTTAATTTTAAAAATCAACAGAGAAGCAAAATTATATTTTAATTTAAATTATTGTTGCTATGGTAAGCAAACAAAAATAAGTGAAAATTGGAAAGGCAGTTGCATATAAATTTTACTGTTTATAGCAGTAAAGGATAACAATATGAATATATTACAGTATTATTAGAAGTACATTTTATTGTTAAAAAACACAAATAAAACATCTTACTTGTAATTGAAAGCTTCAGTAAAAATATTATATATGATGTGGTACACAAATACTGTTTGAGACCTACTGATCAAGTTAACTACCATCTATTACTTCAGTTTTCTTTACAACATCTCCTCCTAGTGGACATTCTTTCTATGCTTGAACATATCCATCCAGCCTGCCTGTTCTACTGACAGATAGTTGTGAATGTTATGGAGACAGGGAAGCATGAGTTTAAAGGGGATATAGTTCAGGTCCATGTAACGGGAAGGAAGAACAAAACCAAACTGGATCATCTTCCATACATGCACCTTGATAAATTCTAAATTTCTTACTGGTAATTAGTGGAAAATCTTTATAGGTAGAATATAGGGTTGTCTCAATATAGCAAGTGATTATACATCTACACAAGTGGTAAATAAAACAGCTACATATTGTGTAACTGTCAAAATAAAGTAAGATTCTTGATGAGAGGTCAGATTTAAACTGTAATATAGTCACCCTAGAGATCTCAGCCAGGAAAAAGTGAGTAGGAGTTACATAGGCTTGCTTTGATTGTGACCAAATGTTAGGAAGAGGGGGCAAAAGGAAGGTAGATTCCTCAGAATATAACAAAACAGCCTGCCAATTAAATAACAGGATTTATGCTTAAAGACCATAAAACCTGCCCCTATTGCCCAATGCCCTTCAATTTCTTATGGTAGAACTAAGTTCCTCTTCTATCTTGGATATCAGAAGAAAACACCCCTAAGGGATTGTATGTTGGTTGATGGAGAAGTAAATCTCATCTCAAGGGGGGATTTGAAAGGAAACCTAAGAACAATTTTGCTTTGATGATTCTGATGTTTGAAGATATCATAAACTTGTCTCAGATCACTAATGAATGGCAGAACTGGGATTCGAACCCAGTTACCAGTATTACTATTATTTAGTTTACCTGAAACTACAGATAAAGTGAGTGTGTGAGTATGTGCATGTGTATGCTTTGTTTTGTGTTAAGTTGCCTCTCTGGGGAACTGCAGCAGTCCTTCATTTGATAGGTGAGATGAAAATACTTTTAAATATGAGTTAAATAGTAAATATACATGTAAGGAACAGGGTCTAGTGTAGACAGACTTCTCTATTGGGATCTGCATCGTGATCATATTCATGTTCTACCTACATTCACAGAAATCTTTCAAACTAAAATTTTGTGGAAATAATCTTAGCACTTACCATTTTATATTAATTTGAGAATGGTGCCTATCCTAAAGAATATATACAGTGCATTTTAAACGGTAAGGTTTCATAGCTCTAAAGCTTAACTATAAAGCTAACCTATTTTTTGTGTACCTCTGTTTGATTTCTACTTGTTCAGCTTAACTTCCCATATACAAAAATTCTTCTAGATGGGGAGTTCAAACTATCACTGTAACTATATAATGAGGAAATAAACCATCAGAGTCACATACTCTCTTTATAAAATAAGCAATTTAGTTTTCTTCTAAATAATATCCTTTTTTCATACATAAGTCAAAGATGATTTTTTTTTTGGCGCTGGCCTTTCACTGTTGTGGCCTCTCCCATTGCGGAGCACAGGCTCCGGATGCGCAGGCTCAGTGGCCATGGCTCACGGGCCTAGCCACTCCGTGGCATGTGGGATCTTCCCGGACCGGGGCACGAACCCGTGTCCCCTGCATCGGCGGGTGGACTCTCAACCACTGCGCCACCAGGAAAGCCCAAAGATGATTTATTTCTAGCTTTTGTTTTTTATAGTTTTCATTTGGTGAATGATTGTTAAACTTTCTAACATGGCTTATAGTATTATGAGTTGGATTTAATGTATATAGTAATTCCCAAACAGCAGGACACAGTAATTAAATAATAATGCAAAATCAATGGCTGAACCAAATTATTAGAACATATTAAGCTTTGTACAAAAAAAAATTCAGTATTTAAAGCAGGTGTACACTAAAACTAATCAAAGCCATAATAAATCATAGACACATGATGAAATCTGGAAGATTTCACCTTTAGATAGCTTGACAAAAAAGTAAAAAAATTCAGAGGCTACTACCTAAGACCAGAAATCATGTCTTATTTATCTTTGTTTCCCCACCACATTTTTCAGGTTCTTTATTCACACTGTCATATTTGTACCAGTTTATGCTCTGAGATAGGCACTAACAGACTGCTGGTAGAAGTGTAAACTGATAAAATTTGATAGTGTGAATAAAGAACCTTAAACATGTCATACGTGATAACTCAAGAGGTAACACTACTTCTAGGAATCTAACCAAAGAAGTAATCAGAAATGTAAATAATTTTTGAACAGATATTTACCTTGATGTGTTTATAATGATCAAAAGAAATGTCTTCCAATAGGAAAATACTTGAGTAAATTATGGTAAATAAATGACAGAATGCTATATTATTAAAAACAATATTTACAAATACTTATTAATGACATGGAAAAAGTCTTAAGCAGGATGCTAAGCTGTATGTTCAAGCATAATATTAACCATGCTAAAAAGTACGCACAGGAAAAAACAAGAATGAATTAAATCAAAATGTTAATAGTAATTAATAAACTTCAGAAATTTATGTTCTTCTCTTAATATTTTTTTGAATTTTCCAAATATAGAGGCAAATTATTTTTACAATCACAAAATAGCAAGAAATGCTTTAAAAGTTTCTCTCATATAAAGTAAATTAATAAAAACTTTTTTTATGATTTAGAAGTCACTGTTCAATTTGTATAAATAATATTTTACCTCCTCATCATCAGGAACTGATTCATGTAAGGATGGTATCCAAGCAAGAATATTGCAGTCTCTGCTACCGCTGTAAAGTTCCTATAACACAAAGCAAAGATGTAATTGTAGGTCACTTTAAAGCTGGTGCCAATCTGAAATAAATGACATCAATTTTTAAATGATTATTTCTTAGATTAGATTAATTAGGATTAATTCTATTTCTACTCCCCAAAGAAACTGGGCTGATGTTTTTTTCTGTTTAAGATGTAGTAAAGACTTGTTTTGTATTTAAAAATAGTATTATGATATGTTAACATGTTGCTAACATGTTAGAATTCACAAAAACAATCACTGTAATTTTTAATCAATCATAGTATCCTTTTTTTTTTTTTTTTTTGCAGTATGCGGGCCTCTCTGTGCTGTGGCCTCTCCCATTGCGGAGCACAGGCTCCGGACGCACAGGCTCAGCGGCCATGGCTCACGGGCCCAGCCGCTCCGCGGCATGTGGGATCTTCCTGGACCGGGACACGAACCCGTGTCCCCTGCATCGGCGGGTGGACTCTCAACTACTGCGCCACTAGGGAAGCCCCATAGTATCCATTTATTTCAAGTGTCAGAGAATGAGAAAAAAATGGAAGAAATAAATTTCATCCTTTTCTGTCAATAACTGAGCTTTAATAAAGACTTCAATGAAGAAAATACGAGTTTCTAGCTAAAATAGACCAAAAGTTCAAAAAAAGAACTCAACTAAAGAGCATTAAGACATATATGCCATGCTTGCTGAGAAGCTTATTTTATAAGCAGCTTGGGCTGATGCACAGTCAGGGTCAATGTCTTTATGGATATGCTGCCTGCACATGCTGAACAATGTTCATTCACCTCCCCACAAAACTTCAGAAATATGTTATATTGGCTAGTACTGAAAATATTCCTATGCGGCAGTGAAATAGATATGCTCCCATACAGAGGGTATAAATTGCTATAATCTTTTCAGAGAATGAAATATCAACATGTGTCAGAAGTTTCTGTATGCATTTCTAGGAAGTCATGCCAAAGACACACATGAAATTCAAGGATATTATCATCAATATTATATTTATAATAACAAAAATAATAATAATTTTCCAAAAATTATTGTCCAGGGTAATGATTTCTAAATTTATGCTGCATTAATATGATGTGATATTACATAATCACTAAATTCATTTTTGAAGAATATTTAATGACAGTGGAAAATATTCATATTGTCAAGAGAAAGGAGCAGGATGTAAACCAAATAGTCATAGTGTGAAAAGAAAAAAACAGGATGTAAAATACTAGGTCAATTTTTTAAAAAGCTACTAAGCAAAGAGGAAGGGCTAAAAAGAAAAAACAGCAAAATGTTAAGTGGTTATAAACCTCTGACTGATTAAATGTTTATTTTTCTCGCAAATATATTTCTACACAAATATTTCTAAAACTATAACTTTTTTTTCCTGTTCTGGTATGAAATAATTTAGTTTTACTGTTACTCATCTCAAAAGCTATTTGAGGCATGGTATAATTAGTATTTTTCTAAAAAAAATATGTAAAGGTTCTGGGTAAAGGGAAAATAAGATTATGAAGTGATTTATAGGAAATATAGATATAAAGAGAATTAAGTAAATTACATTTAGTTACACATTATCAGATTTCCTAAATGGAACAAAATTCTACAGACTGCACTGTTAAATCTAGAATGTATGGTTACACTAACTATGGATGATGCAAAGATATTTTCATATGCTCAGTGCCCTAGAGCAATTTAGTTTCCTGAGAAGATATATACCCAAGATACACTAAGGTCAGATAACCTTGTTTTATGTTTCCTCATGATCAAATTCAGGTGATATATCTTTGCCAGGAATATCACACACTTTGATAATTTGATTAAGCTGATGTATGCCAGTCTTCTTCAAGGTAAAATTACTCATTTTACCTTTGTAATTAATATTTTGTAGGGTGCTACCTTGAGATTATGTAAATTCCTCATCAGACTTTCAATTTATTACTTACTAATAGCAGAATGGACTCATGGATCCCTATTTTAGTCAAAGGGAAATAATCAGTTATTATCATTATTTATTTTGATGTTGGGTATATATTTTCAAATTTTTACATTTATGATAGAATTACTATAAATATCAATTTTATTTTCAGATAGTGGGTTGTGTGTAACATGTAATTGGTTAAAAGGGTTCTGATGCTGAATGGAGGCAAAAATACTACTCTCCTTTACTTTTATAATTTAGATTTATAATTATTTTCCTTTTCAGAAATCATAATAGGGATAAGAGTTGGAAGCTTTCTGATGTAATGCAGTGATTCAAATCTTTCTTAGGGCACAGCACATATAGAAATGGTATTTGTCACACTTCCCTGGTGGTGTAGTGGTTAAGAATCCGCCTGCCAATGCAGGGGACACGGGTTCGAGCCCTGGTCCGGGAAGATCCCACATGCTGCGGAGCAACTAAGCCCGGACACCACAACTACTGAGCCCACGCAGCACAACTACTGAAGCCCATGCGCCTAGAGCCCGTCCTTTGCAACAAGACAAGCCAGCGCAATGAGAAACCTGTGCACCACAACAAAGAGCAGCCCCTGCTCGCCACAACTAGAGAAAGTCTGCGCACAGCAACGAAGATCCAATGTAGCTAAATAAATAAGTAAATAAATAAAAGGACTGGTATTTGCCAGGAGGCAACTGGCCCCAGCTCTCTGGCTATCCTAGGCTTGTCCCAGCTATTCCAGGGACTGAAGAGAATCAAATATCTGGACATACTTTCAATACATTCTAGGAAGCTCTGATTTGGTGGAAAGCAACAACTGGTAGTCAGAATACCTGTGTTAAAATCTTGGCTGTGTCTCTAAGTGACTCTGGATAAGAAAAGAGGTACTGTATTCTAAGAATTTCTTTGAATGGATAATCATGCTTCGTCAATCTACTTGCAGATTTGAGGCAAGTCACATCACCCCTCTGGTTGCCTTAGTAGCCTTTTCCCAGAAGTAACACTAAAAATATTTAATAATTGGTACATCAGGACACTGGCCAATCCAAAGAGATACTGGACATAGAGAGGGAGCAGGGTCTGAAGGTCCCTCTTAGTTACTGGGTCTAGGAGGCCCCAGGGAAGGGGGTGAAGCTGGAAGTCACTTAGGGGGCTTAGTACAACAGCTATGTAACAAACAGCAGGATATGAATTTGAGTATTTTAATAATGGATACTGCCATGCTGATGTGTGCTGGCTGAAAAACCAGCCCTGTATATCTTACTTCACAGCGTCAGACACAAATTAAGTAATGAGTATTAATGAATGAATGAATAAGGTGATAAATTCCCTCCTAGCTCTAATAACCCATAATATTCATTCTTTCAGTATTTAATTTTCATGAGCCTCATTTTCGTTATCTACGATGCAGGGAAAATACCAACAATCTTGCTACATTAGGGACTCATTTAAAGGAGCATATGAGGTAATCTATGCAAATGTTCTATGAAAAAACCAATCTGTTCAATTGGTGAGACGAAAGAGAAAGGTTAGGATGTTAAACAAACAAAAAACATAGGTATTTAAGAAATTATGTAAGTTGCATCAACACTAAAGTAAACTTATTAGCCATTGGCAGAAAATAAGAAAAAAATAAAATTTCAGACATTCACACATACGTAAATCAAGATACAAAAACTATATTTTGAGATGAGACACATATGTTCCATTTTTTTCCCAAAAGCTCGTTTGCAAGAAATTATTTTAATTTGCCAGAGATTTTCAACTGCCAAATAAATGGAGCCCATATACAAAAGAAAGAATTTATCCCAGTCAAGTTGCACAGTATTATATTGATTCACAGAGACATCCTATGCCACCTAAAAAAAAATCTATCCTCTATTTAATAAACTCTAGCTCGGATGTGGATAAAAAGTATAATTCCTTAGAATGAAATTGCAATTTACTCTTTTATATACAACTACTCTGGCAAGCTAGCTACCCGAACATTCTAAATTCCCCTAAATATCATTCTTACCTGGAAATTAGACTGAAACACACAGCAGTCAACACTTTTATAATGTCCCTTAAGCATAGTTATCTGTTCTCCTGAGTAAACTGTATAAACAGCAATGGTGCTACCATATGGTACAAAAACAAATTCTGAACTGCAGCCACAGGAGACAGTGAATTTCAATCCTTTTCTACTGTCATTACACACTTTTCCATAGTTCACCTGTAGGATGTAAAAGCATACAGTTACTTACTTAAATCTGAATTAAAAAGACAACAAAGATAGGAAAAAATATTTACTTAAAATATTCTACTATAGAAATGACTCTAGTAAGTCTAAAAAAAAAGATCCATGTCCTAATAGGAATAAGGGCCAATGACATAAATGTACATTTCATATACGAGGGAAACACAAATAGTAAAAAGACCCACAAAAACAAATGTTCACATTTCAACTGTGATAGAAATAAAAATGCAAATTAAGGCAACCTTGAAGAATCATTTTAGACCATTTAGCAAAAATTTTAATAAACCATTGAGACACTCAATACTAGTACAAGTGAGGTAAACGTGTAGGTGGCACCACAATTTGATCATTCTTTCTAAAAGACCAAATGGTTTATTATGCAACAAAATATAAAAGTATACTTTATGTATATGTATATATATATACACACACACGTATATGTATATACTCCCTCCAGAAAAAAAAATTAAATATATACACACATACATATATAATATATATATATATTTTTGGAGGGAGGATAACTTTCTTTTTATTTATAACATTTTAAATTATGATAAAATACACATAACATAAAATGTGCCATCTTAACCACAACTTAAGTGTACAGTTCAGTGACATTAAGTATATTCACATTGTTGTGCAACCGTCACCACTATCCATTTTCCATCTTGCAAAACTGAAACTCTGTACCCTTTAAACAACAAAGACATTATTCCTTGACGTAGTAACTATTACTGGGAATTTATCTTAGGGAAATAATTAAACAGCAAAAAGGTACATGCCGAGAGGAATTCAATTCCACACTATCTAGAATGGCAAAGTAACTGAGAACAGATGTAAATTCCTAATAGTGTTATATTAACTCTACAGTTTATATAGAAATTAAAAAAATCATAAGTATGAAAATTATGCAGAAAATAGGGATAAAAGTTAAGTATAAAAAAGCAAAGAACACAAATACTGTGTATACTACAATTGCAGCTTCTTATAAATAATTATATATTTGGGACAAAAACAAAAATTCTACACCTGTAAGTCAAAGATGCAAGACCAACAACATCAGCATCACCCGAGCAGTTAGAAACAAATTCTAGGCCCCATCGCAATCTACTGAACTAGAATCTTCATTTTAACAAGATCCCTAGATGTTCTGTAGGTCCATCAAAGTCTGAGAAGCTTGGGGATAAAGGTTTACTTCCTGGTGATAATTTAGATAAGAAGCTTAGGGTAAGTGTAAAACCAGTATCTAATCATTTAGGAATTATGAGCAAGCAGATCACCAATATCTCCCTTCACTATGGCTAATAATGGAGTTTAAACAGACAGTGACTGATTTGCCTTCTTTTTCTAAAGGTTGGGTGGGAGTGTGTGTGTGTGTGTGTTTCTGTGTATAAACAAACACTGAGGCTCAAATGGATATATGCTGATAATTGTGGATACTACATTCGGCTTACCCACCCTCGAGGTTAACATGTGACAGAAATGAGCATGTGTGTTCAACTATCTCAATGCAGCAGCAGTACAGTGAAATGTTAAAACATTAAACTTATAATCAGTAGACTTCCGTTTTTGAAACCCACTACACCCCTCCTTTGCCTCTTATGAGTAATGAATGATTTAACCTCTGAGTTTCATTCTTCTAATCTGTTAAAAGGAAATAACATCATTTACCAGAGCTATTGTGAAAAATAAAATGAAATAATGCAGGGACTTGCCTGGTGGCGCAGTGGTTAAGACTCCACACTCTCAATGCAGGGGGCCCGGGTTCAATCCCTGGTCAGGGAACTAGATCCCACAGGCATGCCGCAACTAAGAGTTTGCATGCCACAACTAAGGAGTCCGCCTGCCGCAACTAAGACCCAGTGCAACCAAATAAATATTTTTTAAAAAATGAAATAATGCATAAGAAAACACTTAGGATATAGAAGTATTCAGTGAGTCCTTAGATTTATTAATTCCTATATATTTAAAAGAATAACATTCCCTCATTTGTGTCTTTTGATCCTCCATGCACAACAATTTGTAGAATAACACTGTGGGGTGGGGAGGTGGGGTGGAGAAAAAACACAAATCTCAACTAGCAATTCTCTGTTCCTCCTGGAAAAATTATGAACTGCTAGAATGTGATGGTCTTATTCACACATCAGAACACCTACCTACAAAATCTATTTTCTTTCCACTATACCACATTCCTTCCCAAATGTGAACTGGAAAGTGTTCAATGAGGTATAAATACTGAACCAGCTAATTAACTTTTGTCTTTGTCCTTAGGCGTTCCCCCTGCAATCCATCTTGCAACTTACTGTCCTATTAATCTTGGTAAATCACTGCTGTGATCAAATCACCTGTGGGCTCAAAACTATCAATATCTTTTCAATGCCTATGGAATGAAGTTCTAGTAACAGGTGAAGGAAAGGAGAGATCTACCAATTACTAAGTGCTTAGTGTCACACACTGTGCTACGTGATTATCTAAGCTCCCCGTTTTATGACTATAAACACTTACCATAAAAAGCAGTATGTGACAAATATCATGCTATATATTATGAAAGTATTGAAGAAGAACAGGGTACTTTTGGTTATGATGTCTTAAAGGTGGTATGTACAGTCTTTGAAAAGATTCTGATGGGGAGGAAATTTTCATAGATGTGGGATAGGATGATGGCAAACACAGTTCCCTATCTTATGAATCCCTTTTATTGTTCCAGGAAATATATACATCTAGTCACTGAATAAATACCTACAGTGATGCCGAGATTCCGTCATAAGGCAGCCCATTTCACTGTCAAACAACTATCAGCATAATTAATAATAATGACAGGTAATGTTTACTAAGTGTTAACATTTGCTGTAAGTATCAGACAATGTGTTAAATATTTTACATGCATTATTTCATATAATATGCAAAACAATACTATAAGATAGGTAGCATTATTAAACAAAAAGAAAACACTTAGAAAGGTTAAGTAAGTATTTCGATCAAGGTCTCTTGGCTAGTAAGTGACAGAATCAGAAACTGAAATCTAGACTATACTAACCAAAAAGCACTGTGCCACACTGTGGTAAATTATTTTTCTTTAATTCCACTAAGTGATGATCACAGTCTACTGTAATACAAGTGAGCACTGGGTACTCTGGAAGCAGGTAAGCTAGACTAGAGGAGTTAAAAAGAGATTGTGCCTGAAATGAATCTTGAAAGCTGAGAAGCAGCTAGGACAGGAAGGAGGAGACGGTATTCCAAAGCAAAGGCAGCAGTTGACGCAAAGAATGGAAGGGTGAGAGAGCATATATTTCAAGACCTTTAAGTAGCTCAGTATGGCTAAGGACACGGGAAAAAATGGGGAAGTGGCAAGATGTAAAGCTAGTGAGTTAGAAGGGACAGCTTATGAAGGCCTTGTGCACAACAGGCAAAAATATTCAGTTTTCATAACCTGAAAGTTTACTGAGGAAACACTTTCACTGGGAGATGAGTTTGGGAAAAGTTAGACGGACGTTAGAGTAATTAAAGAGAGACCATGAGGGCCCAAAGTGAGGCTGGAAGGGAAGAGAGCTAAGAAATAAATTATGAAGAAACAATTAAGAGGACTTGTAAATGATTTAATAGCTGGGATAAGGGAAGGGAAGAATAAAGGATAGACTCCCACTTTCTAGCCATTGGTGACTGGGTGAATGATAACACCAATAACTAAAACAGTAAACACCAGAATAGCTATTTTAAAATTTTGTTGCTGTGCCAAAAGCTGTCTCTCTGTGAATTTTCCCTGTAGGTAGAGTTTTCTGTACTCTAAGGGAATGGTTTCCAGAGTGCAGTTGGCACCTCAAAGAGTCTGTAAGATGATCCATTAAGGTATGAGGGGAAAATGTGAGAATTTCTATTTCATTTTTAACTAAAAAATAAGAAATTAAGCTTTAATAAAATATATGGACTCACAACAGTACGTGTATATAATTTATAAATAATTATACATATATTGGAAGCATGTACTTATACATTTTTCTTAAATTATAAGGGTACTACCAATAAGGCAACACCATACAACAAAAAGTTATCATTTATGATATGCCTATTATTTAGCAGGTACAGTACTACTCTTAACATACTTCCATTTTGCCCTTACAATTACTGTTTAGGTACCTAATAATCCTGATTTACAAGATGGAGACACTGAAACTCTGACCATAGTCCTTCATGATCTCACCTTAAATAAACTGCCTACTACCCAAATTACTAAATGGCAGGGCTGAAATTTGCTTACTATTCTGTCTGACAGCACTTTAAGTGTTTGAATAGTGTGCTTCCCCTGAGAGTTACTTTTTCTGGGATCAATGTCCCAATTCCTTTAAGTGTTCTTTGTAGGTGAGTTTCTGGGCCACTTTAGTATTTTTGTATGAATGACTTTTCCTTTGATCAAGTCCTTTTTAAAATGTATTATCCATTCTAAACACACTATTCAAAATATGGGCTTACTAGCAAAAATCCATAGAGTATGAGTATCACCACCTTCAAGATGGAGAGAAAAATGGAATAAAATCACATTAACAATTTATGTATGTACTCAATACCATTTATTTCTATCACATTCACCTTTGATGCACATGTAACCTACTTTTCCAAAATGACCCTGTCACTTCTCCACTCAAAAGCCTTGAGTGGCTTTCTATCTCACGCATAGAAGAAGCCGAAGCCCTTACCAAGGGCTACAAGCCTGTAAGCTCTGGTATCCTGTTCCTTCTGTTGTTTATCTCCTATTACTCTCCCCTTTGCTTACTCTAGTCTAACACAAGAGCCACATACATGCTCCTTGGGTATCCCAAGCATGCTCCTGCCTCAGGGTCTTTGTACTTTCTTTCTTCCTCTTCCTGGAATGCTCTCCCTCCCAGATGTTGGATGGCTCACTCCTTCATTTCCTTAAGGCCAAATGTCATCTTCTGAGTCAGACCTAGCCTGACTGCCCTAGGTAAAACATCAACTCCAGCTTCTTAATATTTTCTATGCTCCCTTCCTTGCTTTGCTTTTCTTTACAGTACTTACTACACCGAATATATATTTTACCCATTCGTCCATCCATCCATTCATTGATTGATGGATGTCTTTCTTTCTCTCCCTGGAACGTAAGCTCCACAAGGATAGAACTTTTCTGTTTTGTCTATTCCTGTATAATACTGCCTGGAAAATAGGAATAAATTCTTATTAAACAAATGAATAAAATGAGAAAAAGGAAGGTGTGACCTGATTAGGGACATGGTACAATATAATGAGTGAGAGATTCTAAATTAAAATTTGCAATGTCTGAGTTTTTAGCCTGAGACACGATGGAGAAGCATTTCATAAAGAATAAGAGGGATTAGCAAAGCCTAAAGTAATCTGGCACAAACAATCCTGACCTTAAAGTTAGTTTTTAATAATAAAAGTGATACCTAGAATATCTAAGAGAGAATTAGCTAGAAAGGATGATTAAAGAAAGGAATATGATTAATATTAATATGAACCTTAAGGTAGTTAATAAATGCTTTAAGGGGTCTGAGTATAATCAGCATTATGGCAAGAGTAGAATCTAGAGTCAAACTCTGTTGCTTTCTAGCTATGTAAATTCAGGCAAGTTACCTAATTTTATGTCTTATTTTCCTCATGTGTGTTATAAGAGTAACACCCTTCAGAGTGTTGATGTGGTGATTAAACAACACCATGTATACTCTGGCACATATATTAAATGTTAATTTTTATTAGCATAGTAACTGGCACATAAGCTCTCAATAAATATTAACTATTAGTATTATTGCCAAATTATAAACTTTTGGTAGCTTATTCTGGAAGTGACTAAACCAGAGGTCCATCTGGTAAGGACTATAACATAAATTTTTAAAAAGACTAAAAATTAATTACCACATAAGAATCTAGCACTTGTATGGAGAGGGTGTGGAGAAAAGGGACCCCTTCGACACTGTTGGTGGAAATGTAAATTGGTGCAGCCACTATGGAAAACAGTATGGAGGTTCCTTAAAAAACTGAAAATAGAGTTACCATATGATCCAGCAATCCCACTCCTGGGCATATAATGGGAAAAGATGAAAACTCTTATTAGAAAAGATACATGCAGGCTTCCCTGGTGGCGCAGTGGTTAAGAATCCGCCTGCTAAGGCAGGGGACATGGGTTTGAGCTCTGGCCAGGAAGATCCTACATGCTGTGGAGCAACTAAGCCTGTGCGCCGCATCTATGGAGCCTGCGCTCTAGAGCCTGTGAGCCACAACTACTGACCCTGCATGCTGCAACTACTGAAGCCTGTGTGCCTAGAGCCCATGCTCCACAACAAGAGAAGCCACTGCAATATGAAGCCCACACACCGCAACGAAGAGTAGCCCCGGCTCGCCGCAACTAGAGAAAGACCACGCAGCAATGAAGGGCCAACGCAGCCAAAGATAAAATAAATAAAAATTAAAAAAAAATAAAAAAGAATTAAAAAAAGAAAGAAACATGCAACCCAATGTTCATGGTGGCACTATTTACAATAGCCAAGACACAGAAGCAACCTAAATGTCCATCGACAGATGAATGGATAAAGAAGATGTAGTGTATATATATATATATATATATATATATATATATATATATATATATACAATGGAATATTACTCAGCCATAAAAAAAAATGAAATAATGCCATCTGCAGCAACATGGATGGACCTAGAGATTATCATACTAAGTGAAGTGAGTCAGAGAAAGACAAATATTATATGATATCATTTATAGGCAGAATCTAAAAATGAGTACAAATGAACTTATTTACAAAACAGAAACAGACTCACAGACATAGAAAACAAACCCATGGTTACCTAACGGGAAGGTGAGCGGATAAATTAGTTGTATGGTATTAACAGATACACATTACCATATATAAAATATATAAACAACAAGGATTTACTGTATAGCCAGGAAACAATATTCAGTATCTTGTAATAACCTATAAAGGAAGAGAATTGAAAAAAAAAGATACACACATATACATATGTATAACTGAATCACTTTGCTGTACACCTGAAAGTAACACAATACTGTAAATCAACTATACTTCAATTAAAAAAAAAGAATCTAGCACTTTTAGAACACATCTATTCCAATTACCATATGTTTTCATACTATAACATTCATTTTGGATTTTTATTTATTTATTTATTTATGGATGGCTGCGTTTGGTCTTCATTGCTGCGTGTGGGCTTTCTTAGTTGCACTGAGTGGGGGCTACTCTTCATTGTGGTGCGTGGGCTTCTCACTGCAGTGGCTTCTCTTGTTGCGGAGCATGGGCTCTAGGCACGTGGGCTTCAGTAGTTGCAGCACGCAGGCTCAGTAGTTGTAGCACGCGGGTTCTAGAGCGCAGGCTCAGTAGTTGTGGCGCACGGGCTTAGTTACTCTGCGGCATGTGGGATCTTCCTGGACCAGGGATAGAACCCGTGTCCCCTGCATTGGCAGGTGGATTCTTAACCACTGCGCCACCAGGGAAATCCCTCATTTTGGATTTTGTTTAAAAGTCAGATATAGTATAAAATTTGACTAACTTTATAGCTTTAATTTATATCAGTTGTTCTCAATCTTTTATTCTTCTACAATATACTTAAGAGAGATGGCACGCTCCCATTATACACAGTGGCTCAACAGAGCAATGATTCTACACTAAGTGGGGAGAATGTGGTGGGGTGAGGTGGGGCGGGTTGTCCTGAGTTGAGAATTACTAGTTCACATAATGGAAAAATATTATATAAAGAAAGCTGTGATTCAGAGGCAAGAAACAAAGTCAAATCTACAGAAAAACACCAAGTGTTAAGTCACAGATTCATTTCTTTAATGTAGATCCAAAACATTCAAGGTACTTAAAATGTCTTACTAGTGTGTTTTCTCCATTGGAACTATTCCAGAGCCTCATTCGATTATCTGTACCAACAGTGAGGAGGTGAAGCCCATCACTTGTAAAACATAAGCCATTAACTTTCCCATTATGAGCAGTGTTTGCTGCAATGAAAAACACAATTCAGTTTATCTGTTCTTATAAATTCAACACACACTTAATGCTTGATGATATAGTTATTTAAACATATTAAAGGAAAACTATCTGAATTATCTAAATATAAGTTGATTATATTTAAAACTAATCATCCCTTTGGATTACTTGAACATAAGCTATATAAATTAGAACCATAAAAGCAGAGGAAAATAGGAAAAGCAAAGGGAGAAAATCCTGCCAAATATAATTTTTCTTCAGAGAGTAAGCTGTGCTATCAAACTCAATTAACTGCATAAACTTACCACTAAAATTTTAAATTGAAAATTAAACTTCTTATATATTATTTCCATTTGCAATCTAAAAATCATTCCATGGACTATTAAAAATCAATAATACTAAAAAAAAGAAAAAAAATCAATAATACTAGTATTTGCCACTTAAAGAAGTGTTATAGTCTCAATCAAAATTTATATCACTTTTAAAATGAACAGGTTTGAGAAAGTGTAATTCTCAATAACCTGATTAATTTAATTTAAAAGATTATTAAAACAATCATAGGTTTTATATAGTTCAACCTAATGTACTTCTGGTCCCAATTTAATTCTGAATCAGAATTTTAACCTACACAGAAATTAAATTCCATTATAAAAATGCAATCGAGGTACTTTGTCACCTGGATTGCAGTGGACTCAAATTAAACACAACTTGCAAATTTTGTGACAAAATGGACACAAAATATTACCATTTCTTTAATTTACTGCAACTTCCTAAATTGCACTGAATTTGTATTAGTTGGCCTCATGTGAGGAAAAAAATAAAATGACAAGTTAATCCAGAAAAGTTTCTACATTCAAAAATTCAGGGGCAGAAGAAATGCCATACTTACTTGTATCTTTTAGTTTCTTTATTTTATTTTTTTTTTAAAGGCCACGCCACACAGCATGCAGGATCTAGTTCCCTGACCAGGGATCAAACCTGGGCCCCCTGCATTGTGAGCACAGACTCTTACCCACTGGACCATCAGGGAAGTCCCCTTACTTGTATCTTAAAGAAAGACAACCATAACTTATATATACTACCAAATGTAAAATAGACAGCTAGTGGGAAGCAGCCGCATAGCACACAGGGAGATCAGCTCGGTGCTTTGTGACCACCTAGAGGGGTGGAGTAGGGAGGGTGAGAGGGAGACGCAAGAGGGAGGAGATATGGGGATGTATGTATAGCTGATTCACTTTGCTATAAAGAAGAAACTAACACACCATTGTAAAGCAATTATACTCCAATAAAGATGTTAAAAATTAAAAAAAAATTTTTAAAAAGAAAAAAAAAGCTCACTGGAATCCTTAGTAAAAAAAAAAAGAAAAAAAAAAGACAACCATAATTTAGTTGATGTAAATTTAGAAACTGATTTGTTGTGAATGCCTTTTTAAAAAAAACATAAAATCTACAATTTGTCAACATACATTTATTATTTGGTTTCAATTCAAAAATTTCAATATAAAAATACTATCAATGCCATATTTCTATATTAATGTGTGTTTCATTACCTGATTCAACTGCTTGTGACTTTTCCCCATTATGCTGATCAAGAGTAATCAAACATCCTGATGCTCTCCTCACATCCCATAATTTTGCTTTACTGTCAGCACTGAGAAGACATAAATGTTACATTAACGTGTGTAGCTAGGATAATAACTGTACTCCTCACCCACCTTTCCAGTATTATGGCATACAGAGGTCTCAGTATATTAGCACAAATGTATTTGTACATTTGGATGGTTGTACTTTTGCCTTTCCAGCAAATATTCAATAGTCAATAGTAGCACAAAGAAGTGAAAAAATAGAAAAAAAAAAAAGTAAATCACAAGGATGGAATTCTGCTGTTTCTTGTTGTTTTTAATGACATGAGCATCTTCCTCTCCAAAGACTAGACAGGCTTAGAGCTTTGTTCCTTGGCAAATGTGTTACTATATCTGTTCTACTGTTTGTTATTCAAATGTTGCCTAGATAATCAAGCAGTGAACTAATTTCACTTTGCTTAAGAATCCATTTGGTAGGAATATGGTTTTTCTTTTTTTATGAAAAAAATTAAGAATAAGGTGAATCATAAGGACAAAATATTTTTATTTGGTTTCCTGTACTCAAATCAATCTTTGCCAGATATACAAGAAATAAATTTAATGTCTCCTTGAAATTCGACACTTATTTTCATTTTATTTCAAGTGAAACGAAAAAAGGTAAAACCATGATCATATATCAATTTCAGCTTCTAAACTACTACTAAAGAAAATATAAATCAGTTCAACTGATGCTATCATATCCTCACAAAGCCCTCAATAATATTCTAACCTGTTGGGTTTATCCAGGTCATTTTAATTAGAAAGAGTATTACGCTGCATTTTATAAGCTTATTTCTCATTTATAAACCTTTAAAAAAATATCTATACAGGGTTTATCTCTTCCCATAACTTTGGTTATTTTCACAGATCACCATCAAACGTAGCCAATTAGAATAGTCGGCAAAAAGTTAGCATTTTCCATTCTCAATTTGGTTTTCTTTCTTTCCAGCTGGGGAATAGGTCTGCAATGGGAGGAGTCTGAGGACTTAAGTCTCTTCTGAAACAGATTAGATATGCACATAACTAACTCCTAACATTGATTACTAGGTCCATTGTAGTACTGATTCAAATTCCTGGGGTACTCTGAGAATTGAAAGCCTCAGTTTCCCTCCTGATTTGAGGAAAACCAAATTAGAAACAAACAATGTAAATCCAGTCTAGCATGGACCCACAAGTAGTGCCTAGCTCCTCACCTTCACACCTCTTTGGGCAGCCTTCTTATGGCTACATTCTAGACTTTGTTCTACTTCAGAAATCATAAATTTCAATGTCACATTCTGCAAACTACTAACAGAAGCTTCTCTGAGGAATAGACTGTGACAGAGAGGAAGGGCTGGCTGCTATACAAATATTGAGACATCTCTTTATAAGACTAATAAAAGTAGTTTTTGTAATAATTCTTCTGCAAAAAGTTTTATTAAAATGTCTATATCAAAATTTGATTACTACTTCCTGTCCCTTCAGTTTTTAAATTTTCTTATCAACACTCATGCTTGTATCTCATTAGGTCCTTGATCCTTCCTATAAGCCTTTTGGTGATTTTATTTCCTTCCTTATACCTGTGACTTGAACGATTTTTAGACAATTGTTAAGTCTGTGTCATTCAATGTTTTGATTTCTGTGGCTTAGTACAGCTGTGGGCTACACCTTCAATAGAGCACAAAATACTGACCAGCAATCCTATGTGCCCTTAATCAGCTCCTTCTTCCATTCATTAAAACTGTTATTCCAAATCTTTAACTACCTTCCCTGAAAATTGCATCCTATTCCAGTATTTTCAATAGATGACATCAAGTTCTACTCACTAAAAAACAACAGAGGCCACTGGGTTCACATTTCTTGAGCTTCTCTGTCAAAGTCACAAATTTAATTGTATTCATGCCTTTTTCCTCCTTCCATTTAGTCTCATGATACCCTTCATGTGTCAAATCAGTGTCCCCTTCTATTGGGACCCTTGATATTACCCTCTCTTGTCTAGTCAAGGTCCTGATGTACCAATTATTCCCTCCATTTCTTCCTTTTTAAAAAATAATTAATTAATTTGTTTATTTATTTATTTATGACTGCGTAGGGTCCTTTCTGCTGCACGTGGGCTTTCTCTAGATGCGGTGAGCAGGGTCTACTCTTCATTATGGTGCATGGGCTTCTCATTGTGGTGGCTTCTCTTGCTGTGGAGCACAGGCTCTAGGCACACAGGCTTCAGTAGTTGCAGCACGCAGACTCAGCAGTTGCAGCACGTGGGCCCTAGCGTGCGCGGGTTTCAGTAGTTGTGGCGTGCGGGCTTCAGGAATTGTGGCTCATGGGCTCTAGAGTGCAGGCTCGGTAGCTGTGGAGCATGGGCTTAGTTGCTCTGCAGCATGTGGGATCTTCCCAGACCAGGGCTCAAATCTGTGTCCCCTGCATTGGCAGGCAGATTCTTAACCATTGCGCCACTGGGGAAGTCACCCCTTCATTTCTTATCTTCAATAATTTCTCTCCAGCGATACTTTTCCGTCAGCATTTAAATATGTAAGACTCTTCCTTTCAGCAAACAAAACCCCCAACCCCCCTGATCATCAAGAGTTAAGTGCTTTTAACACAACACTGTAAAACAACTATACCCCAATTAAAAAAAAAAAAAAAGAAAAGAAAAAGAGTTACGTGCTCTTGTTCTTTTTTCCCATATTATACCTACCAGAGACATATCTCTATTAAAGCATTTTTCAGGATGTTCTGAAATCACTGATTTTTCTGACTATACCCCCTCATTAGACTATTACCTTCTTGAAAGGACTACGCCTGTGTTACCTCTGTGTCCCTAGCACAATGCTTGGCACATGACAGGAGTCATTAAATGTTAGTAAACTGAATCAATGAGTGGATGAATGTGCTGAATCAGATTCAAAATAATTTTGGGTTAAAGAAAATGAATTAAAATGCTACTATTCTTAAATTGACAGTGTTACACTTTTGTAAGCAAAAATGACACAACACAGTTGTTTCATGGGTAGCACTAGTAGATTTGCATTGCTACATAGATTCTGTTGTTTTCTCTGTTTTACAAAGTGAGCACCTTCAAGATAGATAGTCAGGATTAAGATTATGATGCAAAGGAAGATTTCTTTTGGTGATATGAATTAAAATCTGTAACTCAATTATCTTATTTTCTAGGACCTACTTAGCAACTAAATATGCGTCTAACATAAAAACAGTCTTTCCAAAATGCTTATCATTAATTATTAACTTCAAAACCAAATAATTTGCATTTTACCTTGCAGTTGCCAAGATATACTCATAACGCGGTGACCAGGAAACTGCCAATATTTCTTGTCTGTGACCTGCAAAACAACTGTATAAAATGACTTGCAAAATATTTGAAAAAAATCAAAAGATACAGTGCAATTAATTTTGTTGGATTATGAAGAAAGCATAGACTAAATCTTAAAAATAAATTGATACAATCATGATTTTTTTCACATTTATAATAATCTATATTTAAATATTAATGTGAAGTCTATGGGGCATTTCTCACAATGCTATTTTATTATAAAAGGTCTGGGTTTGCTTTGGAAAAAACATTCAGAGCAAGTGAGTCTGTCTTTTCAAATACAGGTGTTAGCCTAGCAAGTCTACCCATTAATAAGTGATCTAGCTCAAGCTTACTTACTTATCTCTACAACAAAATCCCTGCAACAAACCACCATACAAGATAAACATTCTAAAGAATAAAAATGTTCTCTAAGTTTTCAGAAAGTTATAACAGAAAAAAATTATTTTAAATCATGATTGTAAAAGGTATTTATATAAAAATTTTTATCTAGAAAGCACAAGTGATAAGTTCATAGGATAAGTGATTTCAGCATTTTAATTCACTTCTACCTAACTAAACTATTCAAATCATATATTTTCATCCACCTAGCTTATATTCATAGAAATTCATGATAATGTAAAACAAATGTTATCCATCTCACCAAGTTTTCCTGATATATTTATTATGTGTTTCTCAGAGATGAATAAAAATAGTATATCTGAATTACATCCTATTTTTTCACTGTTTAGAATTAGATGATCTAATACTAATAAAAAAGTAGCAAAAATAATTTAAGCTAGTAAAACTTTACCGAAGTATTATTTCAATACCTTTTTCTAAAATATTTTTATTGAGAAAAGAAGCACCTAAATATTAAGAATGTTTACTCAGCCAGAACAATATTAAAAAAATGCTCATGGAGACAAATGTACTGATGTAAGTTTCATAAGTAGTTCATTTTTTTCAATGTAGAAATAACACACGGTTTTTGAGTTAGACTTTCTATATTCTTTGAGCTTCCCCTTGGCTACTGTACATAAAAATGTCTCCTCAATAGTTTAGTTTTATAACAATAATGCACAAAAGGATCTTTAATTCCCTGCTGACTTCTAACAACTAGCACAAAATACATCAGTCATGTCACTTATAAAGAATACATTGTTAATAATGTTTCATTTTGTTGAATGGTTTACTCAAAGTAGTTGTTGTTTCAAATACCCTGTAGAATGTGGGAACAGGATCCAGACTTTAAGTCACAAAGTTGTACTTTGGGCCCTCTAGTACCAACTGTAAAAACAAAACAAAAAAAATAGTTTAAGATAATTTTACTATAAATCATCACCAAAAGGAAACAAGAAACTACCCTATGAGTCATGACATACTCACTGTATCCATGCAGAAATATAAAAATGTATGCTAATAATATACTTTAAATAGTTATTAATGTTTATAACTAGAAAAATTCATTTTATTTTAATAGCTTAGCTTTTCCATGGTAATGATATACTTCTAATCACTAGTAACAGATTCACAGAAACTCTGGACACAGACTGAGTGGACCCCAAAGACAAGTTAGTGCCCAAACTCTTTAAAGATGAAGCAGCTGACCGATGTCTGGAGATGAAGAGATTCATGAAGTGCCACAGAAATAATATCACAGGGATCTGATACCAGATACCAGAAAGACATTTTTTCTTCTTCACACATGAAAATTTTTGTTGCAGGTGCTTTCATAAAAATGGATGTTTAATTTGAATCACACATTCTAGAGAAAAGGAAATCATTTCCTTGTTTTACTGTGTCAAAATGAAAAAGCTGCCAAATTTTGTTCACGTAAAATCTTTGAAACTTTGGTGATTTAAAAGTAACTCTTTCATGTACCACAATGTTCATTGCAGCTCTATTTACAATAGTCAGGATATGGAAGCAACCTAAGTGTCCATCGACAGATGAATGGATAAAGAAGATGTGGCACATATATACAATGGAATATCGCTCAGCCATAAAAAGAAACAAAATTGAGTTATTTGTAGTGAGGCGGATGGACGTAGAGTCTGTCATACAGAGTGAAGTAAGTCAGAAAGAGAGAAACAAATACCGTATGTTAACAAATATATATGTAATCTAAAAAAAAGAAAAAAAAAGGTTCTGAAGAACGTAAGGGGAGGACAGGAATAAAGACACAGATGTAGAGAATGGACTTGAGGACATGGGGATGGGAAGGGTAAGCTGGGACGAAGTGAGAGAGTGGCATGGACTTATATACACTACCAAATGTAAAACAGATAGCTAGTGGGAAGCAGCTGCATAGCACAGGGAGATCAGCTCCGTGCTTTGTGACCACCTAGAGAGGTGGGATAGGGAGGGTGGGAGGGAGACGCAAGAGGGAGGGGATATTGGGATATATGTATAGCTGATTCACTTTGTTATAAAGCAGAAACTAACACACCATTGTAAAGCAATTATACTCCAATAAAGATGTTAAAAATAAAAAAAAAAAGTAACTCTTAAGGGAACAGAAATGTGCTTTCTTAATCTTTGAATCCTAGCCACTTTGAAACCTAGCACAGTGCCCAACTTGTACAATATCCGTTAAACTGAATACAAAGAGTAATACACACTTTTTTTTTAAAGAATTGTGATCTTCATCAGGGTTAAAATGTTTATATCAAAACTAACTAGATATTAAAAGGGAGAAAGTTTTCAATATGTTAAAAAACAACATGTGTACAAACCTGCTACCAAACAGTGCTTGGTGGCAACTGGAGACATATGATGACTATAAACTGTTTCTTCAAAATTAAATACATCTGCAATCTGATAATCAAAAGACATTTAAAATAAGTGTAAGTTCTAATTACAATCACAAAAGCAACAAATTTTCTATTTACTTATTTTCACAGTTAGCAATTTTTTAATTGGCTGTTAGCAATTTATTTATTTTTCTTTAATAAATCTCAGAGATCAAGACAAGACAACCACTTGGTTCACCATCTTCCCTTCCGCTCCATTCTGAGGGACTTCAGCATCTACACAGATGATCTAGCCAGTACTCTGCCTCTCAGTGCCATACAACCTCAGCTACCACACCCAGGACATTCTCATCACCTAGAACTCCTTTTCCTTTGAAATCACCTATTTCAGTTATATATGACCAAATTTTATATCATTCCAGGTCCCCCCACCAAGCTACCTACAAGACACCCCAATAAAGCCCAGAAGTCCTATCAGTTCCTTTCTTCACTTCTTTTCCTTCTTCAGCTTGGATTCCAAGTTTCAATGCTTCAACTGCCAATATCTTTTATGTTATCATTGCATTTGTCAAGACCTCAACCTGACTCCAAATGTCTGCCTTCCGTGTACCTATATCCAGGTTTAACTACACCAGAGGTCAGCAAACTTCTGTAAAGGGTCAGATTGCAGGCTTTGAGAACCAACTACTCATTTCTGTCACTGTAGTGTCAAAGTGGCCATAGACAATAAATGAGCATGTCTGTGTTACAGTAACACTCTTTTTTTTTTTTTTTTTTTACAAAAAGAGTCCATGAGAAGCCTTGGCCCAGAGCCTAGACTTGGCCTATGGGCCGCAGTTAGTTGACCTCTGCCCTATCCAGGTGAAGAAAATCTTATAATAGAGAAGACTAGTATCACTATAAAAGATCATTCATCTCAACTGGGCTTTAGTACTGACTGCCGGTCCTACAATTTCAATAGCGTTGTCCACAATATTTGCAGCTATTTCAAACCTTCGCCACTCTCCACAAAAATCGCCCCTTCATCACTACAGGTGATCTGATCTTTCATTCCAAAGAGAAAATAGGAGCCATTCAATGAGAATTTCCTTATTGTCTTAACAACAAACTTATAAACACATTTGCTTCCGCTTATCTTTTTTCCTTCTTCATTCCTGTTATCATGAAAAAAATGATCCTTCCTCTTATTTAATTTCCCCACCTGTGTTCAGATCACTTTCAGCACTGTCAGAAATCTCACCCTATACATTATTGCCTCTATTTCCCGAGTATGTATAACTGCTCTCTCCCTACTGGCTCGTTCCCAACAGCACTAAAACATGTTCAAGTCTCTTTCATTGTAACAGCACTCCCCTCCCCAAGACAAAAAAACAAAATCCTTTTCACCCAAATTCCTCCTAATTAATCTTCTTCCTCCCCCTTTAAATCCAAATTTTGGCTGTCTCTAATTTCTTTTCTTTTTTTTTTTTTTTTACGGTACACGGGCCTCTCACTGTTGTGGCTTCTCCCGTTGCAGAGCACAGGTTCCGGATACACAGGCTCAGTGGCCATGGCTCACGGGCCCAGCCGCTCCGCGGCATGTGGGATCTTCCCAGACCGGGGCACGAACCCGTGTCCCCTGCCTCGGCAGGCGGACTCTCAACCACTGCGCCACCAGGGAAGCCCTCTAATTTCTTATCTCTTATGTATTTCTCAACTCACTGCAAACTTATTTTTTATCTCCACTACTCCCACTCTCACCACCCTGCCAATACCACTGATAACCTTCTATCACCAAATGTAGTCTTTATCTTACCTAATCTGTCAGTAGCATTCAACACAGCTGACTATTCTACCTTCGTTAAGACAATCTCTTCCACTGGCTTCCATTATATCACATACTCCTGATTTCCCTCTTATTCTCTCTGGCTAGGCCTTTTCATTGTCTTCTGCAGGCTTTGTTGTTCCTTCTCCCGTCCTTATAATCTTCCTCAAGGTTTAAACTCCTCTCTTCAACTGCCAGCTATATCCTAGTGACTCACAAGTCTATATTTTCAGTTTAGACCACACTCCCAAATTCCACCTAGGTATAGCTCAATTCCTGGATTATCTCCACTTGGCTCTACACCTAAAAGTTAAATAGAGAAGACTCTAGAGAAGACATTCCTCTAAGCCACAACATATGCTCAAGCTATTAAAACATGCTCATGGAAAACTGAGATGAAGGTATGAAAAGTACCTAATATATATATTAATAGGAAAAACTAATGATGGGAGTAGAGGATGGAGAAAAGGATAGTATCTTGCCTTCCTTATTTTTCTTTATACATAGCAGAGGCACAATTGTTTCTTACTGAATGCTTTCAAATTTATTATTAAAAATAAAATACTGTCAGGCTTCCCTGGTGGCACAGTGGTTGAGAGTCTGCCTGCCGATGCAGGGGACACGAGTTCGTGCCCCGGTCCGGGAGGATCCCACATGCCGTGGAGCAGCTGGGCCCGTGAGCCATGGTCGCTGAGCCTGAGCGTCCGGAGCCTGTGCTCCACAACAGGAGAGGCCACAACAGTGAGAGGCCCGCGTACCGCAAAAAATAAATAAATAAATAAAATAAAATACTGTCATACCTTTATTTCAAACAGAATTATGAACTCATAGAATACTGTTTTAAGTTAGCAAAACATTTATGTTTTAAAGAAAATTTAAATCCAAGATGTCAGAGTTTTAATAGAAGTCAATGTTAAGGAAAGAAAATGTAAATGTATGGCTTATTAATTTTTAATTAATTAAATTAAAAAATTTTAATTAAAAGCCATACTTTTAAATGAAGTGTAACATACAGAAAAGTACACAAAAATCGTAAGTGTACAGCTCAATTAATTTTCACAAAGTGAATTTTCACAAAGTAATGACCACCTTTATTGAAAAACAGAACATTATAAACATTACAAATACCCCAGAAGGCTCCTTAGAACCCCCCCTTACAAATCTCACCAAGAAAGATAACCATCATACAGGCCTCTATCATCATTAGATTAGTTTTGTCTATTTTTGAACCTCCTATAAGGGGAATTATATATTAGGCACTCTAGTTTCTGGTTATTTTATCTAATATTATATAAGATTCACACACTTTGTTAATACAGAAGTGTTCCCTTGTCATTGTAGGAGAGTACTCCGATGTAAAATTTGCCAGATTTCATTTGGCTGCTAATGGACATTTGAGTTGTTTCCAGTTCTTGGTTATCATCAACAGTGCTGCTATGAACATTCTTACAAATATCCTTTAGTACACATATGCATGCATTTATATACCCAAAAGTGTAACTGCTGGGTCAGAGGATATGCACATATTTGGCTTCAGTCAATACCAAATATCTGTACCAATTTGTGATCTCATCAGCAACATATGTAATGTGTGATGATGTTATCATCAACCTCTTTTAAGTTTGGCCATTCTGGAGGGTACAGAGAGGTTGATGATGTTATCATCAACCTCTTTTTTTTTTTTTTGCGGTACGCTGGCCTCTCACTGTTGCGGCCTCTCCCGTAGCGGAGCACAGGCTCCGGACGCGCAGGCTCAGTGGCCATGGCTCACGGGCCCAGCCGCTCCGTGGCATGTGGGATCTTCCCGGACTGGGACACGAACCTGCGTCCCTTGCATCGGCAGGCGGACTCTCAACCACTGCGCCACCAGGGAAGCCCTCATCAACCTCTTTTAAGTTTGGCAATTCTGGAGGGTACAGAGAGGTATCTCATTATGTATTTAAATAACACATCCAGGTGCACAATTAATAAAGTTGAACACTTTTATTTATTGGCTATTTGGATATCCTCTTTCTTGAAGTGCCTATTCAAGTGTTTTGCCTATTTTTCTATAGGACTGTTTTAATTTTTGTTGACTATATAATCTGTACATCAGTCCTTTTTCAAACAGATGCATATGTCAGATATATCATCCCATTCCATGGCTTACCTTTACACTTTTGTAATAGTGTTTTTTGATGACTAGAGATTCCTAATTCTAATGTAGCTCAATTTATCTATCTCTGCCTTTTTGGTTTGTAGTTTTTGTGTCTTTAACTGTCATAAGTCACAAACACATTTTCTTTTTTCATCTTTAAGCTGTATCATTTTATCTTTCACATTTATACTTGTAATCCACCTGAAATTGACTTTTGTGTCTGGTGTGAGGTAAGGGTCAAAACTAGTTTTTAAATATGGATACCTAGTTCATCCAGGACCATTTATGGAAAAGGTTATCTTTTCCCCAATTCACTGCAGTGTTATTTTTATCATAAACCACATCATTATACAGCTATGGGTGTGTTTCATGATTCTCTATCCTGTTCCCCTGTGTGTGTTTGTTTTCACTTGTACCAATATCACACTGCCTTGATTAGTGTAATTAATTTATGGTAAAGTCTTGGTTACAGGTAGTGAAGTCCTCAAGCTTCATTATTCTTCAAGAGCACCTTGTCCCTCTGCATTTCCATATGTATTATACATTAGAATTACCTAGTCAATTTCCACAAAAGAATTCTGCAAAGGTTTTGATCAGAAATGCATTGATTCTATAGATCATACTGGGTAAAATCATTATCTTTATAATATTAAGCCTTCTAATTCTTTTCTTTCTTCTTTTTAGAATTGAGGTATAGTTGATATACAATAACAAAGTGATTCACAGTTTTTAAAGGCTACATTCCATTTATGGTTATTATATTTGTCATATTTCCTGTGTTGTAATATATATTCTTGTACCTTTCTTATTTTATACATAGTAGTTCGTACCTCTTAATCCCCTATGCCTATCTTGCCCCTCCCTCTTTCCCTCTCCTCACTGTGGTAACCATTAGTTTGTTCTCTATAACTGTGAGTCTGTCTCTTTTTTGTTATATTCACTAGCTTGTTGTACTTTTTAGATTCCACATATAAGTGATATCATACAGTGTTTGTCTTTCTCTGTATGACATTTCACTTAGTATAATACCCTCCATGTCCATGCATTTGATGCAAATGGCAAAATTTCATTCTTTTTTATGACTGAGTAGTATTCCATTGTATACACCGCATCTCCGTTATCCATTCATCTGTTGATGGGCAGTTGGGTTGCTTCCATATCTTGGCAATTATAAATAATGCTGCTATGAACATTGGGATACAAGTATCATTCTGAATTAGTGCTTTTGTTTTTTTCAGATACATACCCATGAGTGGAACTGCTGGGTCATATGGTAGTTCTATTTCCAGTTTTTTGAGAAACCTCCATAATGTTTTCCTTAGTAGCTGCACCAATTTACATTCCCACCAACAGCACCCAAGGGTTCTCTTTTCTCCACATCCTCACCAACATTTGTTATTTGTGGTCTTTTTGATGATAACCATTCTGACAGGTGTGAGGTGATATCTCATTGTGGTTTTAATTTGCATTTCTCTGATGATTAATGAAGTTGAGCATCTTTTCATGTGCCTGTTGGCCAGCTGTATGTCTTCTTTGGAAAAATGTCTATTCAGGTCTTCTAACCATCTTTTAATTAGGCTTGTTTTTTTGATGTTCAGGTGTATGAATTGTCTATATATGTGAATATTAACCCCTTATCAGTTATATCATTTGCAAACATTTTCTCCCATTCTGTAGTTTGCCTTTTTGTTTTGTTTATGGCTTTCTTTGCTGTGCAAAAGCTTTAAGTTTAATTAAGTCCCATTTGTTTATATTTGCTCTTATTGCTTGGCTTTAGGAGACAGATGCAAAAACAAATTGGTATGATTTATATCGAGAATGCGCTGAATGTTCTGCTTTCTTTTAGTTTAATGGTTTCCAGCCTTACGTTAAGGTCTTTGATCCATTTTGAGTTTATTTTTGTATATGGTGTTAGAGAATGTTTTAATTTCATTCCTTTACATGTGGCTGTCCAGTTTTCCCAGCACCAGTTATTGAAGAGACTCTCCTTTCTTTTCCTTTATTTGGCCATGCCACAGGGCTTGTGTGATCTTAGTTCCCCGAGCAGGAATTGAACCTGGGCCCTCGGCAGTGAGACTGCAGAGTCCTAATCACTGGATCACTAGGGAATTGCCAAGACTGTCTTTCCTGCATTGTATACTCTTGCCCCCTTTGTCGTAGATTAATTGACCATAAGTGCATGGGTTTATTTCTGGGCTCTCCATTCTGTTTCACTGATCTATGTACCTGTTTTTATGCCAGTACCATACTGTTTTGATTACTGTAGCTTTGTAGTATAGTCTGAAGTCAGCAAGCGTGATTCGTCTAGTTCTGTTCTTTCTGAAGATTGTTTTGGCTATTCAGGGTCTTTCACGTTTCCATACAAATTTTAAAATTATTTGTTCTAGTTCTGTGAAAAATGTCCTCGGTATTTTGACAGGGATTGCAATGAATCTGTAGATTGCTTTTGGTTGTATGTCCATTTTAACAATGTTAATTCTTCCAATCCATATACACGGTATATATTTCCATCTGTGTGTTCTCCAATTTCTTTCATCAGTGTCTTATAGTTTTCTGAGTACAGTTCTTTAACTTAAGTAGGTTTATTCCCAGGTATTATAATTTTTGATGCGTTTATAAATGGAATTGTTCCTTAATTACTCTTTCTGAAAATTCATTGTTAGTGTACAGAAATGCAACAGGTTTCTGTATATTAATTTTGCTTCTGGCAACTTTACTGGAATTCACTGATGAGCTCTAGTAGTTTTCTGGTGGTGTCTTTAGGATTTTCTAATGTATAGTATCATGTCATCTGCAAACAGTGACAGTTTTACTTCTTCTTTTCCAATTTGGATTCCTTCTATTTCTTTTTCTTCTCTGATTGCCATGCCTAGGACTTCCAAAACTATGTTGAATAAAAGTGGTGAGAGTGTGAATGTGACATATCCCACCATTTATTTAGGTCTTAATTTCTCTCAATAATATTCTATGGTTTTCTGTGTAGTGTTGAGTGGTCCTGTACACTTTTCAATTTCTTACTAGGTATATGATGACTTGTGCTGCAATTATAAACTATAATACTCTTGAAATTTCATTTTATAATTCTTTGTGCCTGGAATTCAGATACAACTGACCTTATATTCAGCAATTTTGCTGAATTTTCTTATAGTATAATTTGGCTAAAGTTTCCTTTGGATTTTCCATGTTTGTAATCATGTAATCTGTAAATGCCAGTTTAAGGAATTTCCTGTTTATTCCTACTATGTTAGGAATTAAAAAAAAAATCACGAATGGGTATTGACTTATATTAAGAAGTATTAAATATTTTCCTCAATAAAATGGGTATAGAGAGAATGTACCTCAACATAATAAAGGCCATATATGACAAGCTCATAGCTAACATCATACTCAACAGTTAAAAGCTGAAAGCTTTTCCTCTAAGATCAGGATGAAGAGAAGGATGCCCATCCTTGCCACTTTTATTCAACACAGTGCTGGAAGTCCTAGCCAGAGCAATTAAGCAAGAAAAAGAAATAACAGGCATCCAAACTGGAATGGAAAAAGTAAACCTGTCTCTATCTGCCCATGAAATGATATTATACATAGAAAACCTTAAAGACTTCACCAAAAAACTTTTAGAATAAACAAATTCAGTAAAGCTGCAGGATTCAAACTGTTAAAAAAAATCAGTTGCATTTCTATACACTAATGAACTATCAGAAGGAGAAATTAAGAAAACAATCTCATTTATAACCGCAGCATAAAGAATAAAATATCTAGAAATAAATTTAACTAGGGAGGTAAAAGGTGTACACTGAAAACTATAAGAAACTGATGAAAGAAGCTGAAGACACAAATAAATGAAAAGATATTCCATACCAGTGGACTGAAAGAACTAACAATGTTAATATGTCCACAGCACCCAAAACAATCTATAAATTCAGTGCAATTTCTACCAAATTCTCAATGGCATTTTTCTAGAAATAGGAAATAATAATCTGAAAATTTGTATGGAACCACAAAAGACCCCGAATTGCTAAAACAATCTTGAGAAAGAAGAACAAAGCTGGAGGCATCACACTTTCTGATTTCAGACTATACAGCAGTCCCCTTCTTATCTGTATTTCACTTTCCTCGGTTTCAGTTATCTGAGGTCAACTGTGGTCTGAAAATATGAAATGGAAAATTACAGATGTAAATAATTCATAAGTTTTAAATAATACACTGTTCTGAGGAGCATGATGAAAGTTTGCTTGTCCCACCTGTATGTGAATCATCCCTTTGTTCTGTGTATCCATATCATATATGCTACCCACACATGAGTATAGGAAAAAATATAGTATATACAGGGTTGGTATATACTATAACCACGGTAATTTGATAGTATCCGTGGTTTCAGGCACTCAGTGGGGGTCTTGGAATGTATCCCACATGGATAAGGGGGGACCACTGCATTACAAAGCTATAGTAATCAAAACATTATGGTACTGGCATAAAAACAGACACACAGATCAATGGACCAGAAAAGACAGTCCAGAAATAAAGCCAGGCATGTATGGTCAATTAATTTACGACAAAGGAACTAAGAATATACAATGGGGAAAGGATAGTCTCTTCAATAATGATGCTGGGAAAACTGAACAACCATACGCAAAAGAATGAAACTGGACCACTATCTTACACCATGCACGTAAATTAACTCAGAATGGACTAAAAACTTGAATGTAAGACCTGAAATCATAAAACTCCTAGAAGAAAACATTGACAGTGGTCTTGGTGAAGACTGTTTGGATTTGATACCAAAATCAAAGGCAACAAAAGCAAAATTAAACAAATGGAACTACAGCAAATTAAAAACCTGCTGCACAGCAAAGGAAACCATAAACAATATGAAAAAGCAACCTAAAGAGTGGGAGAAAATATTTGAAAATCATGATCAAGGGTTAATATCCAAAATATATAAAGAACTCATACAACTCAGTAGCAAAAAACCCAAACAATCCAAATAAAAAATGGGCAGAGGACATGAATAGACATTTTTCCAAAAATATAAGAATGGCCAAAATGAATATGAAAAGGTGTTCAATATCACTAATCATCAGGAAAATGCAAATCAAAACCACAATGAGATATCACCTCACATCTGTTAAAATGTCTATTATCAAAAAGAGATAAGTGTTGGTGAGGATATGGAGAAAAGGAAACCCTTGTGACTGGTAGTGGGAATGTAAATTGGTGCAGCCATCATGAAAGACAATACGGGGTTCCTCAAAGAATTTAAAATAGAACCATATGATACAGCAATGCCACTTCTGTGTATATATCTGAAGGAAATAAAATCACTGTCTCTCTCAAAGAGATAGCTGCACCCTCATGTTTTTTGCAGCATTATTTATAATAGCCAAGTCATGGAAACAACCTAAGTGTTCATCAACGCATAAAGGGATAAAGAAGATAACACACAGACACATACACACACACAGGAATATTATTCAGCCATGAGAAAGAATGAAATCCTGTCATTTGTGACCATGGACAAACCTTGAGGGCATTATATTAAGTGAAGTCAGGCAGACAAGGACAAATACTGTATAATATCACTTACATATGGAATCTTAAAAAGCCAAACTGATAGAAACAGTGAATAAAGTGATTACTGGGGCTGGGGGGTGGGAGAAATAGAAAGATGTTGGTTAAAGAGTATAAACTTCCAGTTATAAGATGAATAAGAGACGGGAGAAGTTTCATAGGGAAGGGGACCTGAGGCAGGGAACATAACACATAACATGTGTTCAGAAGGCAAAAGAGATCAATTTAGTGGCAGTACATCATTTAGGTTGAAAAGAGGTAGAAGCTAAGGTTGAGAAAGTGGGAAGTGAGGTTATGGAGAACTTAGAATGCCAGGCTGAATTTAGATAATGGAGTCACTAGAGGTTTCGTGTTGAGACAGGATGAAACTGCTTGATTCTGATTAATTCTGGGGTAAACTTGCTGTGGAAATGTGGAAGAAAAATAATGCAGAGAAACCAGTTAGGAGTTTTTAGGAGTAGTCTAGATGTACAGTGATGGTGAGGGAAATAGGAAAGGGAAATCTGAGAGTTTGAAGGAAGAATTGCTAAGATTTGAGGACTAAATGGATGTGAGGAGCCATCATGTTCACTTTAGTTTGGAACATGTTAAGTTTGAGAAGATGACATTACATTTAAGTAAGAGAGGTTCTGGGCTTCCCTGGTGGTGCAGTGGTTGAGAGTCTGCCTGCCGATGCGGGGGACATGGGTTCGTGCCCCGGTCCGGGAAGATCCCACATGCCGCAGAGTGGCTGGGCCCGTGAGCCATGGCCGCTGAGCCTGCGCGTCCGAGCCTGTGCTCCGCAACGGGAGAGGCTGCAGCAGTGAGAGGCCCACATACCGCAAAAAAAAAAAAAAAAAAAAAAAGAGAGGTTCTGAAGACAGGTGGAGACATATGGGACTAGAGCTCAGGGAAAAAATTAGCATGAGAAAGAAATATAAATTTGATCAAATATAAAAACTATTATCTACTGTCTACCTTTACTAAGCTATAATGTTAATAACTTTCTTTTCCTTTAAGTCTTTTGGCCAATAGGAGATAAATCCAATTTTCTTCCCTACACCACTAGACCATAGTAGTTTTTGAATAATAAAGCAAATAATAATAATAGCTAATGGTTTTTGAGCACTTACTATATGCTAGGCACTGTTCCAGGTACTTTACATATATTGACCTATTTAATCCTCACAACCATTCTATAAGGTACAATCATTACCCCCTTTACAGATAAATACAGAGAGGTTCAGACAAATATCACATAGACAGTCAGCAGCAGAACCAAGATATGAACTCAAGCACTCCAGGTCTCCTTAACTGCTATACTAATTTCACATCTACCATATGACATCTTAGCAAATAATCACACTAAAATGGTTTAGGATTAAGTTCTCATTTATCGCACAGAGCAACTTGGAAAAGTTTTTAATGTACTTACTTGTAATGTATTTGTATCCCATACTTTCAGAGTTTTATCAAATGAGCTTGATGTGAACATGCCAGTGTCATGAGGATACCACTGTACAGTCTCCACACTATATTTGTGAACATCAGGATGGCTTCTACAAAACAGTAATCAAAATTTAGAGATAACTGATTTATTTGAGTTTCAAAACTGATACTATATTCACGAGTAGCAGTCTCAGGAACGATGATATGAATGGCCAAACCTAGATCACATGCCATGTCCTAGCTGTCTAGAGAAAGAGAATATCTAGGCATCTCTAGTTTTAAGCTTTCACAGTATGATGTGGAGGGCTGCTTCCTACTAAGGCTCATAAAATGAGAGACTTCTGATTTCAATACTATATCCTGGAGGGATCAGCCAGCCACACTGGACCGCTTCATGGAGACAGTGATTTTTCCTTACTGGAAGAGATATCTATTCTGGTTTTGGATTTGCTTTTCCTGGCCATCATTTTCTCAACACCACCATTCTTAGAATTGTTGCCTCACATACTTCCGTGGTGTCCCACACAGTATTGCTTCTGATTAAGAACCCTACTTATACAACAAAAGAATGCAACTGGTAGATGCCCATGAGATTCATTACTCTTATGTAACACATCACCCATAGAATCATGATCTGTTGAAGACTCAGTTATGACATCAGTTACAATATAGCACCTTGTGATGATGATGTGCTATCCTGAAGGATGCAGTATATGCTCTGAACCAGTGATCAACACAGTATGTCCTTTACTGAATCTTAATTGAAAGACACTGGCTGTTTAGGAACACTTAAGAGACAATGGTGGGACATTTGAACACCAACTGTATACTTAATATCAGGAATTATTATAGATGTGAGATAGTGGTAGTGGGGTTATGCTTATAAAACACCTTTTACCTTTTAGAGATACAAATAATTATGAATGAAACAATATCCTTCTGAGATCTGCTTCAAAATAATCCTCAGAGTAGCTCGGTAGGTTGGGGTAAAGATGAAACAAGACTGGTTATGACTGATAGCTGCTGAAGCTGGGTGATGGGTACACAGTTCATTATACTACTCTCTATTTTCATGTATGTTAGAAATTTTCAATAAGATAAAAGTAAACAGAAGACTACTGCAACCCTATGCAGATAGGACCATCATGAGTTCTGATTCCTTAAGGTGAAGGTCTGGATCACAATACAGAATAAAGGTCCTTGACACATGTGGTGCTACCTGAAGACCTCAAGCTGGCCTTGAGACAGCTGCAAAAAAGGACTGTAGTACCTATTCATATTTCCTTACTTTCTATGTCATGTATATACGTATATATTTTAACTAATTTCCTCTTTCTTTCCTCTTTTTCTTACCTCCGTTATTTTATATAGGTTAACTATACAATTGAGCCCACAGGTTGCATAATCCTGATATAAGATCCCGTAAAACCAGTGGAAAAATAGACATTATCCTGAACTGGAGATAGATGTGGTAAATAAACAGACTTAGGGTCATAGCTCTTTGGGGAAGGGGATAATTATATTTTTTTGTCAAATAATGGATACTTGCTTTAGGTCAGGCTGAAACTTTTTTTTTAAAAGGAAGGGTAGGTATGGGAAGAAAGGTATATACTGATATTGGACAGCCAAATGGGTGGACTGTGGTGGACATGCGCCCTTTTCTTGGCTGAATATCCAAACTTCCTTTTGGGCGGAAATTCCCTTCGTTTTGTTGAAAGGCAGGGCCTTGCCTCTTGTTACATAAAGCAAGGGGCTCCAGATATTCTCTTCCCCTTGCCATTGGCAGTGGGGGCATGAACATGTGTCCTGGGCTTCATCAATCCTGCCTGGGACTCTAAAACTCCAGCTAGTAATGCAAACCAAGGATAGTTAGCAATTATTTATAGCTGTGGAGTTGAGAATCTGTGTTTGTGACATGTAGCAGAACCCAAACTAAATTGTTCCTGTGGTGTGACCTTGACTGTGTTCTCTTGTCCTAGTTTCTCTTGCTTTTCTGCTCATTTTCTACATTTGATTCTTCCACCTTCCTGCCATTATGTGAGATATTAAATTTCTTTCCAATAAATTTCTGCTTAAGATAAACAGAACTGATTTCTATTTGTTCCTAAGGATCTACACAGAGATTTTCCAGTTTTAAATAAAATAAATCTTTAATGTAGTGATCACAAATAAAAGCTCATTTATATTTTAGATTTAAAAATAGGACAAAATATTGTATTATTCTCCTACTATGTATGATCTGTCATTCTCGTTCACATTTAATAAAAATTTGGGTACAGGAATCTTTTTGGTGCTCAGAACAAACACATTAAGTAAAGCAAAAATAAATATCAGGAAACAGTCTAAGCCACATTAACTTAGTAACAATTTTTATTGAAATTACTTTTTAAAGTTAGATTATAAAGTCTTTGAATGTAAAATGCTACTTTAACTCATTTTGTAAAGATGCTTACTATATGCCCATTTACCAAAGTCATGGTTTTGAAGTTAAGAATTTGAATCTAAGAAGAAAGTCATAATAAAGTAAGATTGATATCCTAAGCATTTACTTGACATCACACACCAGAAAAGCAAATCATAGCCACTCATGGAATAACGTTACATAGCAGGTGGTATATATAAAAATATTATTTTAACAGTGTTAAAATGATAGCTAAGATAAAATAAGACAAAGATGAATTTAATTAATGACTGTCTTACACTTTAGAATTTAGATTTTTTGTTTGTTTGTTTGGTGGGAGTGGAGGGAATATAAAATGGTGTAAGCCTCTTAGGAACCAAGTTCCAAAGTACTTGAAGTGGTATCTTGTTTTGTACCAAATGTACCTATAATTATATTGCTTCCTATTTATATGATGGCTTTACAATTTTTAATATGCTTTTTAAAAGACAGTATTTCATTTAAGTCTTACAGAAAACTTACAAGAATAATAGGGCAAGTATAGTTATCTCTAAGACAAAATAGTTTTGTCAGAGGCTCAGAGAAATAGTTTCCTTAAATCTGTATTTCCAAAGTGAAGCACCAGAGCCAAGAAACATTCGTAAATCTCCTCACAAATATTCCATGAACTTATGCATCTATCTAGTGCTTTGGGAACAGCTTTAATACAGAGTGGTTGCTGATATGAATGTTCATGAAGTTTTTCCTCTTGAAAACATTTTTTCGACACCTATTCTCTCTGTTAATTCAAGGTCTCCTCAAAATCAGATCAAATACAGGAAATGAAAAAGAATTAAGTGATGATTATGAACAAATTAAAACAAAATCACAAAACACTTTATTAAAACCTTAAAAATAATTCTCACAAGATTGGAAAGCCAGTAAATAGTCAAAAAATTCAAGACAAAGAGAAGTATGTTAAGTTAGGCAGCGTTGAGTAAATAGAGAGGTAAGAAAGGGGTGTGTGTGTGTGTGTGTGTGTGTGTGTGTGTGTGTGTGTGTGTGTGTGTGTGTGTGTGTGAGAGATTGTTAGTATATTTACGGCTTCTAGCTGTTAATCTTTTTGTTCTATTAATGATAGTTGAAAAATCTACTTTGTGTTTATATTTAGCTGGAAAGACTCAAATGAGTCTTATGCTAAGTAGTCTAAAACTAAAATTAGTTACTGAGGTGTGCTATGTAGGTGGAGAACAAAAAGAACATAACCAAAAGTTTTTTTCATGTTTTGCATTCGATGCAAAAAATACTTAAATGTTTATAAATTCATGAATTACATTTTTAATACACACCTGCCAATGGAACACACTGCTTTACATGTGTAATAAGGTTGTCTGCTGGAGTTCTCAAGATCATAAAGCACCATCACACCATCTGAACCACCTGATAACATGCTAATAATAAAAAAAGTTCACATTATCATTTTATATAGTTCATTTATGACCAAGTATTTCTGAAAATTACTGACCTACAAACTCAAATTTATTATGCCCATAAATACAGAGTAAATCTTCATTAGTATAGGCTGAAATAAACTAAAATTTTTAATCTAATATTTGTGGAAGAATGAGTATAGAATGATTCAATCTGTGATCAGTTAAAATTTACCTTCATGATTCCAAAAAGAAAGGACAGTAGAAACAAGATGGCAAAAGATACTTATTTAAGGAAGTGAAATATTACAAAGTCATTTTAAATGGCCTAGTTATAAATGGAATCAGACAGACCAGTTATTACTGATGCTAGCTATATGACCCTGGGCAAGTTACTTCACCTAAGGTTTTTCCTTTGTGAAAAGTGGGACATTTTCACCTAAATCATAAAGTTGATACAAAGATAAGTCATATGCAAAGGGCTTTTATACTGCCTGGCAAAAAATAGGGGATCCATAAGTGTTAGATTTCTTCCCTCCATTATGAATGCATTTACTTAACTCATTCAATTTTGAGCTTCTGCAATATGCTAGGCATTATGCCAATTCAACTATGAATAAGACAGGCATGATTCCTGACGCCTCAGTTTACAATCTAATAGGGAAAACACATAGATTTGTGAATTTAATTTATATATCTATATATGTAAATATTTATGCATCTACATAAAGTATTGCTATTTGTTAATATTACTGCTCACCATCAATTCTGGTGCTGTTTCTATTCATTCTTGTTCTGATTTTATTCTCTGGTAGATTCTTAAGAAAGGCCTAATGAGAACAATACTCCCTGAATTCTTGTATGTTACTAATAATTAGTCCCTTTGTACTTGAAAATTAGTCTGGTTGGATATAAAATCCTTGACTCACATTTTATTTCCTTGAACATCTTAGAAAAGAAACTTCATTTCTTTGAGCAAAAAGCTCAAAATCAAAGTCTGGTTACAATATGATTCTCTTTCCCTTATATGTAGTTTCAGATTTTATTCATTCTAGGAACGTTTTCTTGGAATATAGTTTTAGTCTTTATTCCATTCTGTTCCTTTGGGTTTCTTCTCTGGAAACTCCTATTATATGTATGTTAGATCTTCTTTGCCTATCTTCTACATACATCTGTATCTCAAATACATTTCCTTTCTCCATTTCTTTTTGATTTTTAAATGTTTCCTCTTATATTTTATTTGCTTGTGTTCCTTATGCTTTAGTCTTCATTTCTGAAACTTTCTTTTCTAATTTTTTCTTGAGTTTGATCATCTCATTTTTCAGTTTTTCTAATTCCTACTTATGTTACTCTTTCATACACTGTACCTTTTAAAAATGACTTTTAGGGACTTCCCTGGCAGTCCAGTGGTTAAGACTCTGTGCTTCCACTGCAGGAGCCACAGGTTTGATCCCTGATTGGGGAACTAAGATCCCACATGCCACATGGTGCAGCCAAAAAAATAAAGAAAATAAAAAATAGAAATGACTTTCAGCTAGTTTTAAAATATTAGGTAGAGTTATCTATTTTGTGGGCATATCTTTCTGGCACAACTACACTGTCTAAAGGAACATTATTCTATTTATTCTCTTTGTTCTTAAAATAATTTTGTATGGGCTTTGATCTTAATCCTATTCTTTTGCTCATTTTTATGTAAAATTAATTTTCTTAAACTTTTAAAAGGGAGGCTTCGTTTATAACAATATTTAAAATTTATATCTCTAGAACATCCCCCTCCTCTTCTTTTTCAAATAAGATGCTCAAAATATGGCAGCTAACTTTCAGAGATTTCCTGATTCTATTCACCACCCCAATTTTTATCTGATCCATCTTTTTCCCTTGTTTCTTTCTATTGTCCCTGTACTGCTCACTTTGGATTCTATTCCAAACAGTTTCTCCTCAACGTAGGGTTCTCTCCATTAGGACATCTTTAGGTGATTAGCTGGAGAGATTATAGGGCCTACAGTACTCCAGCCCCTTTGGGTCTTACCGTGAATCCCTTGAACAACTAGAGTACACAATCCTTTCCCAGTTTCAATGTTGTAGTCAAATTGCCTTGCTGAGCTTTCAACTAACTGTCAGTTATTTTGAGTTATCAGGTCTATTAGATGCCCCAGTGGTTTTTATTGCCTCCCCTGGTATAGATGCTGATACCACACTGATTTTGTAGTTATCAGTGTTTTGCTCCCATTCATCCGTATTTTGTGGTTTGTGGAGATATTTGATCACTTATATTTGTTATGAGTGTTGTACATTGGTTTTTTATTTTGCCATCTTTAGTTTCTTTGCTATTTATAGTACAACATAAAGAGCTTGTGTCAGAAATGAACACACTTCTTTCTTCACTGAGATAGTCCTGCTACAAAAAAAAATATAGCTTATCTAAACTGTGTGCTTAGTGACTTGTACCACATTCTGGTACAAGTGCCTTATCTTGTTGTGAACCAGATACAAAGGGTTCATGAACTAGCAGCATGTCCAAGAAGCACTGATTTATAGACTTGTTTTAAGAAAAATTCAATATCAATTTGTAGGACAATTAGGTTAATTTAACAGTACTTCTTCAAAGTTCTTTGCTCAAATAGTTCTAAATCTAATTGATGATGGGGCAGTAAAGAAATACAGCAAGTAATGCCATGCTGAAGGTTTTTTTTTTTAATAGTGTTAGCTTCATTACAAAATTTTGTGGTTCAGTTACTCATTGTGTATACAGAGAAATCTTTGTAAATTTTAACAACTACAGCTTTTGTTTTGGTTGATAACATGTTGCAGCTTGTTTGAACACAGTTTTGAGTTACATGTGTACCATAACAATTCCAGAAACATTTTCTGCATATTTGTACTTTGTGAAATACTGTTTTTTACCATGGCATTGCATGTATTATCAATGTAAAAACAATTGTTTTCAAAGCTGGACTTTTAGTCTTAATTTAAATTGTATTTACAATAACATAAGATGTTTCATCTTTGCTAGAATGACTTCCAAAAGCTTTCCTTTGATTACATTAATTGGGTGAAAAAAATTGAACATTATTGTAATTAACTGACTTCGTAGTTGAAGTATCTGATGGCAATGATGTTACCTAACTCTACGGTTATTACCCTGCTAATAAAGTGAACACAGTAAAAGACAGGACTTGACGTTTTTATGTGGACAAGAAAACTCGGTACCAAAGACGCATGGAATCAACTCAGAAGAATTTAGAAGACATAAAAGAAAATTCAAGCTTCATAGGATGATATACAAATGTACTTTATGTAGTTGCACTTGTTAAAATGTTTTCAGATAGACTTCTTCAATTAACTCCTAACTTTGGAAATAAATGCTTCTTTACAAGATTTATGTATTCTAGTTTTCATTCTGGTTTTCCGTGGTATCACTACAGCTCTCACAGTGGTTGGTAAATATTAAGTATTTTGAGCAAGTTACATGTGAATTGATTTTTCTGAGAAAAAGAAGACCTATATTTAATTTTCCATTAAACATTCATTTTGATTTTTATTTCTCTTTTCTGCCAAAAGGGTTTAATGTAAAATATAAGTCTTAGCAAACAATGAAATAAATAGTTGTAGATTTTTACTATGAAAAAGGGGGAAAAGGGGGAAACCACTGTAGTGAGAATCTTGACTTTTCTGTATATGCTCTGCAAAGACTCCTCAGTCTGTTATTTCTCACACCTATTTAATGCACATGTAATCTATAACTTCCCACATTTCTCACTAACTCTCCCAACTGGTAGCCTACTGGATTCATGTACTTTACAGGTCAAACAACTGATCACTACCCCAAATGACTGGCTGGAGTATTGAACATTTTTTTCTACCAGCACCTAAGACCAAAAGAAATCAGCTATCCCTTGATGCTCATGTCTGGATTATTTTATAAGCAAATGTCCCACACCTGTCCTTAATTGGGAGGTGTTATGTTGAGCCTGGAAAAGGTCAGGAGGAAGAAAAGAATTATCACAGGTCATCTTTTAGATTTAACCATGTGTTAAAGTGAGCATTCGTTCACTGTACGTGTTTCTCATATACTATTAGGTGAGACCATGACAGAGGCTGGAAATAAAAAACAGATTTCTATTAAACCTACTCTGGCTTATTTTAATGTAAATAATAATACTTCATTATAATATAAAAATTTGGGGGCAAATGCTAAACAGAACATGGTAAGACAAACTTTTCTTTAGTTACTTTTACACTTGTCTTAATTATAGACCACATGAAGGGTTTTGAACTTTCTTGTAAAAGTAATGTGGGGTAGATGAGTTTTAAGTGGGGGAGATGGCACATTTTTCTATGCACTTCAGCTGTTGTATGGAAAATGGATTGAGAGGAGTAAAAGTATAGGTGATAATGCTTTTGATTAACAACAGTGGTGGCAGCCATTTACAGTATGCCATGTCCTATGCTAATCATGTGATACATATTATCTCAATTAATCTTCACAACAAACTTGTTAGATTTTGTTCTTACATTGTGTAGCTAAGGGAACTGTGAATTAGAAAGGTTAGATAAATTGCTCAAGGCCACATAGCTGATGAATATGAAGCCAGGAGGAACTCAAACACAAGTCTGGTGTGCTTCAAACTTAATTTTCCAAAATATACTTCTGCTTTTTATATTTGTTTTCCCAGCAGACTCCTTGAGAGTAACAACTCTGTTTTGAAATAGCAGCTAAAGACATACCTCAGCACTTACACACTCTCTGCATCCAAAAAAGTTCAGTATTCGTTGATTTAACAATGAATATATTTATATTAAAGTAGTTTGGAAATGTTTATTTGGCAACATTGCATAGGTTCAATGTTCTGTATTTATTTGAAATTAATAATGCCAGATTTAAAATGCTACAAATTTAGAATTTTTATTAATTTTTATGAAACTTCAGAAAATTAATCTGAAAGCAAGATTTTACTGGATCTCACTTAGGAACAAAAATGATTATATAATAAACTTACTATCTCCCTTCAACAGGGTCAATGTCAAGGGTGTTAACTCCACTGCCATGGATCCTTTCAACATCTCTGTCTTTGTTTAACTCCAGTCCCAAAACCCTGCAAAACATAAAAATTAAAAGGAGGAAAAGGAAAAATAAAGTTAAACAATAAGAAAGTAATTTAACATTAAAATGTCCTTATTTCACCAAAATTACATGGAGTCAAAAATCACAAGTAATGCTTAAATCTCCTAACATACATCCAAAGGTATTTATAGATTATTAAAGACCTTATACAAATTTTTAAAATAACAAGAGTACTAACAGTTACATGTAAAGAACTTCTCCTGAAGCATTGTCTTATCTCTTATTTAAAGGGTGTATTTTATTAATTTTTAATTTAGATAGCTAGAAACTGAAACAAATTTTCATGAACAAAAAGTTAAATTCTGATAACTGAAACTTAGCTGAGGACATCTAGTGGACAAAAGTTTAAATTACAGTTTAAAAAAAATTCCCCTGTTTCTTAAGCCTTATAGAAATATAAAACGAGCATGTTCAACTCAACAATTAAGCACATTTAAATAAATCAAATTAAATATAAATAAAAATGATTAACAAGTACTCTCACAAATTAAGACGAATGAAATTTCTGATATTCAATACCTGTAAACCATCATTATCCTGGTGAGGACGTTAAGATTAAATGAGTTGAAACATAAAAAGTGCTCATAACAATGCTCAGCATATAGTAAGTGCCTAGTGAGTGTTAACTATTAGAAGTTGTCTCAATCTTTTGGATGTCAAAAAGCATTTACATTAATTTAACCAAATGATCTCTAAATTCATTATTGATCAAAATAATGTTAATTTAAATAAGATTTTTCCCCCAGTTTTACTGAGAAATAAATGAATACATATCATTGTATAAGTTTAAGGTATACAGCATGATGGCTTAATTTACTTATATTGTGAAATTATTACTACAATGGGTTCAGCTAACATCTATCACCTCATATAGATACAACAAAAAGAAAAAAAAATTTTTCTCCTTGTGATGAGAATTCTTAGGATTTACTAACAACTTTCCTATATATCATACATCAGTGTTAACTATAGTCAATATGTTGTACATTACATCCCTAGTACTTATTTATCTTATAACTGGAATTTTGTACATTTTGACCACTTTCCTCCAACTCCTCCTGCTCCCACCCCCTCCCTCTGGTAACCACAAGTCTGATCTCTTTTTCTATGAGTGTTTTCTTTTCTTTTAAGAGTCCACATATTTAAGTGAAATCATATAGTATTTGTCTTTCTCTGTCAGACTTATTTCCTTTAGCATAATGCCTTCAAGGTCCACCCATGTAGTTGCAAATGGTAGGATTTCCTCACTTTTTGTAGCTAAATAATATTCATTCCATTGTAAATATATACCACAACTTCTTTATCCATTCATTCATATGTGAACACTTAGGTTTCCTTGTCATGGTTATTGTAAATAATGCTGCTATGAACATGGAGGTGCAGATATCTTTGTGAGTTATCGTTTTCATTTCGTTTGGATATATTCCCAGAAATGAAACTGCTAGATCATGTAGTAGTTCTATTTTTAATTTTTTGAGGATCCTCCATTCTGGTTTTCCTCCTCATGTAGTAGTTCTATTTTTAATTTTTTGAGGATCCTCCATTCTGGTTTTCCACAGTGGCTGTACTAATTTACAAATCCCACCAACAGTGCACAAGGGTTTCATATTCTCCACATCCACTCCAGCATTTGTTATCTCTTGCCTTTTTGATAACAGACGTCCTAACAGGTGTGAGGTGTTGTCTCACTGTTTTTGCACTTCCCTGATGACTAGTGATGCTGAACATCTTTTCACGTACCTGTCGGCCATTTGTATATCTTCTTCGGAAAAATGTCTATTCAGGTTCTTTGCCCATTTTTCAATTTTTTTTTTTTTTGGTATTGAGTTGTATGAGTGCCTTATGTTTTGGATATTAACCCCTTATTAGATAAATGGTTTGAAAATATTTTTTCCCAGTCTGTAGGTTGTCTTTTCACTGTGTTGATGGTTTTGTTTGCTGTACAGAAGCTTTTTATTTTGATGTAGTCTCACTTGTTTATTTGTTTCTGATTTTTTTTGGTAAGAGTGCTTATTCCATGTTATATCACACTGTAGTTGGTAGGTATGCAGTAACCAAAACCCATCCTATATTGGAAAAAAAGCTGTTGAAATGGACAAAAGTTTCACATCATGGCCCTGGTGTTTATTTCCTACCATTCACAGTTTGCTTTCCTTTGGCCTAAGATCCACCCCTCCCCACTCCTCCCCACCTTTGGAGTTCTTGTTTATTTTTGGTTTTGTTGCTTCTGCTTTAAGTGTCATATCCAAAAAATCATTACCAAGGCCATGTCAAAGAGCTTTATTCCTATGTTTTCTTCTAGGATTTTCATGGCCTCAGGACTTACATTTCAGTCTTTAATCCATTTCAAGTTAATTTTTGTGAGGGGTATAAAATAGGGGTCAAGTTTCATAAAATGAGAAGTTTTAACCTACCAAATTATCATAGTTTTTTTAAAAAAAATAACAATGCACAGTGCTAGGAAAGGTACATACTGATATTTTTATGCAGTGACAGTACTATTAATTCCCATAAACATTTTGGAAATCATTTTAACAGTAGCAAGTGTCTGATTTAAAGATATACAAGTTCCTCTTTTTCTCTTGGAAGACAGTTTAGCCTTAGATTCAAATATCCAGTCTAACACTTACTACTTGTCTAACCTTGATCAATAATAAAAACAGCTAATATTAATTAAGAGCCTACTATTTGCTGACATTGTAATCACTTTATTAAGTGTAATAAATGGTAATCCTAAGTAGTAACTTTCCCAGTGGTAGATTACATTATTAAACACTTTACCTGATTATAAAACTAAGACAGGGCTTCCCTGGTGGCTCAGTGGTTGAGAGTCTGCCTGCCGAAGCAGGAGACACGGGTTCGTGTCCCGGTCCAGGAAGAGCCCACATGCCGCGGAGCGGCTAGGCCCATGAGCTATGGCCGTTGAGCCTGTGCGTCTGGAGGCTGTGCTCCGCAACGGGAGAGGCCACAACAGTGAGAGGCCCACATACCGCAAAAAAACCCCAAAAAAACCCCCCCAAAAAACTAAGACATAAGTAATTTGCCCCAAATCACATAATTGGTTGAACTACATCTGAACTCTGACATTTTTTTCTCCAGACCATTATGCTCTTCTACCATTTCTAAACTTCAATATTTCACCAGAAAATAATATTTCATATTTTCTCCACTGAAATGCCTATTTCCTCTTAAAATATTTTTCCATCTGATGACTTTTCAAATTATAACAGTAATATTTGCGTCTTATAACAAGTAAAATAGTATCATAAAGACGTGTACAAAGAGAATCATCCCTTCCTTGAGCTCCCTCTCCTAACAGTGAAAACATGGTCTCCATTATCATTAATATATTTATTTGATCAATCCCCCTGTATGTAACCAATCTCCCATCTCCACTACTACCCCGTCCTCCAACAAGGATGCTGCTTACCAGGCTTAGGCTTTGATTTCTGCTTCTCTCAGCACCCTGATCAGCTGAGCTTGCCTGTCTCCACCTTTGGACTACCTCCTCAACCTGCTCAGCCAGTGAAATCTCACTTTTGGCCAACCTAATCCCTGCCTTATAGGTAGCCTACCTCTACCCAACCTAAATACTTTAGGTCTGAATTGTTTGGGAACCAGAAGGAGGGGTTAAGATGAAGGGAATGGGGGAGGGTACTACAATAGGGAAACAGGGGTGGGGTTTGTGTGGAAGGAGGCAAGGTGTGCAAAAAATAGTTAAAATGGCAGGTCTGACACTGCTATCTTTAGAAAGGGCTGCTTGCAAGACTGGCCCTTACCTGCCTTCTGGGATTTCAGGAGGGTTCCCAACATTTCTGGATAAGAATGGCTCACTGGACCCAAACTAATATTTGGAGCAAACAATGGACATTATGAATACCTACATTCCTTCTGGGAGTCTGGAATTTTGGTACATGCTAAGCAGAAAGTGCTTATGTGGCCAGTTCTCAATTAAAAACTCTAGGCACTGAGTCTCTAATGAGCTTCCCTGATAGCTTCACCTAAGCTGTCACAATTCATTGCTAAAGAAATGAAGCTTATCTGTGTGACTCCACTGAGAGCTTGTGCCTGGTTTCCTTCACAAGTCACCCATGTGCCTTTCCCTCCACTGATTTTACCTTGTATACTTTTGCTGTAATAAATCATAGCCATGAGTAATTTGGTACAACCGTATGCTGCATACTGAGTCCTTCCAGAGAATCCTCAAACCTGGGGGTGGTCTTGGGGACACCCTCCACACAAAAGAATAGAAGTAGAAGGAAGAGGGGTAGGGAGAATATGGGAGAAAAGAGGGAGGGGAGAAAGTGAAGGAGAGAGGGTGAAGGGGAAAGGAGTGAAAGAGAAGAGATATGGGAGAAGGCAGAGGAAACTGGGGTAAGCAGGGTAAGGAAAAGAGCGAGTACTTTTAACTTTTTGTTTTAACGTCTTAAGATGGCTTAAAAAATTTATTATATCCTTTCATCTTCTTCAATGATGAAATACTTTCATTTTTATTTTTTTAGGCTATGACATTTTTTAAAAAATACATTTATTTATTTATCTTCTTTATTTTATCTTTGGCTGTGTTGGGTCTTCATTGCTGTGCGCGGGCTTTCTCTAGTTGTGGCAAGCGGGGGCTACTCTTCGTTGCGGTGTGCGGGCTTCTCATTGCGGTGGCTTCTCCTGTTGTGGAGCACAGGCTCTAGGCATGTGGGCTTCAGTAGTTGTGGCATGCAGGCTCAGGACTTGTGGCTTGCGGGCTCTAGAGCGCAGGCTCAGTTGTGGCACACGGGCTTGGTTGCTTCGTGGCATGTGGGATCTTCCCGGACCAGGGCTCGAACCCGTGTCCCCTGCCTTGGTAGGCAGATTCTTAACCACTGTGCCACCAGGGAAGCCCCTATGACATTTTTTTGAATACAAGTTTCCCTGTTTCCCCTAAGTTGTAGAAATAGTTTTCCTTTCTCTCCAGATAATTTATAACTTCAATTTTCATTCCATCTTGGACTCAAGAGTTATCTAGAATGTAATTCCTAATTTTTTTTTTTTTTTTGCGGTATGTGGGCCTCTCACTGTTGTGGCCTCTCCCGTTGCGGAGCACAGGCTCCGGATGCACAGGCTCAGCGGCCATGGCTCACGGGCCCAGCCGCTCCGCGGCATGTGGGATCTTCCCAGACTGGGGTACGAACCCGTGTCCCCTGCATCGGCAGGCAGACTCAACCACTGCGCCACCAGGGAAGTCCTGTAATTGCTAATTCTTTAAACATTGAATTAGAGGTGATGGTGATGTTCTCATTAATTAATTTACTTCCAATTTCTTTAGCTTATGATCAAAGAATATGACCTGTAAAGATGGCTACCTTTTTGAATTTGTTAAAGGTTTCTTGGTAGCCAAGTACATAAAAATTTTGGTAAATGTACCACTGACATATAAAAAACATGCACATTCTCTAAGAGATGTAAAGTTATATATGTCTATTAAATTTGGTGTGTTGTTTATCCATTTCCCCCATATGTATGTATTCTCTCTCTACTATATCAGGACCATTCTGGAAAAGAAACTAGTGTCAAATTTTCTTTACATTTTGCTTTATATATTTAACTGTTTGAATACATGTTTTATTACACCAGTTCATCAATGGTGCTTCAAATAATATCATCTATTACAATCTTTGGTGCTTTTAACCAAAAATCTCACCTTAACTAATATTAACAGTGACTTCTGCATTTTGTTGACAATTGTCTAATATCTTTTTATCCTCTACTTTAACTTTTAATATTTAAGAATTTTGTAAACTAGTTAAAAATATTTTAAGTTGAGGTATTTCTGAGCAACAGCTTTTAGCTATATTTTATTTAAAAATTAATCTGATAATCTGTGCTTCTTAATGGGAGGAATCAGCCTGTTCACCTTTGGTATGACATCTGATATACTTGATATTATTTATTGTTTACTTAATGTCATAGTTCCATCTTTAACTTTTCATTTTGCTAGTTCAATGAAGTTGCTGTTCATTCCCCTTTGCTAATTTTGAAGTGTGTCTAAAAAGATCTTCATCAGCCATGTTATATATTTCCAGCTTGTTTATTATTATATATTTAGATTTAACCATACACATACTACAAGGTTCACTGCTCTTCTCTGTTTCCTCTCCTCTTCATCATTTAAATACCCTGGGGCCTTGTTCAAATACATTTATTCATCAATTAATGTTGTTCCTTGGGTATTTTTTCTTGAAGGGGAAAGGGGTGAAATATTTCTAGGAATTTTAGCATATGCACAATATTGGACAGATTGGCTAAATTTGGATTCCTGACTTGCAGTCCTTTTTTCTTGTTAGTAGATATCATTCCAGTCTCTAGAACTGCTAAGATGTCTAATGTCAACCTGTTTTTCTTTTATGAATAAATTGTTTACCATTGGAAGCTTTTAATAATTTTTTTCTCCATTCCTAGATATATTTACTAGGATATTTTTAATTTTATGTCTTTTTCATCAATCCTATTGCACTTCAGTGAACCTTTTTAGTCTGTCAATCTAGTCTCTGCTTGTTTGTTTTGTTCTCCCTCTGGAATTATTATTGCCTCTGGGGTCTTCTGGGTCTACTCTCCAAATCTCTTATCGTTTCTCTCATACTTTTTATACTTGCTTTGTGATTTGACATATTTCTTTCGTTTGATCATCCACTTCATTAGTCAATAGTCAAAAGTAGCCACTCCAGTTTGAGGTAAGATAACTAGCACACTTTACCCATCTCCCTAGAAATACAACTATAAAATGTGAACAAAATGCATGGAATACCTATTTGAGGACTCCAAAAAGTAAATAGCAGCAACTGGACTGGGGGAAATACCAAATCCAACATACCACCAAAACAATGGCCAGTTTATTATTTTTTTCTCCTCTGCTACTTCCTGGCTGGAAACCTGGAAGTGAGCACTGTGGCACAGACAGAGAAAGTTCCAGGAGTAAAAAAGGGAACTCCAATACTCAAGGACATGCAGAAATCACCCATCTATATTTTTTCTCTCTTTTCTCCATTCTCTTGTGGCCCAGCCCCTAGGCAATCTGATAGCAGCACTGGCAATGGCTGGAAATAGTGACCTGAGGGAGTCAAAACTCTTGGGGAAGGAATCTGTTTTCTCTGTTCATCAGAGCTCTGATCCCAAGAGAGTGGGTCCAATCACCATTGCTTTCTTCCTCTGTCTTCTCACTTACAGGACCAGAACTGGGCCCAAACACATTAGTGTATGGTAAACAGGGTAACTGAGCCCAATGTTTCCAGCAGGAGTACCAAAAGGGAGAGTCCCAGTGATGAGAGGTACCAGAAAGATCACTGAGAGAAAGAAGCTCAGGAAGGCAACCTCATAAAGTTATTTATGAACTCCAGGACTCATCACTGAGCAGAGCATGCATGGAGCTAACCTTAAGTAGCATACAAAAGATTCTGAAAACTAAGCTAACAGAGTACCACTCAGGTAACAGACTACTGAGTGGCACACATTGGGGGCAGATTTGAAATGGCTTTGAAAACTGAATTGACATTAGAACCATGGCAAACATAAGGAGGTAAGAACTTTCAGCCTGAACCTAACTTCGCCAATTGCTTCTTAAAACAAAAATATCAACATTCTTCATAGGACTGAAAAAAGACCCAGAGTTTCATGACATTACAAAATGTCCAGGATACAATGCAAAATTACTCTGCATATGAAAAACCATGGACATTTCAACTTGTATGGGAAAAGACAATCAGACAGACACCAAAGCTGAGGTGACACAGATGTTGGAATTATCTGACAAAGACTTCAAGGTAGCCATTAAAATATGCTTGAGCAAGCAAATGTGAACATAATTGAAACAAATGTTAAAAAAGGAAAGTCTCAGCAAAGAAACAGAAGACATAATTAAGAACCAAATGGAAATTTTAGAACTGAAAAATGTTAAATTATTTTTCATCAAAAATCTAATTTTCATTAAAAACTATTTTTCTGATAGACTAAATTGCAGATTAGAGATGACAGAGGAAAAAGTCAGTGAACCTCAACACAGATCAATTGAAATTACACAATTTAACAACATAGGCTAAAAAGACTAAAAAAAAAAAGAAGAAAGAAAAGAAAAGAACACAGCCTCAGGGACCTAAGTAACAATTATAAAAGGCCAAATGTCATCAGAGTCTCAGAAAGAAAGAAGAAAGTGGTATGTAAAAAATATTGGACAGAAATAATGGCTGAAAACATCCTAAGTTTGTGGAAAGATATAAATCTGCAAGTTCAAGAAGCAGAATAGACTCTATGATAAACCCAAAGAAGTCCATGCTCAGACACATTATAATCAAACTGCTGAAAACTAAAAACAAAGAAAATTTCAAAGCAACCAGAGAGAATGACAAATTACCTATAGAGAAACAAATGATTGAACTAACTGCAGATTCCTTTTCCAAAACCATAGAGCCATCCAGCCTTGTTCTAAAAGAATTTCTAAACAAAGTTCTTCAGACAGAAGTGAAGTGATATAGGAAGGAAACTTGGGATATCAGAAATGAAAAGAGAACACCAGAAATGATACATATCTAGGTAAATAGGCTATTCTTCCCTTTAAAATATGTTTGATGGTTGAAAACAAAAATTGTGACACTGTCCAATGGAGTTTACAATGTATGTAAATCTAATATATAAGACAACACCACATATGGTGGAAGGTAAAGGGTGATAAAGTTTCAATATACCAAATGAAGGAGTAAAATATTGATTCTAAGTAGAAAATGAAGTTAAGTAGGTGTTTTACAATTCCTAGAGCAATAACTAAAAAATACTATACAAAGAGATATAGTCAAAATCACAATAGATAAATTAAAACAGAATATTAAATAATGTTCAAATAACCCAAAAGAAAGCAGGAACAGGTAAATAAAAATGTGAAGCAATCAGTACTTCCATTCACTGCTGATAGGAATGTAAGCTTTTAGAGAACTGTCAGTTTCTTAAAAAGTGAAACATATACCTAGTCATTCCACTGCCAGGTATTCACCCAAGAGAAATAAAAGCATATGCCCATACAAAGACTTGTGCATGAATCTTTAGAGCAACTTTATATGTACTAGTCCCAAAACAACTCAAATGCCCATCAACAAATGAATGGATAACGAGTCATGGTATATCCACAAAATGGAAAACTCCTCAGCAATAAAAGAATGGATACATGCAACAGGATGGAGAAATTTCAAAATAATTACTCTGAGTGAAAGAACGCTAAGAAAAAATAATTTCATTTATAAAAAATTCTGAAATATACAAACTAATCAATAGTGACAGAAAGCAGATCGGTAGTTTCCTGGAGTAGAAAGAATGTGAAACAGGGAAAGAAGGGAGAAAGGGATTACAGTCTTGATGAAATTTTGGGGCTTATGGATGATTGTTACCTTGATTATGGTGATGGTATCAAAAGTGTATTATATGTCAAAACTCATCAAATTGTATACTCTAATGTGCAGTTTAGTGTATATCATTGTACCTCAGTAGAGTTATAAAATAAAAAAGGAGGGTATGAATTATAAACATTGCATTTTAGTGTTCATGTCTTTGCCTGTAGTCAACGACAAGGAAGAAACTAGGGCAAATGACAGTAGACATCTTCTTTGAATAAAATAGGACTGTATTTGTTTAGTTAAGCTAAAATATCATTAAAGAGGGGAATCTTAAAAAAAAACTACCTTAAACAGTTTAACTTAAATATACAAGTAGTTCTTATTTTGCATTGTCTGATACACACGAATTTCAGTTACCATGATTTAGTTAATACCAGACCACGACAACATGGTTCAAATCTCAGTTACCATGGTATATTAACTGTGAGTAAAAAGCGCAGTGTTCAATACTTGCTTTTCAGTCCACAAGCTACTATGAAAATAACATGTACATTAAAATTAGTGAGCACTTTGCATGACTTCTTTCAAAGTCTGCAGATGATCACTGTGCATTTGTTATTCAGTTCACACACAGCATTTAGTTTTGTTACCTCTGTGCCCCTGAGATAAACCCACAAGGAATTCCACAAAAATGGATAACTGAATGGGGGAATTAGCAAACATAATTAAAGTGCACAAAAGCAACACAAAGTGATGATACTGGAAGTGAAACTCAAATTGAATGTAAATGGAATTACAAAAGAAATAGCTCACTGCGGAATGTTGACATTGCTGCCATTTTAGAAACTCTAGATATGCAGACTGAAGAGATCAATGAAGGTGAACTTATCGACATAAATGAGGTAAAGTGTTTGCGATGAAAAGGCTGAATATGTCCCAGAAGAAGTGATGCTGGCAGAAATCTTCACATTAAAAGAACTCTCAAGGACTTCCCTGGTGGTCCAGTGGTCAAGACTCTGCACTCCCAATGCAGGGGGCACAGGTTCGATCCCTGGTCGGGGAACTAAGATCCTGCATGCCGCACCACATGGCAATAAATAAATACATAAATAAATAAAGAGGACTCTCAGAGATATTTCAAGCCATTGAGAATGTAAAGGATAAAATGTTGGAATCTGACACAAATTTAGAAAGGCGTGTGATAATTAGCCAAGGTAAAGAAAAGATGCTCAACTTGTAAGTTGTTCAATGAGAAGACAAGCACTGCTCAAACTACTCTTGACAAGTTTTTTTTTTTAAACAAAGAAATATACTTTGGTTCTCATCATTTCTAATATTTTACGTTACACAGATAACTGATAGTGACTTCTAGTGCTTCAAAAAATTTTTTTAAAGGTCACAGAACAATTTGAATTTTCCGCACTAATTATTAAGATAACTTTGCATAGGTTTTAGCTTACACAATCAGTTTTATGGATGTGCACTACTATGCAAAGCAAAGACTGTCTGAATATTAGCTAATTTTTTGAAGAAGAATGAAATGTGCTGAACAGAGGGCCATAACATCTTTCTTCCATAAACCATACACATATTATATATAGTCTATGATTTTCAAGGATTGTTAAAATTTGTTTTTTATTTATTAATTTATATATTTTAGTTGGGTGAAAATTTAAGACATATACAAAGCAACTGAATATGGAATCTAAGACATATGCAAAGCAATTGAATGTGGAGTCTTTCTTAAGCAATGATTCTCATTTCTAGCTATACATTACAATCAGCTAGGGCGCTTTAAAAAATTCCAGTGTCCTAGACCAATTAGACTAGAATACATGGGGTTGGAACGATAGCATGAGGATTTTTTCCAAATACCCTATGTTATTTTAAATATTCTGGCAAAGTTGAAAAAGACTGTTTCATCTTTTTACACTTTCCCCAAATCTTTTATAATAACTGTCTCAATCATATCTCATTTTGTTTTAAGCCATTTGTTTGCACTATTTCAAAAGTGGTCCATTTAGTTTTATAAGAATAGCAACTTTTGTATTCATACTTCATCAGCTCCCACTAAAATGACATCATCAGAATAATAAATAAAACTAGCATTAATAGGGTTAGGGAGAAATAATGACTTTTGATAAGCACACAAAGCAATTGGTGGGAGAGATGTGCATGAGATTACTAGAGTACAGGTTTGTAACCAGAAAGGTTAAGTATGCTTGGGGAATCAATGTTTTACAGAGGAAATGAAATCTATTTAAAGATGGATTAATCTGGCAATTTGGTTAGGAAACCTTCATTGTTTTGAATTTTTATTTCTTCTAATGAAGTAAGAGGTTTAGGTCACAGAATTTTGACTGTGCTAAAGAGCTATACTTAGTTGCTTCCTCAGACCAAGGACTTTTTGGAATTAAAAGACAACAAGAAACCAAATTTTTCAGACACTCAGTGGTGCACACGATTTACATTACTACTGATATGATAAGACCTCTGGTCATATGAGGGAAAAAAGAATAATGCTGCTTCTTTTCAAAAAAGTACCGCTACTGTCACTGAAATTAAAGATAATGGACAATGTCACTCATTTTCCAAACTTTACTTCACTGATCATTAGGGAAGAATTGCAGAACTACTTGATGGAAACAAGCCACATAGTCAAAGCAGACTGACAAATTTAAGCAGACTGACAAATTTTGATACATACAAATTTTGCTTGATTTCTTGCAGTTACTGGAATAAAAAACTCTGGATATGCCTGTATGCTTTTGTTAAAGTGGATGACCTAGCTGAAAAGGAATTACTGTCAACTGTGCACTAACGGGGGTTGGAGGACAGTAGGAGATGCAACCCCAATCATGCTTAAAACTAACCAAAACATGGTAAAAAAATTAATACTCTCTTATTTAGTTAAAACTGTATGTACTATCTAGAAACATATTTACCCATTCTAAAAGCATAATACTAAAATGTAAGGATAATACATCTTAGAACACAAAACATCATACAAATTGTGCCAAACCCTCTTCTAGGCAATGGGAATACAGGGTTTTAGAAGACAATATACCAGTACAAAAAATAAGTATATAATACAATTTCAGTGGCAATAAATTGAATGAAGAAAACAGAGCAGAATAATGGGATGGAGAACCATTGAGAGCAAAGAAGGGATTCGGGGGCAGCAACTGACACATTTGATGGCTCCCTCTTCAAACAGTCTTCCCTCAGCATCCATGATACCTCACCACCCTAGTTTGCCTTCAATCCCTCTGGTTACTCCTTTTCAGTTCTTCTGCAGTCTCATCTTCTGCCTAACTTTAAGTGTTGGTATTTTTCAGGTTTGTAATCACTGAACTGCTTCTCTCTTCTTACTCCACAAATAGTGCCTGGGTGATCTTATGTCCTCCTCACTTCACGTATCATCTTGCATTAAACAATCTAAATTTCTCCTGAGCATCAAACATATACTATATGCAACTGTGTCCTGCACTCTCCAAGTGAAATCTCCACAAGTTCCTTGAAAGCAATATGGGAAAAGTCAATATGAACAAAATTAAAGTAAAACTTGCTCCCTCTTTGGGGAGAGATGTTACCATCATTCACCCTGACATACAAGGCACATAGCTGGGAATCATTGCAGACTTTTCCTTTTTCATCATTCATTATATCCAATTAATCTCCATGGCTGGTTGATACTATTTCTTAGATTTTTTTAAAATATCTTCACCCTCTTGGCCCCAACTGCCACGTCCCTGGCTTGGGCTTCCATCAACTCTCTCCTTGCAACAGTTACCTAACTTGGCTCCCAATCCTGCTCTCAACTTCAATCCATTCTCCAAGCAGATGACAAAATGCAACAGTTGTCACCTTATTCTCATCTTCTTACCACTTAACCAAGCATACAAGACTCTTCCCCATCTAGCCTCCCCTACTTCTCCAGCTTCATCTCTTGTCAATGGCCCTCTCTCCACAATTCTCTGCTCTAGTCATGCTAAACTTTGTTCAATTCCTGGCCTATGCTCCGCCTTTAACATATTGCTTGTCACATAGTAACAGCTCACTAAATACGTTGACTAAATGAAAGAACGAATTCTTGGAAGATAGTTATTCCTTGGGAATCGGGGCGAAGGAATAAAGTAAAATGAAAATATCCTCATTTAGATTTATAGCGCCCTCACTCGAGCCCCCGTGCGCACCCACCTGCCTACAGGTATATAAAACCTATCCTATTTTCTCAAGCCACAGAACAGAAGAGAGAGTAAAGCCCAGTTGTGGTGGAGAAAAGTGGTAATGAGGCGGCCAAGTGTGAGGCAAAGCTAACACAGCCATTGGCCCAAATTTTTTTTTTTTTTTTTTTTTGGTGGTACGCGGGCCTCTCACTGTTGTGGCCTCTCCCGTTGCGGAGCACAGGCTCCGGATGTGCAGGCTCAGCGGCCATGGCTCACGAGCCTAGCCGCTCCGCGGCATGTGGGATCTTCCCGGACCGAGGCACGAACCCGTGTCCCCTGCATCGGCAAGCGGACTCTCAACCACTGCGCCACCAGGGAAGCCCCATTGGCCCAGAATTTAACCTGAATATTAGATAAAAGAATAAGGTTTTCTTTACCTCCGTGTGGACTCCGCTCTCCGAAGGCGAACAGGGTCGTCCAAACCCGCTTGTCGTGCCAACAAAAACCCTAGCATCCCGTCCCTTCACACCGGCTTGCGAACTGGACGGCGCCATGACAGAACACTGAGGCTGGGGTGTAGAGCGGAGTCTCCCATTGGTCAAGCATGATGCCATCCGGCCAATGGAGAGCGTCGTTACTTGAGGGTGTACGGAAGGAGGTGGGTGGGACTCCTCTGAGCAGGTGGGCTGGGTCGGCTGCCTGGGCTTTCTCGCTTTGGTCTCAGGGAACCTCGGCAGGTCACGGCACGACCCGCGCTGGAGCCGGTGGGAAGGCATGGGTTGGTCTCAGAATTTGTTCCGTGTCTTGTGGAGAGCGCTGTCAAAGGAAGTGAAGGAGCAAGTGGGCACAGACCTGTTCGGGAACAAATACTACTATATCCCAGAGTACAAGAACTGGAGAGGTGAGATGAGAGCTAGGGCAGCGGTTGGGGTGTCGAAAAACGATGTGCGGCACTTGTAATCACCAGAGTAGACAACCCGAGTTCGTTCTCCCCACAACCCTCTCTACTCTGGCCGCTGGCTTTCAGACGGGCTGTCGGTGAACGGATACAACGCTAGCGTTGTATCTCCCATCGCCGAGAGCCCCGCCAGCGGAGGACCGCCCCCTCTGCCCCCCTCAGTGTGGGTCCTTGAGGTCGGGCGACGTAGACGGGGACAAGTCCACGGACGTCTTTTACCAAAGGTTCCCGGGAGGGGTAGGGAAGTGCCTTTCCTCCTCCCGTGACCCTCTTGCGACCAGGCTGGCGCGGGGTAATTGAAGAGGTGTATTTTGAGCGCCTCCGCTCTCCTCTTTCGTGGTGTTGACCTTTTTCAGTGGCTCCGGCGTTGGCCCCAGGCGTCACCTTCCTCAAGGCCAAAACTGTCAGAAGTAGGGCCATGCACGCTGACTGTATGGAAAAGAGATCCCCGCAAGGCTCCACGTTACCTTTCCCATGAGTTTACACTCCCAAGACCCTGTTGCGCTGACTTGAAGATACAGGGCGCTAACCGTGTTTCTGTGCAGGAATCTTGCGAAGTCTTGATGTTTGGGGAGGTAGGGGCCGTTGCTGGTCTTTGAGATCACACCACGTGGCAGTCGTGGTAAACTCTTCTGTGTTGTTCCAGCGCCGCGATGCAAAAGATCTCGGGCTTTGGGGTCAGAAAGGCATGGGTTAGAATCTCAACTTTGAGATCTAATAACTGAGGGGTCACAGACAAAGTATTTGTCCTCCGCAGGTCTCAGTATCCTCACTTGAAAGTTAGAGATAATAATAATAGCAATAATATTGAGAAACACTAAGACCTTTAAAAGTTGTGTTCCATTCATTTCCCGTAACTCTTGACAGAGGGCATTTCTTCTTCGTAGAGCATATGTAAAGGGTATTCCTTGATTTATTACTCAAAATTGTTTTGCCTAGCCCTTTTCTGTAACTTATTTTAATATCTTAGACTTGTTTCCCTAATGAGCATTTAAACTCTATCAGGGCAGGAAATAAGTCTTAAAAGTCCACAAAGAACCTAGAATGGTGGTGAAGTGTTTCTTGACAGAGGAAGCAGAGAGAAAAATGTTTCTTTTCCATAAGTTGTCAGGTAACGTTAAAAAAATACGAAAAACATCAGATTGACCTTTTAAAATTGAAGTATAATTTACATACAGTAACGTTCATCCTTTTTGGTGTGTGGTTTTATGATTTTTGAAAAATGCATACTCTCATGTATCACCACAGTCAAGATATAGAACAGTTCCATCACCCCCAAAAGTCCCTCCTACCCCTTAATATTTCATTCCCTCACCCTGCCCTTGACACCCACTGATCTGTTTTACGTTCCTACAGTTTTGCCTTTTCCAGAACATCATGTATAATAAATGGAGCTATATTGAATACAAGTTGCAGTCTTTTGAGTCTAGTTTATTTCACATGGCATAATGCAGTTGAGATTTATCCATGTATCAGTAGTTCCTTTTTGTTACTAAGTAGTATTCCCTTCCATTATATGGGTTTACCACAGTTTATCTGTTTAGCAGCTGAAGGACATTTAGGTTGTTTCTACTGTTTTTGGTGATTGTGCAAAAAGCCTCTATAAACGTTCACATATAGGATTTTGTGTGAACATAATTTCTCTAGGGTGAACAGCTAGGAGTGGAATTGCTGAGTTGTGGGTAAATGTATATATAACTAACTTTGTAAGAAACTACCAAACTGTTTTCCAAACTGGTTGTACCATTTTTCATTCCTGCCAGCAACACATGAAAGTTCTAGTTTCACATTCTCACCAGCACTTGGTTTTGTCAGTTTTTTTGTTTTTATTTTTATTTTAGACATTCTAATAGGTAGATAGTGTTATCTCATGGTTTTAATTTTCATTTTCCTAATGACTGAGGATGTTGAGAATCTTTTCATGTGCTTATTTGCCATCCATGGATCTTTGGTGAAGTATCTGTTCAAATCTTTTGACCATTAAAAAAAATTTGTATTAATTTCATTTCATTGAAAATACAGTATCATTAAAGAAAGACTTAAATTAACAAAATCATGTGTATTCTAAAATGGTATAATTTGTGAGTCACAGGTAATGTTTATCTTATAATTTTATTATTATAATACCAAGTTGTTTTCCAAAGTGCTTATGCCAATTTATGCTTCAATTAGCTTGATATTTTGAATCCATGTACTCTTGATTGTGAGAAAATCAGGCTTTTACCAATGATGTAGTAGAATCAATGCATGCTGCTGTCTAATGTCTCTGTGTGTCTCAGTTCTTAGATAATTGAGGGCTGTGGTACAGATGTGTTATACAGTCTATAAGTACCATTACACATTTCCTAAGCCTTCTACTATAAAGCAAGGGAAAATATTTTTAGTTTGTTTTCAAGCAAGTTTTCAAAAAATAAGTCATCTAACTTTTCTATTTCCTTGATATGAAAGGTGGTTCTTTAGAGGTCTCCTTGAGTTTTCTTTGAGTTGCATAATTGAACACCATCAATGAAGAGTGTTTAAGAACCCTTTAGAGGAAATTAATTTTTCTTTTAATTCAGTTAATTACTGTGGTGCCAGTCATCAAAGAACTACTATATTTTCCACGTAGGGTTTTATTTAATAAGAGAAAATCTGTTGTTATGTAATTCAAAATAAGTCTTGAGTATTGTCTAGTCAGCTGAATTTAAGTTTAGAACTGTGGAAATTTTAACTTTTTTTAAAAAAGCATATTGGCATTTCAGGATAAAAAGATTATGAGTATAGCATGTACTCGGCATTTTTAATAGCAAAGTGTTGATTGACATCTTTTTATTGAAAGTTTGCTTGCTCTATAGTAGATTATTTAGTAGAAGATTCCTCAAACTTGATCTAGAAAATTCCTTAGTTATTGCACCCTTCTTATTTGTAATTTCCCTGAGTTTTTATCCATACGATTCCATTTATCTCATGTTTCAAAAGGTAATTCTCTTCCTTTCTAAGATAAATTCTTGTATTTGTATACTTGATTCTGACTGGAACCTCTTTGAACCTTGTTTCATTATTTTCACCTCCTTTTGCACATTTATTAAACATCTACACCCCTAAAACTAACAAATTTGTTAACTGAAGAACTATTTTGAGTTGTTATTTGCTAATTGACATTGTGAATGTCTGGATTTTGGGGGTGGGGTGAATATTATGCATAATATGCAAAAACACCTGTTTGGAGTATTGTGTTTGGTTCTGGACACAGTTTAGGAGAGATGCTTGAAAATCTAGTGTCCAGACAGGGATAGTTATGATGATAAAATTTTCTGGAAATTATATATGTGAGTATTATTAGCTGTGAGTCTTGAGGAGGTTTACCCTTTGAAGAGAAGATTTACGAGGAACTTCAAGTATATGAAAAATCGTGGTATAGAAAAGGATTAGGCTTGGGACTTACCTGGTGGCCCAGAGGTTAAGAATCTGCTTTCCAATTCAGGGGATGCAGGTTCAATCCCTGGTTGGCAAACTAAGATCCCGCATGCCACAGGACAACTAAGCCCATGCACTGCAACTACTGAGCCCCTGTGCCACAACTAGAGAGCCCAAGTGCCGCAACTACAGAGCCCACACACCACAACTAGAGAGAAGCCTGCACACCACGATGAAAGATTCAGCATGCCGCAACTAAGACCCGACACAGCCAAATTTTAAAAAAGATAAAAGGAAAGGATTAGGCTCATCTGTATAGCCTTTTAACTCAGAACTTAGATCAGAGGGTAAATGTTTACCTTTTTATAAGAAGCAACTTTCAGACTGTTAGGGCTGTGCTAGAAAAAGAAGAGAGTACCTTATGTTTGATTGTAGCTGGGAGAATTTAGGGAGATAAGTAGCTGGAAACATTTGATCAGCACCTTGAAGGATAAATACGATTTCACAAAGAGTGGTAGAAAAGTATTTCTGGTTGGCACCTGGAAGGGATAGGAAATACCACAGAGATTAGAAGGTTGTCCCATGTGGGTAGACTTCAGAGTAGAAGAACAATAGAAGCTGTTCTAGTGAGGGGATAGACAAGGTCAGATTATAAAAGGCCTTGCATAGGTTTGAAATTTATGCTTCATTCTGTAGGTGGTAGGTAGCCATTGAAAGCTGTTCAACAGAGAAAAGTTTGTGTCATAATTAGAGCTATTAGAGAAATGACTCTGGAAGCCCTGGGAAAGATGAGCTAGAGGGGAAAGGGAGGGAACTAAAATTCTGTTAGGTGGGAGCATCGCTAGGTTTACTGTGATCCTGGATAGAGATCTATTTGGACTGAAGTGATGGAAAGAAAAGTTTGATTTGACAAAACTTTTGGACTTGGTAATGAATTGGACTGTTAGAAGGGGAAAGAAAAGAGGAGAGGCCAAAGTTGATTTTATTGTTTTAATTCTGGAGAACTGGTGGATGGTAGTGTACCGATTCATGCAAATAGAGGCTATAAGGGACTAATGCAAATGGAGAAGCAGGGCTTAGGCTTGGCTTGGTGGAAGAGTAAATAGAATTTGTTGCTTATAACAGGGCACCTGTATAATCAGGCAATTGTATACTCAGATCTGCAGTTCCAAAGATGTCAGTGATTAAAAGACAAATTTGGAAGCCATCTTAATAGAGGTGATCACTAAAACTGTAGGGATAGTTGGATTCAAGCAGGGAAAGAATAATAATAACATGATATTAAGAGACAGGTATTTGGGGGCTTCCCTGGTGGCGCAGTGGTTGAGAGTCCACCTGCCGATGCAGGGGACGCGGGTTCGTACCCCGGTCTGGGAAGATCCCACATGCTGCAGAGTGGCTGGGCCCGTGAGCCATGGCTGTTGAGCCTGTGCGTCTGGAGCCTGTGCTTCGCAACGGGAGAGGCCACAACAGTGAGAGGCCCGCGTACCGCAAAAAAAAAAAAAAAGAGACAAGTATTTGGGAACCCTGGCATTTCAGTGGCTTCCTGTTACCTGAAAATAAATCCAAACTACCTGGCTGGCATTCATGACCTTTGAGTCCATCTTGAAAGTGATACTTGTTTTTAGTCTAATCTTTAGATCAATGGTTTTATAACAAGCCTAGATATTTATGCTATTAGGAGAGCTCAAACCTGAAAGCTTACATGATTTCCTATCAGGGAGTTGAATCAGATAGTATTTAATTTTCAGCATTCAAAAAATAGCGTTAAAATTAATTGAATGTAGTTATTTAAGAGTTGCATCTAGTCTGTAACGTTGATGTTCCAAAAATGGAATCGGTTGGGGGCAAGGCAGGGATATCAGTGGACTGTAGGTAACAGCGATGCTTTCTTTTAGAATTCAGGACAAATATTTCATCAAACATGGTAGATTTATTTTTGGAACACATTTTAAAAAATTGTATAACCTTCATTAAGGCTTTTTGTATTGAATTGTTTACACTAGGCTACTGCCAGTGATTTTCAAACTGTTCACAGTTTAATAATTATAAAATAAACCTATTCAAGTTCCAGCATTTTATTAGAAAATCTTACATGCTAAAAGATTTTTTTCATTTTATGCTCAGTTTTTAAATGAGGCATTATTTGTACATTTATAGAAATTGTGAGCAAAGAAAAATCTGTGCTAAGATTTTAGTGAAAGCATTATTGCCAAATTATATTTTCTGTACTTTCTATATTTATATGAGTGTGTTTAGATTCACATATATCTAGATTATCAGTGTGTCAGACACGTTGTTTATAATAATATTTCCTGAATTTTACATTTCATGCTTTTTGGTTAAAAGAAAAAAAAAAGATGGCCTTTGAACATGGCGTTTCCAAACACTCTTGGGAAGCCAAATCAGAAAAGGTATAAACCGCACTTTAAAGGTGATCATTTAATATTGAGGTCTGTCAATCTAAGATTGAATTTTGTTTAAAATTGAAGGTTATTTTATATCATTTCTATGTGCTTCCTTTTTTAAAAAATTAGTTGGATTTTACCTTTTTTCTAACCTGACAATCATTTATTTTATTTATTTATCCATTTATCTTTAACTATTGAATTATGAAATATTTCAAACATAAAAAATAGAATGATAAAACAAACCACCACGTACCCATCACTCACTTTAAACAGTTATCAACTCATGGTTAAATTTTATTTTCTCCACACCTTGCCACCCAACTCTCCTCTTATTTTGAAGCAAATACCAAACATCATGTTTATTTATATTTTCAGTATATATCCCTTGAACACAGACTCCTTTTTTTTAAATATAACAATAACACCATCATCACATATAGAAATCAAAAATTCCTTAATATCATCAAATATTCTGTCCATATTCCCTTGATTGTCCTATAAAATGCTCTTATTTATTGGTTGATTTGTTTATTTAGTTTTGCAGTCGGTATAAATTGACCTCCAAACAAAATCTTTACATCATGATCACTAATATGGTTTTTTTTTGTTTTTAATTTATTTAGTTATTTTTGGCTGCATTGGGACTTTGTTGCTGGGCGCCAGCGTTCTCTAGTTGCGGTGAGTGGGGGCTACTCTTCATTGCAGCGCGCGGGCTTCTCATTGCAGTGGCTTTTCTTGTTGCGGAGCATGGGCTCTAGGCGTGTCGGCCTCAGTAGTTGTGGCGCGTGGGCTTCAGTAGTTGTGACTCGCAGGCTCTAGAGCACAGGCTCAGTAGTTGTGGCACATGGGCTCAGTAGTTGTGGCTTGTGGGCTGTAGAGCGCAGGCTTGGTAGTTGTGGCGCACAGGCTTAGTTGCTCTGCGGCATGTGGAATCTTCCCGGACCAGGGCTCAAACCCATGTCCCCTGCATTGGCAGGTGGATTCTTAACCACTGCTCCACCAGGGAAGTCCACTAATACGTTTTTTAAGTCTCTTGTAGTTTATAGGTTTCCTCTTTATGTTGTTTTTGCTCTATCTCTCTCACACACACACCCCTACTTTTTTTGGGAGTGGGTGTTAACAAAAAGTTACTTTTTTTTTTTTAATGGCATTAATCCATTCATGTTTGTTGTAAGAAGTGGTATATTTCATCTTTGGTCATCTTATTTTTTATGCTTTGTTATAGATGTCTTTTTAGATGTCTTTTGTAGTATAGCCCTCATTTTACTTGAACTTGGCTGTACTAAGTGAGACCTGAGTGAATGCTACAGGCCTGTGGCTTCCTATAGGGTTCTGGTAGAATTTCTCTGGGAGAACTGTACTCAGTACTCAGGATGTCTTCACTTTAATCCCCTGCAAGTGGGAATCTTAAGAATGTCAGTATCAGGTCAGAGTTGTAGTTGCCTATGAGAAATGGGGAAGGGGCTCATTGGGATACTTAGCACATACTATTGTTTGGAGCCTTTTAAAAAAGATCTTATTTTGTGACGTCTTACAAGCTCTTCACGTCAGTGATAACTAGGCCTTCCTGTTAGGAGCACTGATGGCATTCCCAAATTCCTTTGACTTGACCCTTACCATTTATTTGCCCCTTGCTCTCATACTTGCTGCTCTAAGATTGGGGTTTTCTCAGTACTCCTTTTTGGAAAAACCCATAGAAATTCTTTCCAGTGTGTCCTGTTATGTCTGTGCTGATTTACAGACCAGTCAGCATTGTTGGTTTTGCCTTCCATTCATCTTGTACCATTCACTAGTTTTCTCATGTGACAAATATTTATTCAGCACTGCTTTATGCAGAACATATCTGTTTTATGTATTTCAGGTCTATTGGCTTCAGTTTCTCACCTTTTGATGTTTAACTGTATCACTTGTCCAGTTTAGCTGCATCCTATATTCTTTAATAAAGTCAATAGGATTTGGGAAGATAAATGAGGTAAACATAAATCAATGGCAATTTTAAACTGAAGTTTACATATTTAATTTGTAACACAAATTAGCAACACATTTTTTCCTCCATTTTGTTCTCAATTCACGATAGCCTCCAGTCTTTTTAGCAGTAGTTCCATTAATGATAGCTGTCATTCATCGAGTGTTAACTGATTAGTTCATGTCTTTACAGCAGCCATATAACTAAGGATTATTATCCTTATCTTAAACATGAGGTGTTTGTTTCATTTTGAATACATAAATGAACTTTATGTGTATGTGCCTGGGTACAGAGTAGGTACTCAAAAAATAGCTGTTCAATGAACTGAGATATTTATGGACCCAGAATTATAAAAGCAAAAACAAAGCAAGATTTTTTTAAAATGTAGGAAATGATTTAGTTTTACAAAATCTTAAAACAGTGATTAAGGTATATTTTTCTTTTTATTTATTATAAATGGGCCAAATTATTCTTCAGGGATTAAAATATTCTCATTAGAAATAAGACTGTCTTTTCCATAACTTTTCTAGTGTGGTTCCAGTTTGAACTTAGCTTAGTTGCGGGCATCAAACTTCTGTTAAAATACCGAGTCATGGGCTTCCCTGGTGGCACAGTGGTTAAGAATCCGCCTGCCAATGCAGGGGACACGGGTTCAAGCCCTGGTCCTGGAAGATCCCACATGCTGTGGAGCAACTAAGCCCGTGCGCCACAACTACTGAGCCTGCGCTCTAGAGCCTGCGTGCCTAGAGTCTGTACTCCGCAACAAGAGAAGCCACTGCAATGAGAAGCCTGTGCACTGCAACAAAGAGTAGCCCCCACTCGCTGCAACTAGAGAAAGCCCCCACACAGCAACAAAGACCCAACACAGCCAAAAATATAAGTAAAATAAATAAGTTTATTAAAAAAAATACTCCAAAAGATACCCAGTCATATTTTTTTCCTTTCAGGATGAATGAATCATCATCTGATAATTCAAAACCTGTATCATCCAACTGTTAACGTGTGATTATAGAGCTGCATTGTTTTATGTTTTTTTTAACATCTTTATTGGAGTATAATTGCTTTACAGTGGTGTGTTAGTTTCTGCCTTATAACAAAGTGAATGAGCTATACATATACATATATCCCCATATCTTCTCCCTCTTGCATCTCCCTCCCACCCTCCCTAACCCACCCCTCCAGATGGTCACAACGGACTGAGCTGATCTCACTGTGCTATGCTACTGCTTCCCACTAGCTATCTATTTTACATTTAGTAGTATATATAAGTCCATGCCACTCTCTCACATCATCCCAGCTTACCCTTCTGCCTCCCCATGTCCTCAAGTCCATTCTCTACGTCTTTATCTTTATTCCTGTCCTGCCCCTAGGTTCATCAGAACCATCCCTCCCTTTAGATGCCATATATATGTGTTAGCATATGGTATTTGTTTTTCTCTTTCTGACTTACTTCACTCTGTATGACAGACTCTAGGTCCATCCACCTCACTACAAATAATTCAGTTTCGGTTCTTTTTATGGCTGAATAATATTCCATTGTATATATGTGCCACATCTTTATCCATTCATCTGTCGATGGACATTTAGGTTGCTTCGTGTTCCATCTATTGTAAGTAGAGCTGCAGTGAACATTGTGGTACATGACTCTTTTTGAATTATGGTTTTCTCAGGGTATATGCCCAGTAGTGGGATTGCTGGGTCATATGGTAGTTCTATTTTTAGTTTTTTAAGGAACCTCCATACTGTTTTCCATAGTGGCTGTATCAATTTACATTCCCAACAATAGTGCAAGAGGGTTCCCTTTTCTCCACACCCTCTCCAGTATTTATTGTTTGTAGATTTTTTGATGATGGCCATTTTCACCAGTGTGAGGTGATACCTCATTGTAGTTTTGATTTGCATTTCTCTAGTGATTAGTGATGTTGAGCATCGTACCATGTGTTTGTTGGCAATATGTATATCTTCTTTGGAGAAGTGTCTATTTAGGTCTTCTGCCCAGTTTTGGATTGGGTTGTTTTTTTTTTTGATATTGAGCTGCATGAGCTGCTTGTAAATTTTGGAGATTAATCCTTTGTCAGTTGCTTCATTTGCAAATATTTTCTCCCATTCTGAGGGTTGTCTTTTTTTTTTTTTTTTTTTTTGCGGTACGTGGGCCTCTCACTGTTGTGGCCTCTCCCGTTGCAGAACACAGGCTCTGGACAGGCAGGCTCAGCGGCCATGGCTCACGGGCCCAGCCGATCCACGGCATGTGGGATCTTCCCGGACCGGGGCATGAACCCGTGTCCCCTGCATCGGCAGGCGGACTCTCAACCACTGCGCCACCAGGGAAGCCCTGAGGATTGTCTTTTTGTCTTGTTTATGGTTTCCTTTGCTGTGCAAAAGCTTTTAAGTTTCATTAGGTCCCATTTATTTATTTTTGTTTTTATTTCCATTTCTCTAGGAAGGGGGTCAAAAAGGATCTTGCTGTGATTTATGTCATAGAGTGTTCTGTCTATGTTTTCCTCTAAGTGTGTCTGGTCTTACATTTAGGTCTTTAATCCATTTTGAGCTTGTTTTTGTGTATGGTGTTAGGGAGTGTTCTAATTTCATTCTTTTACATGTAGCTGTCCAGTTTTCCCAGCACCACTTATTGAAGAGACTGTCTTTTCTCCATTGTATATTCTTGTCTCCTTTATCAAAGATAATGTGACCATATGTGTGTGGGTTTATCTCTGGGCTTTCTATCCTGGTCCATTGATGTATATTTCCATTCTTGTGCCAGTACCATACTGTCTTGATTACTGTAGCTTTATAGTATAGTCTGAAGTCTGGGAGCCTGATTCCTCCAGCTCCATTTTTCTTTCTCAAGATTGCTTTCGCTATTTGGGGTCTTTTGTGTATCCATACAGATTGTGAAATTTTTTGTTCTAGTTCTGTGAAGAATGCCATTGGTAGTTTGAAAGGGATTGCATTGAATCTGTAGATTGCTTTGGGTATTATAGTCATTTTCATAATGTTGATTCTTCCAATCCGAGAACATGGTATATCTCTCCATCTGTTTGTATCATCTTTAATTTCTTTCATCAGTGTCTTATAGTTTTCTGCATACAGGTCCTTTGTCTCCTTAGGTAGGTTTATTCCTAGGTATTTTATTCTTTTTTTCATAATGGTAAATGGGAGTGTTTCCTTAATTTCTCTTTCAGATTTTTCATCATTAGTGTATAGGAATGCAAGAGATATCTGTGCATTAATTTTTTATCCTGCTACTTTACCAAATTCATTGATTAGCTCTAGTAGTTTTTTGTTAGCATCTTTAGGATTCTCTATGTATAGTATCACATCATCTGCAAAGAGTGACAGCTTTATTTCTTCTTTTCCGATTTGGATTCCTTTTATTTCTTTTTCTTCTCTGATTGCTGTGGCTAAACCTTTCAAAGCTATGCTGAATAATAGTGGTAAGAGTGGACATCCTTGTCTTGTTCCTGATCTTAGAGGAAATGGTTTCAGTTGGCTGTGGGTTTGTCATATATGGTCTTTATTATGTTGAGGTAGGTTCCCTCTATGCCTACTTTCTGGAGGGTTTTTATCGTAAATGGATGTTGAGTTTTGTTGAAAGCTTTTTCTGCATCTATTGAGATGATCATATGGTTTTTTCCCTTCAGTTTGTTAATATGGTGTATCACATTGATTGATTTGTGTATATTGAAGAATTCTTGCATTCCTGGGATAAACCCCACTTGATCATGGTTAATGATCATTTTAATGTTCTGTTGTATTCTGTTTGCTAGTATTTTGTTGAGGATTTTTGCATCTATGTTCATCAGTGATATTGGCCTGTAGTTTTCTTTCTTTGTGACATCTTTGTCTGGTTTTGGTATCAGGGTGATGGTGGCCTCGTAGAATGAATTTGGGAGTGTTCCTCCCTCTGCTATATTTTGGAAGAGTTTGAGAAGGATAGGTGTTAGCTCTTTAGAGCTGCATTGTTTTTGATGATGTCACTTCAACTTATTTGTATTTAGTGTTTAAATACACTGAAAACCATAGTTAATTGGTATTCAATTAAGACATAGTTATTAAAAGTCAGAAAAATAAAATGGTCAGAATTATTAAATAAGGTGTGTCTTTTTTCAGTGAGTAATTGGAAGATTATGATATATAGTTCTTTAGAATGTGATTTTACTCTAACATTTGGGAAATATTTTTCCAGCAGGTGGCAGCATTGTCTTGAAAAATGTAGCTTGCCAGTTTATTAAATATTTTTCTTTGAGCCAGTTTGAGGAAGGAATCTTTTCTTTATAATTGAATTTATATTTTTTCTTCCAAATAAACCCAGCACTACTGCTTTATAAAATGCTAGTCATAAGACAAGGATTTCAAAATGACGCTATGGATTACTCCTAGTCAGTAATGCAGTGATAAAAGTGACAGTTATGTTTTGAAGAATTGACCAAAATTTTAAAAGATCATACATATAATTTTTCTAACAGTAAGTAATATTCTGTCTTGAGTTTTTGGAGATAACATAATATAATCATAACCATGGACATCATCAAATTCATAGAATATCCTAAAATGTTTTATGATTTTACTTAAACCATGCCTTCTGTTTAGGAATACCTGAAAAAAGTTGAACTTCTTTTAAAATCCTTTGTTGAATATAAAATAATAAAAATGGTTAATTTTTTACATAGGTTATCTTAATGTTCTCTGAATGTTGGAATTTCCATTTTCTTATCTTCATTTTAAAATTTCATTTCTTAATTGTGTTTTCCTCTGAGATTATTTCAATTGCTTATTGAACTTCCTTAGTTTGTGTGTGTATGCATGCATGTACTTAAACACTTAATTGTATTTTGGTGAGGGGAAAATATCAACATTTTCCCTGTAGTCCTTGATTGCATTCCTGTCTCATACCAGTGGAATCACATCAGAGTCATACTTTCGTCCAAGAGAGAAACAGGAGCATGAAATTATTCACAGTCATACAGGCAATCCTTTATACTGTCTTTAAGAATTTAAGGAACCATAATCTTCAATTCTGCCTTTCCCTGCCAGGGAAATATGGGACCTTTTGATCAGAAATGGAAACTAATAATGAATGAGTGACTACGCTAGTTATATCTATTTCTGAGTGAGGCTGAATATGTTTCATGTAAGAGAAAAAGAGTTATTGTCCTTTTTTGCTTTGAGTATCTCATAATTGCTTTATATTAAGAGTAGTAATGTCAGGCTTCCCTGGTGGCGCAGTGGTTGAGAGTCTGCCTGCCGATGCTGGCGACAGGGGTTCCCATAGTGCCCCGGTCTGGGAAGATCCCACATGCTGTGGAATGGCTGGGCCCGTGAGCCAGGGCCGCTGGGCCTGCGCATCTGGAGCCTGTGCCCTGCAACGGGAGAGGCCACAACAGTGAGAGGCCCGCGTACCGCAAAAAAAAAAAAGAAAAAAAAAGTAGTAATGTCAATAGCAGCAATCACTGTAATTAGTATTATTAAATCCTATGAATTAGACACTATTGCTAGCACTTGTCATGATTCACTGTATTTGTGGAAGAATTATAGCAAATGAAAAATAATATATCTAGTATTGATTTGTCAATGTCATTTAGTGGTGAGCTCCATTTGTGTTCATCATTGAACCCAAGTTGCTCTGTCCAGGTAAATCAGTTGAAACTATTACTTTTCTTACTTAGCCCTCTCACTTCCCAAAGTACTACTCAGTTCGGCAGTTCATTTTTGCTGCTATTTGGAGACTGTATAAGTGTTAGTTACTCTACAAGAATTACAAAATCAAAAGAGGACATCAAGATGTTGGAGTAGAAGGACATAGGACTCACCTCCTTCCATGACCACATCAAAAATACATCTACATGTGGACAAATTTTCACTGAAAACTAACTGGAGAGTAGCAGAAAGACTCCTGTACAACCAGGGCTGTAAGAAAGATCCACACAGAATTGGGCAGGAAGGGAAGAGAGGTGAGAGGGTTGGGACCTGTGCCCCTGGGAGGGGACTCAGAAGAGGAGATCCTTGGGAGTGAGTGGTTCAAGCCATATTTTGGGTGCACCAGCCCTGGGGTCTGACAGTGGGAAGCTCAGTCCCCTTGGCCAGTTGGATGGGCAATGGGACTAACAGGAGGGCTCTTGGAAGCTTGGACTCTATTTGTGAGGAGCGCACATATGCTTGCTTACTCCTGAAACAGGGCAGACTGAAACTGCCTCGGTCACTGGCCGGTTTCCCATGACTCTCCTGGCATATGCCCCAGCCTGAGCTGAGCGATTGCTATAGCCCTGCTTGCACCATGATGCAGCTCCACGTTGGGGTGAGGGCTGCCATAGTTGAGAGGAGAGCTCGGATATGAGGCACAAAGGTGGCTCAGACCTGTAGTGGCCTCTGAGCAGGGCAGGGGCAGCCATTGTGGGCACTTACACAAGCAGTGCATCAGAAGCAGTCTGGGACTCTGACTTTGGCTGGACTGCCACAGCCCATGCCCCCAACCCACTGATTGCTAGCACCTGCCCCACCTGCTCAGTGGCACAGCTCCCTGCCACGGCAAGGGCTGCAGCAGCTGAGGAAGAGCTCAGCTGTGAGGGACAAATGCTGTTCAGACCTGAAGTAGCATCTGAGCAGGGCAGGGACAGCCGTTACTGATTGCTTACACAGGGAGCTCATCAGAAGCTGCCTGCGTTGCTGACTGCAGCTGGGATCAACACAGCCCACGCCTAGACCCACACTAAGGGCCTGTACCAGCCCCTCTCTCTCCAGCACTGCTCACCTCTGGGCCGAGGGTGCTGGTACTGGGAGGGAGAAGAACACACACTTAAAGGGAATGGAGGCAGCTCAAACCTGACCCTCGGGGCTTCTGCTTCAGCAGCTTGGGACCCATCACCCCGAATAGAGTGGTTTTGGATCCTAACCAAAGGAGAAGCCCCAGCTCTCACTTGGCTCTCTAGCACCTCCATCTCCAGTGCCACCTCCTCCCAAGGTGAGTGCTGCCAGCTAGCCCTGAGGAAAGATGTGACTTGTGTTCACATCAGACCCAGCTCTCCCACCAAAGCCACTGGGCACATGCAACATGTATAGGGATGTTCCTATACAAGGACACTGCTTTAAGATTGAAATAGCTAACTTTTCCACCTAATTTCATAGTGACAAAGAAAGTTAACCAAAATGAGAGGATAGGAATTTGTTTCAATTGAAACAGCAAGAGAAAACCCCTGAAAAAAACAACCAATGATACAGAAATAAACAATTTATTAGATAAAGAGTTCAAAGCGTTGGTAATAAGAATGCTAACTGAATTAGGGAAAAGAATAGATGAACACAGCGAGAATTTTAGCAAGGAACTAGACAATATAAAAAAGAACCAGTCAGAACTGAAGAATACAGTAACTGGAATGAAAAACATACTAGAAGGAATTAACAGCAGATTAGGTGATACAGAAGAATATATAAGTGATCTGGAAGATAGAATAATAGAAATCACCCAATCAGAACAGCAAAAGAAAGATAAAATTTAAAAAATGGGAACAATTTAAGGGACCTCTGAGACAACATCAGGCATACCAACATTTGCATTAAAGGGTTCCTAGAAGGAGAAGAAGCAGAGAAGGGGGCTAAAAATGTATTTAATGAAATTATGGCTGAAAATTTCCTGAATCTGAAGAAGGAAAAAATATCCAGTTAGAGGAATCACAGAGGATCCCAAACAAGATGAATCCAAACAGATGCACACATATGTTAATTAAAATGACAACAGTTAAAGAGAGAAGTTTAAAGGCAACAAGAGAAAAACAGAGTTATATACAAGGCAGGCCTGAAGGGAGTGGCATGATATATGAAAAGTGCTAAAAGGGAAAAAACTGCAACCTGGGATTCTCTAGCCAGCAAGATTATCATTTGGAATTGAAGGAAAGATAAAGAACTTTTCAGAGAAGCAGAAATTAAAAGAATTCATCAATACTAAACCAACCCTAAAAGAAAGGTTAAAGGGTATTCTCTAAGTGGAAAAGAAAAGGCTATAGCAAGGAATAAGTATCTATAGGAAAGGCAAATCCCAATAGGAAAGGCAAATACATAGTAAAGGCTGAGGATCAACCAAGTAAGTAAGCTAGTACAAAAATTAAAAGATAAAAAATTTTAAAACCAACTGTAACTACAATATTCAGTAGAGGGAAACATGAAGATGTAAAATGTGACATCAAAAACAAAATATAGGGAGTAAAAAATGTAGATCTTTTAGAATGTGTTTGAACTTATCTGCATGTTTAAAACAAGTAGATATAGTTAGAAATCAAAGTACATGAATCCCATCGTAACTGCAAATCAAAAACCTACAATAGATATACAAAAACTAGAGAGAAAGAAACAGAAGCATAACACTAAAGAAAATCATCAAACCACAAGGGAAGAAACCAAAAGAAGAAAACAACAGAGAACTACAAAAACAACCAGATAACAAGTAACAGAATGGCAATAAGTACGTGCCTATCAATAATCACTTTAAATGTCAATGGACTAAATGCTCCAATCAAAAGACATAGGGTGGCTGATTGGATAAAATGACAAGACACATTTATATGATGCTTGCGTGAGATTAACTTCAGCGATAAAGACACACACAGACTGAAAGTGAGGGAATGGAAAAAGATATTTCATCAAAATGAAAACGACAAGAAAGCAAGGGTAACAATACTCATATCAAAGTAGACATTAAAGTCTATAACAAAAGACAAAGAAGGGTATTATATAAGATAAAGGGATCAATCCAAAAAGAGGATATAACATGTATGCAGCTAGTACAGGAGCACCTAAATATATAAGCAAATATTAACAGCCATAAAGTGAGAAATTGACAGTAATACTGTAATAGTAGGGGCCTTTAACACCCCACTTACATCAATGGGCAGATCATCCAGACAAAATCAATAAGGAAAATGGTCTTAAATGACCCTTTAGACCAGTTGGACTTAATCAGTATCAACAGGACATTCCATCCCCAAGCAGCAGAATGCACATTCTTTTCAAGTGTACATGGAACATTCTCCATTTAGATCACAGGGTAGGTCACAAAATAAGCCTCAACAAATTTAAGAGAATAGAAATTATATCAAGCATTTTTTCTGAAAACAATGGTATGAAACTAGAAATCAAGTACAGGAAGAAACATGGGAAAAGTATAAACATATGGAAACTAAAACAACATGCTATTTAAAAACCAATGGTTAAATGAAGAAATCAGAAAATACCTCAAGACAAATGAAAATGGAAACACAACTTTCCAAAATATATGGGATGCAGCAAAAGCAGTAAGAGGGAAGTTTATAGTGATACAGGCCTTCTTCAAGAAGCAATAAAAATCTCAACTGAACCTACCATCTACAGAAATTAGAAAAAGAAGAATAAGTAAAGCCCAAAATGAACAGAAGGAAGGAAAAAATAAAGAGGAGAGAGGAGAGAGGAAATAAATAAAATAGAGACCAAAAAAAAAAAACCCAAGAGAAAAGATCAATGAAACCAAGAGGTGTTTTTTTGAAAAGCTAAGCAAAATTGATAAACCTTTAGCTAGGCTCATCAAGAAAAAAAGAGAGCGGGCCCAAATAAACAAAATAAGAAATGAAATAGGAGAAATAATAACCAATATCATAGAGATACAGAAAAAAATAAAAGAGTACCACCAACAGTTGTATGCCAACAAATTGGACAATGTGGAAGAAATGGACAAATTCCTGAAATATACAGCCTTCCAAGACAGAATCAGGAAGAAACAGACAATCTAAACAGACCCATCATTAGTAGTGAGACTGAATTTTTAACTAAAAAAAAAAAAAACAAACAGAAGTCTGAGATTTGATGGTTTCACAGGGAAATTCTACCAAACATATAAAGAAAAGCCAATACCTATTCTCTCAAACTGCTCCAAAAAATTGATGAGCACTCCCAAATTCATTCTGTGGGGCCATCATTAACCTGATACAAAAATCACACAAAGACACTACAGAAAAAGAGCATTACAGGAGAATGCCTCTGATGAATGTAGATGCAAAAGTCCCCCCCAAAATATTAGCAAATTGTATTCAGTAATAAATAAAAAATACACACCACAGTCAAGTGGGGTTTATTCCAGGGACACAAGGATGGTTCAATATTTGCAGACCAATCAGTGGTCTACCACATTAACAAAAGGAAGGATAAAAATCACATGATCATCTCAACAGATGCAGGAAAAGCATTTGACGAAATTCAACATCCATTCATGATGTAAACGCTCATCAATGTGGGCATAGAGGGAACATAACTCAACACAATAAAGACCCATTTATGACAAACTCACAGCTAATATCATACTCAACGGTGAAAAGCTAAAAGTCTTTCCTCTAAAATAAGGAATGAGACAAGGATGCCCACTCTCGCCACTTCTATTTAAAATAATACTGCAAGTCCTAACCACAGCAGTCAGAGAAGAAAAAGAAATAAAAGGCATCAAATTGGAAGAGAGGGAGTAAAATTGTCACTATTTGCAGATGACATGATACTACACATAGAAAACCCTAAAGTCTCCACCAAAAAACTACTAGAACTAGTAAATGAAAGTTGCAGGATGCAAGATTTATACACAGAAATCTGTCACTTTTCTATACACTAATAAACTATCAAAAAGAAAGCAAGAAAAAAAAAGAGAAAGCAAGAAAACAATCTGTTTAAAATCACACCAAAAAGAATAAAATACCTAGGAATAAACTTGACAAAGGAGATGGAAGACCTACACTCTGAAAACTATACAACATTGATGAAGGAAATTGAAAACGATACAAAGAAATGGAAAGATATCCTGTGTTCTTGGATTGGGAGAATTAATATTATTAAAATGTTCAGACTACCCAAAGCAATCTACAGGTTCAGTGCAATCTCTATCAAAATACCCATGACATTTTTCACAGAACTGGAACAAGTAATTCTAAAATTTATATGGAACCACAAGAAACCCTGAATTGCCAAAGCAATCTTGAGAAAAAAAGAACAAAGCTGGAGGTATCACACCCCCGGACTTCAGATTAGACTACAAAGCTGTGGTTATCTCATTTCTTTTCTTGCAGTGCTTCTGCTGCTTTTTTCTCTTAAGCAGCAGCAGCAGAATAAAGAGAAAAGTAGTCCGTTTGAGAGTATAAAAGCCCTTGAGATGGTTTTACTTTAAACCTAAGAGATTTCTTGTCATTTTACCTCTAAAATTTGATTTTCTTTTTCTAAGATGTTATTTCTGAAGCCTCCCTTTTTGCTTTTGAAATGAACCTATATTTAGTGACTGTTCTTAGCAGTGTCTTTTTTAAAAAAAAAATAATCAGATATATTGTTTTATGCCTATATGCCATCTAGGGAGACAGATGGTATAATAGGAGGAGAAATGGGCAGTTCATAAGACTAGAACCACCTCTCACTACTTTCATTCATCTCTTTAATAGTCATTGAATATTGTTTATGTATCAGGCATTTACTAGAAGTGTGTGTTTAAAACAGACCTTATTTCTTAGAAATGTTATTTTCGTAAATTTTCTTATCATATTTCTGTTAAGATCTAGTTTCTAATCAAATATTTTGACTAATTAATGATCAAAATCATAAAATAATACAGTACAGTCAAATATAGGCATTCTTAAAACTGAAAATGCTTTTCCTTAAGGATTGGAGATTACTATATATTGTCAGTGAAAGTCAAAAGTAAAATTATGAGCCAGTGAGAAGGTGTTAAATGTAGAAGTGAGATATTTAAATTTTATGTACACTTTAATACAACTTTTTAAAACAACCAACTTTTATCAAAGCTAGAGCATATGCGGAATACTTAAAGTCTATGGTAAAATTTATGCAGATGCAGGAAATGTACCTTTATTAAGCAGTCTCTCTCATATAATTGTATTTTATTAATGACCTGAATTATGGAATAACATATGATAAATATCATAAAATATTTGGAATACATCATTAGTAGACATTCACCTCACATGTATTTTCTAAAGTATTCTTACCCTCAAGACTTCTTTTGACCACTCAACCATTTGTACCAAAGATAAGTGCTTTCTGGTAAGATAGCACACTCATCTCTAAATCCATTACTAATAGAGACACCTATATTTTTCCTTCATGACTCTTACATGGGTATTTTCCTCCTCTGAATCTTAGATTCACTTGCTTGGTCTTTACATTTTCCACATGAGAGCATTGACTGTGCATTTCTAGTTTTCCAAAGAGTAACTGAAAAATAATCTAGCATAATTTATATTAAAAAGTATTTTTAACTTAAATAATTCCTGGATTTTTTTCTTTTCTGTCTCTGTTTAACACTAAAAGCTATTCTGATAGGAAATTAGAGTTAAAGTGTTTTCAACTCTGATTTTATTATATCAGTAACCACATGACCAGCTTGAAGAACAAAGATAAAGAAATCATTAGGTTATTTAAATTTTTAACCTTGTTTGTCCTTGTGTGTGTAACTTTAAGACACTGTTATTGCCACTCAGATATAAATTGTAAATGGAGGGCCTTTTGAATGGGTACTCTTATTCATTTACAGATGAGGCAACTGAGGTCTGAAAGAGATTGTTACTGGCCCAAAGATCCTAAGAACTCAGGCTATATTTTCCCAGTGTTGTTTAACAAAAATGATCTTTAAAAGTGATTTTGTAGTGTGCTTTTTATTAATGTGCACCACACAATAAATACTTTACTATTCTTTTATACCAATTGAAGCTTCTTTAGTGCTATTATCTTATACACACACGCACCCATACACCACATCTGCTACATTTATAGCTCTTTATCTGCTTTTCTTTTGAAAAAAATCTTCTATTTATCAGAACCAAGTCAAGCTTTATACTTAGTTCACAAAACTATGCAGCAAGGATTTATTATTGAAGCAATGACATATAGCAACAATAGTAGCCCAATACTGTGTTATAAATGTGGCACATGTTCATCAAGACAGAGGTTTGGTGATTGCAGTGTAGACTCCAATCAGTCTCTTTGGAAACTCATAGAAAGATCTGTCTGACCCTGTTGTGCAATATTCCTGTAACTGTGTCTGACTTCACTAAGATGTTTTCACTTAGGCAGGATGTCCAAATTTGAGGAAAATAACTGAAACATTGGAAATACTGTAAAAACAGTTGATTAAGCTATAAGAAAGGAAAATGGGTCAAAGCCACTTTAAGATTTTAATCAGCTATATAACAGTTTATCTAGTTCAAATTAGGTATGCTGAAAAGGCTGCTAACATTAGAGTTAAAGACTTAATAGTCTTTAACAATAAGTTAAAGACAACTTACTTTTCAGATAACTTACTTTTGATTCATAATCTGGAAAATAAATCTTGACAACTTGATGTGACATCAGAATATAATTAGAAAATAAAAGAATTAAGCATAATTATTTACAACTAATAAAATTTTATTTTTCCTTTCCTTTTTTTATTACTTTAATGACCACCATTTTATACCCATTAGCAAATAAAATCTTTTCAGGATCTCCCTTTCCATTCTTACCTTTGTTGTGCTTGGATTCCTTCCTCCTTATACTTTTAAATTATATGCTTGTGCAAGAACAAAATTTTTTTAATGTCTAAAATAGCGTCTAAATGAGGTATTAGCATCTTGGAGAAAGGCTTATTCTCTGGCGACCTGCCAAGTATCCTGCTAAATTATTGGCAAGCAAATATTTAATATGATTCTCAGCCAATGAGTGGCACCCACCTTTATCTTTTCTGGGGGTTTGGTATAGAAGGTAGTCAAAATTTTAAACTCTAGGAGTCTCAGAAATGCACCTAGGTCAGCAGAATTAAATTTATAGCTACTGCTTAAATTGTTGAAAAGCTAAATATTCAGGAACATTTTGGGCGACTATAAACTTGAATGAATGAATAATTAAACCAGTAAATCTAAAGCTTTAATTTTAATAAGGACAATTTTAATCATTAACATTTAACTGTGTCCTTTAAGAAACTGATACTGAAGGAACAAAAAAATTAATGATCACTTTCTTTTCTTTTCAGTATGTATCATTTTGAAGGATTATTCTTATATCGGTTTCCGAAAATTATGAAATAAGATATGTGAAAATCCAAATAAATTGTTTTAGCCGTAAGAAATTATTGCTGTTTTGGAAATATAGTAGTCTCAATACCTTTAAAAATGTTCCTTTTGTTTAATAAATATGTGGAATAGACTTGTAAAATTTTATTTGCTCTCAACATGCTGAAAACATACTTTATCCTATGAATAGGCATGAATATTGGAATCAGAGACTTAACAAAGGCTTTGGTTATTAATGAGTAAACCACAAAAATGTTATAGAGGTTTGAATCATGTGCTCCCTCCAAAGTGAAAAAGATACTATGACTCAACTATAATCTCTATGATCGTCCTTTCTCTCTACAAAAATCCCATTTTTCTCTCCTTCTAATAGTACCCTACACAGCAGGCGATACCTTTCTCTGGCTCCCTTCCCATACTATGACCTATCTCTGTAAAATTACTTACCAAACCTTCATAAGTCCCTTAATTTTTTTTTTCGCTATGTAATTTATTATGATGAGATTTTTCAGAATAGGAGACCCATTATGTTCAGAGGTTTATGATTTAAAATTTTGAGTATTTGAGTGCACTGTATCACCTCCTGTTTTCAGTATACTGAGAGGTATGAAGCCACTTAACAATGGCAGAGGAAGTGAGATTGGAGGGTTTGAGGCTACATGTTCTTAATATAGACTCTATGTATTTAAAACCCTTCCAGACCAATTAAAGATGAGTGGAAATAATACTGTGTTACCAGATGAATAGGGAGCAGAGGATCTTGAAAATATTTTCCACATAGCAGTCTCCCTAGTAGATATGAATGTAGGTTGATAAGATAATCTTGATTAAACTACAAGTGCCCCTTTGGAGGAGCAAAGTTATCATTAATTCTCATTTTAGTTTGTATTGCTTTAACCATTAAGGATAACAGTATGCTTTAATCCAATAACACTTTGGACCAAAGGGCAGTTAAATTGGGAGTTGTTTTAGAAGGTTAAGGTGAGTGATCTTCCTCTCTCTTATTTGAGAGGCTTATCTCTATGAGGTGGAAGACTTTTTAGATACGGAAGGAATGAGGAACCATAAAATGGGGGGGGACATTTGGGAAAGAAAGTAGAATGGTCGACATAGACTTCGCAGTTTTGTTCAGAGTCCTGGTAGTATCTCCCTGAAAATCACCTTTCTCTTTGTCAGATACAATCTGTAGAATCTCAGATGCCATCCCAGACCTACTGAATTAGAATATTCATTTTTACAAGATCCACCGGTGATTCACATGCATATTAAAGTTTTGAGAAGCACTGCTCTAAGTGACTGATATCTGAGTTAAGCAAGCATGGTTAGTTTAGAAAGGAGCCCTTCCACTCTCCCTGTCCCACTCCGCCCCCCAACCCCTTTAAGTTGATCTTCCCAGTTCAGGCTACTCTAGACTCTTGTTTTTCTAGCTCAGTGTTATGTATCCTTAGTACTTCCCTGTTGAGACATGGAGAGAAAGAAGAAAAGGTGTGTTAAGGAATATACCACCTAAAAGAGGTTGATGAAATAAGTCAAATTTCCCTCTTATATGACCCTTATCACCTAGCTATGATTTATCAGATGGTAGAAAAGTTTCTTATGTACAGCCTTTCAGAAGATATTCCTTATAAATTCAGAGAGCCTCTCATGTAAGGGAGTGAGATTAATAGATCCTGGGGCACTCTGGAGTAGAGCTTTTGCATGGTAGTAGTATTATCACAGTACCTAATACAAGGGCTGATAGCTACCAGCCAGATGACCAATTCTTCCGTTGCTCTTAAGTGTTCTGCTTTTCTGGCTGATATGAGGAAAGAAGCAGACTTCCAATATCTCATGAGTAAAGTTCAAGCACCATCTAATTCTAATGGTATATTTGGCCCCAAAGAGGCTACCTCCCTCCCTCTTAAAAGTAAAAATGATGGCTATTTCCATGATCATACCACAATTTTAAGATTTATGACCCTCTGCCTACCTTTTAATGTCATTGTACTGTGTGTTGTAAATAAATCCATTAACAGTGTTCATTGTTGAGAACTGTGGACTTGGTAGGTCAGGGCTAGCTAAGTTATATTTTTGCTACTAGAATATTAGTGAGAATAAAACAAGGAAAAAAGTAATTTCCTATATTGTTTGTTTCCTGTACTTTTTCCCTATACTTTCTAAAAATAATTCCTGAGACTTTTCTTCTTTAAAACTATCTAAAAATGAGTCTTAAAAGTAAGTTCAAAAAACATTTTTGGAACTAACAAAACAGTATTTTACCCCTTCACTTCCTTCATTTGCCCATTTCCATGTCTGTTTCCTTAATAAATCAAGAGAACGTGTGTCATTTGCAGCAAACACCAAACATTCACACAATTTCCAATGAAATCTTTACAGTATTTGTGGCTGTGTGGTTACTAGTAATCATTGCAGATGCTTGTAAGTATTTGGTAAACTGGCTTCTTGGTCACTTGGCCCAAGTTTATTAGCTGTTGCTAACAAGATCTATTCTACGGATCTCCTGAGAATAGAAGCTGTGCCTTCTTTTTGTCACCTTTTTCCTTTTTTATCACTCTTTCTGCTCCCAGTAATGATGAGCTACACAAAGAGGAAGGTTGGTAGTGCTATCTCAATACCACATACATTTACGTTAAGGAGTGCCTCAAGTTGATTTGCAAGAATCTAAGGAATCTCCGTCACTCCTCATGTCAGCTCCAGGAAGAGGGTGCTTAAAATCAGTGCCAGTTCAGGGTATCATCCCTACCAAAGGTATAACTCAGTTATATCTGAGTATAGTTTCCCAGTATAGTGGGAAACTTTAAGTCAAGTTAAAAGATCTTAGAGTAGTGTTTCTTATCCAAGCTCTTTTGTATTTATGCTTTGAGCATGCAGAAAAGTATACAGTTCAAATAGATAACTACAGACCAATAGAATAGAACTGGAAGTCAGAAATAAACTCATACATCCATGGCCAATTATTAGTAACAAAGGTGCTAAGACCACTCAGTCGGGGAAAGAATAGTTTCTTTAACAAGTGGTGCTGAGACAATTAGATATCCATATACAAAAGCATGAAGTTGGGCTTCCACTTCACATCACATACAAAAATTAACTCAAAATGGATCAGCTATCTAAATGTAGGCACTAAAACTATAAACCTCCTAGAAGAAAACACAGGGGTAAATCTTTATGACCTTGGATTTTGCAGTGGATTCTTAGATACGACACTGAAAGCACAGTCAACAAAAGAAAAAATGGATAAATTGGACTTCAAAATTAAAAACTTTTCATTTATCAAAAGACATTAACAAAGTGAAAAGTCAGCCTACAGAATGGGAGAAAACATTTACAAACTATACATCTGATAAGGGTCTAGTATTTAAAGCAAAAAAGTAATAACCAAATTTTAAAATGGGCGAAGGATTTGAATAGACATTTCTCCAAAGATTTACAAATGACCGACAAGCACATGAATGGATGCTTAACATCATTATTCATTAGAGAAATGCAAATTAAAACAGTAAGATACCACTTCATAACCACTAGGATGGCTGTAATCAAAAAAGTGAAAAATAAACAGTGATGGCAAAGATAGGAAGAAATTAGAACCCTTCTACATTGCTGGTAGGAATATATAATGGTGCAGCTTCTCTGGAAGACAGTTTGATAGTTCTCAAAAAGTTAAACATAGAATTACCATATGATCCAGCAATTCTCCTCCTAAGTATATATTCAGAAGAATTGATACAAGTACTGAAATACTTGTAGACAAATATTGATAGCACTATTCACAGTAGCCAAAGGGTGAAAACAACCCAAATGTTCATCAGTAGATGAATAGAAAAATAACTTGTGAATATTACTCATCCATAAATAGAAATGAAGTACTGATAAATGCTACAATATGGGTGACCTTGTGAACATATTAATGTGCTACATAAAAGAATCTAGACAAGAAAGGTCACATATTGTATGATTCCATTTATATGAAAATATCCAAAATAGGTAAATCTATTGAAACCAAAAACAGATTGCTGGGGCTAGGGAAAGGGGAGAATGGGGAATGACTGCTTCATGGTTACTGGGTTTTCTTTTGGGGTGATGAAAATGTTTTGGAACTAGACAGGGTGTTTTCACAACATTTTGAATGTACTAAATGCCACTGAATTGTGTACTTTAAAATAGTTAATTTTATAGACAACTAATGAGAACCTACTGTGTAGCACAGGAAACTCTACTCAGTGCTCTGTGGTGACCTAAATGGGAAGGAAATCCAAAAAAGAAGGGATATATGTATATGTATAGCCGATTCACTTTGCTGTACAGCAGAAACTAACACAACATTGTAAAGCAACTATACTCCAATAAGAATTAATTTAAAAAATAAAATGAAAAAAATAGTTAATTTTATCTTATGTGAATTTCATCTCAATTTTTTTAAAAAAGGATAACTAGTTACACTAGTACACAGGGATAATGCTGTTAATATCAGCATCTTCAAATACAGTGTATTTTGAAATATGTTTGCTGTGAAGCCAGAGTACTTATTCTGGAACTATTTAAAGGAAGTTCTCGAAAAACTAGATGCACTATAAACCTTGTTGGATGAAGTGGTGTTTGTTTCTATTCTTTCCCTTTTACAGAAAAGCTAACAATGTTTAGAATTCCAGATTGAGAGAATTTCTTTCTTTATGGCTGAAATTTGCATAATGATTTTTGATGGGGAAAAATAAAAAATATTAGAAGACAACATGATAGAAGAAAAACATTAAAATTGTTGTAAATGATTGCCGAAGAGCATAATCTTCACAGTGTTGAAGGATCCAGTGCTTAACAGAGTATGTAATTTGTCAGCATTGAAAATGTGCTAATCATCTGCCCAACAAAAAAGATGAACAAAGGGATTAAAAGAGCTTTAGTCTCTAGTGCTCCTTTTCAATGAAAGATGAGTAGATTTAATGTTCATTTGCCACATATGGTTTCATTAATAGCACTTCGGCTTTTCTCTGCCCCATTTGAGGCTTTACACTTAGGTAAATCCAGCCTCCAGTCAGACTTGCCAGAGTTTCTGTATGTACTTTCTGTTTATTCAAAGGTTATGTTTCAACACGTTCTAAACCATATTAAAAATGCTTTATTCATAAATTACCTTACTTCATGTTTAAAGTCAATAAATGATATGCAGTTATTGTGTTTGATAAGAAAACACATGGATATCAAAATAAGAATCTTAAGTATCTGTCTCTAATGACAATGAAGTGCACATAGAGGTAGACTTAACTTCAAATGAGAACACACTGCTTCCTTTAGGTTAGCCCTTTTCGTGCTGTTTCTGTCCTCATTTAAGAAGACCTGGGACTCCTACCTGTTCTCTTGCCCTCTGGATTAGAAGTTTTCACCTGACTCCTTGGTTATGATCCATCAGTCTCCTCTGTTAGTCCCATGACCAGTGACCATAAAACATCTGAAAATATAAAATATTTTGTGAAACCTTTTGTTTTAGTTTATCTTTTAAATTAAATCTCTGCTAATGTTAATTTAAGAATGATTACAGAATGACAGAGATACAGCTAACAGAGAGTGGGTAATAGAGTGGCTGGAAACATAGAGCATTGGAATGAGTCAGAGGAACAAAATATTGATGATTCCTTGTCCACTTCTTTTTCTTATTCTTCTGTGAATCATTACCATATTATACCATGGCCTTTTTCTAGCAACAGACTCTCTTTGGGCATCCAGCCACCACATGATACTATTCCTGAAGGTTCTATTCTTATTCTCCTTCCTTGGCAGAAACACCCCAGGGAGGGAGCCAACTTGAGTTCCCCTTTCCCAATTACCTTCTAACTATTTCTCCTATCCCATATTCCCAGTTATTCCCCTCAAGGCTTTTCTCTAATAAGTCCAGATGGACCCAACCTCCTTATACTTTTACTTTTAAGTTATATTTGTCTTTCTATATCTTTAATGAGCTCTGCTTCACATTTGCTTGTGTTTAAAAATGATGGGGAGAATGCAAAGAATGACTTCCCTGTGCAACTTTATTTCTAGAGGGAATACCATTGTGAATACTATACACCAGTACAGACTCGTAATTCATTGTGCCCATGATATCCGCTTTCCATTAGTATTTTGTAGGGCTGGCACTGAACTTATTTTTCTCACCTGTGCTGTTCTGGTAGTCTTGTGAGACATTTCAGTCGGTCTTCAAGATAGTGAATCCTTGTTAAATATAGTTGGATTGGAAGTCATATCTGATAAAATATTCTATCACTTTATTATTATTTTAAAATATTTATTCATTTTTGGCTGCATTGGGTCTTTGTTGCTATGTGCAGGCTTTCTCTAGTTGCGGCACGCAGGCTTCTCATTGCGATGGCTTCTCTTTGTTGTGGAGCACGGACTCTAGGCATGTGGGCTTCAGTAGTTGTGGCACGCGGGCTCAGTAGTTGTGGCTCATGGGCTCTAGAGCGCAGGTTCAGTAGCTGTGGCACACGGGCTTAGTTGCTCTGCAGCATGTGGGAACTTCCTGGATCAGGGCTCGAAGCCATGTCCCCTGCATTGGCAGGCGGATTCTTAACCATTGCGCCACCAGGGAAGTCCCTATCACTTTAGATATTTGGAAAATCTCATTACATTGTGATGAATGACTTAATAAATAAAAAGAAGTCAGAATTTCTGTTATTTAACTATAAAATCTTTTTATGTTAGAGACATTTTTCCTTTTGCCTCTTTCCCTTTTAGGTTCTAACCTCAGAATTTATTCTGCTGGCATCCTCAGGCATCATCTGCATCCCCCGATCAGACCGTATACAGTCCCCTTATAATGCAGAAGTGTTGCTGGCCCAGTGCCAACCGAGATTATACCTTAAAACAAAATAACAACCTGCTTGCTTACCTACCCTCTAAAGCTGGTATCTCATATTTTCTCTGCAGCTGGACTGAGGATTTAATGAGTTGGGAAAGAATGGAAAGGATTGATAGGAAGACTGTGGTACAAGTGTAGGATGGTGTAAGCTGCCTGCATGGATAAGCTCTGTCAAGAGCTGGCTAGGAAAGCAGTGGGAAAGTACCAAAAAGGACAGTATTGTCAGAAGGTGGAATTGGGACTTATAAAAGAGTAAAAAGGAGTCATCACCCCATTTCCTTAGTTCACAACTCACGGGATCAGTTATTAACTTTAAATTATCAAATAAGTCTGATTTGTGTTTCCTATTCTGTGAATCCTCTCTAGTCATAGTTTAAGATAAGGAATGCAGCTTTAGTTTAGTATGTCACTCACTTCTCTGTCCACTCAAGTGAGGTGGGTATTCAACCCTAACTTCTTTAGAGTCTTAAGTAGTCATATATATATATTTTTATTCATTCTGATTTAAGATTATAAAAGTCTTGAAAATGTGGTTTTATGTTTCTAAATCTACTACATTTAAATCAATGTATAAGTTCAAGGGCATTGGAATCAATATACTTTATGGTTCTTTTTTCATCTCAGCATGAATAACTTCAAATTCAGTGAAGTGTTGTTTGGCTTTTCTTACCCAAATGGTATACTTATCTGATTCACTCCACTAGTTGCCTATTTTCCCTTTCAGAAATGTCTGTTCTCTCACCAGGAGACTAAAACATTGTGCAGATGTACAGTTGGATACAATGATGCCAATATAATATATGCACTGTTCAATAATTTATTTTGTATCTGGAGTGATGCATCTGTTTCCTTCTTGTGGGAGGGGATTTGAGCTTCATTTCAATGTCATTTTAGGTACTGGTCCAATTTTTCCATCCAGTTAACCAAAAATGAAAATTTCCATCTGTTCAATTGCCATTCAGAGGAATGTTTTATCTCTGAAGCACATTATGACAACTAAAATTGACAGCATAATCTGTTTGACTTTTTTCTCTTTTATTCCCTCTTCAGATTCTCTTGAGCTTTAACAAGAGAGTATTCTTTTTTATAGCTTCCTAAGATTATAGGACTTATTCTTTCTTCTCTCTAGTAACTGTAGACCAGTAGAGTATGAATGGCTGTCCACCATTCACTGCTTTATTATGTATTTTTTTCTGTCCATTTCTGATCCTACAGTAAACATACTTGTTATCATGCTATTAACAGAACAATGCAAACATAGCATTCTCTTTCTATAAGAGTAAATGTCTGGCAGTACTATTTGGCATCCCATTGAACACAGACTCTTTCCAGTTGATGTTTGGAAGATACCATTACAGGCTGATTTTTATTGATCGTTCTGTACTTTAGGAAATTGGCTAAGGAGGCCTTTGGAATATACTGTCTGTAAAGTTTTTAACTCTTTACTTAAAGAACTAAGAATATTGCCTCAAATAAGTTTTATTGCTAAAATGGCAGAAAGATTTCTTTCTGTTATTAATATTTCAATTTAAATTAGCCCCTTCACAAAAAACCCTTTCTACTTATGGACCAGGTAAAAATTTTAGGTGCAGTGAATTAAACAAGGTCCTGTCTCGCAGATGAAAGGTTATATCCTTGAAGCAGCATGATCAGGTTACAATAATTTTTGTAACAATGTAAAATAGACATAGCAATACCCTAAAACTTCAGCTCTGCTAAGCCCCAGAAAAAAATTATTCTAGATAGCTGGGTTTCTTCATAGTGTCTGCGTTGATAATAAACATCTCTGGCACCCTGTACCCTTTCTTGTCTTCTTGAAGATATTATATGATGGTTTATATTATAGTAATGACCACCACTTACTTTTCTATCCTGTAAAATATTTGTGCCCTCATAGCTCTTTTGAGGTATATTGGGTAGTTTTCATCTATGTTGTTTATCCTTCATGCCTGTGTTCACTGAGTTTTTCTGTTCTTACTGTTTTTTATTTTTTTCTCTTTTCCCATGCTCTTGGCTTACACATATCCCTTTTACCTTCCTATGTCTATGTACCTTCCTATAGCAAACATGATCTCCTGTGGATCAAATCAAATGAGTAAGTTAGAGTACTATATACCAATGATATATTATGCTACTGAATGTAAAGAATAATACTTTAAAACTGAAATTGATGGGTTCTTATTGTACAAAATCTTTTATATAATGGATAACCAACTGTAGACTACTCAATATATGGAGTATTTCAAAAGCTGTGATTGTGAAATCAAGTGGAATATCACATAAGGGAGTAAAAGAGCATTCTTGAGAGTGTTAAACATCAGAACTAAAAGATTTCATATCTTAGATGTTTTTTAGCTATAATAATATGAAAATTTATATATGCTTTTGTGTATTTATGGGAGGCCGAGTAAATTTAAATCTAGTATTTGAGTTCCTTGGGATCTCGTGATCCTAGAAATTCTCCTATTAAACTGTTATTGGTGTCTCAGCTTCACTGGGAATGCTTTAATTTGTCACAGTCTACCCTATGGACAGTTTTCTTGGAGAAATGTAACTAGTTGGCATTTAAGACATAGTCACATCATTTGAAGGATTATAATTTCTTGTAATTGTAGGACTAGATGTTCATTCTTTTTTTTAATTTTTAAATTTTATTTTATTTAATTTTTTATACAGCAGGTTCTTATTAGTTATCCATTTTATACATATTAGTGTATACAGGTCAATCCCAATCTCCCAGTTCATCACCCCCCCCCCCCCGCCACATTCTCCCCTTGGTGTCCATACGTTTGTTCTCTACATCTGTGTCTCAAATTCTGCCCTGCAAACTGGTTTGTCTGTACCATTTTTCTGGGTTCCACATATATGTGGTAATATACGATATTTGTTTTTCTCTTTCTGACTTACTTCACTCTGTATGACAGTCTCTAGATCCATCCACATCTCTACAAATGACCCATTTCGTTCGTTTCTGTGACTGAGTAATGTTCTATTGTTTATATATACCACATCTTCTTTATCCATTCGTCTGTTGATGGGCATTGAGGTTGCTTCCATGACCTGGCTATTGTAAATAGTGCTGCAATGAATATTGGGGTGTATGTGTCTTTTTGAATTATGGTTTTCTCTGGGTATATACCCAGTAGTGGGATTGCTGGGTCATACAGTAATTCTATTTTTAGTTTTTTAAGGAACGTCCATACTGTTCTCCATAGGGGCTGTATCAATTTACATTCCCACCAACAGTGCAAGAGGGTTCCCTTTCCTCCACCCTCTCCAGCATTTGTTGTTTGTAGATTTTCTGATGATGCTCATTCTAACTGGTGTGAGGTGATACCTCACTGTAGTTTTGATTTGCATTTCTCTAATAATTAGTGATGTTGAGCAGCTTTTCAGGTGCTTCTTGGCCATCTATATGTCTTTGGAGAAATGTCTATTTAGGTCTTCTGCCCGTTCTTGGATTGGGTTTTTTTTTTTTTTTTTTTTTAATATTGAGCTGCATGAGCTGTTTATATATTTAGGAGAGTAATCCTTTGTTCGTTGATTCGTTTGCATATATTTTCTCCCATTCTGAAGGTTGTCTTTTCATCCTGTTTGTAGTTTCCTTTGCTTTGCAAAAGCTTTTAAGTTTCATTATGTCCCATTTGTTTATTTTTGTTTTTATTTCCATTACTCTAGGAGGTGGATCAAAAAAGATCTTGCTGTGAGTTTTGTCAAAGAGTGTTTTTCCTGTGTTTTCCTCTAAGAGTTTTGTAGTGTTTGGTCTTACATCTAAGTCTTTAATCCATTTGGAGTTTATTTTTATGTATGGTGTTAGGTAGTGTTCTAATTTCATTCTTTTAAATGTAGCTGTCCAGTTTTCCCAGCACTACTTATTGAAGAGACTGTCTTTTCTCCATTCTATATCCTTACCTCTTTTGTCATAGATTAGTTGACCATAGGTGCATGGGTTTATCTCTGGGCTTTCTATCCAGTTGCATTGGTCTATATTTCTGTTTTTGTGCCAGTACCATACTGTCTTGATTACTGTAGCTTTGTAGTATAATCTGAAGTCAGGGAGTCCAATTCCTCCAGCTCCATATTTTTCTGTCAAGACTGCTTTGGCTATTCGAGGTCTTTTGTGTCTCCATACAAATTTTAAGTTTTGTTTTGTTTTGTTTTGTTTTTGCATTACGCAGGTCTCTCACTGTTGTGGCCTCTCCCGTTGAGGAGCACAGGCTCCGGACGTGCAGGCTCAGCGGCCATGGCTCACAGGCCTAGCTGCTCCGCGGCATGTGGGATCTTTCCGGACCGGGGCACGAACCCATTTCCCCTGCATCGGCAAGTGGACTCTCAACCACTGTGCCACCAGGGAAGCCCAATTTTAAGTTTTTTTGTTCTAGTTCTGTAAAAAATGCATTGGTAATTTGATAGGGATTGCATTGAATCTGTAGATTGCTTTGAGTAGTATAGTCATTTTCACAATATTGATTCTTCCAATCCAAGAACATGATATGTCTCTCCATCTGTTTGTATCATCTTTAATTTCTTTCATCAGTGTCTTACAATTTTCTGCATACAAGTCTTTTGTCTCCCTTGGTAGGTTTCTTCCTAGGTATTTTATTATTTTTGTTGCAATGGCAAATGGGAGTGTTTCCTTAATTTCTCTTTCATATTTTTCATCATTAGTGTATAGAAATGCAAGAGGTTTCTATGCGTTAATTTTGTATCATGCAATGTTACCAAATTCATTGATTAGCTCTAGTAGTGTTCTGGTGGCATCTTTAGGATTCTCTATGTATAGTATCATGTCATCTGCAAACAGTGACAGTATTACAGGAATACTTCAATTTGTATTTCTTTTTCTTCTCTGATTGCTGTGGCTAGGACCTCCAAAACTGTGTTGAATAATAGTGGTGAGAGTGGACATCCTTGTCTTGTTCCTGATCTTAGAGGAAATGCTTTTAGTTTTTCACCACTGAGAATGATGTTTGCTGTGGGTTTGTCATATATGGCCTTTATTATGTTGGGGTAGGTTCCCTCTGTGCCCACTTTCTGGAGAGTTTTTATCATAAATATGTGTTGAATTTTGTCAAAAGCTTTTTCTGCATCTATTGAGATGATCGTATGGTTTTTTTCTTCAATTTGTTAATATCGTGTTTCACATTGATTTGCATATATTGAAGAATCCTTGCATCCCTGGGATAAATCCCACTTGATCATGGTGTATGATCCTTTTAATGTGTTGTTGGATTCTGTTTGCTAGTTTTTTGTTGAGGATTTCTGCATCTATGTTCATCAGTGATATTGGTCTGTAGTTTTCTTTCTTTGTGACATCTTTGTCTGGTTTTGGTATCAGGGTGATGGTGGCCTCGTAGAATGAGTTTGGGAGTCTTCCTTCCTCTGCTTTATTTTGGAAGAGTTTGAGAAGGATAAGTGTTAGCTTTTCTCTAAATGTTTGATAGAATTCGGCTGTGAAGCCATCTGGTCCTGGACTTTTGTTTGGTGGAAGATTTTTAATCGCAGTCAATTTCAGTGCTTGTGATTGGTCTGTTTATATTTTCTCTCTCTTCCTGGTTCAGTCTCGGAAGGTTGTGCTTTTCTAAGAATTTGTGCATTTCTTCCAGGTTGTCCATTTTATTGGCATATAGTTGCTTGTAGTAATCTCTCATGATCCTTTGTGTTTCTGCAGTGCCAGTTGTTACTTCTCCCTTTTCATATCTAATTCTATTGAGTTGAGTCTTCTCCCTTTTTTTCCTGATGAGTCTGGCTAATAGTTTATCAATTTTGTTTATCTTCTCAAAGAACCAGCTTTTAGTTTTATTGATCTTTGCTGTTGTTTTCTTTGTTTCTATTTCATTTATTTCTGCTCTGATCTTTATGATCTCTTTCCTTCTGCTAACTTTGGGTTTTGTTTGTTCTTTCTCTAGTTCCTTTAGGTGTAAGTTTAGACTGTTTATTTGAGATTTTTCTGTTTCTTGAGGTAGGCTTGTATTGCTATAAAGTTCCCTCTTAGAACTGCTTTTGCTGCATCCCATAGGTTTTGGATCGTCACGTTTTCATCGTCATTTGTCTCTAGGTATTTTTTGATTTCCTCTTTGATTTCTTCAGCGATCTTGGTTATTTAGTATTGTATTGTTTAGCCTCCATGTGTTTTTGTTTTTTACATTTTTCCCCTGTAATTGATTTCTAGTCTCATAGCATTGTGGTCAGAAAAGATGCTTGATATGATTTCAATTATCTTAAATTTTCTGAGGCTTGATTTGTGACCCAAGATGTGATCTATCCTGGAGAATGTTCCGTGCGCACTTGAGAAGAAGTGTAATCTGTTTGGGGATGGAATGTCCTATAAATATCAATTAAATATATCTGGTGTATTGTGTCATTTAAAGCTTTTGTTTCCTTATTAATTTTCTGTTTGGATGATCTGTCCATTGGTGTAAGGGAGGTGTTAAAGTCCCCCACTATTATTGTGTTACTGTGGACTTCCACTTTTATAGCTGTTAGCAGTTGCCTTATGTATTGAAGTGCTCCTATGTTGGGTTCATATATATTTATAATTGTTATATCTTCTTCTTGGATTGATCTGTTGATCATTATGTGTGTCCTTCCTTGTCTCTTGTAACATTCTTCATTTTAAAGCCTATTTTAACTGATATGAGTATTGGTACTCCAGCTTTCTTTGATTTCCATTTGCATGGAATATCTTTTGCCATCCCCTCACTTTCAGTCTGTATGTGTCCGTAGGTCTGAAGTGGGTCTCTTGTAGACAGCATATATATGGGTCTTGTTTTTGTATCCATTCAGCAAGCCTGTGTCTTTTGGTTGGAGCACTAAATCCATTCACGTTTAAGGTAATTATCGATATGTATGTTCCTATGACCATTTCCTTAATTGTTTTGGGTTTGTTTTTGTAGGCCCTTTTCTTCTCTTGTGTTTCCCAATTAGAGAAGTTCCTTTAACATTTGTTGTAGAGATGGTTTGGTGGTGCTGAATTCTCTTAGCTTTTGCTTGCCTGTAAAAGCTCTTGATTTCTCTATCAAATCTGAATGAGATCCTGCTGGGTAGAGTAATCTTGGTTGTAGGTTCTTCCCTTTCATCACTTTAAATATGTCATGCTACTCCCTTCTGGCTTGTAGAGTTTGTGCTGAGAAATCAGCTGTTAACCTTATGGGCGTTCCCTTGTATGTTATTTGTCATTTTTCCCTTGCTGCTTTCAATAATTTTTCTTTGTCTTTAATTTTTTCCAATTTGATTACTATGTGTCTTGGCATGTTTCTCCTTGGGTTTATCCTGTATGGGACTTTCTGCACTTCCTGGACCCGGGTGGCTATTTCCTTAACCATGTTAGGGAAGTTTTTGACTATAATCTCTTCAAATATTTTCTCTGGCCCTTTCTCTCTCTCTTCTCCTTCTGGGACCCCTATAATGCGAATGTTGTTGTGTTTATTGTTGTCCCAGAGGTGTCTTAGGCTGTCTTCATTTATTTTCATTCTTTTTTCTTTATTCTGTTCAGCAGCAGTGAATTCCACCATTCTGTCTTCCAGGTCACTTATCCATTCTTCTGCCTCAGTTATTCTGGTATTGATTCCTTCTATTGTAATTTTCATTTCAGTTATTGTATTGTTCATCTCTGTTTGTTTGTTCTTTAATTCTTCTAGGTCTTTTTTAAACATTTCTTGCATCTTCTCGTTCTTTGCCTCCATTCTTTTTCCGATGTCCTGGATCATCTTCGCTATTATTGTTCAGAATTCTTTTTCTGGAAGATTGCCTATCTGCATTTCATTTAGCTGTTTTTCTGGGGTTTTATCTTGTTCCTTCATCTGGTACACAATCCTCTGCCTTTTCTTCTTGTATATCTTTCTGTTAATGTGGTTTTTGTTCCACAGGCTGCAGGATTGTAGTTTTTCTTGCTTCTGCTCTCTGCCCTCTGGTGGATGAGGCTATTTCTAGATGTTCATATTTTAAAAGAATTTTAAGCCTCTCTCCTTAATCACCTAAAAATAAAAGAAGGGAAGGGAGAGAAGAAATGGAGAATTAGGGAGAGAGAGGGAAAAAAGGAAAAGAAAAAAGAGAGAAGGAAGGAGTGATAAGGGAAGGAATAAAAGGGTTGGATTCAGGTCCTTGACTTAACTCACAGTCTTGTGGAAAAAATCAGTCATAATAAGAGTAGGAAAAAATTGCTATGGGAATTCAGAAGTTGTATGTCTAACTATTTCTTTCAATGCTGGGAAAGACTGAAAAAAAAACCAAGTTGTGGTTCTTGAAAACAAAGTAAGAAGTTTTTAATAGAAGAAGGAAGGGATGGGATTAGAGATGTGTTCTGGGAAGAAGAAATGGTGTGAATTGGTTCTGTACCTACAGATACTCACAGACTGATTTTGTTTGTTAGTCTAGTACCTAAGAACTTATAGTATGAAATCTAAATGTTATTCAGTAAGTATATATTTATAGGATATTTTACACACAGCAGTGTACTAGGGGATATGGAAGATATGAAAAATAAGTCAGATCCAATCTTGTCCTCACAAGCTCTCTGATACAATTGGTAAGCTTTAAGGATGGGCACCCAACTAGTCCTGGATTTGAATCCTAGCTCAACCACTCAGTCCTTTTATGATTCACTGACAAATATTTGTTGAGCACCTACTATGTTCCTGGTATTATTTGAAGTTCTGAGATACTGTGGTAAGCAAGATGTAAAAGGTACGGTTTTCTCGTGGTATTTTAATTTTTTCCGCCAGGTTTATTGAGATATAATTGACATAGAACATTGTGTGAGTTTAAAGTGTATAACATTATGATTTGACACATAAATGTATTGGGAAATGATTACCACAATAGGATTAGTTAACACTCCATCACATCACATAATTACTTATTTTTTTGTAGTGAGAACATTTAAGATCTACTTTCTTAGCAATTTTCAAGTATATAATATAGTATTGCTAACTCTGCTGTACATTAAGTTCCCAGAACATTCATCTTACAACTGGAAGTTTATACTTCGTCCAACATGTTCCATTTTCCCCATCCACCAGTCCCTGGCAATCACCATTCTACTCTGTTTCTATGAGTTTGGCTTTTTTAGATTCCATATATTAATTGAGATCATGCAGTATCTTTTTCTACCTGACTTATTTCACTTAGCATATTGCCCTTAAGGACCATCAGTGTTGTTGCAAATGGCAGGATTTCCTTCTTTATCATGACTGAATAATATTTCATTGAATATATATGTACTACATCTTTTTTATTCATTCATCCATCAATGGACACTTAAGATTGTTTCCATATCTTGGCTAATGCTGCAATAAACATGGGAGTACAGATAACTCTTTGAGATACTCATTTCATTTCCTTTGGATATATACCCTGAAGTAGAATTGCTGGATCACATGGTAATTCTATTTTTAATTTTTTGAGGAATCTCCATATTGTTTTCCACAGTGGCTGCACCAATTTACATTCCCACCAACAATGCACAAGGGTTCCCTTTTCTCCACATCCTTGCCAACATTTGTTACCCCTTGTCTTTTTGAAACTAACCGGTGTGAGATGTCATGGCATTCTGATTTTAGAAGAGGGAGGCACAAAATAAACAAATAGATAAACAGTATTCTATCAGATAATGAGAAATGCCATTATGAAATGAACTGTGGTGGGCTTCCCTGGTGGCGCAGTGGTTGAGAGTCCGCCTGCCGATGCAGGGGACATGGGTTAGTGCCCCGGTCCGGGAAGATCCCACATGCCGCGGAGCAGCTGCGCCCGTGAGCCATGGCCGCTGAGCCTGCGCGTCCGGAGCTCCGGATGCCTGTTGCTCCACAACGGGAGAGGCCACAACAGTGAGAGGCCCGCGTATCGCCAAAAAAAAAAAAAAAAGAAAGAAATGAACTGGGGTATGTGATAAGCAAGGTAGGGACAGGGACATGTGGATTTTGCTTTTTGACTGAATGATCAGAAAAGGTCCTAAAGCAGGAGTGGTTTTCTCTTCCGGCTTATGGATGGACTGTAGCGAGCAAAGGGGAGAGTAATATGAAATGAGATCAGAAGTATCTAAGGCAAGATCAAATGGTAATGAGTTTGGTTTTTATTCTAATTATATTTGGAAGCTCTTGAAAGATTTTAAGCAAGTTTCCCTGCTTAAAATATAATGGCATGATAGGATTTGCCTTTTAGCCTTTCAATTTTTTAAAAAAAATCCTTTTTGTTTTGTTTTATAAAATTTGATGTCCAAAATGGAAATAGAGAATGAGTTATACCATTTGACTTTTCTGTTTAATCTAGAAAACCAAGAATACAAAATAAAATTGATATTGGTTAGTAATCTCAATGGTAATAGTGTCCTCCCTATGAGGCTGAGTGTTCCTTGAAGATAGATGTTATATCTTATTCATTTTTGTATCCCCAGCCCCTTAATATTGGTAACTGGCACTTTTTTTTTTGCGGTACGCGGGCCTCTCACTGTTGTGGCCTCTCCCGTTGTGGAGCACAGGCTCTGGACGCGCAGGCTCAGCGGCCATGGCTTACAGGCTTAGCTGCTCCGCGGCATGTGGGATCTTCCCGGACCGGGGCATGAACCCTTGTGCCCTGCATCGGTAGGCGGACTCTCAACCACTGCGCCACCAGGGAAGCCCCGGAAGCTGGCACTTTTACAGGCAAATCACTTGGTGCCTGTGGAAGAACACATAGGGTCTAAGTGATCGAGTACCACCAGCCATGGAGAGAGACACACAAAGAGCTGTTTCAGATCAAAGACACGTTAAAATTTAAAGCTTTTCTGAGATAAGGTGGGTTTCCCATAGCACTGAACCCGAAATAGTCCAGTCAAGTCCCTAGGTCATCCTTTATTTCAGACACTGGAATACTAATCCTTTATGGCTATAAAATGTCTTTTATCTCAATAGGACTTCACCATTTATTCTTTTAATTAGAAAACTGTATTTAACCATAATTAATCATTCCTGGGGATGTGTCTAGAGAGTATACTGGAGTCAGGGTATTACCATCTAGTTAGTTAATATTCTAATAGAAACATGACGCTTTATTTATTTAAACTGAATGATCATTTAGGTTAAAGCATTTGACTCATCAGAACTTACAAAAATACTAGTAACACTAAGTGTCTGGTTTTGAAATAATACAGTAGAAAGAAGCTGTCAATCAGTGTTTAGTTCCTGAGGAACTGAGGTTACCATTTCTCAAACCTTGATAAATGGTATTACTAAGAGCAGTCTTTGTAAGAAAGGTTAATTAGCAAGTGTACACAAATAACAAAGGTATTTATGTACATTTTTATTTAATAGTGCTTAAAATTTTTATGGCACTTTATAGCCTTCAGAACATTTCATTTACACCTTATTCCTCTTGATATTCAAAATGACCTCTCAAGATCTTAGAAAAGTTGCTTACATTCACTGACCCTCAGTTTCATTACCTATAAAATTAGGATGATTCCACCTATCTTAAAGCATCTGTGAATAGTAACTGAGTATGTAAAGAAGTACCTGCCTCTCTTGGTATGTAGAAAGTGATCAATAAATAGTAGTCAGTATTATTATCATCACCTTCATCATTACATTCATGAAACATTTTAGGCACATACTGGCTAGTTGACTTAGCTCATAAGTGACAGAATCAGCATGTGAACATAGGTACTTCTCATTCCAAAGCTAATGGCCATCTCTTTCTATTATTATCTTGTCCATAGAGGCAGATAATATTAAGTCTGTAGAGAAAATAGCATTAAAGAGGGCGGTGAAAGATAGGTTGCATTTGTAGCATCCAAGGCTTTTTATGAACTACCTTTATTATCTCTCACCAGTTTTTCAAATTTTATTATTTATTTCCCTAAGTATGTCTTCTACTTGAGCTTCTTCATTCCTACTGTTTGCGTCTTTCTACATTATCATTTCTACATGTCATGTGCATATTTTTATGGGGTCTTCACTACTAATCCATACATTTTATAATTATCTTCATGGTTTATAGTGATTCCCTATATTTTGTTAAAAGTCTCTAGCAGTGTTTTCAGATCACAGAGTATTCTTAGGTTTTACAAGATAGAAGTATGCCAAAGCCAATACAGTTGAGGAACAATTTGTTCAATAGAGTTACATAGATTACCTAACAAAACACAGAACTTCTTGGGCTTTTTATTTGCTGTTGTGCACTGAGAATCTCCAGGAGGGAAGGTGGGTATATAGTGGGCAGGATATAGTATCATCTCCTAAATTAATTTGGCCAAGGAATCCTTTTTTTTTTCTTTCCCCCGCTAGAGCATTTCTAGAGATTAATTTCATTGGGACACACAGATCTACAGCAATGATTGCCAGAAAACTCTGGACCCATTATATCAGAATTGGTTAGGGTTTTTTAAGTTCCAGGATTCCTAGGACTCACCCCAGTCCTATTAAAACAGAATCTTGGAGAAGGGAGGTAAAATGTCTCCTAGTTTTTCTTTTCCCATCTCTTAAATGATTGGGCTAACTGGAGCTCTTTCCCAGCTGTCTACTAGTCTTACTGTACATCTTCTTCAAGCCATGGAATTCACTTGCATGGCTTCAGTGCTCATTGTTCTAAAACATATTAGATCCATTCCCCCTATTTTCTGACTTTAGACAGAAACAACAGCATACTGAACAATTCCTATGAGATACTTCAATGAGACCTCACACTCAGAATGTTAAAAGTGAGACTAATTATTCCCTTCCTCTAAACAAGAACTAAAAATTGCTTTTCCTCTAGTATTTTCTCTCTTAGCAAATGATGCCTACCCTCTATCTAGATATCCAAGTTAGAAACCCGAGAGTCAGTTTTCTCCCTTATTCCCAGTATCCTTTCAGTTACCAGGCCTGCCAATTATACTTTCTAAATAGTTCTTAAAGTGGAAGGCCACTTCTTTCTACCATCAGTACCTCTACCCCAGTCTAGGCCCTGCCACTTCTCTCCTGAACTACAGCTGCATCTTGATTTTCTACCTCCAACCTGTTCTCCTCTAATCCAGGCTCCACACTACAGTCTTAATGATATTCCTACATTTCAAATCTGATTATAGCACTGTGTTGCTTTAATCAGTGACTTCATACCACCCTAGGATTAAGTCCAAGATGCTGAACTTAAGAGGCCTTTCACAGAATCGGGACCCTGCCTCTCTGACGAGCATTATCTCACTCCATTCTTCCCCTTACTCTCTACTATAGCCTTCAGCCCACGAGAGACTTTTCTGTTCCTTCTCTGTGTATCATTCCATGCCTTTATACATGTTTCCCTCGCCCCTAACTGCCGTCTCCTTCTTCTCTCCTTTCTGCCTCTAAACTTTCCATCAGCTAAGTACTCATCCTTTACTTTTCATTTAAATACATCTTCCCCAAGGAGATCTTCCTTATTTTCTGGACCACGTCAGAATCCTTTGCTCTTCATTGTTATTACGTATCTTATTGTAGTGGTTGTTCATTGTGAGCCTACTGTGGCTGATGCTGCTATTTACCTCCCACTAGACATTCATTCTTTCTTTCTTAGCAATAAGAATTCTTATTTTTAGTTGGGCACATTGCTGCATAACAATGACTATATTCTCTCTTTTCCTTTACAGCTCCATTTGCCTTATGATTAATTCTTAGGAAATGAGATAAGTTGAGTGTGATTTCTGAAAACTATCATTAAAGGGAAGGCACATACTCTTCTTTGCCCCTTCCCTTTTCTCCTTCTGCTGACTAGTATGTGAATGTGCTGACTGGCACTTGAGTAGCCATACTGGGTCATGAAGTGGCACTGAGGACAACAGAGCAGCCAGATAGAAGGGACCTGGATTCCTTATGACTGTAGTTTACTACCATATCAGCCCTGGACTCTTGGCTTCCATATTTCCTTTATGTGAGGAAAAAAATAAGCTTCCATCTTTTTTTAAGCTAGTGTTACTTACTCCAGTGTGTATTTTTACTCTGATATAGCTGCTTTTCATCTGAGCCTCTTCTTGTGTTTGGATAATTCTGTACCTTATGAGTCTTACTAGGAGGCAGAGCCCCTCTCACAGTAGAAAAGTTGTGTAATCACTCCCTCAGCTTCCCTTGTAGCTGGGGTATGATGTACGATCTAGACTTAACCGAACTGAAGTGTCTGTCTCACTTTTGAATTCATGCGTTAGTGATACAAATAAGTGGAGGCAACAGTGAATTCTTCCTGGCAGTGGCTATAGTAGGTAGAACTTTGGGGGTGGGTGGCAATAGAACTTTCAGGTTGGAGGTGCCATCCTTTGTTTAGGGCCAGTGAGATGACAGTTGTAGCAGTTAAAGCTTGGTGACAGCAGCAGTAAGGTCTTCATTGGACTAGTTCTGTGGTATCATTTTCCATGCTTTTCTCCTTCATTACATAGTTTCTGAGCCTGTTTCTTCAGCATGCCAACAATTCTGTGAACTATCTAACATTTCATTTTTGGTTGAAACTAAGCAAAGGTTTCCGTTGCATGCAGTTAAAATCTTTTACTGATACAGTCATGATCGGTCTTCTCTAGCGGATTATAAATGCTGTCTGGACTGTCTTCTCATCAGTATATCCCCATAGTGGTGGGTAGCATCTCAATGTAGCCTAGATCACTGCCTGGTACATTAAATAGGTACTCAGTTTTTGTTTGTTTGTTTGTTTGTTTTGCGGTACGCGGGCCTCTCACTGTTGTGGCCTCTCCCATTGTGGAGCACAGGCTCCGGACATGCAGGCTCAGCGGCCATGGCTCACTGGTCCAGCCGCTCCACGGCATGTGGGATTTTCCCGGTCCAGGGCACGAACCCTTGTCCCCTGCATCGGCAGGCGGACTCTCAACCACTGCACCACCAGGGAAGCCCTTGTTTGTTTTTAATAAATGAGGAATCCATGCCTCTGATCTCAACTCTTTTACCTACCCCAGTAATTTCACTTTAGCTCCAGTAATCTTCTGAAATTGCTCTTGGTAAGATCACTGCCAGTATTCTGCTTTCCAGATCCAGTGTTTTCACTATAACTTGATGAACTTCTTTAAAGCTTTGAACACACTATCCTTCCTGGTTCTCATTTTACCATTCTGATTATTTTCTTTTCAGGTTTCTGAAGTTATTCCTCATTATCTGCCAGCTGTTATATTTTAGTGATCCCCCAGAATTCTTTATTCAGCTCACCCACTCCTATGGCATCAGTTACTCTACATGATGATGATTACCAAAAGTTATCTTCTACCCAGATCTCTCTTTTGAGCTTCAAACCATTATATCCAGCTGCCCACTCAATATCTCCATCTGGATATCCCACAAACCTCTCACACTCAACATATCCTACATGCCTAAAATTAAACAAGTTTTGTTGTCCTTCCCCAATAGACAGATACTGTAGATATGGCTATTAAATCATTTGCTTAATCTAATTATCAACAGATTAGCTGAAATTAAGTTAATGTACATGGTGCAAATTCACAGTTAAGATTTATTTTCAGATATTTTTTCTTTCTTTAGTACTTTCGTTTTTTTGGTTTTTTAAAAGTTTATTTTTTTGAAGTATAGTTGATTTACAATGTTGTGTTAATTTCTGCTGTACAGCAAAATGATTCAGTTATATATGGTATATATAAATTCTTTTTCATTTTAGTCTAGTACTTTCTATTTTTCTATCAGTGTACAAGTAGTTGTACACTGATAGAAAAATAGAAAGTACTAGACTAAAATGAAAAAGAATTTAGTAGTTGTGGCGCACGGGCTTACTTGCTCCGCAGCATGTGGGATCTTCCTGGACCAGGGATCAAACCTGTGTCCCCTGCATTGGCAGACAGATTCTTAATCACTGCGACACCAGGGAAGTCCTGAAGATTCTGAATAAAGCCAGTTTTTAAATTCATTGCTGTGAATCATATGACATTGAATATGCTTGTACAGTCACGTATTCTATGGACCTTTGCTGTGCATCACTGGAGCCTAGCTAAGATATCTTTTGGTCCTGATTGTTCCCAAGTTTATCTCTTCCTTTTGTAGAGTTAGGAATTCATGGAAGTAAAATCAGAATTCATAGGAGTAGTAGAAAACACAAAGCTAGAAATTTGAAAAGGTACTGAGAAGTTTCAGTGAGGTTTGTATAATTTATGTGTATGTCATATACAAAGCATCTTTATAGGTATTCTGTTTTATACAGTGGACCTTGGCACAGTTCCTGTTGGAGATTGTTGAATTTGATCGTAGGCCATTTTTCAATTTTTATTTTGGCATAGTTGTTAACTCTTATTTGAGGCTAGTTTGGAAATGCCAAAACTGATAAACTTTCTATTATTGTTAATTACCTATATAACAGACCTTGGGTTTTAAAAGTTTAGGATAATGTTAAACTCTAACCACTTACAGGGAGAAGAGAATTTCTTTTGCATATGTTTAATATTCATTGAACACCCATGATATAGACATTAAATAAGAATGTGGATTCTTTGTTTCTCCACAACTTTCTTGTTCATTACCTGTTGAGACCAAATTGAAGTAAAAGAACTATCACAAGCAAGATTGATTTTTTGGACATTTTCTGACTTTGTTCTGAAATAGATATGCTTAGGTATGAACTCCTATTAACCCTGAAAGTGTGTACTACTAATGGTAGAATTTGTTTTAAAAACTGAGTGACTGAACCAATGTATACTTACCTGATATACTATTTTTAATTACTTTAACAATGTTACTAAATGTAATACCCAATCTCTTGTATATATTTTTATCTTTAATAGGAGATTCATGGAAACAAGTAGATTGTTTAAATATTTCTTGACCTTCACCACTACTCAAAAATCTTTCCACATTATTGCACAGAAAATTCTACATGTCAGAATAGCAATTGTACTCTAAATTTCCAAACTTCTATTTAAAGGACGATTTAAAATCTCGAGGGAAGAAGTTAAACAATAATAATTGTGAATTATATTTTAATAATTAAATACTTTGCTAGTAGGATTTTTTAAATGATTCATACAGAAGTAAAAATAATTTTTTTTTATGTAAAAGTAGAAAAAGATGAAAGGCAGCAGAGGTAGGGAGTGGGATGCTATGTAAATTGGGGATGCAGTAGGCTGAAATTACATAACTATATGTTGGGGGAAATAGGACTAATTTCAGTGAAATCCTGTTGGATGGTTGCCGTGGTTGCATGTGTATTGAAATTATAATAATGACATTTCTGGTAGGTGGCAGCCAAGTAACGTGAAAGCTGGTAGCAAATAACTATGAAGTGGGAAAACTATGGATTAACTGTCAGGAGGGAATTTGAAGCTTTGTTCTTTTTTGACTCATTTTGCATTCTATCGCGCTAACATATTCTGTCTTGAAGTGCTGCATTTCTTAAGGTGGTTTATGCTTAAACAGTTGCTGTGGTTTCCCCTGCTGTCATGGTAGGATTCTCTGGGACAGTTCTCTCCTCAAAGCTGGAGGCTCCCAAATCAAATGCTACTTTGTTTTCTAATCATCTAAATGTAACCTAAAGTGACTAAAGCTTGTAGTTTTAGATATGAACTTGACTTATGAATATAGATTATAATAAGGGAGTTTGAGTTTAGGGGCCAATGCTATGTTGGAAAGGTAAAGAATAACAATGACTCTTAGGTGTGTGTTTTTTAAAGGATTGGTAGGTTGCTTGTGCCTGGGTAGCCTGTACTTCTCACTGTACCTCTGATGTATCTGGGATGTCTAGCCCCTGAGTGCCTGGCCACTCTTGATAACTGTCAGCACTATCCCAGCAAAAGTACTTATTTTTTCCTCTCTATCCCTCTGTTGTAGTTTAGGGGCTCAACATTTGCCTCAGATCATAAATATCTTCTTTTCTCTATTTTTAATTCTTCTTTTTTTACTCCTCTATTAAGATAAGTTAAGCATGAGACAGCCTACAATAAATAGTAGGTTACAGTAAATCAACTATATTCCAATAAAAATTTTTAAAAAATAGTAGGTTCCACAAGAATTGACTATGTGCTAATAAAATTATTTTGGAATAGCACAAATTCATATTAATGTTATGTTGACAGTGTGTATAAGAGCAAAATAAAAACCTCATACTCAGAGAGTTAAGCATTGGAGTCCTTTCTGTATAAACTTATAATCTTAAATTAAAAATCTATGTAGAAATTTTGAACTAAAATGTAATCAAGCAGATTATTGATTCGGATTTTCTTTGGACATACCGGTAATTTGATATAAATTGACTTTTGCTAAATCAGATAACTGCAGAATTTTTGAACTAAAATAGATGTGTGCTTTTATGTGAAATTTCAGAAGCAGCAGTAGTAATTACAGGTGTTTCAAGGTATACTGGAGCCAGCTTGCAATGGCTTATAAGAGCTAATTGTTAACTTTTCAGGAATTTTGTGTGCTGGTTATTCAATACAGACATTATTAAAAATTAAATCATATAAATGTATAATTAAGTTATATTAAAAACAAAGATAATACATACTTAAAATTCATTACTTTATAATTAATTGACTACATTTTACTATTATCTGTGCCCTTGAGGTTATTTATACCTATTGTATCTTTACGGTAGAATACTATATCATGGTGGACTACTGTGCATCTCTTCAAACTCCATGTTCAGTGACATCATGTTAGTAGCTTGAACTTGGCCATGGTGGGAAGTTTATACCACAGAAATTAGCAAATGCTACAAATCAGAGTTTGATATATTGTTTTGTTGATTGCACTTAAAGTAATAGAAAAAAAGGTTAATAAATGCATAGTGTACCTATACTCATTATATTGTAAATTGCATAAAAATTGAGGAAATAGTCTTTCAATATTAAAAAACTGTAATACAATCAACACTCATGGAATTATACCTGGAGATCTGGTTGTTAAATATTTGCTAGCATACCACTGGTTTAAATTCATCAAACTTTGTTAATTTTTTAATTAATAAGTTAAGATTTAACATAAATGCTTTAAATTTAAGCTACACAAATGGCAATAAAATATATTTTTATTCATCCAATATGTTACTACCCAGAGCATGAGGTGTATTTATGCATTTATGACAAAAAGCTAGCTTGTAGTTTTCTTAAATTTTAATATCCTCAACAACCTTTATATTAGAATTTCCATAAGTGACTGATCAAAGTAACAGAAACTTTAAAAATAATGACAGCAGAAACATGAGTTGTATCCTGGAGATTCTGATTCCATAGGTTTATGGATGGCCTAAGAACCTGGCATTTTAGAAACCTTCCCTGGTGGTACCAATCATCAGCCAGGCTTAGGAATCACTGTATGGCATAATTTCCAGTGCCTTTTTTGTATACTGAAGACCTTTACTTAGAACAAGTAAAATAAAAAAGATAGAAGGAGCTTTTGCAACCTTTGTGCTGTTCATCTGTTGAGTTTGACACTATTATGTGTCTCATGTTGGCACTATTAGAAAACCATGAGCAGTATACTGTGAAGATCTTTTTAGTTTATCACTAAGAAAGTTTTATCCAAATGAAGTATCCGTACACACACAAAGAGTCTGAAGATTTGCTTTCTTGTCCTGATTCTGTCATTTTGGGGTTCTGTTACCTTGCATGTGTAATTCTCATTCTCTTTAAAAGCTTCCATTTCTTCATCCATTATATAAAGAGATTATACTAGATAATCTTTAAGATAGAAAAGATGATTGATCAAAATATTACCTTTTATTCATAGGGATTAATTTTCCAGTGCTGCTTCTGAGTCCACTGAGTATCTTAACCCACAAAGAAAATTAGAGTGATTGTAATTTTTCACTTATTTCTTTTACTGTATGATGGGGATAATAATAGTACACATCATTTTAGTGTTATTTTTGAGTTTCGGTAAGTAAATTTATTAGTGTTTAAAAGAATTTCTGGCACAAAGTACGTGCTGTATAAATATTAGCTGCTATTCTACCTTCCTTCTCTTTTCCTTCTCCTCCCCCTTCCCTTTACTTTTCTTGCCTCTACTTCTTCCCCTACTGTAGCTTACTCTTCATTTTCTGTCCCTTTCTTTTTCACGGAGGGTTGATGTTCATATTAAACTACCACCCTTTTCCTTCTTCCCAAGTGGAGTATTGAGAAATAGTCTTTAAAAGTGCAGTATGGGGCTTCCCTGGTGGCGCAGTGGTTGAGAGTCTGCCTGCCGATGCAGGGGACACGAGTTCATGCCCTGGTCCGGGAGGATCCCACGTGCCGCGGAGCGGCTGGGCCCGTGAGCCATGGCTGCTGAGCCTGCGCGTCCGGAGCCTGTGCTCTGCAGCTGGAGAGGCCACAACAGTGAGAGGCCCGCGTACTGCAAAAAAAAAAAAAAAAAGTGCAGTATAATTCAATAAGTTTATAACAGATTAAGAACTTTAAAATCTCCTTGTAAGACTTCTTTTTCCATCAACAAAACAGACTAAAACCTGAAAATCTCTTCTGCTACAAAATATTTTGTAGTGCTGGATGAAATATAACCTTTTTTAAATGTCCAGCTGAGATACATATACATATGTATTTTTTAAATAAATGATTTTTACATATACCATTATAAATGAGATTAGCTTAATTTTTCCCTTTTTGTACTGGCCTCCTATGCTTTTGGTATCAGATTATGCTAGCTTCTTAAAAAGAACTGAGGCATTTTTCCTCTTTCTCTATTCTTTGGAATAGATTGTATGAAAAAGGGTTACCTGTTCCTGGAAAATACACCTGTTAGACTTTCTGAGTTAGTGTGTTTTTTTACAGGAAGATTTTTGACAATTAATTCAATTTCTTTAATAGTTGCAGGTTCTATTTAGTTTTTCCAATCTTCTTTGATTCATAATTATAATTTATATATTTTAGAAAATTGTTCAGTTTAACATTTCAAATTTATTGGCATAAACATTTCAAATTTATTGGCATAAAATTTATATTTTCTTACACTTTTACATATATTTGTGTATATTTAATAGTATTTATTTATGCCATCCCATTTAAAACTTGACTAATTAATAAGAAATTTGTCTATAATTCTTTGAAGACCCAGCTTTCAACTTTATAGTTTCTTTTTTATTGTTTATTTATTTTGTATTTCATTAAACATTCTCTTCTTGTTATTTCATTTATTATCCTTCCTTTGTTTTTCTCTCCTGTTGATGTTATTTTTATAATTTCTTGAATTAATTTTAGATCATCAATTTTTACCTTTTTGGTTTTTGATATAAACATTTAGGGCTATATGTTTTCCTATAAATAATAATTTGGATACATGTCTCAATACTTGGTACACTATACTGTGCTCATCTGATAAAGTTTTTAACTGTCTTATAATTTCCATTATGAATTCTTCTTTGACCCATTAATTATTTTGAACTTTTTTTTTAAGTTCCCAGGTGTATTAGGACACTTGATTTTGTGCTTCTTTTATTACTGATATCTCATTTCTAACATTTTGGCACAGTATTAATTTCCTATTGCTGCTGTACAAATTACCAGAACTTTAGTGGCTTAAAACAACACAAATTTATTTTCTTACAGTTCTGAAGATGGGAAGTCCAAAATCAGTCTCTCTGGCTTAAAATCATGGTGTTAGTAGGACAGTGTCCCTTCTGGAGGCTCTAGAGAAGAATCTGTTTTCTCTCCTTTTTTGGCCTCTGGTGACCACCTGCATTTCTTGGCCTGTGGCTCCTTCCTCCGCATTAATATCTCTCTCTGACCTTCAAACCTCTGCTTCTGTACTCATATCTCCTTCTCTTACTCTGACTGTCCTGCCTTCTTCTTATCACTCTTGTGATTTTTTTGGGTCTACTAGGTAATTCAGGATAATCTCCCCAACTCAAGGCTCTTAATTTAGTCTACAGGGTCCTTTTTGCTGTATAAGGTAACACAGGTTCCAGAGATTAGAACATGGACATCTATGAGGGGAACATTATTCTGCCAATCACAGACACTATGTTTAGAGTATGTTCATGTGACATATAGGTTTTGGTATTTTTTCAGACTGTCTTTGTAGCTCAGTTAGTGCATCATTAAATTTTATTAAGATTCCGTATATGCTTGAAAAGAACCTGGTTGTGGATATGTAGTTTTCTGCAAGATTATATTTACAAAATCAAGCTTGTTATACATGTAGTGTCCAGAGTTTTCAAATCTTTACTGATTTTTATTTCTTCATTAGATTATGAGAGAAGTATGTTAAGATTTCTTATTTTTTTCAATATTAGTATATATCGGCTTGTAGTTCTATCAATTTTTGCTTTATGTATATTGAGACTCTGTTGGTAGATGTGTTTAGCTTCAGGATTGTTTTGCATTCCAGTAAAATTTCCCTTTTATCATTAATGGCCCTTTCAAAATCTATTAATGCTTTTGTCTATGTTAATACTGCCTATACCAGCTTCATTTTGGTTAATATTTGTCGGGTATATCTTCTCTTATCCCTTTATTTTCTTTTTTGTGTGTGTATATTTTAATGTTTTAGGTAATCTCTTATAAACAGCATAAAAGTATAAATGTTTAAATATTCTAAGATTTTTCAGTCTTTTAATAGGTGAGTGTAATCTTTTTATTATTTATTATTTTATATTTTATGATATGTTTGGACTTATTTCTATCACTTTATTCATGTTTTCTCTTAATCATGCCTTTACTTCTGTCTTTACCAGCCCTCTCTGACTGATACATTTTTCTATGTTATTTCCCCTCCCCAACCTTTCCCCTTTTACTGTTTTGGATGTTATACATTCTGTTTCTCTTCCTCAGTATACTATTTGGTGTGTAACATGCATGTTTGACTTAACAAAGTCTGAAGTTAATATCTCTGTTGAGCCTCTTCAAAACAAAATAAAGACCTTGAAATTTCATCTTTGAATACCATCCCCTTTTGCACCTTCCTTGTATTCTCTAGCATTTTATTTTCCCTTTGTTTTTAAATGACTTCCATATTAGACAGGGTTATCCAGAGAAACAGAACCAACAGGAGAGAGAGAGAGATTTATTTTAAGAAATTGGCTCATACAATGTTGGAGGCTTGGTAAATCCAAAATCTGCAGAGTAGGCCAGCAGGCTGGAGATCCAGGGATGAATTACAGTCCAAGTCCAAAGGCAGTCTGTTGTCAGAATTTCTTCTTGCTTGGGTGAAGTCAGTCTTTATTATGGTCTTGAACTGATTGGATGAGACTCACCCACATTATGGAAAGTAATCTGCTCTGCTCAAAGTCCACCAATTTAAATGTTAATCTCATACAAAATGTGCCTTCACCAAAACATCTAGAATAATGTTTGACCAAATATCTGGGCACCATGGCCTAGTCATGTTGACACATTAAAATTAACCATTACACTCTCCAAATTATTCAGTTTTATTGTTACTGTTCTTAAGATTCTGTGTTTAATTTAGCTTTACCGATATGCTTGCCAATATTTGCTCACACAATTTATTCTTGCATTTCACTTTCCTTTTTATGTTCAATTTTCTTTCTTTAATGGATCTTTCCTGAGAGTCTATGGGAAATACATTCTCAATTTTCATTTTTCTGAAAATATCTTTATTTTGTCCTCAAACTTGAATGATGGTTTACCTGGGTATAGAATTCTTGGTTAACATGTCTATTTCCTCAGCCCTTTGAAGGTATTGTCTGTTGTTTTCTAGCATTTGTTGTTACTTATGAGAAATCTACCTTCAATGTAACTGTCTCTTTTGTAGGCATGCTGCCCTTTTTTTTGCTGATTGTTTTTAAGATCCTTTCTTTGTCTTTGATGTTCTGCATTTTTCATTACAGCTTATTTAGGTATGGATTTCTTGTTATTTATCCTGATTTTTCTCATTCCTGGACCAGGGAAGGGGCTCATGTGGCTCATCAATTTTGGAAACTATCAGCCATTATCTTTTCAAATATTGCATCCTTCTCCCTTTCTCTGTCATTTCCTCTGGAATGACTATTAAAGATATTCATTCTCAACTGTTCATCTCCGAGTGACTTTACATATCTGTGTTTCAGCTTTTCCGAAGAATATAGATTTTGTGATTAAATATGAATTTGTTTAATTATTAAAAAAATAAAGATATTCATTCTCTATATCCCTTGAGGTTTTCTTTTTCATCAATGTTTATTTTATTTATTTGTTCATTAAGTTTCTTTTTGGCTCTTTCAAAAATATGTTAGTTCTTTTTCCATATGACCAGTTTTTCATTGTTTTTTCTCTCCTTTTAAAAATCTGTAATCATTCTAAACATTCTTATTGTTTGAGTCACTTTCACATTATTCTGTTTGTAGTTTTTGGAAGCTCCTTTGTATCTTTATTTCACCAGCTAAAACTCTCCCTTCATGGTGCCTTCTTCAAGGTGTAATTTTTTTATGATGAACTCATCTTTAGTAGGAATTATTTCTTTCATGGAAATCCAGTGTAGTATCTGAGTATCACTATAGGGCTATTTACACTTACATCTTCTGGATCTTTAACGATTTCAAATATCCAGCCAGATTTTATGTTATTTTTAAATTTATGAAATTCATACTGTGCTATTGTGTAAATTTGAAACCCTCACATATATGTGATACTCCTCTAGAGTTTTTGATTTCTTACTGGAGACTCCCCCGCACCCCGCATCCCCCAGCCCATTAAAGGCCTCAGACTGGCTTCTTTGCTCCTTCTCGGAGTTCGTGGGGCAGAGTTTTTTGGTTACTTTTTCATGAGTAGCACAGCTCTTTGGTGCTGTGAGCTTTATGCAGATGCTCACAGGTAAAGTTATGTCTCCTCTCCCCCTCACCACCCCACTTCCCCACAAGAGATTTTAAAACTATATATCCCAGCCTTCAGCCCTTAGGGCTTAGAGCTGGGTCTGAAACCCTGTGCATTGCCACTGTTTCAACTCAAGCTTAGGGCGCTGGCTTTGATGTCTTGTCTGTTTCCAGCACTTGAGGAACTTCCCTTTCTTTAACTTTTTAAAAAAAATTTTAGCAATGTATTATTTTTAAAGTATTTTATCTATCATTTTTATATGTTTGAAGCAGGAAGGAAGCCCCTACACATCAGCTTGGACTACCATGTTGTAAGAATTGTCTGTGTTGTTTTGGAAATATTGAAGAAATTTGATTGAATCTTAGTGTCTTTATGTTTTAAGAATGTTGATTGATTTTCTATATTAATACTTTGAAAAAAATCTATTTTAGAATTATTTTAACTTTTCCCCTTCTAGTGGGATTTTTAAACTTTATTTTTTGCAAGTATCTGTACATAAATATTCAATAAATGTTTCTCTAAGTGAAAATAAGTTGATGTGTACTTTGTGCCAAACAGTGTTCTAGATGATTTTAATTAGAGTATTTGCTTTGGGACTCTTGTGTATTAGAGTTAGACCTAAAGACCCTACCAAACTTTATTCTAATGCCAATCTGTGGTATGTAGTATTATTATCACTGTTTTACTGATGAGGTAATTAAGACATTGAGAAAGAAACTTGCCCAAAATCATGGCCAGCAGGTAGCAGAGCTGGATTTGAACTGAGTCTCTCTCCAGGAGTCTGTATTCCTTTTTTTTGACATCTTTACTGCAGTATAATTGCTTTACAATGGTGTGTTAGTTTCTGCTTTATAACAAAGTGAATCAGCAATACATATACATATATCCCCATATCTCCTCCCTCTTGTGTCTCCCTCCCTCCCTCCCTATCCCACCCCTCTAGGTGGTCACAAACACCAAGCTGATCTCCCTGTGCTATGCGGCTACTTCCCACTAGCTATCCATTTTACATTTGGTAGTATATATAAGTCCATGCCACTCTCTCACTTCGTCCCAGCTTACCCTTCCCCCTCCCCGTGTTCTCAACTCCATTCTCTACATCTGCGTCTTTATTCCTGTCCTGCCACTAGGTTCCTCAGAACCTTTTTTTTTTTTTTTAGATTCCATATATATGTGTTAGTATATGGTGTTTGTTTTTCACTTTCTGACTTACTTCACTCTGTATGACAGACTCTAGGTCCATCCACCTGACTACAAATAACTCAATTTCGTTTCCTTTCATGGCTGAGTAATATTCCATTGTATACATGTGCCACATCTTCTTTATCCATTCATCTGTTGATGGACACTTAGGTTGCTTCCATATCCTGGCTATTGTACATTGCGGTACATGACTCTTTTTGAATTATGGTTTTCTCAGGGTATATGCCCAGTAGTGGGATTGCTGAGCTGTATGGTAGTTCTATTTTTAGTTTTTTAAGGAACCTCCATACTGTTGTCCATAGTGGCTGTATCAATTTACATTCCCACGAACAGTGCAAGAGGGTTCCCTTTTCTCCACACCCTCTCCAGCATTATTGTTTGTAGATTTTTTGATGATGGCCATTTTCACTGGTGTGAGGTGATACCTTATTGTAGTTTTGATTTGCATTTCTCTAATGATTAGTGATGTTGAGCATCGTTTCATGTGTTTGTTGGCAATCTGTATATCTTCTTTGGAGAAATGTCTACTTAGGTCTTCTGCACATTTTTGTACTGGGTTGTCCGTTTTTTTGATATTGAGCTGCATGAGCTGCTTGTAAATTTTGGAGATTACTCCTTTGTCAGTTGCTTCATTTGCAGATATTATCTCCCATTCTGAGGGTGGTCTTCTCATCTTTTTTAATGGTTTCCTTTGCTGTGCAAAAGCTTTTAAGTTTCATTAGGTCCCATTTGTTTATTTTTATTTTTATTTCCAATTCTCTAGGAAGTGGGTCAAACAGGATCTTGCTGTGATTTATGTCATAGAGTGTTATGCCTATGTTTTCCTCTAAGAGTTTTATAGTGTCTGGTCTTACATTTAGTTCTTTAATCCATTTTGAGTTTATTTTTGTGTATGGTGTTAGGGAGTGTTCTAATTTCATTCTTTTACATGTAGCTGTCCAGTTTTCCCAGCACCACATATTGAAGAGGATGTCTTTTCTCCATTGTATATTCTTGCTTTATCAAAGATAAGGTGACCATATGTGCATGGGTTTATCTCTGGGCTTTCTATCCAGTTCTGTTGATCTATATTTCTGTTTTTGTGCCAGTACCATACTGTCTTTTTTTTTTTTAATAAATTTATTTTATTTATCTATTTTTGGCTGTGTCGTGTCTTTGTTGCTACGTGCAGGCTTTCTCTAGTTGTGGCAAGCGGGGACTACTCTTCGTTGCGGTGCGTGAGCTTCTCATTGCGGTGTCTTCTCTTGTTGTGGAGCACGGGCTGTAGGCTCGTGGCCTTCAATAGTTGCAGCACGTGGGCTCAGTAGTTGTGGCTCATGGGCTCTAGAGCGCAGGCTCAGTAGTTGTCACTCACAGGCTTAGTTGCTCTGCAACATGTGGGCTCTTCCTGGACCAGGGATTGAACCTGTGTCCCCTGCATGGGAGGCGGACTCTCAACCACTGTCCCTAGGGAAGTCCCTACCATACTGCCACCAGGGAAGTCCCTACCATACTGTCTTGATTACTGTAGCTTTGTAGTACAGTCTGATGTCCGGGAGACTGATTCCTCCAGCTCTGTTTTTCTCTCTCAATATTGCTTTGGCTATTCGGGGTCCTTTGTGTTTCTATACAAATTGTAAAATTTTTTGTTCTAGTTTTGTGAAAAATGCCAGTGGTAGTTGATGGGGAATGCATTGAATCTGTAGATTGCTTTGGGTAGTATAGTCATTTTCACAATGTTGATTCTTCCAATCCAAGAACATGGTATATCTCTCCATCTGTTGGTATCATCTTTAATTTCTTTCGTCAGTGTCATAGTTTTCTGCAGACAGATCTTTTGTCTCCTTATATAGGTTTATTCCTAGATATTTTATTCTTTTTGTTGCAATGGTAAATGGGAGTATTTCCTTAATTTCTCTTTAACATTTATCATCATTAGTGTATAGGAATGCAAGAGATTTCTGTGCATTAATTTTGTATCCTGATACTTTAGCAAATTCACTGATTAGCTCTAGTAGTTTTCTGTTAGCATCTTTAGGATTCTCTATGTATAGTATCATGTCATCTGCAAACAGTGGCAGCTTTACTTCTTCTTTTCCAATTTGTATTCCTTTTATTTCTTTTTCTTCTCTAATTGCTGTGGATAAAACTTCCAAAACTATGTTGAATAATAGTGCTGAGAGTGGGCAACCTTGTTCCTCATCTTAGTGGAAATGGTTTCAATTTTTCACCATTGAGAATGATGTTGGCTGTGGGTTTGTCATATATGGCCATTATGATGTTGAGGTAAGTTCCCTCTATGCCTAGTTTCTGGAGGGTTTTTATCATAAATGGGTGTTAAATTTTGTTGAAAGATTTTTCTGCATCTACTGAGATGATCATATGGTTTTTCTTCTTCAATTTGTTCATATGGTTTATCACATGCATTGAGTTGCGTATATTGAAGAATTCTTGCATTCCTGGGATAAACCCCACTTGATCATGGTGTATGATCTTTTTAATGTGCTGTTGGATTCTGTTTGCTATTGGCCTGTAGTTTTCTTTCTTTGATATTGGCCTATAGTTTTCTTTCTTTGTGACATCTCGGTCTGGTTTTGGTATCAGGGTGATGGTGGCCTCATAGAATGAGTTTGGGAGTGTTCCTCCCTCTGTATATTTTGAAGAGCTTGAGAAGGATAGGTGTTAGCTCTTCTCTAAATGTTTGATATAGAATTTGCCTGTGACACCATCTGGTCCTGGGCTTTTGTTTGTTGGAAGATTTTTAATCACAGTCTCAATTTCAGTGCTTGTGATTTGCCTGTTTCTTCCTGGTTCATTCTTGGAAGGTTGTGCTTTTCTAAGAATTTGTCCATTCTTCCAGGTTGTAATCTTATTGGCATATAGTTGCTTGTAGTAATCTCTCATGATCTTTTGTATTTCTGCAGTGTCAGTTGTTACTTCTCCTTTTTTATTTCTAATTCTATTGATTTGAGCCTTCTCCCTTTTTTTCTTGATGAGTCTGGCTAATGGTTTATCAATTTCGTTTATCTTCTCAAAGAACCAGCTTTTAGTTTTATTGATCTTTGCTATTGTTTCCTTTATTTCTTTTTCATGTATTTCTGATCTGATCTTTATGCTTGCTTTCTTTCTGCTAACTTTGAGGTTATTTTGTTCTTTCTCTAATTGCTTTAGGTTTAAGGTTAGATTGTTTATTTGAGATGTTTCTTGTTTCTTGAGGTAGGATTGTATTGCTATAAAGTTCCCTCTTAGAACTGCTTTTGCTGCATCCCATAGGTTTAGGTCGTCGTGTTTTCATTGTCATTTGTTTATAGGTATTTTTTGATTTCCTCTTTGATTTCTTCAGTGATCTCTTGGTTATTAAGTAGTGTATTGTGTAGCCTCCATGTGTTTGTGTTTTTTACAGAATTTTTCCTGTAATTGATATGTAGTCTCATAGTGTTGTGGTCAGAAAAGATAGTTGATACGATTTCAATTTTCTTAAATTTATCAAGGCTCTTTTGTGACCCAAGATATGATCTATCCTAGGGAATGTTCCATGAGGACTTGAGAAGAAACTGTATTCTGTTGTTTTTGGATGGCATATCCTATAAATATCAGTTAAGTCCATCTTGTTTAATGTATCATTTAAAGCTTGTGTTTCCTTATTTACTTTGACTTTGGATGATCTGTCCATTGGTGAAAGTGGGGTGTTAAAGTCCCCTACTATGATTGTGTTACTGTCGATTTCCCCTTTCATGGCTGTTAACATTTGTTATGTATTGAGGTGCTCTTACGTTGGCTGCATAAATATTTACAGTTGTTATATCTTCTTCTTGGATTGATCCCTTGATCATTATGTAGTGTCCTTGTCTCTTGTAATAGTCTTTATTTTAAAGTCTATTTTGTCTGATATGAGAATTGCTACTTCCGCTTTCTTCTGATTTCCATTTGCATGGAAAGGCTTTTTCCATCCCCTCACTTTCAGTCTGTATATGTCGCTAGGTCTGAAGTGGGTCTCTTGTAGACAGCATATATATGGGTCTTGTTTTTGTATCCATTCAGCCAGTCTATGTCTTTTGGTGGGAGCATTTAATCCATTTACGTTTAAGGTAATTATCAGTATGTATGTTCCTATTACCATTTTCTTAATTGTTTTGGGTTTGTTATTGTAGGTCTTTTCCTTGTCATGTGTTTCCTGCCTAGAGAAGTTCCTTTAACATTTGCTTTAAAGCTGGTTTGGTGGTGCTGAATTCTCTTAGCTTTTGCTTGTCTGCAAAGGTTTTAATTTCTCTGTTGAATCTGAATGATATCCTTGCTGCATAGATTAATCTTGGTTGTAGGTTTTTCCCTTTCATCACTTTAAATATGTCCTGCCACTCCCTTCTGGCTTGCAGAGTTTCTGCTGAAAGATCAGCTGTTAACCTTATGGGGATTCCCTTGTATGTTATTTGCTGCTTTTCCCTTGCTGCTTTTAATATTTTTTCTTTGTATTTAATTTTTGATAGCTTGATTAATATGTGTCTTGGCACGTTTCTCCTTCGATTTATCCTGTATGGTACTCTCTGCACTTCCTGGACTTAATTATTTCCTTTCCCATATTAGGGAAGTTTTCAACTATAATCTCTTCAAATATTTTCTGTCTCTTTTCTTTCTCTTCTTCTTCTGGGACCCCTATATTTCGAATGTTCATGCATTTAATATTGTCCCACAGGTCTCTAAGACTGTCCTCAATTGTTTTCATTCTTTTTCCTTTGTTCTGCTCTGCAGTAGTTATTTCCACAATTTTATCTTCCACATCACTTATCCGTTCTTCTGCTTCAGTTATTCTGCTATTGATTCCTTCTAGAGAATTTTTAGTTTCATTTATTGTGTTGTTCATCATTGTTTGTTTGCTCTTTGGTTCTTCTAGGCCTTTGTTAAACGTTTCTTGTATTTTCTCCATTCTATTTCCAAGATTTTGGATCATCTTTACTATCATTATTCTGAATTCTTTTTCAGGTAGACTGCCTATTTCGTCTTCATTTTTGTTTGGTCTGGCAGGTTTTTACCTTCATCTGCTGTGTGTTTCTCTTTCTTCTTATTTTGCTTATCTTACTGTGTTTGGGGTCTCCTTTTCACAGGCTGCAGGTTTGTAGTTCCTGTTGTTTTTGGTGTCTGCCCCCAGTGGGTAACGTTGGTTCCGTGGGTTGTGTAGGGTTCCTGGTGGAGGGGACTGGTACCTCTGTTCTGGTGGATGAGGCTGGATCTTGTCTTTCTGGTGGGCAGGTGTGCATCTGGTGGTGTGTTTTAGGTGTCTGTGACCTTATTATGATTTGAGGCAGCCTCTCTCCTAATGTGTGGGGTTGTGTTCCTCTCCTGCTAGTTGTTTGGCATAGGATGTTCAGCACTGTAGCTTGCTGTTCATTAAGTGGAGCTGGGTCTTAGTGTTGAGGTGGAGATCTCTGGGAGAGCTTTTGCCATTTGATATTACTTGGAGCCGGGAAGTCTCTGGTGGACCAATGTCCTGAACTTGACTCTCCCACCTCAGAGTCACAGGCCTGACACCCGGCCGGAGCACCATGACCCTGTCAGCGACACGACTCAGAAGAAAAGGGAGAAAGAAAGTAGGAAAGAAATAAATAAAAATAATAAAAAGAAATAAAGTTATTAAATTAAAACATTTAAAAGATTTTTTAAAAATAAAAAAATTTAAAAGTAATAAAAGAAAAAAGAAAGGAAGAAAGAAGAGAGCAACCAAACCAAAAAACAAATCCACCAATGATAACAAGTGCTAAAAAAAAAAAAAAACAACAGAAACTGACAGAACACTAGGACAAATGGTAAAAGCAAAGCTATACAGACAAAATCACACGAAGAAGCATACACATACACACTCATAGAAAAAGTAAAAGGAAAAGATAATATATATATATAAAAAAGGAAGAGAGCAATCAAATCAGTAAACAAATCTACCAATGATAATAAACTGTAAATACTAAACTAAGATAAACATACAAAGAGAAGCCAGTCAGTCACATACAGCAAACCCCAAGTCTACAGTTGCTCCCAAAGTCCACTGCATGAATTTTGGGATGATTCGTTGTCTCTTCCGGTATTCCAGAGATGCAGGGTACATCAAGTTGATTGTGGAGATTTAATCTGCTGCTCCTGAGGCTGCTGGGAGAGATTTCCCTTTCTCTTCTTTGTTTGCACATTTCCTGGGGTTCAGCTTTGGATTGGCCCCGCCTCTGCATGTAGGTCACCAGAGGGCATCTGTTCCTGCCCAGGCAGAATGGGGGTAAAGTAGCAGCTGATTAGGGGGCTCTGGCTCACTCAGGCGTGGGGAGTGAGGGGTTTGCATGGAATGCAGGGCGAGCCTGCGATGGCAGAGGCCTGCGTGACATTGCAACAGCCTGAGGCACGCCGTGTGTTCTCCTGGGGAAGTTGTCCCTGGATCCCGGGACCCTGGCAGTGGTGGGCTGCACAGGCTCCTGGGAGGGGAGGTGTGGATAGTGACCTGTGCTTGCACACAGGCTTCTTGGTGGCTGCAGCAGCAGCCTTAGCGTCTCATGCCTGTCTCTGGGGTCTGTGCTGATAGCCACGGCTCACGCCCATCTCTGGAGCTCATTTAGGCGGTGCTCTGAATCCCCTCTCCTCGCGCACCCTGAAACAATGGTCTCTTGCCTCTTGGGCAGGTCCATACTTTTTCCTGGACTCCCTCCTGGCTAGCTGTGGCACACTAGCCCCCTTCAGGCTGTGTTCACGCAGCCAACCCCAGTCCTCTCCCTGGGATCCGACCTCCGAAGCTGGAGCCTCACCTCCCAGCCCTTGCCCACCCCGGCGGGTGAGCAGACAAGCCTCTCGGGCTGGTGAGTGCCAGTCGGCACCGATCCTCTGTGCAGGAATCTCTCCGGTTTGTCCTCCGCATCCCTGTTTCTGCGCTCTCCTCGGTGGCTCCGAAGCTTCCCCCCCGCCACCCGCCGTCTCCACCAGTGAAGAAGCTTCCTAGTGTGTGGAAATTTTTCCTCCTTCACAGTTCCCTCCCCGGGGTGCAGGTCCTGTCTGCATTCTTTTGTCTCTGTTTTTCCTTTTTCTTTTGCCCTACCCAGGTACGTGGGGACTTACTTGCCTTTTCGGAAGTCTGAGGTCTTCTGCCAGCATTCAGTAGGTGTTCTGTAGCAGTTGTTCCACATGTAGATGTATTTCTGATGTATTTGTGGGGAGGAAGGTGATCTGCACGTTTTCTCCGCCATTTTGAAGGTCTCTCCCCAGGAGCCTGTATGTTTTTTTTTTGTTTTTTTTTTTGTGATACGTGGGCCTCTCACTGCTGTGGCCTCTCCCGTTGCGGAGCACAGGCTCCGGACGCACAGGCTCAGCGGCCATGGCTCACGGGCCCAGCCGCTCCGCGGCATGTGGGATCCTCCCAGACCAGGGCACGAACCCGCGTCCCCTGCATCGGCAGGCGGACTCTCAAGCACTGCGCCACCAGGGAAGCCCAGGAGCCTGTATTCTTAATTATTATACTTTAACTTTTATATCCTGTTGAGAGAGATCATTCATTATTGTTACACCTCTGTTTAAAATCCTTCAGAGGACCCCCACTGCCTTCTGCATGATGTTTAAATAAATATTTTAACATGGCATTCATAGCTCTTCTTGACCTTATTCCAGCCTACCCTATTCTATCACGTCACATTATCAGCCCTGTTCCCTGTCTCCAATTACTAACAATTTTCCAAAGGCACTATGCTATTTCATCCTTCCTTTTTTTTTTTTTTTTTTTTTTTTTTTATTATATTCTGCCCTCTGGCTGGAATGTACCTTCCTTCTTTTTCACTCCTGGCTGACTCCTATATGTCCTTAGAAACTATAACTCTTTCTGAAAGTTTCCTTAACTGCTCATGAGATAGTCATCTCTCTCCTCAGTACTCTCCTAAATTTTTCCTTCTTTAATGTACCTGTGTATAGTACTTATTTCACTATGTTTTAATAAATGATCTTCTTCTCTCTCAACTCGACTAACTTCTTGAGGCAAAGAACTGTGTTCTGCACATCTCTTTGTCCCCATGGCCTAGTAAAAATTACCTGGCACATAGGAGATGGTCAATAAATGTTTGTTGAAAGAATGAATGATTATTTCATTACTTGTTTTACAGATCACCCATAAGGTTTGCTTACTGCGATGTCCTGTTGAATTTTTATTTTATTTTATTTTCAAAAAATTTTTGGTATTTTCTAGTAAACATGTGTTTTATTGACTATAAACTCACATGTAACTTTTAACATTTTCACTCTTGTTGAATTTTTAAATAGTGCTATGAATTATTTTGTTAGTGACATTAATGAAAAGATGTTTGTAAGAACAAGAAGTTGCTCTCTTGGAATGCGAGTCAATGGGTTTCTTGAGATATCTTTTTTAAACACATGATATTTTTGCTTATTTAGTTATAAAATAATATAGGTTCCTTAATGGTGAGTTATTTAAAAGCAATTATGTTTAGCTACTCAGTTGAAAGTGATTCTCTGGTGAAAAAGTTAACTCACTTATAAGTATGTATTAAGAAGAATGCCTAGGGACTTCCCTGGTGGTCCAGTGGTTAGGATTCCAGGCTTCCTCTGAAGGCGGAGTGGGTTCAATCCCTGTTGGGGGAACTAGGATCCAGCAGCATGCTGTGCAGCGCACCCAAAAAAAAAAAAAAAAAAAAAAAAAAGAATGCTTAGTCTAACTGGTATAGTTCTTTGCTTTAATATTTTTACTCTTGTCAATACTTAATGAAAATATATCTCATTAAACTTGAAGTTACTAGTAATTATTCTGTGACTGCATTTCATTTATGTACTATCTTGACACTGTGTATAGAAATATTAATTTTATGAAAGCTCATAGCATTATTCACCACCAAAAGCAATAGAAAGAAAGATAACCATATACAACAAATAAATCTCTTGAGAAAAAAAATCTCTTTTAAAACATATAAAATATATTAATGGTTTTTATATCCTCATTTTATATAATTGTATAGAAAATTCAATTCTTTAATTTGGGAGGAAATATTTTGTTTCATGGCTTTTAAAAACATTTAACTCTTTTAACAGGCATGAAGGGGTAAGAAAAGAAAATTACTTGTTTCAGCCTGGTCGGCAGTATATCTGGGCTAGCACTATTTTGCTGCAGCTGAAATTCAAACATGAGGAAATTGGAGAAATTTACAATTCAATGTGTGTTTCATCAGGGAGAAATCCACAGATTGTTTTGACACTCAGTTAGAAATTCAGCATGAAGATGGACGTCTCATGAAATTTGCAGCTGCTGATTGAATTTATATTTCCATAAAGGCCATCAACAGTAGCAGCCTGCAGGGGAAGAGGGGGGAGAGAAATGACAAAAATTGTGAGGCTAGCATTTTTCCTCAGCGTTATAGTGGCAAATTACTGGTAATAAGGGTTTACACTGACCAGGATTAAAGAAAAATATGGACAGCCAGAAGGGAAGGACTTCTCAGTTTAATTGATTTTAACTAAATATGTCTACATTTGATATCTAAATATGTGTTTAGTCATACGTAGAAAATGTAATATGTACCTAAAAGTCAGTTTATTCGTCTTTACTATTTAAATAGGAAAAATAAGGTATTTCTTGAAGTTATAGAAGGTTTTATTGTGTGGGTTATTTTCATAAGAGCCTTTCAAGATAAAAGATGAGTATTGTAGGAACAGAGTACAAGCTTGTTTTTTATACGATTGAAAAATCATTTCATGTTCTTGTAAGTAACACACAATTCACTTTTTGAGAATATCAACTCATTATTTTAAATATTAAAAAAATGTTTTGAACAGACAGCCAAGTAACAATCACAGATAACAAGTTGCCTTTTCAAGGAAATTATTTCATTCTCATTTTAAAGTGGGGTTTTTTTTTGAGCAAAATTGGCAAAAAGTTAATTCTTTTGTTTAATGCTTGTCTGGTAGAGATTTCATATTGTACATGATTTTAAAATATTCATGGATTGTAGGTGAACTAAACGACTCAAGAATGTGTTCATTGTTCCCGCAGAGTTCTTTGTCTCTGTGGACAGTGTGTTTTAACCATAACAGGGTGCCCTCAGATGGCTTTATTGGAAGATTAGTATTTGCACAATTGTATGTAAAAATGTATCCTTTCTGTGAAAAAAATTATATTTTGTTTAAAATTATGTAGTCTAAATATAAAAGTGAGATTGTTACCCAGAAAATATATACATAATTGTTAGCTTTTATTTTTTTTAATGTACTAGATTATTTAAGAATATAAGAACATAGAAACTGATTCCATTAGTTTTGTTATATTTAATTATATTTGAGAACATCTACTATATCTATATTGTAAACTATTTTAATTTGAGAAGAACAGTATACATTTCTGATATTTGTGCTAAAATATACACATGGACATTTTTCGGAGTTTCAGAATTTGCTTTAGGTGTTAAATGAGCATCTTCAGATTACATAACAAGAGTGTGCTTATTCTGCTAGGAGTTTATGAAGGCTTGCTTTTTCAACATTACTTGCTATTGTTTTATTCTCTGTGTTAATACCAGAATCTGCCACTTAAGTATATTTTTACTTCTTATGCATTAGTTTACAAACCAAAGCAATACTATTTTATGAGAGAAGTACCACTGTGTCCAGCATAGATTTCACAGGTATTTGGAAAAACTATTTTCTCATTTGTGCTTTTTCTTCCTAGCCTTACTCAGGCATACACATTTTTGGGTCATTCATTCAAGAAGTCATTCTAGACTTCTCCCTCTTTCTTTCTTCTTTTCCCTCCCTGCCTACCCATTTGAGAATTTGCAGTATTCAGCATTCCAAAATACATGAGCCTAGCTAATTTAATTTACTGCTTATTAAAAGTCACCTTTTTCTTTAAGTTGCTACCAATTTCATCACCCAATTAAATCAGTATCTTCATTTGCTATTTTAGTGTCTTGCTTCTGCTCATGTGTATTTTTAGTTTTTATCCATGAGATATAATTTATTCTTTATTTATTCAACAAACATTTATTACTGATACCTATGTATCAGAAACTATTTTAGGTGCTGGCAACTACTGTGGCAACACAGTAGTAAACAACACAAAGCCCCCTCTCCACCTTCATGGAGTTTGCATTTTAGTGGGAGAGAGAGAGACAGTAAATAAATGAATATGTAATATAATGTTACTCATGAATATGAATAACTACAAAGCAAGATAAGGGGCTAGAATGTGACAGAATGGGGATGTGGTGACTAGATAGGAAGTTCTAAAAGGATCTCTCTGATGATGTTCCATTTGAAAAGAAACCTGAGTGAAATGAGGGAGTGTGTAATACTTGGGAGTTCTATGTATTTTCCCTTTACTTTGTATAGCATGAGCATTTCCCCCCGATTTTGCTGTATGAGTGTTTGTTTTTCACTTATCCCCATCCTCTAGTCACACTCAACATGAGTAGTCTAGAATTATGCTTCCACAGCTCCTATAGCTTTTCCATCTCATACAGTTTGTATATTTATATACAAATATGTAGAAATAAGGTTTCTTTGGAGGGAGTATTATTTATTTTTTATAAAAAATGGAATCATTATATTTACCTTTCCCTGGCACTTGTGTTTCTTACTCAGCAGTAAATCATGACCGTTACTTAGATCAGAAGATATAGACCAAAAGCAATTCCTTTTCCTTTTAAAATTCATATTGTCATAATATGGATAATGCCACAGTTTATTTAGCCTTTGATTAATACATTAATGGACATTTCAGTTGCTTGCAATTTTTTTTACTACTACTGAAAATGCTCCAGTAAACATCCTGTACAAATATCCTTTCCTACTAATGCTTTTTTTTTTTTTTTTGCGGAACGCGGGCCTCTCACCGCTGCGGCCTCTCTCGTTGCGGAGCACAGGCTGCGGACGCGCAGGCCCAGGGGCCATGGCTCACGGGCCCAGCCCCTCCGCGGCATGCGGGATCCTCCCGGACCAGGGCACGAAGCCACGTCCCCTGCATCGGCAGGCAGACTCCCAACCACTGCGCCACCAGGGAAGCCCCCTACTCATGCTTTTACGTATGTAAAATAAATTCCCAGAGTTGACATTGCAGTAGCAAAGGATATGTCCAATATTTATTAATGAATATTACCAGAGTACTTTCCAAAAAAATCTTAACAATTCACATTTCTCACCCCAGTGTAGGGGAGTGTCCCTTTTCTCCATAGCCTTACTAGCACTAGGCAACTTTGTATTATGTTTTGTGTATTTCCTCTGACTGTTTTTAACCCATCAGTCATCTGTCTCCGTGACGCTCAGCTTGTGTGTACGCTGGGCATGCTATTTGGAATAATGGAACACTGTGCCCTTACGGAACTGTACAGATCACTTTTTATCAATCTTACCATGTTGGGTTTTAACACATGTTTAAGTATATTCTTCACCCACTCTGACCCTCTGACCAGTAACACAAGGCCTGACACACTGTAGGAGAGCGGTCTGGGTGAATACTTGCTTTCAAAACTAAATATACGAGATCTTTGCCAAGCCTGTTGGATTATCTGTGCTATTGATTTCTCTTTGTCAATGCACACAAGAGTTCACTACATTTAGAAGTTGTTACCTGAGAGGTCAAACATATTCTTTCCTTGACACTATTTTTCTCTGGGGTTTGAGCAAGCATTTTTCCTATGTTACATATTGCTATGATCAAGACACAGTTCTATTTGTCAGATTGTTGCTTGGCTACTGTGCATTTTTTTCTGAATCTGAAATCACATGCACATTCTAGGCCTATCCCTGAATTTTTTTAAAGTAATATTGTTGACACTTTACTGGGCAAGTGTCTTCATCCCAGTATGTGATGTGCACCAGTGAACAGAGGTCAGGTAAGGGGCAAAGCTGTTTGTCATTTGCCAGGCAGTTTGCTACAACCAGATAAAAGTGTATTCCTATTTTCAGATTTAAAGTATAAACAAAATATATCTCTAGTCTCAACCAGTCTCTTCTTTTTAGAATCTTAATGTTGAAATGTCCCTTTGCTATCAGCTAGCTTAGTCTTTTCACAGCCACCCATTCTAGAAGGTTATGTTTAGAGAGCGTTTTGGTTTCTGCCTTTATTTATTCTTTATGTGAACTGGGAGCTATGGTGATCCAGCAATAGCCTGAGTGACCATAGACTGCATTAGCAGCTGGACTCTAGAGAAAAGGGAAAGTGAAATCCTGATGAAGCTCTGACTGACTGAGATCATGCCTTTAAATGGTGTGTCTAAAAGATTATTCAGTGTACAGATGTGTAAAGAGCCAGATGGTGTTTCAAGTTTTTAATGTAGGATGAGCATAAAGGTCTTTGAATTAGATTTTAGTAATAGGGCATGTATAGGAATCTTAGGGGATATACTATACTGTCTTTGATGGGTAGTTAGGGAGTGCATATTGGTTAATCCAAGACTTCTGACAAACAGAGTTTTGAGAATTTAGGTAGAATGGACATGACAAGTAGGGAAACTTATCAACTCTTCAAGTTAAGTCTGGAGTTGCCTTATATAGAGTAGCCAATTCTCTTTTGCCTTCCTATTCCCTGTTTTCCCATTCCCTATCTTTTTCATTCTTACCATTTAAATGTGTTCAGAGTATGTATCTATTACTCTTCTACTATTTGTTAGAGGTTCATGGTGTGGTTCAGAAACTGAGACTTGGAATAACACTTTTGCAAGCTGTGCTGTCACCAACAGACCTCAGCTCTTAGATCCTTTATTGAATCTGACTAGTTTGGACCACATTTCTTTTGAGGTATCTACTTCTTAATTTAGATTTTTTTATGTGTAAATTCGTTGATTATGTTTTCTAATAGTTTTTTGCTTTAAATGTTTTCTTTCTTAGCATTTTTAAAATGTGAAGTGTTTCGATCTATTAAAAGGTTAATAAATCTAAATATACAAGTAAGATATGTTATATAATATCTAGATAGTTTAACAGTTAATTTCCTCTGTTTTCCTCTTCCTTCCTCCCTTCCTTCCTCTTTTTCTTTAATACTTGAAAGCATATTGAAGGTTACTTCTAATTCCCGAAATAACTGATGAGGTTTCTTATAGCAAAAGGTCAAGCAGTTTAAGTTTAAAGTTATGTAACCTTTCTATTTTAAACTGGAACATTAAGATTTTTCCTGAACCTACTTCTAACAAACACCCATTCTTTAGTTACCATTATTCTTTGCCTTAGGTACACCATTTGTCTGCCTCCTTAGCTCCTTTTCCTGGCTGCCTTATCACTGTCATCTCTTCTGTTTAGTTCCTTTGACTGCTCTTTTAAACTTAGTTTTGTATAGACTCCTTTATTACATCCATTATACTTATCAACCACTTCAACTCATGTGAGAGTCATGGATATAGGTGACAAGTTCTGTACCTCTCAGCAATCGTCGAATAACCATTATGCTTTTACATAGATAACTTCTAAGAAATTGGGTTTATATAAGGTTTTTTTGAACCTTAATTATTACACTATATGAAGACAGTGATGTAGATTTTTTATACTATCTATGCCAATACATAATGAATTTATTATAGTACTATGGAAAATATTAAAGATATCCTTTCAAGTAGGGGCTTTATTATATATTATCCTTCATGATACAAATCTGTTTTATAGTCCATATGATACCCATTTTGTGGTATAGATTTAATTTTTATCATAAAATTGTTTACATTTTCATTTAATGGTACCTATAATTAGTAAACCTGGAATGACTTAGGACACTTCTTGTATGATAAGTATTGAACATTCTCTTATACTTGTAAGTACAATTTATTTATAAATTTATTCATTCCAGTATTTGTTCAGCAGAAATTCAGGTTGTTCTGGCAATGATAATCTTAAACTCTCCTTATATAGAATTATTCTTTCTTGGAATGTTTTGGTTCATCTGTATTTTTAAAAATCAGAGTAGGGATAAACCAAAGCTATACTAAGTAGACCACTTAGAAGGACGTAAAACTTCTCGTAGAAAAAAGGAATAGGGAGAGATTAGACAAACAAAAGGAGTGTCTTTATATTTAACTCTATAGGAAACAATTGTACATAAATAGATAGTGTGCACGTGCGTTCACACACACACACCTGCTGCATATGACAAATCATTGGCTGAGGTTCTCATTTGTTTTGTCAGAAGGAGAGTGAAACATCTACTATTCGTGGCCTAATTCTGATCATTAAGGAGAAAATTGATCAGTAAAGTAGAAACTTGAGAGAAGTCACTATATAATTTTAGAGTTTATGGTAGCTAAGGAAAGCAGTGCTATAGAGAGTTAGATATATATTCTAACCCATACATTAGAAGAGGAGTCTTCAGAAAGCTCTGCAGGAAAAATAGGTAAGTATTTATATTTCAAGAGGAATGGAAAAGGTCTAAAAAAAAATTACTGACAGTATATCTGTTACTAATCCTAATGAGGAGATGGAGATGGAAAGTCTGCTAAAGGCAGTGCTCTAACTAGTGTTTTAAAAGGGCAAGAACACAAAAATGTCTGTAACTGTAGCCACAGGAAATGTAATGGCAGTAAGATAGGGGGCCTGATGTGTTCCCACATAATCATCAAAATTCAACAAAACAGCATGTTCAAACTATGAACAGAACACAAAGCCAAGGACAGTTGCTCAAATCAATAAAACATACTCCTAGAAAGACTAAACCTCAAAAAGATGAGACTTTTTTAAGTCTTACAAATGACACAAAATGGCCATCTACTTTTATATATGAATTTATGTAAGTGTATATATTTGGTTTTTCTTAGATGGGTAAATATATGTAGGTAACAAATATGTTCTTCTTTGATAACATTGAATATGAGTATTAAGCAGACACAAAAAGCTAAAAACATTTGGAGCATAAAAATTTCAAAACCCATTACTTAAGAAAATAGTATATTTTTAATAGATGAAAGAGAACAAGACAGCTCTGTTCCCTTTTTTTTCTCTTATTTTTTGAGAAATGCTTTTAAGCTGAAAATATAAAACATAACATAGGCAAGAGGGAACATAAAGAAAATACTTGGGGAGACTTCTCTTGTGGCGCAGTAGTTAAGACTCCTTGCTACCAGTGCAGCGGGCTTGGGTTTGATCCCTGGTCAGGGAACTAGATCACACATGCATGCCTCAACCAAGAGTTTGCGTGCCACAACTAAGGAGCCCACGTGCCGCAACTAAGGAGCCAGTGAGCCACAACTAAGGAACCCACGAGCCGCAACTAAAGGAGCCTGCCTGCTGCAACTAAGGAGCCCACATGCGTCAACTAAGGAGCTGGTGAGCCGCAACTAAGGAGCCCTTGAGCTGCAACTAACGAGCCCACATGCTGCAACTAAGGAGCCAGTAAGCTGCAACTAAGGAGCCTGCCTGCTGCAACTAAGACCCAGTGCAACCAAATAAAAAATAAATAGATTAAATAAATAAATAAATGTTAAAAAAACAAAAAGAAAATACTTAGAAAATCTGTAAATGTTCCAAACTTCTGCAAAGACCATTCTTTATGCCTTCTTTTTTCAACCACAGAACAGCCCTTTCTCTCCTCTTCACTATAATGCCAAGAGGAACAAGACATGGGCCTGCTCCTGGGGTCTCAGCCTAGAAGTAGAACTCCTCATATCACAACACCCCATTTTACAGTTATCTTATTCTGAGGCTTTCTTAACGCCAAACAAATAAAAAGAATGCCTTCAATTCTTTTTTCTGTTTGTCAGTAATAATTAGGCATTTATTTTCATTCATTGTATAGTGTGGAGCATCTGATTAGTCTTATGATGAAAAAATTCATGAGAAAGCTATCATATCCAAATAGAAGTTAAAAATCAGTTGTTATTTAAAATGCAAAATTGTTATAAGTAGGGGATACTTGAACTCAATTAGATAAATAATAAATAAGTTACAAAGCTCAGTGGCTTAACACAAGCATTTATTTCTTGAATCAGGCAGCTGTCATTTATTTTATATTTTCATCACTTGGAAAAAATCTTCAAGGTTGACAAGGGGAGAAGAGAGCTAGCTGAAAGCTCACTTGGGATGATTTTAAGGGCTGGGCCTGGAAGAGGCATATGTCTCTTCTACCCATATTCCACTGGCCAGAACCCAGTCATGTGACCTCCACCAAACAGCAGGGGAGGCTGGAAGATGTAGAGGAGCTTGTGCATAATTGGTGAGCACGAGCTATCTTTGCCACAGTTGATTAAATCCAGTTACGTGAGTGTTTATTGTGAACAGTGTGCATGTGACTTTTCTAGGCACAGGGTTAGAAAGATGAATAAGTCATGGTTTCTTCCTTCAAGTGAATCATAAACGAGTTCTAAAACTCATTGTAGACTATAGCCTGTATTTAGTTTTAGATTTTCAAAACAAATCCATTGCCTATTCTTAGTATTATGAGACTAATAAGTATTTTTTAAAACAGCCAAAAGATTTGTATACCATCTGTATCAGTTAGGATTCAGGCAAGAAACAGATGGCACATTCAAATTAGATAATAAGGGACTATGTAAAGGTGTGGGCAGGGTCTAGGAGGGAAACCACAGGGTGTGGGAAACCACAAGTGCAATACTAGAGGGTTAACAGCAGGGTGTCTTCACCATTTGCAAGCCTAAAAGGGTGAGGAGAAGTGGTTTCTTGGGCCTGGAGTTGTGACCTTGAGTAAGGGAAACAGCCAGGCCATTTGAATTTGTAGGGAGTGAGCCAGCAAAATAAATTCTCTGACCTTATTCTCCTTCCTTCCTTCTAGTCTCCTGTTGGTATTCCCTAATATCTGAATCCCAGTAGAATCCAGAGGGCAAAGGGAACCTTTGATGTAATCCATATAGGTCAGCTTCCTAGGGCAGAGGGCAGAAAGGCAGGGACTGGATCTAGAGGGGCAAACAGCACACTGTCCTAAGAAATCTTTTTTTCGTCTAATTGGCAGATATTTTCTAGGCCTTGTTCATTGCAAAGCTGTAAATACTATGGGGCATATACAAAAGGTATGCCTTTTCCTTCAAGGACTTTGCTTTCTAGTGAGGGAGAGGGAACCACAAACTAAATTCAAAGGCAAGTCTCTAGAAGATTTGTGTTCAAGCAGTGATCGAGTGCCACATGGAGCATTAGATGAAGTGTAAGTGGTGTAGTTCAGAAGAGAAAGAGATCATTGTGCCCTTGAATTGTTAGGGGAAGCTTTGTGAAAGAACTGAAACTTGAACTTGGCTATGAAATGTTTACAGTTTTTATAGACAAGGAGGATAGAGTCATACATACATATAGCTTGCTCAGAGTACACTGAGTGTGGAGTCCAGTTGAAGGTGGGAATTCATACAGAAGTTAGTGAGAGGTAGGTTTAGGAATAGTTTGAGGTCAGAAGTTAGAGAGTCATAATGAGCAAACTAAGGAGTTTGTGCTTCTAAAAACCATCACGACGTTCTAGGACAGATTACAAGGTATTGTGTGGTAGAAGAGTTATGCAATGAAATAAATTTGGGAAATGTATACTCTCCCACCCTTGGATATATATAATGTGTTTTTAGTATATTGAAAGCTCTGAAAAATCTTGTACAGAAACCACTTTTTCTGCTAAGCTTCACATGGCAAAAGAATTCTTTTCTTTTTTGAACTGAAACATGTTAACATCTTGTGAAACTCTATTATTCTATAAAACCTGTTTTGAGAAATGCTTCCATAGGTAATGGTAAGCCTTTGAATAGTTCTGAAAGAGTTACGACATGATTAAAGGGGTAATTTAGGGAGATTATTCTGGCAGTGTTATGCAAGATGGATTGGAGTGCACATGTTCATTTAGGAAGCTATTGCTACTGCAGTAATACAGGCAAATAGTGCTAGTCTGAAGTAAAGGGTGGTAGTGGGCTGTAAAAGATGCACACTTGTGAGGGGCATTTAGAGGAAAGAAATGATAACATGACTTTGACTGAATGTGGGTGATAAGAAGTAGGGAGGGGTCAGAGCGAGAGGTAGAGGTCAGTAATGACACAAACTATGACTTTCAGGCCCAAATCTTCTATTCTGTGTGAGTTTGTTAAACTGCAATCTATAATGTACACAGACCATTAAGAAGGAAGTATAAAAGAAGACATTTGAGAAGAATGTATGACAGTACACAAAGGGCAACATAATGCCTATTCTGAAAATGAGTTTAAAAGAATGTATCCTGGGAATAATTGTGCATCATCACCATGGTATACAAACTAATCGCGATTCAGGACTAGAAGAGCAGTGTTCTGATCAAACTAGGTTGATGGACCAGACCATTGGGATTATGTATACAGAGCCAACTCAAACTGTATACTTATTAGTTGTACCTGTAAACTTAGGATTTTTATTAAACCTCCCCCCCAAAAAAATTTTTGGCACAGAACCAGTCTAGAGTTAAGAGCCAACTGTATCTTGTTTATTTGAGGTTTTATTAACAGTATTAACCTAAGAACACTGCTAATTTTTATAGCATGTTTCTCAACACCTTTTGAACCCCAGTCATGTTAACAACCAGCTGCTGGCCTAATGTTTGTTTAGCGCCACATACTTAAGGAAACCAGTGTTGGACAAAGAGAGAAATGCTATATAAATCTTTTAAAAATTATTTGTTATTAGGTCGTAATCAATCATTCAAAAAGGGGGAAAAGCCCAGGAACAACTCTAACATTGTTTTCGGGAGTCATAGTTCTTAGTTGATACTCTCTTCGCAGCTGTAACTTTCTTTTCATTTCATACGCTCACTGTCATTTGCCCATTTCTCTTCTGTGCTTAAGTGCTTTTCCCTTTATCTTCTTATATTGTGTTTTTATTTAGAGAAGACAAAGTACAATGTGATGCTTCTTCCTTATTACTTGCTAAATTCCTTGTTTACATGCTAAATCCCTATTTTAATGTAGTTTTGGGATAAATTTACTGAAAATATTCAGTGCTTATATTTTCAGTTTTGAATTTATTCATATTTTGACAGTAATTGGTAGAAAACTGTTTCTCACAGCTGACAGGCCAAGAAAAAAAAAAGCTTGGGGACAAAGCTAACACATGCCAGAGTGCTGAGGACCCATCAGATATTTAAAGAAGTGGCATTTGTACTTGCATTATTTAAGCTACTGTTGAAAAAGGGGGTGGGAAGAGACCATATTTGTAGCAAACGTATTATAGAATTCATTTTCTAAAGAATCATGTTTTTGAAGAAGGTATAACATCTATCAGGCATTTTATGAAGCACACAAAACAAGTAGATAATAGTTCTCAAAAAGAGAAACTATGAATGTTGTGACGTAAATCTTTTTTTTTTAAATCCCAAAACTCAAAGAAATATATTTACCTCCTAGAAAATAGTAATTAAGCCCAAATTTCAAACTGAATGTTAGTGAATAATTTTGTCATTTTCTACCACAGAAATACTATTTGGTAAACAGTACAAGGAAAGATATATTTAACCTGTTTTGCCAATTAACTTAGATGTTAATAATCAGACTGTGATTTGGGGGACTTCTGATGTCTTTAAGAATCCCTCAGGTGATGGGATAGCTGGTTCTTTTGTTTTAATGATTGTGACTGTATTTCTGTTCTTTCTGGCAAGTATGAATAATTACATTTAATAAAAATCAAACATCTCACTTATGTCTCATCAAAGAGAAAACCAACCTTGCCCTTAATTCGGATGAGATACACGCTGCTGCAAGCAGGGATGGATGGAACAGTCATCCCTACTTTATTTTGTAATTTTTCATAGTACAGGGTGAAATTTTGAAGGGCCGTTGATATAGATCAAGACACAATAACTCTTTTGGACTTTGAAGATATTCTATTAAATCATCTCAGATCCATCATTGAAATGATGATTTGCACATAGAACAGAACACTTTAAGAACTTTTGAGAAGTTACAAAGTTGTCCTCTTTCCCCAGCTTCAACCATGAAACACAAATTGTAGAACACTTTAACTTGAAGTTTACACAGTCTGACAAGTTTTTTTTTGTTGTTTGTTTGTTTTTTGCTTTTTTCCCTTATACATGGTCAATGTAATGGGTTGAATAGTATCCCCTAGAAGTTCTTGTCTGCCCAAAATAAGGTCTTTGCATATGTAATTAGTTAAGGTGAGGTCCTACTAGATTAGAGTGGGCCCTAAATTCAGTGACTAGTGTCTTACAAGAAGAGGAGACAACACACAGAGAAGGTCTTTTGAAGATGGAGGCAGAGACTGCAGTGATGCAGCTACATGCCTAGAGATGCCAAGGAATGCCAATACCACTAGAAGATGCAAAGACGAAATCTTCCCAAAGTCTTCAGAGGGAGCATGGCCCTGCCTACACCTTGATTTTGGACTTCTAGCCTCCAGAACTGTGAGAGAATAAATTTCTCTTATTCTAAAATACCCAGTTTGTGGTATTTTGTTGTGACAACCCTAGGAAACCAAGACAGTATTCCTAACCATTCTCCTATAAACGTATTATGTTTTACTACTTACTTTTACATATTTGTCCTGTCTACTGTACTGTGAAGTCCTCAAGGACAAAACCATGTCATACTCATCCATAGTAGGATTCAGTGTCCCCCAAATATTTATCACATAAGTCTGTGGGCACATTTATTTTTTAAGGTTCCCAAATGTATTCTTCCTGAATAAACATGTTAGTTTTTTATTAAATTTGCATACTTGAGGAAGACAAGAATATAAATAAACATAAGGATATTCTGTATGGAAAAGGTTGGAGATAATTGGCAGGCTTAGGTTTCTATTGTTAGCAAAGGTATGCTAGCTGTTACTACCACTTTTAGATCCCATTCATATGAAAGATAAGATCTGAAGTGAATTTTAAAGTAAATGACATTTCTAAAGGGCTGTCAATCTGAATTCTCCAGAGAATATTCAGTTTGTCACAATTTTGCTCTAACATTATAGAGCACAACTGAAAATAAATGATTGCTTAACTATCAAAATTTTGTCCAAAGCACATATCATTTGTAAAGATTACATTTTAGTAAAAAGACTAAAAACCATAATTTAAAGTAACATGGTATTTTATGAAGAACTGACATTCCAAAATAACATCTAAATGGATATATAAAAATTTAAAATTTTTAATCTTAAAGGCTTAGCTTATAGCCTAAATTTCTAAGATATGAAAAATGGTCATTAAATAATATTCTTCTGTCTCAATTTAAATATATTCTCCATTTACTAGTGTCATTTTTTTTGTCTCTCTTTAATTACAAGTAGTTTTAAATTGCCCCTTTGAATATTTCTTACTCAGTAGTTGAAATACTGCCAATAGAGGCACTAATGACTCTTTGAGGTAGTTGTAGGTCGTTTTCCCCGGTCCCATTTTTTTTCATGAATTTTAATATACAAGAATTCCTAGTCTTTGTATATTAAATTCTCTCCCTTCTTATAGAGACTGAAGTAAGAAATATTAATTTAACTCATTACAGGAAATGGACCAGTACTAGAATAAGAGATTGCCAATTTTGAAAACTGGCAAAGACTTAAATGTATGTATTTTTAGCTACATAAATAAATTATGAATTATAAGCAAAATTTAGTTTATCCAACTGGGTGAATAAACATCTCTTGTAATGGCTAAATCTTACGGGCAGTCACTCAAATGTCTTCTCCTAATAAGGAGAAAAGAGTCATTGTTTTTAGTAGAGGACATCTTTTTAGACATTTGTTCACCATGTTTCCTAGAGGAAAGTGATGATTTTAAGGGCCACTTGGTAATTATTTTCTTTCTGCTTTCCAATGATGTTTTCACATGCCATGAATCAAAATAGAAATCTCTGTGGCAGCCATGGGCAAACCAGGTATGCTTCTGGAAGCCTGACAGTTTCCATGACATATCTTGTGAGTGAATCATATGGATAAAATTACCCATAATAAACTCAAATTAAAAATCTAGATATGAGCAAGTAGATTTATAACTATTACTATGCTGGAGTCTTCTTTAGAAATGTATTTTTACTTTTGGACTTAGTACTATTATTCTAAGTACCTAAATGAACCCAATAATCTTGATAATGCTGTTTTAACCGTAGGAGATTTTTACCTTCAGTTTGAAATTTGTTGGTCCTTTATAAACAAATAATTCCATGATTGTAATTTAAATTCCTCTTAAACCCAAGTGCTTATCATTAGTGGGCCAGTACCATAAATTGTACATATACACAGTAAATGTGTATATGTTACTAAGTAAAAGGAAAAGTGCAGAAAAGTTTGTAGAGTAAGTGATTTGTGGAAAAACAAAAGGGGTAAAATTATATATGTGTGTATGTGTATAATATACATACATATAAATTTTATATTGACTTTTGTGTGCATAAAAGTAGTTTCTGGAAAGATAAACTAATAAAGAGGGGTTGCCAGCTATGTTTATGTGCAGGGATGGGAACTCAGCCAATAGGACATAGGCATAGGAGGGAGTTTTTTCACTGTAGACCATTTTATGCTTTATGTTTGAACCATGTGAATATATTACTTAGAAAGGGAGGGAGGGAGGGATGAGGAAGGAAGGAAGGAAGGGGAAAAAGAGGAAAGGTGGGCGAGAGAAAGGGAGGAAGGGAAGAGAAGGAAAGAAAATTCTGTTTTTAAAAGTATGCTGGTGGAATTCTTCTTTAAGAGAAGCCCAGTAAGCGAAAACAAATTTTAAAAACAGTTGCTTTTGGGGATTGATATGAATTAATCATGAAAATATATAGGCACCTGTTAGGTATAAGTTGCCATGTACTGGCAATTAAAGATTCCATGTACTGTCCCTTTGAATCATGGTATGACTCTGATCTCCCTTCAGAGTCTTTCAATCAGTAAATTAACTTCATGGTTCTTCTAACTTTTCTGTAGAAGTTGTAGTTTCTAAATTTCATATCATCCTGGTCACCTCTGTCCAGTTGTCCTCCAGTGTATCAGTGTGCTTTGTAAAAACCCAGGGTGAATATGACAACAAATGTTCTAGATTGGTGTGACTAGCTCTGGTTTACAATTTTTGCAGTTTTACTAGCTTTGGGGATATCTTTGTCAAAATATGGACAACTATCAACCATTGAACCTGCTGCTCTGCCTTTGGGCAGGATATGTCTAAGTAGGTCCCTGCTCTCTAGGGCAGCATAACAAGCATGCAGTTTTATTCCACAAGATATTCTCATCTACTCCATGAAGCTATCTTTCCAGTAAAGGACCTGCCTATTATTGTGAGACTTGATGAAATAGAGTAATCCTATGTAACCCTTTCCTGTCTGAAACACAAGCCCTTCTAGCAATCTTACCAGTTACCCAACTCTGTCTTCCCAATGTCCGTTCTTGAGTTCAGCTCAGGCTAACTTCACCAGTAAACCTGCCTGTCTATCCCCAGTGCAGATGAACTGAGCCCTAAAACTTACAGACTTCCCTACTATGAAGAACCAGTTGTATAGGCTCTTAGATTAGATGAGCTTGGATCATCAAGTGTACCATTACATTGAGAACGGAAGCTTGGACATAATTATATTTCACGTATTATGCTCATATGTTCATTTGGCGGTTTGCAATGATGTATGCTTTGTAGTGATTAGAATCCTTTCCTAGGTTTTAACCACTTGGTATTCAAAAGATGCACCTTAATGTGGCACCTTCTTTCATGCGGGTTGATATTTTATGTCAGTATCTTCCTACAATCACGATTTTAGATGAAGCATTTTCTATCGTTTAGCTCCAGCTCATTTCTTCAGACAAAATGTTATTTGGCTTACCAGTGGGAAAAAACTAAAAATGGAGGTCTTTTGGTTGACGTGGAGGATTTGTTGGAAGAAGGAAGGGGTTTCCCTGGAACCTTGTTCCTTCCAAGGCTGCCCTTGAAATACTGTCATGGAACCCTTTAGGTTTAATTTGACTTCCATTGTTGTATCTAGAAAAATCAAATTAATAGAAGTAAGGTTAGATTGGCCTTATTTGACAGTCTTAGGAGGATGTTGTAGAGCTTTCCATTTAGTAGGATAGTAATTTTGATTACCAGCAGTTTAGGTACTTTCTTAATATGAACTTATTTTTCTTAACAAGGCACTTACTCGTCTAGTGAAACATGGCCTTTCTTTTTTAATCTTTGAACATTTTTCTGTGTATCCCACCCCAATTCTGTGTATTCAATGGAAATAATCATCTTTGGGGCCTGAATGTTGGTAATAAATCCAATATGGCCCTACCAAAAGCCATTTATGAATAGAAGGATGCCTTCTCTGTAGGCAGTCTTTTAGAGAAGAATGTGTTAACCTAAATAAGAAATAATTCTTCAAATGAAGTAGTGCACATCTGTGGGAATTGTTACCAGTGTTTGTATTGATACTTTGGATGTCAGTGTTTTATTCTTATATTTTTACATTTTAATTTTTTCCTAATTATAAAAGTAATACAAAAATAAAAATATTTAATATAGACATCAGAAGTCTACCATAATCCTTCCTCAACCTCTTGAAATAACCACTTTGCAATTTGGAGTGTGTTTATACAAGTTAGAACAGAATAACCATTGAAATTCCAGTGATTTATATGACAGAGATTTCTTTCTCAGTTGTCTACTCCAGGTTGGGGGTGAGAATATTGTCAGTTCCACTTAGAGAACCAGGGTGATGGAGAGATTCCACCATATTGTTGCTGCAACATCTAGAACATGAGGCCTCTTCAGATACTTTGGTAGGGAAAGAGCTCTGGAGCCGTGGAGGAGAATTTCTTTTTAATCTATGCTTCTTTAATTTTTAATGAGGTTGTGCATCTCTATCTGCGTATTTATATACTTTTCTCCTATATAAAGACTATTAATGTCCTTTGTTCATAATTTTATGTTTGTTCTCCTTTTTTTGTTCAACCTATTTGTATATTAGAAACATTTAGCCCTTTGACTTTTTTTTTTTATTGGAGTATAAATGCTTTACAGCCCTTTGATTTTTAATTGGTTAAACACCTTTCTTTTTTTTTTTTTTCCAATTTTTTCTTTGGTCTTTTGACCTTGTTTAATGGTATTTTTTTTTGCTCCCTAAAAGTTTTTTTTTTTTTTTGCGGTACGCGGGCCTCTCACTGTTGTGGCCGCTCCCGTTGTGGAGCACAGGCTTCGGACGTGCAGGCTCAGCGGCCATGGCTCATGGGCCCAGCCTCTCCGCGGCATGTGGGATCTTCCTGGACCAGGGCACAAACCCGTGTCTCCTGCATTGGCAGGTGGACTCTCAACCACTGTACCACCAGGGAAGCCCACCCTAAAAGTTTTTTATAAAGAAAATTGTGCAGCACTTTTCTTTAAAGTTTCTGGGTTGTCATTTATAGAAAGGCCTTCCCAATTGAAGATTTTTTTTTTTAATATTCATGTCTGAAATATTAAACTTCAAATAAGGCATCCCCAAAATATAAGGGTTTGCTTTCCCTAGGCCCCAGTGACTGTTTTGTGCGTTCCTCTGCACATTTTGACTTCTTACAGTTATATTTAACCGTAGTCTCTGATATCCATTTTGCTATATATTTCTTATCTGTCATAGCATATAAGTGAAATAATATTGACTGTATTCCCTAGGCTGTACATTAAGTACCTTGACTGATTTGTTTTATAACTGGAAGTTTGTACCTCTTAATCTCCCTCACCTATTTCACTCATTCCCCCATCCCTCTTCCATCTAGCAACCACCAGTTTGTTCTCTATATCTATGAGTCTGTTTCTCTTTTGTTATGTTTGTTTATTTGTTTTTTAGATTCCACATATAAGTGGAATCATATGGTCTTTCTCTGGCTAATTTCACTCTGCATAATACCTTCCAGATCCATCCGTGTTGTCGCAGATAGCAAGATTTTATTCTTTTTTTTTGGCTGACTAATATATCGCGTGTTCTTTATCCATCATCTATCAATGGCATCTGGTCCTGGACTTTTGTTTGTTGGGAATTTTTAAAATTACTGATTCAGTTTCATTACTAGTAATTGGCCTGTTCATATTTTCTTTTTCTTTCTGGTTCAGTCTTGGGATATTGTATGTTTCTAGGAATTAATCCACTTATGTCATCTATTTTATTGTGTATAATTGTTCACAGTAATCTCTCATGATCCTTTGTATTTCTGTGGTGTCAGTTGAAACTTCTCTTTTATTTCTGATTTTATTGATTTGGGCTCTCTCGCTTTTTTTCTTGATGAGTTTGGCTAAAGGTTTATCAGTTTTGTTTACCTTTGCAAAGAACCATTTTCATTGATCTTTTCTATTGTTTTCTTAGTCTCTATTTCACTTATTTCTGCTTGATCTTTATGATTTCTTTCCTTCTACTAACTTTGGGTTTTATTTGTTCTTCTTTCTCTAGTTGCTTTAAGTGTAAGGTTAGGTTGTTTATTTGAGATTTTTCTTGTTTCCTGAGGTAAGCTTGTATCGCTGTAAACTTCCCTCTTAGAACTGCTTTTGCTCTGTCCCATATGTTTTGGATCGTTGTGTTTTTACTTTCATTTGTCTCTAGATATTTTTTGATTTTCTCTTTGATTTCTTCAGTGATCCATCAGTTGTTTAGTAGCATATTGTTTAGCCTCCACATGTTTGTGTTTTTTGCAGTTGATTTCTAGTCTCATAGTATTATGGTTGGAAAAGATACTTGATGTGATTTCAGTCTTTTTAAATTTACTGAGTCTTGTTTTGTGGACTAGCTTGTGATACTGAGGAATGTTCCATGTGCATTTGGAAAAAAAATGTGTGTTCACCTGCTTTTGGTTGAAATGTTCTCTGTGTATTTATTAAGTACATCTGGTCTAATGTGTCATTTAAAGCCAGTATTTCCATATTGATTTTCTGTCTGGATGATGTCTATTGATGTAAATGGAGTGTTAAAGTCCCCTACTATTATTGTGTTACTGTCAATTTCTCCCTTTATATTTGTTAGTTTGATTTATGTATTTAAGTGCTCCTATGTTGGGTACATATATATCTACAATTATTATATCTTATTGGATTGATCCCTTAATTATTATGCAGTGTCCTTTGTTTTCTTGTTACAGTCTTTGTTTTAAAGTCTATTTTTTCTGATATAAATATTGCTACCCCAGCTTTCTTTTTGTTTCCCTTTGCATGGAATAGTTTTTTTCCATCCCCTCACTCTCAGTCTGTATGTGTCTTTAGATCTGAAGTGAGTCTCATGTAAGCAGCATATATATGGGTCTTTTTTTTTTTTTTTTAATCCATTCAGCCACTCTGTCTTTTGATTGGAGCGTTTGGTCCACTTACATTTAAAGTAATTACTGATAGATATGTACCTGTTGCCATTTTGTTCATTGTTTTTATAGTTTTCTTATTGTTGTTTCTTTCTTCTTTTGCTCTCTTCCCTTGTGATTTGGTAACTGTCTTCAGTGCTGTGTTTGGATTCCTTTCTTTTTTGTGGGTTTGTATCTATTATAGATTTTTGGTTTGTGGTTACCATGAGACGTGTGTGTGTGTGTGTGTGTGTGTGTGTGTGTGTGTGTGTATGATTATTTTAAGTTGGCTGATCTCTTAAGTTTGAACATATTCTAACAATTCTGCATTTTTATTCCCGACACATGTTTAATGTTTTTGACAAGTTTTACATCTTTTTGTTTTGTGTATCCCTTGACTATTAATTGTGGATATAGTAGTCTTTTAATTTTACTAATTTTTTCTTTAAACCTTCCTGCTAGCTTTATAAGTGGTTGATCTACTATCTTTACTGTATGTTTACCTTTACCAATGGGATTTTTCCTTTTTAAATTTTCATTATTTTTAGTTTTGTTTTGTTTTTCTTTTCCACTTAAAGAACTCCCTTTAACGTTTGTTGTAAAGCTGGTTTGGTGGTGCTGAACTCTTAGCTTTCGCTTGTCTGTAAAATTTTGATCTCTCTATCAAAGCTGAATAAAAACCTTGCCAGGTAGAATATTCTTGGTTGTAGTTTTTTCTCTTTTATCATTTTCAGTATATCACACCACTCCCTTCCAGCCTGCAGTTTTTGCTGAGAAGTAAGCTGCTAGCTGTATGGGAGTTCCCTTGTACATAACTTGTTTTTCCTCGCTGCTTTTAAGATTCTCTCTTTATCTTTAATTTTTGCTATTTTAATTATAATGTGTCTTGGTGTGGACTTCTTTGGGTTCATCTTGTTTGAGACTGATTCTCTGTGCTTCCTGCACCTGGCTGGCTGTTTCCTTTCCCAGGTTAGGGAAGTTTTCACCTATAATTTCTTCAGATAAGTTCTCTTCCTCTTTCTCTTTCTCTTCTCCTTCTGGGATACCTATAATGTGAATGTTAGTCTCAGAGGCCTATTTTTTTTAATTCTTTTTTCTTTTTAGTTTGGGTGATTTTCACTTCTGTCTTCCAGTTTATGAATTTATTTCTTTATGCCATCTAATCTACTGTTCTTTCCAGTGTATTTTTTATTTCAGTCATTGTATTTTCAACTCTGTTTGGTTTTTCTTTATAGTTTCTAATTCTTTGTAAAACATCTTGCTGTGTTCATCCGTTCTCCCTAGCTCACAGAGCATCATTACCCTGAACTCTTTATCAGGTAGATTGCTCATCTCCATTTTGCTTAGTTCCTCTGGGGTTTTGTCTTGTTCCATCATTTGGAACATATTCCTCTGTCTCCTCATTTTGCATAAGTCAGTGTGTTTATTTCTATGTATTAGGTAGGTTGGTTACATTTCTCAATCTTGGAGAAATTGCCTTTTGTAGGAGATCTCCAATGGGGCAGAGACATCCAGTGGGGCTCAGTAGCACATTCTCCTCTCGTTACCAGAGTTGTATGCTTTAGGGGTGCCTCCTGTGTGGGCTGCATGGGCCCTTCTGTTGTGCAGGGCTGACTACTGTGGGTGTGTCTGTAGGTGGTGTTGGCCCCTGGCCTGGTTGGCTGCTAATACCTGCCTTGTGCTATGGCTGCTGGCCCTCTGGTGGGTGGAGCTGCGTCACAGCACCACTGACTGGGGGGGCCTGGGGGGCCTGGGGCTAGTGCCAGCCTTCTGGTGGTCAGGGCTGGGTTGCCATGCAGCTGGATGCTCGACCCAGAATAGTCCGGAACTGGTGCTGGCCTGCTGGTGGACGAGTAAGCCCCCATCACTAATAGTCTAGAAGGAGGACTCCAGGATGGTGCTTGCCAGCCCCACTGCCCTTGTGGTGGAACAGAAACTCCCCAAAATGGCTGCTGCCTGCATCTGTGTGCCCAGTGGGGAAGTCCCAGTAGCCTCCTGCCTCTCTGGGAGCTCTCCAAGATCTGCAAGTGTGTGTGACCCAAGTATCTTTATGGTTTTTCCTATTCTTTTTTTAAAAATATTTATTTTTTAATTTTCTTTATTTCCTTTTATTTTACTTTATTTTCTTGGCTGTGTTGGGTCTTAGTTGTGGCACATGGGGTATTTCATTGTGGTGTGGGCTCTTTGTTGTGGTGCACGGGCTTCTCTCTAGTTGTGGCGTGTGGATTTTCTCTCTCTAGTTATGGCGTGCAGGCTCCAGGGCACGTGGGCTCTGTAGTTGTGGCACACAAGCTCTCTCACTGAGGCATGTAAGCTCAGTAGTTGTGGTGTGAGGGCTTAGTTGCCCTGCAGAATGTGGGATCTTAGTTCCCCGAACAGGGATCAAACCCGCATCCCCTGCATTGGAATGCAGATTCTTTACCACTGGACCACCAGGGAAGTCCCCCAAGTTTCTTTAAATGACTGCCTCTGTGCTAGGACTCAGAAAATGTGAAATTTTGCATGTTCCCTTTAAGAGTGGAATATCTACTTCCTACAGCCCTCTGGCTCTCCTGTACACAAGCCCCACTGACCTTCAAAGCTGGGTGTTCTGGGGGCTCATCTTCCCAGTGCAGGACCCCCAGGCAAGGGAGCCCATTGTGGGGCTCAGACCCCTTGCTCCTTGAGGAGAACCTCTACAATTGTGATCATCCTCCTGTTTGTAGGTCGCCTACCAAGGGCTGTGGGTCTTGACTACCACATCTCTATCCTTCCTTCCTGTTTCTTTGTGGTTCCTTCTTTATGTCTTTAGTTGTGGAAAATCTTTTCTGCTAGTTTTCAGGTTGTTCTCATAGATAGTTGCTCTGTAAGTAGCTGTAATTTTGATGTGTCCATTTGGAGGAGGTGAGCTCAGGGTCTTCCTTCTTCTCCATCTTGGCCACCTCACCTTTGAACTTCCTACCGACTTTTCTGAGTTGCTCCTTTGATCCTGAAGTCACCAGACTCTACAGGGCATCAGGCTAATCAGAACTTCAAGAGTGTCAGAACTTCCCCTTGCCTACCACTACCCTTCAGCAGCAAAACTGCCAGTTGTTAAACATAATCTTACACTCTGGTGAAAACCTTCTACTCTCACTAGCCTCATAACACCCTAGGGAGAGCACTAAAACTTCTGTGTTGCTTCTCTTTTGAGGCTTCATGCAATATCTGAATGTTATCTCTTTAAGTTTAATATAAAAAACTCTTTATTTGGCTTGTAGTATGATTTTTAAACTATAATCGACCAACAGAATAATTTATAGTAATAGGTAATACATGTAATACTAAGTGCCAAGTCACTAAATTATCCTGTTATCATATTTTATCTTATTTTTCCTGTTTTATAGATAGGGACAGTAGGGCACAGGGAATTCAAGTAGTACTAAAGAATATAACCTGGTAAGTTGCAGATCCATGTGGTCTGGCTCCAGTATCTGTGCTCTTAACCAATTGCCTATGCAGTGTAAAAAAAAAAAAATCTACGTTTATTCAGCATTTGTTTTTCAGCTTAGCTGGTGTCAAGGTAATCTTAGCTATTTGTAGAGACCTGCAAAGTAAAACACTGCCATAACTGTTTGAAATGAGGGTAGACCTCAGTAATTTCTGAACCAACCCAGAGTTGGTACTAGATGCATACTACCTGTGAACCTCAGTGCTGTAACAACCACATTTTTCTCTCTGATGTTTCATGTTGTTTAAACCATGACTAGAACATTGTCTTTGTCAGGTAGGATTATAACCTTCCGCAGAGCACACAACCTAAGAAAGAATCGACCCAACTATTCCCAGAATAGTATCTCATCCCAGTAGGGTTTCCTACTGAGATATTAAGGTCAGGTCAGGAAAAGTAAAGGGAGTGAAATGGAGTGTTTGGTGGTGCTGTGTATGCCTAAAGTCAGCTTAAGTGGCATTTATGTAAGGGTATATACTGTCACTGTGGTTAAAGGAAAGCCTTTCTACCTATTTATTAATGATTTTATAGTCCTTATTTCATGGAAGATGGAGTAAAAGAAAGTTTACTTTCAAAGCAATTTATTAAACAGGAAGTGAAAAAAATCAAGATAGACTTGTTTCTTTTCATATTTTTCCCTGCAAAATTGCCTTCTCATTATTGACGAATGAATTCATTTCTTTTTCATACCACAAATTTAAGTGTTTATCTGAATAAGACCTAGTTCTAATATTTTTTAAAATTCCTAATATGTTCTGGAACTAAGTTTAAAAATTCATTCCCTTGGCTCTTTTTTCCCTTTACAAGTTGGAGAGTTTTGAAATTATGTTTGAATGGCTTTCAACTGAGGAGATATATTTTCTTGTTTATCCATTTTAAATAAAAAAACAGATAAATATTCATATCGTTTCTTGCAGAATAACTCAGTTGTCAAATTATTTTTGTATCCTGGGGTTAGTGCTTACTCAGATTAAACTTTTTGAAAAGGAGATTGAGTTTAAAATGTGGATGCTCTTTAATCAGATAGGGTGCCTTGAACTATTTCAAAGTCATGGACAGGTTTTGTTTTATAGAAGTGAAGAATGAGGCATTAGGGACTTCCCTGGTGGTCCAGTGGGTAAGACTCCGCGCTCCCAATTCAGGGGGCCCGGGTTTGATCCCTGGTTGGGGAACTAGATCCCACATGCATGCCGCAACTAAGAGTTCACATGCCGCAACTAAGAGGTCCGCATGCCGTAACTGAGAACCAACTCAGCCTAAATACATAAATAAATAAATAAATATTTTTTTTAAAAAAGAATGAGACATTAGAGTTATAAAATTAGGATTCTTTTTGGATAAATGAATTTTCCTAAGGGTACAGGTAATGGAAATGTTTAATAATTTGCATTGAGAAGTTAGTGTTGTCAAAAGCTATATCCCAGGCAGCTCTCTTCACACCATTATACCTGGGCTAATCACCTTATTTCTCAATCTAAGAAAAGTTGATCTTAATCCTAACACCTGAATAAGAATTCTTCCTGTAACTTTTGTGTTTTTTTCTTGAAGACGTTGTAGAGGAGAAGTGTCATTCCTCATTCTTCTTTGTGATTTAGATGTTACTCATCCTTTTGGTAGAAACAATGAAGCAGTGCAAAATATTACATCATCTTTGAGACTGTAAGGACACCAGAGTCTAACCAGAGTGGATTAAGATGGGTGATTTGAGAAGGGAATGGTGGCAGAGGAACATTCACAGTCGGATCTGCTTTTTTAGGGTTTGTGGGTTGTGTCTCAAGTTGCTTTGACACAACATGCAAAGTAAAACTATCCGCCCCTACCATCTCTCTGTGGGAGCCAAGGTACATTAAAAAAGCCTATGTATATTAATCTACAAAATTAAGCATTTTGGACTTATATCAGAATTTTGTATTCTTTGTAATATATATAGAAAGGATTTTAATTTGGCAGTTTTAAAGATCAAGTATATCCCTGTGGTATTATAGCCTCTAATTATATGCTATTTGAGTCAATATATTCAAGTAGCCCTTTACTAAAAATAGTATAAATATGTCACAAGAGGACATAGTAATTTTTTATAAACCCAGTCTTCCTTGATATAAAGAGTTTCCTTTATTAAGAAAGATTTAAATAAAAAAAACTCACTTCTAGGGAAAAGTTGTTTTTAGTCCATATAATTTAGGATCTCATCAAGAGCTAAAAAGGTATTTAAGGAGTAAGACGTGGATTTTTATCCTCCATCACAGCTAACTGTGCTCTTGACAAGTATTCAATATACCCAAACTTACATTTTAGTTATATAAAGCAGTTTAACTATTTTGGTTGTATATTTGTTGACACTACAGGGTAGTAGAAAATGGTACATGCACAGGCTTTAAAGTCATATGGACCAGAATTTAAATTCCATTTTCTCTGCCAACGAATTGTTTGTCCTTGACTCAAGTTTATATTTAAGTGGCATTTAGTTAATTCACATTGTTGTGCAACCATTACCTCTGTCTAGTTCCACAACATTTTATGAGGACATTTTTTAACCTAATGCATAATGTCTTTGAATGAGTGATGAAGGAATAAGTTTCCATTCCTTGGTTTTTAAGAGCTTTAAGAAATGGCTTGATGATGATTCTGTTAGGATCTCCCAAGTTTCCTTTCAGTTCTAATGTATTTTAAAATTATATGGTGAAAATTTGGAGATATGAGTAACATGCTACCCAAACATTCTTAAGTCAACCAGCATTAATTGCTTTCTATTTGCCTGGCATAGAATATTGACTGTCTACAATAAGCAGAAGACACTGTGTTTATACATAGGAGTTTGTAATTTACTTGGAGAACAAGCTACAGATGAAATATATAGAAAAACATGCTTGTTCTTACTTCTGTGATAAACCCCAGACCTTTTAAATGTGTCCGTTCACTTCCTTTGAGGGGACTACTCCTTAGTTACCAAAAGTTGAAGAATTGTCAAAACAGGGCTACAAAACTGTAACTTTTATATGCTCGTGCACACACACACACACACACACACACACACACACACAACATATATGTAACTGTGGTAAATACACATAACATAATATTTACCATCTTAACCATTTTTAAGTGTACAGATTAGTAGTATTAAGAACATTCACATTATTGTACAACCAATCTCCCAAACTCTTTTCATCTCGAAAAACTGAACTGCATACCCATTATACAAAAACTTTCCTTTCCCTTCCTTCCGCATTTGTCCCTGGCAACCACGATTCTATTTTCTATTTCTATGAACATAGAAGAAAGTAGGTACCTCATATAAGTAGAATCATACAGTGTTTGTCTTTTTGTGGCTGGTTTATTTCACTTAGCATAATGTCATCAAGGTTCTTCCATGTTGTAGCATGTGTCAGAATTTCCTTCCTTTTTAAGGGTGAGTAATATTTCATTGTATCTGTATACCACAAATGTTGTTTATCCATTAATCTGTCAATGGACTCTTGGGTTCTTTCCACCTTTTGTCTGTTGTGAGTAGTATTGCTATGAACACGGGTATACACATATCTCTTAACACCCTGCTTTCAATTCTTCTGGTTATATGCCCAGAAGTGGAATTCCTGGATCATATGATAAGTCAATTTTTAATTTTTTGAGGAGAACCATAATGTTTTCCATAACATCTGTACCATTTTACATTTCTACCAGCAGTGCATGAGGGTTCCAGTTTGTCCACATCCTTGCTGACACTTGTTATTTTCCATTTTTTTATTAGTTTTTTTGGGGGGGTGTTAATAGTAGTTATCTTAATAGGTGTGAGGTAGAGTAGTATATTTTAAATCAAACTTTAACACAGAGAACATTATTATGTAATGTACAATCTTGTTTTGAGATTATGGGAAAAGTCTGAATTTTAATAATGTGCCAATTGACTCTTTTCTAATCTATTATACCCCAAATGATAGTCCTTGAGGGAGGTTTATGACAGCTTGAGAAGTCAGGAAAACATGCCTGGGTATTGACCAAAACAAAATCTTTTCGAGGTAGTGCGAAAAAAAGTAAATCACAAAATTTATGTATTTTGAACATTATACAGAATACAGCTATCCTCAGAGCAGAGCTGCTAATAACTTGGTATAGTGTGCGAAAACAAATTAGGGATTTAGCAAGTTTGATAATATTCCTTTCTCTGCCAATTTTCCCCATAATTTTCTACACATAAAAGATTGGTAAAAAGGTGATAGACAGTAGTTAGAGGCAGTAATACTTATTGGCAATAAGAAATAACTGGATTATTATAATATAGTGGGATAGTTTCTAAGTCAAAAAACCAATTTCAGTAAGACCTACTTATGTTAAAGTACAATATACAGTTGATCCTTGAACAACATAGGTTTGAATTGCACGAGTACACTTATATGTGAATTTTTTGATAGTAAATACTATAGTACTATATGTGATCAATTGAATCTGCAGATACAGAGGAACCATGTACATGGAGGGCAGCCCATAAAGTTATATGCTGATATTTGACTGCACAGAGGGTTATGGTCCCTAACCTGAGCAGTGTCCAAGGGTCAACTGTATAATGACTTATTTATAGTTAGCGTGAGATCCAAAGAGAAAGTGAGTACATAGAATGGTGTTTAATTTACTAAAGCAGAAAAAAAAATCCGTAAAGTATTTAAACATTATTTTCATTAAAATGGTCAGATTGGAAATATTTTGGTTTTCAAAGGAATTGGCTTTGTGTATCTAAAAATGGTATCATATGGATTAGCTGATTTTTTTAGTGATGCTAGAAAGATGACATACTATACAAAGTAGCATATATTCAAATGCCCAGAATTATTTTCACCATCTTCCCTGTGTAATATCCAATTGTCCTTTATTTTATTTTATTTTTCCAATTGTTCTTTAAACTTTCCATTTTCTGGAATGATCCTTCTAATCTCAGTTTTCTTCCTCCTTTGCCTGCCTAACCCCTGTTTGATAGGTATCTCTTATCAAAAGTTTTCCATTCGTCTTTACTCCACAGCTTTGAGTATCTTATTTTTTTTCTTGTGTGGTATAGCGTAGAGCATTTTCTCTCTTATACTTGTCTCTCTGTGTTGTAGTCAATCTCTGTTCTTAACCGTCTGACCCCCTGAGACCACCAGTATGTCTCAGATCAGTAATAGCCAAAGAGAAAAGTTGTTGCTATCATGCTGAGAATTGTACATACCATGTGTCTTGATATGCCTCTGGGAATGTGAGGCCATTAGGTTGTCTGATGTGAGTCATAGTGAAAAAATATTGGCACCATTGAACCAGACTGTGAGCAACTTGAACCTTCTTTTTCTTTCTCCCATATATACTAAAGTGTTTGACTTATGTACTTTGTGTGTGTGTGTATTTATAAAAATAAATATTTATTATATATATAACTATATTTATAGTTATATATATTTTAAATGAGGTGAAGAATTTGGATTTTTGCTTTTAAGAAAAATACATGCTGGGACTTCCCTGATGGCACAGTGATTACGACTCTTCACTCCCAATGCAGGGGGCCCGCGTTTGATCCCTGGTCAGGGAACTAGATCCCACATGCATGCCGCAACTAAGAGTTCTCATGCCACAACTAAGGAGCCAGTGAGCCGCAACTAAGGAGCCCGCGAACCACAACTAAGGAACCTGCCTGCTGCAACTAAGACCCGGCTCAACCAAATAAATAAATAAATAATATATATATATAAAGAAAAATACATGCAGTAGGATCTTAAGTTTTGTATAGAGTGATAGAGTTGTGATACAGTAAAACTGTGTTATAAGATCATTCTCTTCCTTCTTCCAGAAAAGACATGAGATTGAAGACTCAAAGATGAAGATAGAGGCATAAAATTGCAGTGAAAGGAGAAAGTAAAATCAGGGTGAGGGAATAGTGGAGCCAGATATGAGGCTTTAATATAAACTCTAATTACCTGCACATTTTCTAAGAGTGGACCATAAACGCAACCCTGAGCTTTTTTTTTTAATATGTTTGCATATTCTTTTTTTTAATATATATATAAATTTATTTATTTTTGGCTGCATTGGGTCTTCGTTGCTGAGCGGGCTTTCTCTAGTTGTGGCGAGCAGGGGTTACTCTTTGTTGCGATGCGTGGGCTTCTCATTGCGGTGGCTTCGCTTGTTGCAGAGCGCAGCCCCTAGGCACGTGGGCTTCAGTATTTGTGGCACACAGGCTTGCAACTCTGAGCTTTGTAGCAGCTGATTCAAAAGAGGACAACCTTCCAGTCAGAACTTCACGATGGCTATGAGATCAATCATCTGTACAACTATTTTGGAGGAGTATGACTAATTTTTGATTTATAAAAATAAAAATAGCTTCAGTCATCAGGGTGTGTTCTCTCTATCACATGACTCTACCTTCCTCCCAATTGGTTTCATTCATAGGTAGGTTTTCTCCACAATGTAGCGTAGCTGGCCTCAGCAGTTCCAGGTCTGTATGGTCTTTATAGCTCATGATCACAGAGGTTGAGAGTCTTTCTTGGAAGCTCCAGCAAAAGTTCTAGGAACATGCTTACTGGCCCAGCTGGAGTCATGTGCCCATCCCTGACATACTTTTTGTGGCTAAAAGGATGTAATACTGTGGCCAGACTTAGTTTACATTCCTACTTGTAGATGGAGGGGTGATAGCCCCACCAAACTCAGTGGACAGAACAGGATCAAAAGGAATGGAATAATGAATGGTTTCCTAAAGAAAGGATTTCTAAACAATAAAGAATTGACATCAATATAGTATGGTTAGAGAGGTTTTTCTATTAATATAGGCATGAAACAAGAAGGGCCTGGGTGAGGGTGGTGATGTAATAATGAGATAAAAAGAATAAATTAGAGGAAGATAAATATGTGTATATGTATTTTGTTGAAAGTTTGCATTGTTGGGGAGGGGAGCAGTAGTAAAATCAATTGAAGTTGTTTAAAATTTTTAAAAATTGAAAAAATTTTTGTGATAAAAAACACAATACTGACCAATTTAACCATAAAAATGTAATGTTAAGTATATTCATCTTGTAAAAACAAGTGAAGTTTTTGAATTAAGAAATGAGTAAAGTAATAGTACTATCAAAGATTTGAGAGATTTAAAAGGAAAAGCAGTTGAGGCTCAGGAGAGGTAGATGTCATAACTACTGATTAAACAGGCCGGACCATAGGTTTCCAAGTCCTGGGGAGCCAATAAAAGAGTCCTGGACAGGTGATTTGCAAGACAAAAGGAGGTCTTGGCAACCTGGGCAGTTGACATCAACATTAGGCCATAAACAGGTCTCAGTAGACCATGGAATCAGTGTAAGGGAGTAGGGTCTGTCTTTCCACCAAGAATAGGCTCTGTCCAGATAGGTGAGAGCAGTTATGGTTACAATGTATATGGGGCAGAAAGAAGCCCCCTTTCCCTGCCTGTAACAAATTGGGCTCAAATCAGGATTTCAGGGCAGTTTCTAGAACTGAGATACAGGGAAAAGGCCAAGGGACAAAACCCTTTGCTATTTGATTAGTACTGGCAATAAAAATGACTTCATATTGATCAGTTAGCTTGGGGTATCTTACATGTTTCTCTGCCTCAGTGCAAAATTCCCACTGATGAGAACTTATAGGGCTTACCATGAAGATAGGACAACCTCAAGGGCTAGATACTAAGGATGTATTACAGAAAGATATAGAACTCTGCGTAACAGAAGTGTAAGGACATCCAAGTTCATGATTGGAGCTCATTAAGTGGTTAGGGTTATAGATGTAATTGTGGTTATTTTCATCATAGAGATAAAGTTAAAATAATGGGTTCTAATGTTCTCTCCTATATCATTGGTGTACCTTTAATGAGCCACTGCAAAATAGCAATACATCTCATCATTTTTGAGTGTTCCACTGTGTGTAGTGCAATATTCAAATTCCACAGGACAAGGCAGATAGATGTTCATCAGCTCTGAAAAGGGGGAAAGGTCTATCCAATATTGCTTTGTATCAGAATTCTATTTCTTTATTTGCCTTGGAAACTACAGTGAGAGTCTTAATGCTTTTTTATGTTTTTGTATTATAGCAAGTTCCCAACCTACAAATTACTTGAATTCCAAAATTCCACATAAGCAGCTTGCTTAAATTCAGTAAATTTTTCAACAGTAATTGTGTTATAAATGACATTTCATTTTCCAGAATAATTCACAAAACCCTTTTAATCCTCAGTTTATCTGAATTACTGCGTGTTAACAAAAACACATTGGTTAGCAATGGAATCAAGAGAGATGCAATAACTCTACAGGTTTTTAACAGGAGACATGAAGGAGAAAAAAAAGAGACGATATATATGAGAAAATAATTTTTTTCAAGTGGGTTTAACTCAGCTGAAATTTTTTTCAAGTGGGTTTAATAACAAATGAAGAAAAGAGCCCAAATTATCCATTAGTCTTTCTGAAGGGCAAGGAAGCAGGTGGTATTTTGGATTATTCCAATCCCTTTGCCAGCCAATAGGTGGTGCTGTTGTCATACAACAGTTAAGTTGCTCTAGGCCCAAAGCGAAAGGAGGATGTGGGAAGTGTGTCAACTAAGTACCATACATATAAATGTTGCTCAATAAATATAATTCTGCTCATCTTCTAAATGAGTCAGATAATACTGATAAATAAAACCGCATTAAAAAATGTTATTGATATGTTGCTAAATTAGACTAAATTATGTGATCTCTAGATGCTGGAAACTTAAAAAGAAGTAGCAAAGAGTAGGAAAAAATATTAAGCTTTATCATTTATTACTACTAAAACAGAATTTTTAAGTCCAATTATTTGATTCTTTTGTAGGTAATATCCTGACATGCATTACCAGTATACTCTTGAATAGAGGCAGTCCCCACTTTTATGTACACAGTAATTTTGGAGATAACCATCTTAAAGTAATATTATCATTTCACAGATCTTCACTATTTGTAACTTGTTTTTCTTTATCTTTTTTAATATCAATGGAAAATAAGGAATAAGTAGGTAAAAATAGCAGAATGAATGGTCTTTATTGCAACCCTGACAAGCAAAATAAGACCAATCTTACCTTTTCATGCTCCTAACAGTCTTCTTTTTGGTGAAATCACAGTTTATTAACGTGTCTTTCTACCAGTGAATCTGGAGTAGAGAATGAAGGTAAAATTTATGTCATCTAATTTTGTCTTTTTAAATAAATTTATTTATTTATTTACTTTATTTTTGGCTGCATTGGGTCTTCGTTGCTGTGCGCAGGCTTTCTCTAGTTGTGGCGAGCAGGGGCTACTCTTCGTTGCGGTGCACGGGCTTCTCATTGCGGTGGCTTCTCTTGTTGCGGAGCATGGGCTCTAGGCGCACGGGCTTCAGTAGTTGCAGCACACAGGCTCAGTAGTTGTGGCTCTCAGGCTCTAGAGAGCAGGCTCAGTAGTTGTGGCACACGGGCTTAGTTGCTCCGCGGCATGTGGGATCTTCCCGGACCAGGGCTCAAACCCGTGTCCCCTGCCTGCCTCAACCAGAGAAGCTCTGCTTTGAACAGTTTCATAAATTCGACTTCTATTAAAGAAGATGTTTTTAGAGACAAGAGTTTGAAAATTATTGACACCTCTGCCTCTTACCAACTGAGCCTAATTTTTATACTCAGAAATCTGGTTCACAATTACTTGTACAGTTCCTGTTAAGCTGATGATTATCAGGTTTTATTAAATGATTATGTGGTCTTTTTCTATATCAGAATAGATTTCTGTTCATTAGTAAGTAGTGCCTGATGGTAACCAAATTAAATAGATTAATGAAGGGTATTAGTAATTTCATGGACTAATAAATAAATATGTATATTTTAAAATTAAGACTAATGTATCACAAAATGTACTTTATTTATTTTCACTAAATTATCCATATTTAAAACTGTCATATATTCTATGAGTTACTAATGGTAGCTAACAGTGCAGTCCTTGATGCCTTTAAGATATTTTTTAAAAATTTAATTAATTAATTAATTTTTGGCTGCATTGTGTCTTCGTTGCTGCACGTGGGCTTTCTCTAGTTGCGGAGAGCAGGGGCTACTCTTTTTTTTTAAATTTTCATTGTTTATTTATTTAATTTTTGTCTGTGTTGGGTCTTCGTTTCTGTGTGAGGGCTTTCTCTAGTTGAGGCAAGCGGGGGCCGCTCTTCATCGCAGTGTGCGGGCCTCTCACTATCGCGACCTCTCTTGTTGTGGAGCACAGGCTCCAGACGCGCTGGCTCAGTAGTTGTGGCTCACGGGCCTAGCTGCTCCGCGGCATGTGGGATCTTCCTGGACCAGGGCTCGAACCCGTGTCCCCTGCATTGTCAGGCAGACTCTCAACCACTGCGCCACGCCCCTGCTTTTAAGATCTTTGATAGATGACCAAGTACTATTTGATTTCTGTGAAACTGGATCTAGAAATTTCAAATGTGAAAATAAAGTTTGGGCTAGGCCCAAACTTTACAAGTGGCATAACTTTATAATTCTCTAAATTCTGATAGTATTTGCCACTTTTAAAAATTAATTCCTTCAGTTTCTCTCTTTACCTGTCTATTGACAGCCCCAAGTGTTCAAGTTGGATTCTCAAAGTGGAAATCAAATACTTGATTATATTGGTTTATACCACACTGTGAGTGTTTGCTAATTTTGAGAGGAGAAAATACTCTTCCTTTTTCTATTAAGGGTGTACCATATGGAATTTGCTTGGTTTAGTTAGCAACTTTCACTATATAATGGAAATTTTTTTCCAGTCAGTCATAAATTTCCTCATTATAAGATAGTCTTTTTAAAACCTGGAATTTCCATGTGATAATAGCTTAAAGCCTATTTAATTAGGCTACAAAATTTTTTACCCCCCCCTTTATTTTCCTTCGTTTTTTATGTGTATTTAAGACATTTAACTCATCTGTCATGATTCAGATGTAATCACAGCAGAATCACCTAATGTTAGTTTTTTGTGTTATTTTCTTAAATGCTCAAATTCTCAATATAAATATACTTTATACATTGAAGAGAATTTAGCTTTACAAAGAACTGTAGAATGTATTAGATGAATAAAGTACTTTCAAGATACTGATTTCCTACACATCAATGAAAACCTGAAATAGCTGCTTCTCTTTCAGCTCTTCAAAGTGAACACATTGTTACATGGACTAAATAGTATGAATCCATCATTTGAATTTTTCTTTTTAATAATTACCTCTTTTGGGGGCTGAAGGGCAAGAGAAATATAGCTACACTTTTTCTGAGAATCAAAAATTCCTTGCAGTTTAGAAAATAAATGATTTTTTACATAACATTTAAGTGTTTTTATTTTTAAAAACATAATAATTTTCAATGTTTGATTTCCACAGTAATGGAAAGGCAGTAAATGAAGTAAAATACTAGACATTTCTAAGACGTATGTGCTTGATTTGGGACTAGAATCAGAAATCAGAAAACCTGTTTAATTTTTGACTTTGAATCTTTCTAGATTATTGTAATAGACTCTTAATATATATTTGTTGGTTGAATAACATTTTGGAACTTTAAATTTTTGTTTGCTTATAATATTACTATGGAACTCTTAAAAAAATAAATAGTAAATAAGAGTTTATTGTCCATGTGGAAAGCACAGATACAATTTGCATTAGATTCATCTTTTTTCTTAAATTGTGATATTCTTCCTATGTACTTTCAGACCTAAATTTTATTGATGGCTTTTGAAAAATTGATGAAGTCAGATTTAAACAAAAGAATATTGGTGTGCTATAAACTTGCCACAAAATGTTTATGCTAATAGAGGAAATAGGTCCCTTGGGATTTTCCTGCTGTTTTTCTGGGTGTAGTTTAAGACCTTTCAGCTTTTGGGTCCTGAAAAGTTAAACCATATTATATAAAGCATTTTAGAATAGCCAAGTGTTTTAAATAATTTTGGATTTTCTAAGATAGAAGAAGCTGAGATTCCTTATGGGAAAACTGTAAGAATGGGGAAGCTAATAAGATTTTAGGTAGTCCATTGAACTAGTTGGCAGTCTTAAAAATTCTGAAAGCTTATCTGGAAGTTCTCTTTAATTGCTTTTAAAAAAGTATTACCTGCTGAGACCTGCTGAGATAGTCTTCCATGCTCACATAAATATATGTAGAATATGTCAAATTATAGACTCATCACATTTTCAAGTAGGAATGCCTCATTTGATCACTCTAGGAAAATAATAGCTTATGATAGTTATGAATAAAATGTTAGTTTTTAATTGGATATCTGTAATGATACCATGTGCAAACTTTGTAAATGCTAATTTTAAAATCTTAAATGGAAAATGCGTACTGTTGGGAGTCAGAAAAATACTTAGGTACAAATACTGGCTATATTACTTTAATTAGCCATGTATATTTGGATAATCTCATCACCTAATGCCTCTTTTGCCTCATCTCTAAAAGATTGTTTTAAAGATAAGAGATAACATATGAAAGGCACCTAAACATTGCCTGGTACATAGCAGGTTCTTAATAAAAAAATGCTACATCTGAGTAACTTCAGTCAAATTATGCTTTAAGTCATATGGGAAAATGACTTTCAGTGTAAGGATTCTTATTTTAGTACTCTTAATTGATGTTTTTAAAAAAAATTTACGAGGGTTCAGAATAACAAGGTTTAAAGTCCCCAAATCTAACATACGTAGTATGGTTCTTGGCTTTCAATAGCCCTTGCTTTCATATATTATGCATTGACACTTCTAAGCCTCCTTTCGTATGCAAAATTCAGTCTTTTATACATCACTACGCAAACTGATTTAGAATTATCACCTGGTTTGCACTGATCTCTGCCACTGGGGTAAAGGGCCAGACATCAGTCAGACAGAAAGGGTCTTACCTTGGCCATCCTACCTACTTCATTACCATTCCTCCAAGCCAGGGGCTCCTGTCAGGCATCAAAGGCCTGAATCTTGCTTCTTTTCAGGGGGATAGCTGTCTCAGAGATGTGTCACTTTACTCAGCCCAATCTCTCTTTCCACCCCAAAGTCACCTCTGAATTCCATTCATCTCTCCTCGCAGTGCCCCACCAGTGGGAAATATTGGGCTGGAAGTAGACAGCTGGTTGAAAACCCTCACCAAGATCACACGTGCTCACGACCAATATAGGCCTTCACCTTTGATTTGGTACTGATGGAAGAAAATTCCTTTTCCACTATAATAGATAGCTTGTGAGTTCTGATGCTTCAAAATTTAAAGATTAAAGCCTGCTTAAATATTTTCCCTGGCCTGTGTGGATGGATTAAGGAAGGAGCAGTGGCCCAGGGAAGGAGAGATGTCTAAGTCTGCTGTTTCATTCTTCTGGACCGTTGGTGTCACCTGCCTCAGACTGGTACCTGTCAAGGGTCTTACTCATCAGTAGGATCACTAAGACCCTAGGAAGGCAGTATTTGAGGTACCAAATTAGAAATTTTATAAATTTCTAACCCAACCATCCTTTTAATGTGTAAGTCTTGTTCAGCTTTCAAATGTGTAAGAACACAGTGCAGGTAGAGGAAAGGGAAATTCTTTCTAAATAAAAAACAAAAGACAGAATCTCCTGCCATTAATGATTCTTGCAAGAACCATTCTTTATCAAGATGGTTACAAAATGATGATTTTCCAGCTCTGGCACTTGCTGCACATTTACTCTTTAGCACTGTGGTAAGCAGCAGCTCCTTTATCTCTATTTATTTATTTATCCATCTATTTATCTATATCTTTAGTAGTTTACCTTTATGGGTTCCTTTTTTCTTTTTTTTTTTTTTCCAGTGGTATATAGTTCTTAAGCATTTTGGTCTCAGGATCCTTTTAAACTCTTCACAATTATTGAAAAAGCTTTGTTTATGAGATATGTATTAATATTTATCACATTGAAACTGAAACAGAATTTTAAAAGTGTTTAATTCATTAAAAATAACCCTAATAAATGTAATAAATGTTTACAGAAAGAATATATTTTTGATCAGAAGTAACTATACTTTCCAAAACAGAAACATTTAGAGAAAAGAGTAGCATTGCTTTGTTTTACAGATCCCCTAATGTGTGGCTTAATAAAAGACAGCTAGATTTTTCATATCTGTTTCCTCATTCAGTATGTTACTATATCACATATCATGTAGCCTCTGGAAAACTCCACTGTACATTCATGAAAAAATAAAAGTGAAAGAGACAAATAACATCTAGTATTATTAAAATAGGTTTGGCCTCACAGACACCTTAAAAGAGTCATAAGTACCCCTCAGACTTCCCTATCACACTTTGACAATTGCTGGTCTATAATTCCTGGATTATTTTGGTGCTCAGGTTATCCCAGATTTAGCCAGTGTCAGCTAAGCTGGCCCTGAAGCTGGCCCTTAAGTCCTTGTGATAGGCCCCTATTATCATTGTTTTTTTCTTTCTTTTTTTTTTGAGAAATCTTATTTTCTGACATAGCAAGATGCTCCAGGCTTATCTTGAACCCACCCTGCCCTAGGCCTGGAATCAGCCATTTTCCTGAGGAATCGTGGTTTCTTTTGATGGATAATGGCGTAGAGGCCAAGATTTGGGCTCTAGGGGTCCTTATTGCTATTAGGGTCTTTGCTTCTAGGCTCTTTCTGCACATAGAACCAGGAAAATATATACATATGTATGCATGGAAATACATATATCTGTGTATAAATACTTATCTATCTTATTTATCATAAGTAACTGATATCTCCAGTTTCAATCTGACCCCTGTACTTTTTTATCTTTCCCCATTACATATCTGTATGTCCTTCTACAATGAGAACCCTGCTTCCAATAACATTAACACATTTACTCATTTGCTGAATCATATAATATATCTAGAGTAGTTTCAGAACTGCCTCGCCCATACCACTACAGAAAACAAACATACTACAAACAGTTCAGGATGTGTTTGCAGTTCTTTTCCTTCCTGAAAGTAAGGGTACATAGGCACATACCACTTTCTTTTCTTTCCCCATTCAGTGTGGTTATGTTATTAGTCTGAAATAAAGTTGGGTTTATTTGTTGCAGTTTGCTTTTATTTCCTTCTTTTTTTCCCTTTCACATCCATGTTGATTTAATTTTTTGAATATACAGAACATTAGCATGCTTTCAAACTTATTGAGAAGTATATACTCAGACGAGTGCCACTCCCTTCCTACTTCTAAGATCTCTGCCCTCTTCTTTCAAACATAACATAAGATTGTACATAACATAGGATTTTATGAAATGAAGGGTAAACACAATCCAAGCAAGACTTTGATGTTCATCAGCTGTTTCCTATCCACAGGAATTTCTTACTGGTATGTTGGTTCCTTTGCCCTGTATCACTGTATGTTCTGCTGGGCCTGTCTCTATAGACCAGTGTGGTTTTCGAAATGTGGTCTACAAGATGACTTCAGCAGGTACAAAGACAGCCCGTTACATTTTTAAGATATATCTATTTTATGTATGTTTGAACACAAAATACAACTAGTGTATTTAGTCAGTGATTTCATGGGGTTTTTTGGGGGGAGGTAAAGTAAAAAGTGAATATTGAAGAAAAAAGCAAGCCAAATTAAAGAAAAATATTAGGAATATAATACTACAAAGTGTGACCAAAATTGCAAAGCTGGCACTTGAATGACTGAAGTTGAGAACTCTGCTCTAACTCCTCTTTCCTGAGTCTGTGTCCAGGGTTCTTACTCTATCCCAGAAACCCAGTAGAACAGATGAAATCCATCTCTTATCTAAACCCATCGTCTACCTGATACCTGAAAGGGAATCTTGCCTTTTTTTCTTTTAACTGAATGGATTCCTTTTTTTTTTTTTTTTTTTTTTTTTTTTGCGGTACGCGGGCCTCTCACTGTTGTGGCCTCTCCCGTTGTGGAGCACAGGCTCGGGACGTGCAGGCTCAGCAGCGATGGCTCACGGGCCCAGCTGCTCCGCGGCATGTGGGATCCTCCCAGACCTGGGCACGAACCCGTGTCCCCTGCATCAGCAGGCGGACTCCCAACCACTGCACCACCAGGGAAGCCCCATATTTTTTTAAATAAAGGAATAGGAAACCTGCTATCGTCATAGGGCAATTAGTTCAATGGCAGGTAGCTTTAAATTTTTTTAAGTTTGGGAAATTGTACTGTTACTTACCCAGTCTTTAAATCCGTATACCATTGATCATTATGATCTACTTGAATTCAAACTTTTATTTTGACTGTTTTAATTAAATCTAATATTGTTTAATATTAAGTAAAACACCATGTAAATATGGTGTTTTACTTAATACTCATTGAGTACGCCACTGTCAATTGTTTATTATTGTATTAGGACTTATTAAACCTATACATATATTAGATTAAAAGTTTTTGTTATTAAGTTAATTTTTTAAAATTTATTTATTTTATTTATTTATCTTTGGCTGCTTTGGGTCTTCATTGCTGCGCGCGGGCTTTCTCTAGTTGCGACGAGCAGGGGCTACTCTTCGTTGCAGTGCGTGGGCTTCTCCTTGTGGTGGCTTCTCTTGTTGAGGAGTACAGGCTCTAGGCTTGCGAGCTTCAGTAGTTGTGGCTCGCGGGCTCTGGAGCGCAGGCTCAGTAGTTGTGGTACACGGACTTAGTTGCTCTGCGGCATGTTGGATCTTCCCGGACCAGGGATCGAACCCATGTCCCCTGCATTGGCAAGTGGATTCTTAACCACTCGGCCACCAAGGAAGTCCCTAAGTTAATTTTTAAATGTAAATTAGACCCTAAAATTTTAACACTTGAGTAAGTACTTAAATTTGCTCCATTTACTAGATGGAAATTTATTTTGCTATGAGAAGTAGGATTGTCTTTACAACTCTTGTATGAAAGCATATTAGGATGAGCAAGTGTACAATTTGTGCATAATTTCTTACTCAGTGGGAGACATAAGTTTTATTCCCAATTCATAAAAATTGTACAGAAGGAGTAGTCTTAAAACAATTATTTGGAGGGAAAAGCCCATATCTGATTACCAAGAGTTTATTCAATAAATTAATGGCCTTATTTTATATTGCTAAAGATGTGTACATGCATTTCATAAACTTTTGATGTCATCTATTTGTAAACAAAGGTTTTTTTCAGCAATTATCTGTGACTAACTCATGAATTACTCTTCCTGTCTTTCCATATACACAAAAATAGGTATGAATTTTGATTCTTAAAACTCTTAGGATACAAAGGAAGTTTATAAACTTGAGGGTAGGAATAAAAAGTTAATTTTTATGTCACAGACATATAGATATACTTACTTATATATGCATTTAGTGGTGCTGCTGGAAATGGTAGACCTCTCTGTTCTCTCCCTATGCACTAAATTTCATTGACATACACTTAAAAGCTTATAGAACACACATGTACTTTCAGAAGGCCATCTGTTAGCATTTCGTATTTTAGATGATAATTTTCTTTTCTGTACTTGTTATTGCTAAAAAGATACACTTACATCCTGGTATTTAGATAAGGAATATATGAAGACACAGATATTTTGACTCTTTCAAACATTTTGAAAATTGTAATGTAAACATACTTTAGTAAATTTAGTCTATGCTAAATTTATGGTAACTTGTTATTATGATGTGTTTATATATTTGGATATAAATAGCCTTTTAGTAAAAATATATGTATATATGTTGAGCCTCTGCTATGAGAGTAGTGCAGCTGTCATTGTTAGAGGCTCCTTTTACCCTAATTCTTGTCCCTACACCCTGGGGGCTTTACTACTAATCCCTTGTCCTCCTGTGTATTTATTGGATAAGATAAGCAAAAGGTAACTCCTCTTTATAAAACTTGGAAAACCTCTGTATTAGGATTAAATCAGCCCAGTTAAATGAGTCCATAATAAAATGCAGAGATTCCCTGAGCTCATCTCAGAGTTATTAGCCATTAATGGCTTGTCTAGGAAATTCTAGCCTTTCACTTACTATTACTAAGGCAGAGGAAATAAAACTAGCCACTCAGTATTCTTAGGCTACCCTTTTGTGTCTCCCTTTCTCCTGCACAGTCACTCCTAGAAATTTCCTTGTCTTCAATTGAAGGATTTTTTTTTTGCCGTACCTTCCTTGCGGCATGCGGGATCTTAGTTCCACACCAGGGATGGAACCCATGCCCCCTGCATTGGGAGTGCAGAGTCTTAATCACTGGACTGCCAGGGAATTCCCGAAGGAATTTTTTAATGTAGAATTTCAGGTAGTTTAGGAGAGAGATTTGCAGTCAACAAAGTCAATTTCTTGAATTATGTGACCCAGTCTATTTGGCATAGTGTAAGGTTGGCCTAGGAGTGGGAAGAGAAAGTGGTATTTTGCAAGGCCCAGATTTCTCTCCCTGACTGTTCTGACCATTGTTAAGCCATACTTCTCCTCTCATCATTACCTACCAATACCTTCTCTGTTTTAGCCTGCATTCCCTGGAGTAGGCAGGCACATTTTTTAACTGTTGGGAAATAGAAACTTACCTGGTTTCCTCAGGATCAAAGTTTCAATGACAAAGTAATATGTTTTGAAATCACCATTTTGACAAAGCTGCTGCTGCTTTGAAAGGTTATAATCAAGGCTCTTTTTTCTAATTGATATATAGTTGTTTTACAATATTGTGTTAGTTTCAGGTGTACAGCAAAGTGTTTCAGTTTTATATATATACATATATATATATATCTATGTATATATATATACTTTTCAGATTGTTTTCCATTATAGCTTATCATAAGATATTGAATATAATTCCCTGTGCTATACAGTAAATCCTTGTTGCTTATCTATTTTATGTATAGTAGTTTGTACCTATTAATCCCATATTCCTAATTAATCCTTCCTTTTCCTCCCTTTCCCCTTTGGTAACCATAAGTTTGTTTTCTATGTCTGTGAGTCTTTCTGTTTTGAAAATAAGTTCATTTGTATTAGTTTTTAGATTCCACAAATTAGTGATATCATATGGTATTTGTCTTTCTCTTTCTGACTTACTTCACTTAGTATGATAATCTCTAGGTCCATCCAAGTTGCTGCAAAAGGCAATATTTCATTCTTTTTTGTGGCCAAGTAATATTCCATAGTGTGTATATATGTATATATATATATATATATACCACATCTCCTTTATCCATTCATCTGTAGATGGACGCTTAGGTTACTCCCATATTTGGCTATTGTAAATAGTGCTGCTGTGAACATTGTAGTATATGTATCTTTTCAAATTAGAGTTTTCATCTTTTCTGGTTATATGCCCAGGAGTAGGATTGCTGGGTCGTATGATAACTCTGTTTTTAGTTTTTTAAGGAACCTCCATATTATTTTCCATAGCGGGGCCATGAATGTTGATTCCCTTAGGCAGTAGCAGCAGCCACTGGCACCTCTGATATATATACCTGCAGAGTTTGAAGGAGTTAAACATTCTGTTGTTTATTAAAATGTTTTTTATTGGCCTGCAAATTAATTGGTTTCTCTTTTTCTGTACACAGAATCTAGACTTATTCTACCAAAATTAATTTTGCATACAATGTAGGAAATTTAAAATTTCTGAAGTAGTTTAGAAACTGCTTTTTCTAATATACCTAATTCTAAATGGAATCTATTCTTTTCCCTGTTAATTCTCTTATCATAGGAGGAGGTGTGTAATATCTAAAGAGAAAATATTTCATGTAGTAACTACTGTATCATGGGTTCATTTAAAAATGTAATAATCACTTTTGTCTTACAGGACAAACTATTCGAGAGAAAAGAATTGTAGAATCAGCAAATAAAAGAGAAATAGACTATGAAGTAGGGGATATCCCAGCAGAATGGGAAGGTAAGTTTCTGCTTTTAGTAGTGTCTTTTGGAAGGCAAATAGTTTATACACAAAATCAATAAGAACATAACATTATTTCATGTTCTTTGCAAAAACTTTTACAATCTGAATCCATGAAACTTTTTTTAAACTTTGCATTTCTTTGAGAGTTGTGAAGGTGCTACATTTTAGTAAGGGAACATAGTGAAAAGAACTAAGAAGCATTAGTAGAGCTGGGACTAGGGTGAGGCAAGCAAAGTTTCTTAGATGCAGAATTGAAGAAGGCATTCACTTTGATATGCTGGCCCTGCACTTATACAACCTGAGGATCTGAATTCTGTTTCTGGCACTCTACCCACATGCACGTGGGAAAGTAACTCATACCTCTCAGTCTTAGCTTCCTCTTTTATAAATTGTGGATAATACTTGCTGTAGATGCCATTTGGAATATTTGTTCAACTTACAGTGACCCCATTAATTGCCCCCATGTTTAATCAAGGATGGACACTTACTTGATCCCTGTCAGGACTTTGGAATTAAGGTAAAAAAATGAAAGGAAGAGAAAATAGTAGCAGTCTTTCCATAAGGCTGGAGTAGTATCATATGAACTTGGTAGCACATGGGTGGCTATCTTCAATCCACTATCTAACCTTTGTTGCAGAAAAAAAACTTCTTTATCTACTAAGAAGAAAATAGAAACCAGTCTGCAAAGAGAAGTACAGTTAACCCTTGAACAACACAGGTGTTTGTTTTTTGTTTTGATTTTTTTGTTTTGAACAGCACAGGTTAGAAGCAGGTCCACTTATACGCAGATTTTTTTCCGTAAGTTCATACTATGGTATTACACGGTCCGTGGTGGTTGAATCTGCAGATGTGGAATTGCAGATATGGAAGTCCAACGGTTAAGTTATAGGTGGATTTTTGACTACGAGGGGGTCAGTGCCCCTAATCCCTGTGTTGTTCAAGAGTCAACTCTATGTAGCAAGGCAGAGAATATTTCCTATGTTTTCAGCAACTTTCCAATTCCCAGTTCCATTTCTTTCTGAATGAAGTTCATCTGAAAGTCTGCCGTCAGGTTCTAAGTGCCATCCCACATCTGTGTTATAAATTTCCCCTTGTTTATTACCAGTTCTTAGCCTAGTGCCTGGCACATAGGAAAGCACATAGTAAGTGCTCAGTAAGTATATATTAAATACTTGAAATCTAGCTTGAGTTAACCCTTGTTATTTGAAACTAAAAGAACCTTAACTAAAATACCAATACCTATCTTATATATCACTTAACATTTGTCAAGTGTTTACCTGTATACCTGGTATTATGCCATTGCTTTACAATCATTATATTGTTTTAATTATCACAATAATCCTATGAGGTAGACACTGTAGTCCCATTTAATAGGGAATCTAAGTTCTAGAAAGATGAGATAAACTGCCTGGGTAATACAGCTACACACTGTAAGCAGTGGACCCTTTGCTTCCTGGTGGGTTTAGCATTATACCTAACATATGGTAGCTATAGGCATTGAGTTATTTTTATGTCAGCATGTGAGTGTAAATATTTCCCTGGACATATCTTTTCCATTTTTCTTTATTAGCTATGAAAATAGTAGAACTATGAGAAAAGAACATTAAAATGGGTAGATACCAGGGACTTTTTGAAGAAATACAGAATATAAACTGGCAATGTCCAGGAGTAATTGAGCTTTCTTACTTTTTAAAAAAATATTTATTTATTTAATTTATTTTTTTTGGCTGCGTTGGGTGTTAGTTGCAGCATGCGGGATCTTTGTTGAGGCACGCAGTATCTTTCATTGTGGCGCAGGCTCTTCATTGTGGCCCGCAGGTTTCTCTCTAGTTGTGGCACGCATGCTCCAGGGCATGGGCTCTGTAGTTTGTACCACACAAGCTCTCTCGTTGAGGCACGTGAGCTCAGTAGTTGTGGCACGCAGGCTTAGTTGCCCCGCAGCGTGTGGGATCTTGGTTCCCCTACCAGGCGTCGAACCCATGCCCCCTGCATTGGAAGACGGATTCTTTACCACTGGATCACCAGGGAAGTCCCTGAGCTTTTTTATTTTAACAGACTCTCCAGTGTTATAAGCGACATTTGCAATTCTCAAATAATGCTTGCACCTTCTTATAATGAACCTATTTTATCATTTTTTCCAATAGTAATATAGAATTAAAATGTTTATAGAAATAAATTAAGTTATAAATAAATAGGTAGTGACTCATTTTTAAGCGTTTGAGACTTTCAGAGAATTAGAATGAAATTCTAATGCTTTTTATGGCTCTGTCCTGATCTTAATAATTTAGCATAACCCTCCCATGGGGCACACCCTTAAAACAAATGTATCAACCAAACATTGAAACAAAAATTATTTTTATAGTGTTGCATATCAATTAAATGTAAAAAATAAGAACTCCATACCATGAAAAAGTAAAGTAAAATATAAATAAATACACAAAACACTGTATACAGGAAAGGAAAGAAAAAAACTTAAAGTGAATAGTGTCAACCCCAAGTGAATCTAAAGTATTTTCAGATCCAGATGAATACTGTATTTGTCAATTGTTAGTAGCAGAATACAGGTACCCACATGCTGCATTTCCTGCCATGATATGTATTAAACGGTTCACCCTTTTCATTCATTTATTTAATAAACATCTATTGAGGACCTCTGAATTCATGGAGTTTACATTCTGGAGTGGGAGAGTGGGTGGAAGAAAGATAATAAATCAGATAAATAACTATATAGTATGTTAATGGCCACAGAAAATAAAGCAGATAAAGGGAATAGGAAGTGTTGTGGAGGGTTTTACAGTTTTAAATAGTATAAAGAAATGGCCTTGTTGAGAAGATGACTTTTTTAAAAAAATAAATTTATTTACTTTATTTATTTTTATTTTTGTCTGTGTTGGGTCTTCGTTGCTGCACACAGGCTTTCTCTAGTTGCGGTGTGTGGGCTTATTGCGGTGGCTTCTCTTGTTATGGAGCATGGGCTCTAGGCGCGTGGGCTTCATTAGTTGTGGTGCGTGGGCTCAGTAGTTGTGTCTCACGGGCTCTAGAGCGCAGGCTCAGTAGTTGTGGTGCACGGGCTTAGTTGCTCCACGGCATGTGGGATCTTCCCAGACCAGGGATCGAACCCGTGTCCCCTGCATTGGCAGGCAGATTCTTAACCACTGTGCCACCAGGGAAGGCCCAAGAAGATGACTTTTGAATAAAGGCAGAAGGAGCTGGTCATGAAGATAAGTAGCAGAGGAGCATTCCTGGAGAGCTAGTGCAAATGCCCTGAAGCAGGAGCATGCTCAGGTTTTTAAGGAACAGTACGGAAGCCAGCGTGACTGGAGTAGAGCCAGAGGGAAGGTAATAAATGAGGTTAGAAAAGTAATAGGTTGCTCAATCTTGTAGGCCTTATAGGCCATTGTAAGGACTCTGGCTTTTACTCTGAGATTGGAAGCCGCTGGAAGGTTTTGAAAAGAGTAGTTGTATGCCCTGAATTATATTTAACAGGATCAGTCTGGCTGCTGCATTGCAAAGAGACTGAGGAGGGGCATAAAGAAAACTTGGAGACAGTATGCTCTTGTAATAACTCAGGCAAGGGCTAATTGTGGCTTGAACCAGAGTAACAGTGAGAGTGGAAAGAAGTAGTTGCATTCTGGATCTCTTGTAAAAGTAGAGCCCATGAGATTTGCTGACAGATTGGATGTGCAATGTGAGAGAAAGAGAGCAGTCAGTGATGACTGTTAAACTTTTGGGCCTCATCTGGAAAAGTGCAGTTGCCATTGACTGAGAGGGGCAAGACTGGAAGGAGGACATTTGGGGGGAAAATGAGATCAAGTTTGAAAATGAAGTTTGAGATATCTATTAGATATCCAAGTAGAGGTATTAAGTTGTATATAAGCTAAGAATTTGGTGGAAAACTTTGGGCTGGAGATAAAATGTGGAAGTTGACAGCAAATAAGTGGTATTGAAAAGCCAGGAGACAGGATGAGATCAGGGAATGTGTGTAAATAGAAAATAAGAAGTTCATACCATATGATCCAGCAGTCCCACTCTTGGGCATATATCTGGAGAAAGCCATAATTCAAAATATACATGTACCCCAATGTTCATTGCAGCACACTTTACAGTAGCCAAGACATGGAAGCATCCTAAGTGTCCAACAACAGAGAAATGGATAAAGAAGATGTGGTACGTATATACAATGGAATATTACTCAGCCATAAAAAGAATGAAATAATGCCATTTGCGGCAACATGGATAGACCTAGAGATTATGATACTAAGTGAAGTAAGTCAGAGAAAGACAAATATCATATGATATCGCTTATATGTCGAATCTAAAAAAATGGTACAAATGAACTTATTTACAAAACAGAAGTAGTGTCACAGATGTAAAAAACAAACTTATGGTTACCAAAGGTGAAAGGGGAGGGGGGAGGGATAAATTAGGAATTTGGGATTAACATATGCACACTACTATATATAAAATAGATAACCACTACTATATATAAAATAGATAATAGGACCTACTGTATAGCATAGAGAACTCTACTCAATATTCTATAATAACCTGTATGAGAAAAGAATCTATAAAAGAATGGATATATGTATATGTATAACTGATTCACTTTGCTGTACACCTGAAACTAACACAGCATTGTAAATCAGCTATACTCCAGTAAAAAAAAGAAAAGAAAAGAATTATAAAGAAAAAAAAGAAAGAAAATGAGAAATTCCAAGACTGACCCCTAGGCTATAACAGGGTTTAGAGACAATGAAGACAAAAAAGGAGCAGCCAGAAAAGTGGGAAATAAAAGAAAAAGTGTCAAGGAGGAAGAAGTGATCAACCATGTCAAATAAGGACGAAGAATTAATTCTTTGCTTTAAGAATAGGAAGTCACCGATCCTGACAAAAATAGTTCTGCAGCGTGTTAGGAACAAAAGCCTGATTAAAAAAAAGAATAGCAAGAGAGAATTTGGAGAGAATAAGTATAGATCATGCTTATGAGGAGTTTATCTGTAAAAGAAGGAAGAGCGTTGAGGCAGTACCTGCATGGGAAAGTGGAGTCAAGAGAGGAATTTTATTATGTTTTGTTTTAAAGACAGTAGAAGTAACCAAATTTTGTAATAGTGATGAGAAAGTTCCAGTCAAAAAGGAAGCATTAATGGTGCAGGAGGAAGACCTTGAGAAAGCAAGATGGGACAGGATCTAATACACTTGTGGAAGAATTGGCCTTTGACAAGAGCATGGAAAGTTCCTCAGTAGTAGTAGCAGAAAAGTAGAGTATATAGTCATAGATGCAGGTAGATCATGTAGTCGTAATAACTTGTATAAATTCTCTGTTGATTCCTCCAAGTGAAGCACAGAGAGATTAAATAACTCCCTAAATACAAATAGCAGCTATAGCCAAGAACCCAAATTATCTGTCTCCAGAGTCTTTACTCTTAATATTATATTGTATTGCCTACTCCATAATGATCAGGCTAATTCCTACTTATCCTTCAAGTATTAGGGTAGACACGGATTCCTTTGGACATCTTTTCTGACCCTACCTCTCACCCCCTAGTGCTTAGTGGGATGTTCCTGTTTTTGTTTTTCATCTCACTTGATGCCTCTCCGCAGCATAACACAACACACTGTAGAGTATTCCCTGTTTACTTATCTACCTCCTCTACCTGGACTTGAAGATTCTCTAGTGTAGAGTCTTTACCTTGCTCATCCTTGTATTCTTAGGGCCTAGTTCAACACTTAACGTAAAATAAGTGCAAGCTCAATCAATATTTGGTGAGTGAATGCATTTAAAATTGAAACTACATAAGGAAGAGACATTTTGGGGACTTTGCTGATTTGCTGAAAATAGTCCATTTTAAAAAGAAAGACATGGAATGGTACACCAAAGCAATTGGTTCCTAACATAAAGGACACTCAAGGTTCAGATGTGGGAGATAGTATAGTACTAGCTAGTATACTACTAGCTATTGAACAGTCTTACAAAGTTTCAGGGAACCTTTTAAGTTTAATCCATGGCATGATGTGTAGTTCTTATACAGAGCCTCTCAAAAGCTTTATCTTCATAATTCAGATCACAGTGTATCTTCCATTTTTTTCCTTTTTTGTTATTTTGTTAAGTTTAAGCTAGTTTTTTGTTGACAGTAATAAGCATTATTAATGAGAACCCTAAAATACATACAAAGTAGAGTATAATAGGAAGAGACAGAAAGGCTCTGATCCAGTATGTCTTTTTAATGGAATATTAATCTTTACTTAATCACACATACTCATTAAAATATAAAACTAAATTTCAGAATAAAGTCAGGTAAAAATTAATTTTTAGACATATTAGACCATACCTGTCTATCATTAACACAATTAATAATATCTCAGTATGAAATATCATATGCACTTTTATTGCTTTATTATTAATAATTAATAATTGTTTAGCATGCTTTTCTCAAGCCACAGGAACTCCCCACCAATAATTTTCAAAATAAACTTCATAAAATAATATATATGGCATGATGCTATCCTTGTCCCAGCATCAGAAGACCTGGGTTATGCTCAGGTCCTCCAATGTGCATTTACTACCTTGGTCATTTTGGGCAAATCTATTTTACCTCTGTTTTTCATCTGTCAGATTAAAAGGCTGGGTTCGGTATCCTTTAAGGCCCCATCTGTCTCTAATGTTCTATGATTATATGACTCTAGAATTATCTGTAATCAACTTATGTCCCAACCCAGAGTCTCTGGACCTACTGTATAACCAAATTGCTTGGCTGGGAATTGCTGAAAGTTGATGGTGATCTCCTTCATTAGAGGATAAGATAGCTGCATATATTAATTATCTATTGGTGCATAACAAGTTACCCCAAAAGTTATAGGCCTAAAACAACAAACATTTATTAACTCACAGTTTCCGTGAGTCAGGAATCTAGGCATGGCTTAAGCAGATCTTCTGGCTTAGGGTTTCTCACAAGGCTGTAGACAAAGTGTTGGTCTTGGCTGCAGTCATCTCAAGGCTTCTCTCAGGGCTCATCTACTTTCAAGCTCATTCACATGGTTTTGTCAGGCCGTAGAAGATTTATTTCCAAGCTCACTCAAATGGCTATTGCCTGATTTCAGGTTCTTCCTGGCTATTTGACTTAGGGCCTTAGTTCCCTGATAACTGTAGCTTTCTAAGTCTTGATATCAGGTACTGTTAGTCCTTCTTTTTTGAAGTTATTTTGGCTCTTCTAGGTCCTTTGCATTTTCATATGGATTTTAGGATCATTTTGTTAATTTCTATAAAAATGCCTCCTGGGATTTTGGTTGGGATTGTGTTAAATCTATAGATCACTTTGCAGGGAGCTGACATCTTAACAATAAGAATCTTCTGACCCCTGGACATTATATATTTCTTCATTTACTTTAGGCCTTCTTTAATTTCTCTCATCAAAGTTTGTAGCTTTCCTTGTACATATATTGCACTTCTTTTGTCAGATTTATCCCTAACAACTTCATATTTTTGGTGCTATTGTTATGATAATGTTTTTCAAGTTTAATTTCTGATTGTTGCCATCGAATAAATATTCAGTAGGTTTTTGTATATTGATCTTCTATCCTGTGACTTTGCTAAACTCAGTTATTAATTATAGTAGCTTTTTTGTCAATTCCATCAGATTTTCTATATAGAAGATCACGTTGTCTGTGAATAAAGACATTTTTCTTAATTCTTTCCAACCTGGATGTCTTTGTTTTAATCTCGCCTATTTGCATTGGCTACAACCTCCAGTACACTCTGTAATAGAAGAGATAAGAATGAACAGTCTTGCCTTATTCCTTATGTTTTACTTTTTTATATATTTTTGATTGAGTTATCTAAAATTTTGTTTAGACTTTTTATATCTGTGTTCTTGAGGGATACTAGTTAGTAATTCTTCTTTTCTTGTCTTTTCTTGTTTTGATATCAGGGTAATGCTGATCTCATGAAATGAGTTTAGACATATTCCTTCTTCAAAAGTCTGTAAGAGTTTGTGTAGAGTTAATATTACTTCTTCTTTAAATATTTGATAGGTTTCACCAGTGAAGCTATCTAGGCCAGGAGTTTTTAACTGCAAGTTAAATTTCTTTATTAGACAGGATATTCAGATTATCTGTTACTTCTTGACTGACCTTTGGTAGGTTGTATTGGGTCTGCCAAAAAGTTTGTTTGGTTTTTTCTGGAACATGGCTTTAGTCTTTAACTTCATTCGAAACAATTTTGTTAGAATATATTGTGACAGCTGTCATATCAGCATGCACTAAAAAAAAAAAAAAAATCAAAATTGGTGGATTTTTGTGTAGCCATTTTAATATTGAAGATAGAACTAAAAAAGCAACATTTTAGGCATATTATGCTTTATTATTTCAAGAAAGGTAAAAACACAACCAAAACGCAATATATATATATATATATATATATATATATATATATATATATATATATATATATATATAGTTTTTGCAGGGTATGGAGAAGGTGCTTGACTGATTGAACATGTCAAAAGTGGTTTGCAAAAGTTTCATGCTGGAGATTTCTCGCTGGACGATGCTCCATGGCCGGGTAGACAAGTTGAAGTTGATAGTGATCAAATCGAGACATTAATTGAGAACAATCAGTGTTATACCACGCAAGAGATAGCTGACATACCCAAAATATCCAAATCAAGTGCTGAAAATCATTTGCACCAGCTTGGTTATGTGAATCGCTTTGATGTTTGGGTTCCACATAGTTAAGTGAAAAAACCCTTCTTTACTATATTTCCGATGCAATTCTCTACTTAAATGTAACGAAAACATTACATCTTTAAAACAAATTATGATGGGCAATGAAAAATGGATATTGTACAATAATGTGGAACAGAAGAGATCATGGGACAAGTGAAATGAACCACCACCAACCACACCAAAGGCCAGTCTTCATCCAAAGGTGATGTTGTGTATATGGTGGGATTGGAAGGGAGTCCTCTATTGTGAGCTCCTTCCGGAATACTAAACGATTAATTCCAACAAGTACTGCTCCCAGTTAGACCAACTGAAAGCAGCAGTCGACGAAAAGCGTCTGGAATTAGTCAACAGAAAATGCATAATCTTCCATCAGGATAACGCAAGACCACATATTTCTTTGATGAACAGGAAAAAACTGTTACAGCTTGGCTGGGAAGTTCTGATTCATCCGCCACATTCACCAGACATTGCACCTTCAGATTTCTATTTATTTTGGTCTTTACAAAATTCTCTTAATGGAAAACATTTCAATTCCCTGGAAGGCTGTAAAAGGCACCTGGAACAGTTCTTTGCTCAAAAAGATTAAAAGTTTTGGGAAGATAGAATTAAGAAGTTGCCTGAAATATGGCAGAAGGTAGTGGAACAAAAGGGTGAATATGTTGTTCAGTAAAATTCTTGGTGAAAATGAAAAATGTGTCTTTTATTTTTACTTAAAAACTGAAGGAACTTTTTGGCCAACCAATATTTTTCCAAAGAATCTGCCATTTTGTCTAATTTTCCAAATTTTTTTGGCATAAGACTGACCATAATATTACCATATTTTTCTTTTAATATCTTCAGAATCTGTGTGATGTTACCTCTTTCATTCCTAATTGTTATGGCTACATTGGGTCCCCACAAATTGTGTGTTGAAGTATTAACCCCCAGTACATCAGACTGTATTTGGAGACAGAGTCTTTAAAGAGGTAATTAAGTTAAAATGAGGTCCTTAGGACCAGTCTTAATCCAATATGACTAATGTCCTTATAAGAAAAGGCCATTAGGGCTTCCCTGGTGGCGCAGTGGTTGAGAGTCCGCCTGCCGATGCAGGGGACACGGGTTCATGCCCTGGTCCGGGAAGATCCCACATGCCGCAGAGCAGCTAGGCCCATGAGCCATGGCTGCTGAGCCTGCGTGTCTGGAGCCTGTGCTCCGCAACGGGAGAGGCCACAACAGTGAGAGGCCCGCATACCACAAAAGAAAAAGAAAAAGAAAAAGAAAAGGCCATTAGGACACAGATGTGAACAAAAGGAAGACCTTGTGAAGACACAGAGAGAAGACTGCCATCTGCAAGCCGAGGAGAAGCCTCAGAAGAAACCAACCTTGCCAACACCTTGGTCTCAGAATTATAGCATTCAGAATTGTGAAAAAGTAAATTTCTGTTGTTTAAGCCACCAAATCTGTGGTACTTTGTTATGGCAGCCCTGGTGAACTAATACATTAGTTCTGAGGGGTTTTTTTCTATTACTTTTTTTTTTTAATTTAAGTATAGTTGATATACAGTGTCGTGTTACTTTCTGGTGTACAACAAAGTGATTCAGCTATATATATATATTCTTTTTCATATTCTTTTTCATTATAGGTTATTACAAGATACTGAATATATATAGTTCCCTGTACTATACAGTAGGATCTTGTTGTTTATCTATTTTAATATATAGTAGTGTGTATTTGCTAATCCCAAACTCCTAATTTATCCCTCTTCCCCTTTCCCCTTTGGTAACCATAAGTTTGTTTTCTATGTCTCTGAGTCTGTTTCTGTTTTGTAAATAAGTTCTTTTGTATATTTTAGATTCCACATATAAGTGATATCGTATAATATTTGTCTTTATCTGACTTACTTCACTTAATATGATAATCTCTGGATCCATCCACATTGCTGCAAATGGCATTGTCTCATTCGTTTTGTGGCTGAGTAGTATTCCATTGTATATATGTACCACATCTTCTTTATCCATTCATCTCTTGATGGAAATTTAGATTGCTTCCATGCCTTGGCTATCGTATAGTGTTGCTATGAACATTGGGGTGTATGTATCTTTTCAAATTAGAGTTCTCTCCAGATGTAGGCCCAGGAGTGAGATTCCTGACTTATATGGTAACTCTGTTTTTAGTTTTCTCAGGAACCTCCATACTGTTTTCCATAGTGGCTGCACCAATTTATATTCCCACCAATAGTGTAGGAGGGTTCCCTTTTCTCCACGCTATCTTCAGCATTTATTATTTGTAGACTTTTTAAGGGCAGCCATTCTGACCAGTGTGAGGTGATACCTCACGGTTGTTTGACTTGTATTTCTCTGATAATTAGTGATGTTGAGCATCTTTGCATGGGCCTGTTGACCATCTGTATGTCTTCTTTGGAGAAATGTCCATTTGGGTTTTTCTGACCATTTTTGATTAGGTGTTTGGTTTTTTTCTGATACTGAGTTGTATGAGCTGTTTGTATATCTTGGAAATTAAGCCCTTGTCAGTTGCATCATTTGCAAATGTTTTCTCCCAGTCCATTGATTGTCTTTTCGTTTTGTTTATGGTTTCCTTTGCTGTGAAAAACCTTATAAGTGTGATTAGATCCCGTTTGTTTATTTTAGCTTTTATTTCTGTTGCCTTGGGAGACTGACCTAAGAAAACATTGCTGCAATTTATGTCAGAGAATGTTTTGCCTACTTTCTTTTCTAGGAGTTTTATGGTATTCTGCCTTATATTTAAGTCTTTACGCCATTTTGAGTTTATTTTTGTGTATGGTGTGGTGGAGTGTTCTAACTTCATTGATTTACATGCAGCTGTCCAGCTTTCCCAGCACCAGCTGCAGAAGAGACTGTCTTTTCTCCATTGTGTATTCTTGCCTCCTTTGTTGAAGATTAATTGCTATAGGTGTGTGGGTTTATTTCTGGGCTCTCTGTTCTGTTCCATTGATCTATATGTCTGTTTTTGTGTCAGTATCATGCTGTTTTGATTACCATAGCTTTGTAGTATTGTCTGAAGTCTGGGACAGACTTCAGCTTTGTTCTTTTTCCTCAAGATTGCTTTGGCAATTATGGGTCTTTTATAGTCCCATATAAATTTTAGGATTATTTGTTCTAGTTCTGTGAAAAATGTCATGGGTAATTTGATAGGGATCACATTAAATCTGTAGATTGCTTTGGGTAGTATGGCCATTTTAATGATATTAATTCTTCCAATCCAAGAGCACGGTTATCTTTCCATTTCTTTAAATCATCTTTAGTTTTCTTTATCAGTGTCTTATAGTTCTCAGTGTATAAGTGTTTCACCTTCTTAGTCAGGTTTATTCCTAAGTATTTTATTTTATTTATTTTTAAAAAAAGGGATTTTTTTTATGTTCCCTTTTTGATATTTCATTGGTATTGTAAAGAAATGCAAGAGATTTCTGTATGTCAATCTTGTATCCTGCTACCTTTCTGAATTCGTTTATCAGTTCTAGTAGTTCATGTGTGGAGTCTTTAGGGTTTTCTATATATAGTGTCATGTCATCTGCATATAATGACAATTTTTCCTTTTCCCTTTCAACTTGGATACCTTTTTTTAAATTATTTTTTCTTGTCTGATTGCTGTGGCTGGGACTTCCAATACTGTGTGAATAGAAGTGGTGAGAGTGGGCATTCCTCTTTTGTTCCAGATTTTAGCAGGAAGGCTTTCAACTTTTCACGTTGAGTATTATGTTGGCTGCAAGTTTGTCATAAATAGCTTTTATTATGTTGTGAAATGTTCCCTCTATACCCACTTTGGTAAGAGTTTTTATCATGAATGGATGTTGAATTTTATCAAATGTTTTTTCTGCATCTATTGAGATGATTTTTCTTTTCTTTGCTGATGTGGTATATCACATTAATTGATTTGCATATGTTGAACCATCCTTGTGACCCTGAGATGAATCCAACTTGATTGTGGTGCATGATCTTTTTTATATGTTGTTGGATTCGGTTTGCTAATATTTTGTTGAGAATTTTTGCATCTATATTCATCAAAGATATTGGCCTATAATTTTCTTTTTTGCAGGTGTCTTTTTCTGGTTTTGGTATCAGGGTGATGATGGCTTCATAGAATGTCTTTGGGAGTGTTCCCTCCTCTTCAGTCTTTTGGAAGAGTTTGAGAAGACTCAGTGTAAGTTCTTCTTTGTATGTTTGGTAGAATTCCTCAGTGAAGCAGTATGGTCCTGGACTTTTGTTTGCAGGGAGTTGTTTCTTATTACATATTTTATTTCACTTCTAGTGATCAGTCTGTTCAAATTATCTCTTTCTTCTTGCTTCAGTTTTGGTGGGCTGTATGTTTCTAGAAACTTATCCATTTCTTCTAGGTTGTCCAATTTGTTGGCATATAATTGTTTATAGTATTATCTTATGAGTTTTTGTATTTCTGTGGTATCGGTTGTTATTTCTCCTCTTTCATTTCTGGTTTTATTTATGTGGGTCCTCTCTCTTTTCTTCTTGGTGAGTCTGGCCAGAGGTTTGTTTACTTTGTTTACCCTTTCAAAGAACCAGCTCTTGGTTTTATTGATTTTTTTTTAAATCTCTCTTTTATTCCTCTCTGACCTTTATTATTTCCTTCTTTCTGCTGACTTTAGGTTTTGTTTGTTCTGCTTTTTCTAATTCTTTTAGGTGGTATGTTAGGTTGTTTGAGATTTTTCTTGCTTTTTGAGGAAGGCCTGTATTACTATGAACTTCCCTCTAAGAATTGCTTTTGCTGCATCCGATAGATTTTGTATGGTTGTGTTTTCATTGTCGTTTGTCTCAGGGTAGTTTTTGATTTCCTCTTTGATTTCATCATTGACCCATTAGTTTTTTAGTAGCATGTTGTTTAATCTCCATGTAATCATTTCTTTTCTCATTTCTCTCTGTGTGGTTGATTTCTAGTTTTATGCTGTTGTGGTCAGAAATGGTGCTTGAAATAATTTCTGTCCTCTTATATTTGTTGAGACTTCTTTTGTGTCCTAATATGTGGTATATCCTAGAGAATATTCCATGGGCACTTGAAAAGAATTTATACTCTGTTTTTTGATTTTTGTTTTTGTTTTTTTGGAGGTAATGTCCTGAAAATATCAATTAAGTCTAACTATTCTATTGTGTCACTTAGGAGTTCTGTTGCCTTATTGATTTTCTGTCTGGAAGATCTGTCCATTCATGTCAGTGGGGTGTTAAAGTCTCCTACAATTATTGTATTCCAGTCAATTTCTACGTTTATGTGTTAGTATTTGTTTTATGTATTTAGGTGCTCCTATGTTGGGTGCACATGTTAATGAGTGTAATATCCTCTTCTTTATTGATCCTTGTATGGTTATATCGTGTCCTTTATCTTTCTTCATGAGCTTTGTTTTAAAGTCTATTTTGTCTGGTATGAGTATTGCTACCCCTCTTTCTTGGCATTTATGTTTGCATGAAATGTCGTTTTCATCCCCTCACTTTCACACTATGTGTGTCCTTCACCCTAAAGTGGGTCTCTTGTAGGCAGCATATACTGTAAGCTCTTGTGTTATTATCCAACCTGCCACTCTATGTCTTTTGATTGGAGCATTTAGTCCACTGACCTTTAAGATAATTATTGATATATATGTATTTAATGCCATTTTAAACCTTGTTTTCCAGTTGATTTTGTATATCTTCTTTGTTCCTTTTTCTTTTTGTTTTTCCTTTTGTATTTTGATGATTTTCTTTTGTTTTGCTCTTGTGTTCTTTTTGGTTTTTGTGAGTCTATTGTATGTTTTTGATTTGTGGTTACCCTGTTTTTCAAGTATGTTAACCCATTACTATATCTACTTGCTTTAAACTGGTAGTCATATAGGCTCAAACACATTCTAAGAAAAAATCTACATTTTCTTACTCCCCTCCCCTTCATTTTATGATTTTGATGTCCTCTTCTACATCTTCATGTTTATTCTTTTGCTGTTCTTTGTAGTTATCATTACTTTCTCAAAAAAATGTTTTTAATCCATGTACTGGCTTATTTAAGTGATTTACTTTGCAATTGTGATTTTCTCTTTCCTATAGATTCTTGCTTCTTTGCTATTTAGAGAAGACCTTTCAATATTTCTTTTAGGATAGGTTTAGTATTGCTGTATTCCTTTACTTTTTGCTTGTCTGAGAAATTATTTATCTCTCCTTCTATTCTAAATGATAATCTTCCTGGGTAGAGCATCCTTGGTTGCAGGTTTTTCCCTTTCAGGACTTTGAACACATCTTGCCACTCCCTGTGGCCTGCAACATTTCTTTAGAGAAATCAGGTGATAGCCTTTTGGGGGTTCCCTTGTAACTAACTCTTCATTTTTCTCTTGCTGCTTTTAGAATCTTTTCTTTATCTCTAACTTTTGCTATTTTTATTTTAATATGTTTTGCTGTAGGTCTGTTTGGGTTTATCTTGTTTGGGACCCTCTGTGCTTCCTGTATCTAGATATCTGTTTCCTTCTTTAGGTTTAGGAAATTTTCAGCCATAATTTCTTCAAATACATTTTCAATCCCCTTTTCTCTTTCTTCTGCTTCTGGGATCCCTATTATGCATAGATTGACTTGCCTTATATTATCCCATTGGTCTCATATATTGCTTTCATTTTTTAAAATTTGTCTTTCTGTTTGCTGTTCTGATTGGATGATTTCCACTATTCTATCTTCCAGATCACTTATTCGTTCTTCTGCGTTATTTAGTTTGCTATTTATTGCCTTTAGCTTGTCTTTTGTCTCAGCAAATGTGTTTTCTAATTTAGTTGGCTCCTCTTTATAGTTTCTAGTTCCTTGTTACAGTAATCTACATTTCTATCTATAGACTTTCTTAATACCTTCAGTATTTTTATTGCCTCCTTTTTTTTTTTTTTTTTTTTTTTTGCGGTACGTGGACCTCTCACTGTTGTGGCCTCTCCCATTGTGGAGCACAGGCTCCGGACGCGCAGGCTCAGTGGCCATGGCTCACGGGCCCAGCCGCTCCGCGGCATGTGGGATCTTCCCGAACCGGGGCACGAACTCGTGTCCCTTGCATCGGCAGGCGGACTCTCAACCACTGCGCCACCAGCGAAGCCCTATTGCCTCCTTTTTGAACTTGGGATCTGGTAGACTGGAAAGGTCTGTTTCATTGTTTGTTCTTTCAGGGGATTTCTCTTGTTCTTTTCATTGGAAGTGGTTCCTCTGCTTCTTCATTTTACTTCTACTTCTCTGAATCTATGAATTTAGGAGAAATAGTTATCTGCTGTGGTCTTGAAGGACTATTTTTATGTGGGAGCATCCCAGTATACCCTTCATGAGTCTAATATTGGGTTGGCCAAAAAGTTCATTTGGTTAATGAATACGTTGTTCAATAAAGTTCTTGATTAAAATGAAAAATGTGTCATTTTTACTTACAACCAAACGAATTTTTGGCCAACCTAATATTTTTGGTGGGAGGGCTGTTTTTAGAATGGATGCCTACCACATCTTTCCTCAGTGTGTACTGGCCATTATCCCCTTGATAGGGGGTGTCATTGGTGTTGTGGTAACCAGAGACTGCACTGGATATTGAGTTGGGTCTCCTCTTTGCTCTGTGGTTGTCACAGCCCTGTCTGGGGCAAGGTCTGCTCCCCACTTGTTGGAGTAGAAGCTCCCAGATCCGCTTCTGAGCTGTGGTGTGAGGTAGACGGGACTGGAGCACTTCCACTGGGAGAGGAGCTACTGAGTATTCCTCCGCAGAGGCTGTCCACTGGGAAGTGTGCTCTGTGGTGTTGCCAATCACCAGCTGTGTGTGCTCACAAAGTATGTCGTTGGCACTGCCCTGGACCCTGCCTCATCCATGGGAATACAGGCTGTCAGCCCAGATGCCCCTTAGGCACTGTGCTCACAAAGCCACCATCACAGATCCATTGGCACAGATCTGCTGAAGTTAGGTATCAGAACCTGCCATAGTTGCGTGTATTCGTGCACCTGGCCCCATCATGGGAGCTACAGGGTCAGCCCAGACCCCAGCCACGCCTCTACGTGCACATGCCTGCAAAGCCTGTAGCTGCTATTGCCAGGCCTGCCCAGCCACAGGAGTACCAGTAATTCACTTGGATATCCTGAGGGTACTGAGCTTACAGAGGCACCAGCATGTAAATCCTCCAAAGCCACCAGGACACAGCTCAGATTTCAGCCCCACCTCCACATGTGGGCAGCCCACAGGTGCTTTGCACACTCCCAGAGCTCCTAGAGGCAGAGCCACACCTGCTGTGAGTACACTGAGAATGAGAATGAGGCTGCTGTGGTGGGGCTCCGCCCCTTCTTCGTGTGCATTAACAACGGGGCTCCAATAGTGGGCCAGGCTCCATCCTGTGCACACCCTCAATTGAAGCCTGGGCCACACTTCAGCCCCTTGGGACTGTCTCCAGGTAGCCAGCCCAAGTCCTCTCCTCAGGTCTGTCCACTGAAACTCGACTCTCAGCACACAACCCCCATGCACACCAGCAGAAGATGTGCATCTTGGGCTGGGTAGTGCAGTAAGTTGGTCAGGACCATCTGTGGTGGTCTCTTTCTGCTTCTGCCTGCCACAAGCCAGCTGCTACACTTTTCTCTGAGCCTCTGAAGCTCCCTATCTGTCCTGGCTGATCTCCCAGATGTTGAAGGGGGTTCCCGGGGTAAAGGAACCTTTCCTCTTTCACAGCTCCCTCCCAGGGGCTCAGGTGCCATCCCTATTCCTTTTTTTTTTCTCTCATCCTACCCAGTTACATGGTGGTCTTTCTTGTAGCTCTGGATGTATAGATCTTCTGCCACTGTTGTGTAGGTGTTCTGTGAGAATTTTTCCACATGTAGATGTATTTTTGATGTATTTGTGGGAGGAGGTGAACTGCACATTATTCTATTCCACCATCTTGATCTTTCCCCTCTTCTAGTTCTGAGTATTGTTTATGATTCAGTTGTGGGTTTTCAGCTATATTTCTTTGTGGGTTATCAGCTATATTTCTTTGGTTTCTTATTTTACTGGTTGCTTCAGTTTTTACAGACTACCATCTTCAACATATCAGTCTTTATGTGGTTATTCTACTTCATATAGAGTACAAGAACTTTATAAAAGTATACCACCAGTTTTTCTTTCTAACATTTCTGTTATTATCATATGTTTTAGTTATACATATGTTACAATCTACAGTCTACATCATTATTTTTATTTAAACAGTGAACTAGCATTTAGAGATATTTAATTAATAGGAGAAATATAACATTTATCGATATTGTTAGCATTTGTAATGTTCTTCATTCCTTTTTGTAGATCCAGATTTCCATCTGGAATCATTTTCTTTTAGTCTATAAGGCTTCCTTTAACATTTCTTTAAATGTGAATCTACTGATGTTAAACTCTTTCAGCTTTTTACGTGTCTGAAATATATTTTTAAAGATTTTTAAAGGTATTTCTCTGGATGTAGTATTCTAGGTTGGTAGTTGCTTTCCCTTCAGTAGTTTAAAGATATTCTACCTTACATGGTTTCTGTTGAGAAATCTGTTGTCATGGTTATCTTTATCCCTCTGTATGTAATGTGTATTTTTTCCTTTGGCTGTTTTAAAGTTTTTCTTTTTTTAACTGGTTTTGAGCAATTTGATTATGATGTACCATGATGTAATCTCTTGTGCTTGATGTTTCTTGAGCTTCTTAGACCTGTGGATTTGGTTTCCATCAAGTTTAGAAAAGTCTTGTCCATTGTTTCTTCAAACATTTTTTTCCTGTTTCCCTCTCTGTTCTCTCTTAGGTACTCCATTCACAGTTTTAGGCTGCTTGAAGTTGTGTCACAGCTCGTAGATGTTCTGTTCACTTGTAGAGACTTTTTTCTCTTTCAGTTTCAATTTTTATAGTTTCTCTTGCTGTGTCTTCAAGTTCACTAATCTTTTCTTTCACAATGTCAAATAACTATTAATCCATCCAGAGTATTTTTCATTTTAGGCATTATAGTTTTCATCTCTACAAGTTTGATATGGGTCTGTTTTATATCTTCTAGGTCTCTACTTTACATGTTCAATCTTTCCTGTAGCTTTTTGAACATATGGGGTGCAGTTATAACTGTTTTAATGTTCTTGTCTGCTAATTCTACCATCTGTATCTGTTTTCAGTTGGTTTTGGTAAGTTGATTTTTTTCTCCTCAATATGGGAAGTATTTTTCTGCTTCTTTGTTTGCTCGGCAATATCTGATTGGATGTCAGACATTTAAAATTTTTGCCTAGTTGAATACTGGATATTTTTGTATTCCTATATATATATATTTGAGCTTTGTTCTGAGACACAGTTAAGTTACTTGGAAACAGTTTGATTATTTCAGGGATGACTTTAAAGATTTGTTAGATGGGACTAGAGCATAATACAATCTAGAACTAATAATTCTGTACTGTTGATGCAAGTCATTTCTCAGCACTCTGCTTTGCCCCATCAGTCATGAGGTTTTCCACTCTGGGTGGTAGGAATTGACATTACTCTTGCCCCTGTGTAAATCCTGAATACTGTTCCTTCTGATCCTTTCAGGTGGTTCTCTTCCTGGCCTCGAGAATTCCTCACTCACCTGAACTGAGCAGTACTCTGCTGAATACTTGGTCTTCTGCTAATCTCCATCCAGAGTGTGCTCTCTGTAGCTGTCTCCTGTCTGGTAGTCTATCCTTTGAATTTTAGTCACCTTGTCCCTAGGCTCCTAGCTCCATCTTCATAATTTAGGTAGTATGGTGGGTTTTGGCTAGATCCCCTCCCTGTTCCACAACCTAGAAACTGTCAAGGCAGTAAGCTGAGGCAATTGTAAGGGAAACCTTTGTTTATTTTACATTCTCAGGGACGACTGTATTCATTACTCGATGTCCACTGTTTTGAAAATTGTTGTTCCATATAATTTGTCCCTGTTGCTCCATCTTGGCTAGAAAAAGAAGGCAGCCTTCTTTCAATTAGCTTAATGCATTGGAAATTCATTTGTGTGCTTGCACAAATCAGTAGTTTGTTCCTTTTAATTGCTCAGTAGAATTCTATCATATTGATATACCAGTTTGTTTATCTTTTCACCAGCTGAAAGACATTTGGGTCTTTTACACTTGACAGCAGTTTTCAACTGGAGCCACTGTGCCATCTGTATACCTCTTCTTTTTGCCCAGATATTTTTTATTTGGTTGGCTTTTTTTTCCTATTTGTTTAGTTTTGAGTGTTTCTTATATATCCTTGATACAAGTCCTTTACCATATATGTGATTTACAAATACTTTTTTCCCAGTCTGTGGCTTCATGCTCTTCACAGTGCTGCTTGAAGAGGACACATTCTTAATTTTAATGAAGTCAAATTTATCATTTTTTCTTTTATGCCTCATCATGCTTTTGGTGTTATATGTAAGAAATTTTTGCCTAACCCAAGCTCACGAATATTTTCTTTGGTGATTTATTCTAGAAGTTTTAGAGTTTGCAGTTCTACATATATGTCTCTGATTAATTTTGAATTAAATTTTGTACATGGTATAGATATCAGTCAATTTTATTTTTTATATGGATATCCAGTTTTTTCAGCACTAGTTTTTTATTGTGTTAAAATACACATAGCATAGAACATACCATCTTAATCATTTTTAAGTGTACAGTTAAGCGATACTAAATACATTCACAATTTTTTGGAGCCATCACCACCATCCATCTCCATAACTCTTTTCATTTTCTAAAACTGAAACTCTATACCTATTAAACAATAGCTCCCCATTCTTTCTTCTGCCTTGGCCCCTGACAGCCACCATTATACTTTCTTTGTGATTACTCTCTGAGGACTATTTTTTGAAATGACCATCTTTTTTTCCATTGAATTGTCTTTTCATCTTTGTCAAACATCAGTTGACCCTATGGGTGTGGATCAATTTCTGCATTCTCTATTCTGTCTATGAATATGTATCTGTCCTTTTGTCAGTGCCACACCGTCTTGATTACTGGCGCTTTGTAGTAACTCTGGAAATAAGGTAATTTGAGTCCTCCAACTTCTTTTTCAAAATTGTTTTAGTTATTCTAGGCCCCTTGTTGTTACATATGATTTTTAGTATCAGCTTATCAATTACTACCCCCAAAAAAATCCTTCTAGGAATTTGATTGGGAATGTATAGAATCTATAGATCAGATTGAAGAGAATTGAACCTTCTAATATACAAATACAGCATATTCGCTCCACTTTTTTAGGTCTTCTTTCACTTTTTCATCAGTAGTTTTCAGTTTACAGGTCTTGCATATATTTTATTAAATTAAAATCTAAGTGTTTCTTAATTTTTATGGGCTCTTACTGATTGTTTTTTACTTCAGTTTCAAATTATTCACTGGTAACACATAGAAATGCAGTTGTTTTTTTATATTAACCATGTACCTTACACAATCTTGCTAAATTCACTTACCAATTTTAGTTTTTCTTGCCTTACTGTACTGATGATCTAAAAGATACAGGAGCCCACTCTCACCACTATTATTCAACATAGTTTTGGAAGTTTGCGCCACAGCAATCGGAGAAGAAAGAGAAATAAAAGGAATCCAAATCAGAAAAGAAGAAGTAAAGCTGTCACTGTTTGCAGATGACATGATACTATACATAGAGAATCCTAAAGATGCTACCAGAAAACTACTAGAGCTAATCAGTGAATTTGGTAGAGCAGCAGGATACAAAATTAATGCACAGAAATCTCTTGCATTCCTATACACTAATGATGAAAAATCTGAAAGTGGAATTAAGGAAACACTCCCATTTACTATTGCAACACAAAGAATAAAATACCTAGGAATCAGCCTACCTAAGGAGACAAAAGACCTGTATGCAGAAAACTATAAGACACTGATGAAAGAAATTAAAGATGATACAAATAGATGGAGACATATACCATGTTCTTGGATTGGAAGAATCAACATTGTGAAAATGACTATACTACCCAAAGCAATCTACAGATTCAATGCAATCCCTATCAAACTACCAATGGCGTTTTTCACAGAACTAGAACAAAAAAATTACAATTTGTATGGAAACACAAAAGACCCCAATAGCCAAAGCAATCTTGAGAAAAACGGAGCTGGAGGAATCAGGCTCCCTGACTTCAGACTATACTACAAAAGCTACAGTAATCAAGACAGTATGGCACTGGCACAAAAACAGAAATATAGATCAATGGAACAGGACAGAAAAGCCAAAGATAAACCCACGCACATATGGTCACTTATCTTTGATAAAGGAGGCAAGAGTATACAATGGAGAAAAGACAGCCTCTTCAATAAGTGGTGCTGGGAAAACTGGACAGCTACATGTAAAAGAATGAAATTAGAGCACTCCCTAACACCATACACAAAAGTAAACTCAAAATGGATTAAAGACCTAAATGTAAGACCGGACACTATAAAACTCTTAGAGGAAAATGTAGGCAGAACACTCTATGACATAAATTACAGCAAGATCCTTTTTGACCCACCTCCTAGAAAAATGGAAATAAAAACGAAAATAAAGAAATGAGACCTAGTGAAACTTAAAAGCTTTGCACAGCGAAGGAAACCATAAAAAGACAACCCTCAGAATGGGAGAAAATATTTGCAAACAATGCGATGGACAAGGGATTAATCTCCAAAATATACAAACAGCTCATGCAGCTCAATATCAAAAGCACAAACAACCCAATCCAAACATGGGCAGATGACCTAAATAGACATTTCTCCAAAGAAGATATACAGATTGCCAACAAACACATAAAAGGATGCTCAACATCACTAATCACTAGAGAAATGCAAATCAAAACTACAATGAGGTATCACCTCACACTGGTGAGTATGGCCATCATCAAAAAATCTACAAATAATAAATGCTGGAGAGGGTGTGTAGAAAAGGGAACCCTCTTGTGCTGTTGGTGGGAATGTAAATTGATACAGCTGCTATGGAGAACAGTATGGAAGTTCCTTAAAATACTAAGAATAGAACTACCATATGACCCAGCAATCCCACTACTGGGCGTATACCCTGAGAAAACCATAATTCCAAAAGAGTCATTTACCCCAGTGTTCATTGCAGCACTATTTACAATAGCCAGGATATGGAAGCAACCTAAGTGTCCATTAACAGATGAACAGATAAAGAAGATATGGCACATATATACAGTGGAGTATTACTCAGCCATAAAAAGAAATGAAATTGAGTTACTTGTAGTGACGTGGATGGACCTAGAGTCTGTCATACAGAGTGAAGTAAGTCAGAAAGTGAAAAACAAATATCATATACTAACACATATATATGGAATCTAAAAATAAAAATGGTTCTAATGAACCTAGGGGCAGGACTGGAATAAAGACACAGACATAGAGAATGGACTTGAGGACACGGGGAGGGGGAAGGGTAAGCTGGGACGAAGTGAGAGAGTAACATTGACATATATACACTACCAAATGTAAAATAGATAGCTAGTGGGAAGCAGCTGCATAGAACAGGGAGATCAGCTCAGTACTTTGTGACCATCTAGAAAGGTGGGATAGGGAGGGCGGGAGGGAGGCGCAAGAGGGAGGGGATATATGTATACATATAGCTGATTCACCTTGTTATACAGCAGAAACTAACACACCATTGTAAAGCAATTATACTCCAATAAAGATGTTAAAAAAAATAAAGGATACAGGAGGATCTGCATAGATTATATGCAAATACTACTCCATTTCATATAAGGGAGTTGAACATTTGTGGATTTTGATATCTGTGGGAGTTCTGGAACTAACCCCCCATGGTTACTGAGGGATGACTGTACTTTAAATCATATCTGAATTGCTTATAATACCTAAAACAATGTAAATGCTGTATAAATAGTTGCTGATTAATGGCAAATTCAAGTTTTGCTTTTTGGAAGTTTGCAGAATTTATTTTTCCAAATGTTTTTGATCCATGGTTTGTTGAATTTGTGGATGCAGAACCTGTGGATATAGAGGGCCGACTGTAACACATTTTGTTTATCATTCATCCATCAATGGGCATTTGTGTTTTTTCCACCTTTTGGCTATTGAATAATTCTGCTATGAACATAGGTATACAAATATCTGTAGATTTAAACCTAATTATCTAAATAGTTGTAGTAAATTTAGATGGTCCAAAACCTACATGTTAAAAGCAGAAATTGTCAGAATGATATAGAAGACAGCTATATCAAACAACTTGACCTAATTGACATTATAGAACACTCCACTGAGCAATGGTAGAATAAACATTTTTTTTTTCTTTTGCCGTATGCGGGCCTCTCACCTCTGCGGCCTCTCCCTTTGCGGAGCACAGGCTCCGGACGCGCAGGCTCAGCGGCCATGGCTGACAGGCCCACACGCTCCGCGGCATGTCGGATCCTCCCGGACCGGGACACGAACCCGTGTCCCCTGCATCGGCAGGCGGACTCTCAACCACTGCGCCACCAGGAAAGCCCAAACGTTTTTGTTTCATATGCATGTGCAGCACTCACCAGGATGGGCCACAAATTCTTTCCAAAATGTGGAGGAATACTTATCTACTCATTTTATGAAACCAAGTTTACCTTGATACCAGCTCTTCACAGAGACAATAAAGAGAAGAATACTACAAACCAATATCTCACATAAACATTGGATGCAGAAATCATTAACAAAATATTAGCAAACTGAATCCCAGTATATATAAAAGGGTAATATACCATGACCATGTGGAGTTTATATCAGTAACATAGATTGGTTTAACATCTGAACATTAACATCTCCCCATTTTCCCCACCTCACTGTCCCTCCTAACCACCATTCTAATCTCTGTTTCCTTGAATTTGACTTTTTTTACGTTCCACATAAAAGTGAAACCATGCAGTTTTTTTTCTTTGTGTCTGGCTTATTCACTTAGCCTAATGTGCCCCAGGTACATCCAGGTACATCACAAATGGCAGGATTTTTTTCAAGGGCGAAGAATTTTCCATTGTGTGTGTGTGTGTGTATATATATGCCACAATTTCTTTACCCATTCATCTGTAAGTGGACACAAGTTGTTTCTATATCTTGGCAGTTGTGCATAAGACTGCGATGAACATGGAAACACAGATATTTCTTTGAAATAGTGATTTCATTTCCTTTGGTTATATACCCAGAAGAGACATTGCCAGATCATATGGTAGTTCTAGTTTTACTTTTTTGAAGAACATCATACTGTTTTCCATAATGGCCATACCAATTTACATTTGCACCAATAGGACATAAGGGTATTCTTTTCTCTAGATCCTCGCCAGTACATGTAGTCTTTTACCTTTTTGGTAATAGCCATCCTAAAAGGTTTGAGGTGATGTCTCATTGTGGATTTGATTTGCATTTATGTTCAACACATTAATAAAATAAAGGAGAAAAACCGTAAGTTAATTTCAGTTGGTACAAAAATATTGACAAAATTCAACACACATTCATGATTAAAAATTCTCCACAAACTTTGGAATAAGAAGTTCCTCAACCTATTAAAGGACATTAAGAGGAAGAAAAAAAAAACGTTTATGTAACCTCATATTCAATGGTGAAAGAACTCTCGTCCCCTAAAATTGCAAATAAAACAAAGGTATCTTTTCTCACTTTTTATTTCATATCATTCTGGAAAATCCAAGTCAGTGCAATAGGGCAAGAAAAAGAAATAAAATGAATACAGATTGGTAAGGACAAAGTAAAACTGTTCACAGATGACATGATTGTGCATGTAGACAATCTAAAAAGAACTACAAAAATTAATGAATGAATTTAGTAAGTTTTCAAGATATAAAGGCAATATGCTAAAATCAATTATGTATCTACACTCTCATACCAAACAATTGCTAAATAAAATTTTCAGTTATATCATTTTAAATGCTATTAAAAACATGAAGTCTTTAGGGATAAATTTACAGAAATATGTCTCTAAGACCTATACATTGAAAAATATAGAGTATTGCCAAGAGAAATTAAAGAAGATCTAAATAATTGGAGAGATTTATAACTTCCATGGATCAGAAAAGTCAATATTTAAAAGATATTATTTCACCTCAAATTGATCTGTAGATTTAGTGCATTCCCAATCAAAACTGATATACTGCTTCTAAATTTTATATTAAAATTCAAAGGACCTTGAATACCTACAACATGTTTGAAAAGACCAAGATTGGAAGATTTAACTTTAAAAAGCTATATTTATCAAGACAGTTTAATGCTGTTATGAGGATAGATATAAAATTAATGAGAACCACACTGAAAGTCCAGAATTATTTCTACACTTACATGGTCAATTGATTTTTCAATGGCAAAAGGAAATTCTTTTCAACAGCTAGTGCAGGATATCCATATGAAAGAAAATAATCTTTGATCTTTACCTCACTTCATCTCTAAAAACTTCAGTTGAAAATGATCACAGACCTAAATGTAAAAGTTAAAACATTTAGAAAAAAACATTGGACAAAATCTTTCAATCATGGGATAGTCAAAGAATTAGATAGGATACACACATAACAAATATCAAAGAAAAAAAATGATGAATTGGACTTCACCAAAATCTTAAAAATTCTATTCTTTAAACAAAAACCTTTGAACAAATGAAAAGACAAGACAGATAGGGAGAAAATTTGCAATACATAGCTGTCATAGAACTTGTCAGAACGTGTGAAGAGCTGTCATGACTCAGTAATAAGACAAACATCAGAATTTTTAAAAGTGGGCAAAAGATTTGAAAAGGCACTTCACCAAAGAAGATACATAATAGCAGTAGTCATCAAGGAATGTGAATTAAAACCATCGTGAAATAACACTAGACTGGTTAGAATTTAAAAGATTGACAATATGAAGTGTTAATGAGGATATATAGCATATGAAACTCTCACAAATTTCTGGCTGGAGTGTAAAATGGTACAAGTACTTTGGAAAACAGTTTATCAGCTCTTTATAAATTTAACTGTCCACTTACTCTACAACCTGGAAATTCTGCTAGGTGTTTACCCAGAGACATAAATAAGTCTGCCCAAATACTTGTACCCAATTTTTTCACAGCAGTTTTATTCATAACAGCCCAAAACTGAAAACTGCCCAAGTAGTGAGTGGATAAACACATTGTCATTTTTCCATACAGTGGAATACCACACAGCAGGAAAAAGAATAAACTGCTGCTATGCTTGTTGTTTTTTTTTTATTACTCCATATCAATATTACCACAAATTTAGCGGCTTAAAATGGCACACATTTATCATCTCCCAGTTCCTGTGGTCAGGAGTCCAGGCATAGCCTATCTGGGTTCTCTACTTAGGGTCTCACAAGTCTGCAATCAGGGCGTCAGCCAGGGCTGCATTCGTTACTGACCAGTGCTCTTGGACTCCTTAATCACTAGAAATTGGTAAGCGACCAGACAAGAAATTCAAGCAAGGTTTTACTGGGACTAGTGCTATAGCACGAGGGAGCAAAAACAAGCAACAGGTTCCCTTGCTTACTCCTCGAGTGGGGTGGGCAGCTGGTTCCTTATATGGGATGAGGGTAGGGGTGTGTCCAGGGCTCGGGCCAGAGGGGTGGCTAAGGTGGTCTGCCCACGCCCTTCATGGTGCTGTGTGCAGGGTTCATGTGCGGTACTCTGCTTTTGCTCCAGTCTCTCCAGAAGTGGCAGTTGGGTTTATGGTCTTTTTGTATCTTATTGTTCATAATTTTCCCCAACTGTGCAAGCACGCAGTTATTTTTAGTCCTTTATAGTTTCTTTGTATTTTGTTGCTGGAGGAGACATTTGTCCAGGTGCAAGCACTGCAACAAAGGATCCCAGGTCCCAACCTGTCTCACATTCTCATCTGGAGGCTTGAGTGTGGAAGGATCCACTTTCCCACACATGTGGTTGTTGGCAGTATTCAGTTCCTTGCGGTTGTAGGGCTGTGAGCTTCAGTTTTTTGCTTGATGTTGGCCAGAGACCACCATAACCTCCTTGAGGTCGCCAGCAGTTTCTTGCCACATAATATTCCCCAACATGGCCTTCTTTTTCCTTACAGTCAGGGAGGGAAAGAGAGACTCCAAAAAGAAGGATACTATAATCTTATGTAGCATCATCATGTAATCACATACATTCCATGACCTTTGCCATATTTTCATAGTTAGAAGTAAGTCACAGGTCCTGTCCTTACTCAAGGGGAAGAGATCATACAGAGGCATGAACACCAAGTGGTAGGGGTTTTGGAGGTTACCTTCAGAGTCTGTTTTCTATACACAGTAACGGGGATTAAGATTATTTTATATTGAGTAAAAGAAGCTAATGCAAAATAGTACATACTATAAGATTCCATTTATATGAAATTGTAGATAAGGCAAAACTAATCAACAGTGACAAAGGGTATTGATAGAGAGCACTCACTGGGGGCTGTGGGTGAATTGAGGTGGGTGTTTGCATGTAGTCAGACACTAGGGAACTTTTGGAGATGATGGAAATGTTCTATACCCTGATTGTGGTGCTGGTTACAAGGTTGTATACATTTGTCAGAACTCATGGAATTGCACACTTAAAATGGTTTCACTGTGTTGTATGTAAATTATACTTCAATAAAGTTGATTAAGAAAAAAGAACAGTAATAGCCATGAGCATCACAAAGTTTGTAACTTAATTGTGCCAAGTAAATCTAATAATATCCTTAAGAAACTGTTTAGAGTCGGTAATCAGAAAATAACTCATTTTGTAATATATCATTTGAAGAATTTTCAACAAATTCTTGTGGTGAAATGTGGAAAAATTCTTGTGGTGAAAAAGTGAAAAAATGTGGATTTTTTTTTATATTCTTTATGATGTGTCAACACTCAGAACTGGCAAAGATGGTTTTTTGAAAGATGAAGCTTTATTAAAATGTCATATTTTCCTTTAGTAGTGTAAACACATACTTCTAATGTATCTTTTGGATGCAAACTGTTGATAACCTATCTATAATTTCAGCTCTGAATGGTCACCTACTGAATCTGGTGATAAATTTCTCATTTACCTTAACCCCTGTTGGTACTACTTCTAAAAGTGTATTAGCCATTTTCAGTTCTTATAGAATTTTGAAGAATCTATGCTTCATGAAGTATTTAACTTGCATGTTCACTTTTACGCTTATTATACTGTGTTATATTCCAATAAGAGTATTAAAGTTCAGTGAAAATCTCATGCCCACTGATGAGAATGCAAATGAGTGTTGATGAAAGAATGCTAGGATCTTAAGGCATAAACTGTCCGGTTTTCTTGCTAAATTCTATTCAAACAATGGTTACATTATAATGAAGACTGATACAGAATCCACCATACAAATATAATTAGCAATGGCAAAATCATTATATAATTCGTAATTGAATAGAGGTTCAGTTCCAGATTGTTCTGAGGTTAAAAAAAAAATAAATGTAATGATTTTATATTAGCGCTTATTTCTGTTCCTTCCTCCTCCTAACCTTTGCCAGCCATCAGCAGGACATTTCCTTTGTTGTATGTAGTGACTGGGAAACTAGGGATGATTATATAAATGAGTGATCACACTGAAAATTTCTAGCTGTAACCTTTATTGGATACATATCAGTGAACAGGCATCAACCATCATCTCAAGAAGACATTTCAAGTATCTGGTTATTGTAAAATTATAAATATTGTAAATTATATTGTAGAATTATTTATTTCAGAAATTGCATTTATCTATCTAAACAAAAATCTTCTTCCTTGAGCCATTTAAAACAAAGCTAAAGGAAGCCCTTATATCTTTCCTTAGAGAATAATGTCTCATGAGAGTGAATAGTCTAGGTACTACTTAATACGTTATCTGAATTATATTACTTTCTTATATCTATGAATGAATTTTATAAACTTACACAAAACCAGTAGGGTTTAGAAAACACATATCAGAGTTTCTTCAACCTATTCATCCACCGTGGAATTTTAAAAGATTATTTGGATTCTACTGAAGTATTTTTCTTTTCCCAATGTTAAAAATAACGGAAAGTGATGTTTTATAGACTCATCAGTAAGGCAAATTGTTGTTTTTCTCATGGTAATGGTAAGTGTGCATTGTGCCATTATATTTTTTAACATGGTCTGATGCCAGTGGTAGTGTTCATAGAGTCTAGAATACATGGCAATCAGGTAAAAAGTGTAATAGGGTTTTTTTTGTTTGCTTTTTAATTTTTATTGGAGTATAGTTGATTTATAATATTGTGTTAGTTTTGGGTGTACAGCAAAGTGAAAAAAGTGTAATAGTTAATAATGATTTTTATTTTAGATAATATGGAAGTGTTTTGCTTTTTAAATTTTATTTATTTATTTATTTTATTATGGCTGCCTTGGGTCTTCGTTGCTGCGTGCAGGCTTTCTCTAGTTGTGGCAAGTGGGGGCTACTCTTTTTTTTTTTTTTTAACATCTTTATTGGAGTATAATTGCTTTACAATGGTGTGTTAGTTTCTGCTTTATAACAAAGTGAATCAGCTATACATATATCCCAATATCTCCTCCCTCTTGCGTCTCCCTCCCACCCACCCTATCCCACCTCTCTAGGTGGTCACAAAGCACCGAGCTTATCTCCCTGTGCTATGCGGCTGCTTCCCACTAGCTATCTGTTTTACATTTGGTAGTGTATATATGTCCATGCCACTCTCTCACTTTGTCCCAGCTTACCCTTTCCCCTCCCTGTATCCTCAAGTCCATTCTCTAGTAGATCTGTGTCTTTATTCCCGTCTTGCCCCTAGGTTCTTCATGACCATTTTTTTGTTTGTTTTTTAGATTCCATATATATGTGTTAGCATACGGTATTTGTTTTTCTCTTTCTGACTTACTTCACTCTGTATGACAGACTCTAGATCCATCCACCTCACTACAAATAACTCAATTTCGTTTCTTTTTATGGCTGAGTAATATTCCGTTGTATATACGTGCCACATCTTCTTTATCCATTCATCTGTCAGTGGACACTTAGATTGCTTCCATGTCCTGGCTATTGTAAATAGAACTGCAATGAACATTGTGGTACATGACTCTTCTTTTTTTTTTTTTTTTTTTGCGGTAGGCGGGCATCTCACTGTTGTGGCCTTTTCCGTTGCAGAGCACAGGCTCCGGACGCGCAGGCTCAGCGGCCATGGCTCACAGGCCCAGCCGCTCTGCGGCATGTGGGATCTTCCTGGACCGGGGCACAAACCCGTGTCCCCTGCATCGGCAGGTGGACTCTCAACCACTGCACCACCAGGGAAGCCCCATGACTCTTTTTGAATTATGGTTTTCTCAGGGTATATGCCCAGTAGTGGGATTGCTGGATCATATGGTAGTTCTATTTTTAGTTTTTTAAGGAACTTGCATACTGTTCTCCATAGTGGCTGTATCAATTTACATTCCCACCAACGGTGCAAGAGGGTTCCCTTTTCTCCACACCCTCTCCAACATTTATTGTTTGTAGATTTTTTGATGATGGCCATTCTGACCAGTGTGAAATGATATCTCATTGTAGTTTGTTTTGTTTTGTTTTGTTTTGTTTTTGCGGTAAGCGGGCCTCTCATTGTTGTGGCCTCTCCCGTTGCGGAGCACAGGCTCCGGACGCGCAGGCTCAGCGGCCATGGCTCACGGGCCCAGCCGCTCTGCGGCATGTGGGATCTTCCCGGACCGGGGCATGAACCCGTATCCCTTGCATCGGCAGGCGGACTCTCAACCACTGCGCCACCAGGGAAGCCCTCATTGTAGTTTTGATTTGCATTTCTCTAATGATTAATGATGTTGAGCATTCTTTCATGTGTTTGTTGGCAATCTGTATATCTTCTTTGGAGAAATGTCTGTTTAGGTCTATTGAGCTGCCTGAGCTGCTTGTAAATTTTGGAGATTAATGCTTTGTCAGTTGCTTCATTTGCAAATATTTTCTCCCATTCTGAGGGTTGTCTTTTTCTTCTTGTTTATGGTTTCCTTTGCTGTGCAAAAGCTTTGAAGTTTCATTAGGTCCCATTTGTTTATTTTTGTTTTTATTTCCATTTCTCTAGGAGGTGGGTCAGAAAGGATCTTGCTGTGATTTATGTCATAGAATGTTCTGCCTGTGTTTTCCTCTAAGAGTTTGATAGTGTCTGGCCTTACATTTAGGTCTTTAATCCATTTTGAGTTTACTTTTGTGTATGGTGTTGGGGAGTGTTCTAATTTCATTCTTTTACATGTAGTTGTCCAGTTTTCCCAGTACCACTCATTGAAGAGGCTGGGGCTACTCTTTGTTGCGGTGCGTAGGCTTCTCATTGTGGTGGCTTCTCTTGTTGTAGAGCACAAGCTCTTGGTGCACGGGCTTCAGTAGTTGTGGCACACGGGCTCTGTAGTTGTGGCTCACGGGCACAGGCTGAGGAGTTGTGGCACCCGGGTTTAGTTGCTCTGCAGCATGTGGGATCTTCCTGGACCAGGGCTCAAACCCATGTCCCCTGTATTGGCAGGTGGATTCTTAACCACTGCACTACCAGGAAAGCTCATGAAAGTGTTTTTGAATCAAGATATATAGTTGTTACTAAAAGGATTATACTTATGGTAGCCCTAGCACGGGGGTTGGCAAACTTTTTCATTAAAGGGCCAGATGGTAAATATTTTAGGCTTTGTGGGCCATATGGTCTTTGTTACAGCTGCTCAACTCTGCCATTGTAGCCCACATTATAATAGATAATATGTAAATAAATGTGACTGTGTTCGAATAAAACATTATTTACAGAGGCTGAAATTTGAATTTTATTTAATTTTCATGTGTCATGAAATATTGTTCTTTGTTGGTTATGTTTTTCAGCAGTTAAAACAAAAAACAAGCCATGGGCCGAATTTTGCTTGCAGGCTATATACCCCTGCCATAGCAGTTGATTTTTCTGAACTAACTTTCTAATCCAAATTAGAACTGAAGATTTATTGCTTAAAACCTTTTAGAGGTATATGGCTCATGGTGAATTATTTTAAAAGAAGTCTCTTTCCTGGGGGAAAAAAATGCCCATAAACATAGACAAGTACCCCTTATTTTGACCATAAAGAGGCAGTTGACAGCTTCCATAAACCACTTATTTCCTTGATCGTACAGAGGAATCTTGCTGTTGCTAAGCTGGGTTTTCTAATACAGGTCAAAATCCCATTACAATGAATATTTTTATAGTGAGAGTATTTTATAGTGGAAGTATTCATTCAACAACTGTATTTAAGTACCTACTCTTTCGAGGCATTTCGGTGGTAGAAAAATAAATCTCCTGTGGATGCATCCTGCCTTTGACAACCTTCCAGCCTAACGAGAAATATAAAGTTTGTGCAAGTTGTGGCTAGAAATGGACCAAACAGAGCTGGAAGCTAGTAAGAATAGGATGCAGAAAATAATAACAGAGATAGAAGTTCAGAAACAGAAATAGAGAAGGCAAAACACTGGGTCTGTATTGAAAATACACGTATGGGGCCAGTGCAAGAGAGAACAAAGTAGGGAGAAATAACTTATCACAGGCCCACAGTTGAATGTTGCTCTTTGTACCCGCACAATCATTCATTACTGGGCTTGTCATGAGGACAGGTCCCGCTGCTATTACTTGGATGACAGAAGGCAGGGTAGCAGAGCTAGCCTGTCAGAAGAGAAGGTGGCTGGTGAATGGGCAGAGCTCAGATTTTAGAGCCGGTTCAACCAGCATTTGATTCTCAGACTGTTACTTGCTAAATATGTGAGTTTCGGCAAGTTGCTTAATCTTTAGTTTCCCAATCTGTAAAATGGGGTGAATCTTATTTTTTGACAGTAGTCAGTGTTGTGACCTGTTCCTCTTCCTAGTTTAGTGTTCTTTGCTTGTTGCTTATAAACTTTGAGAAACTGCTTAGTAGAGCATGGATGGTTTTTGGATCCAGAGACAGGGTCAGATCTGGATTCAAATTCCACCATTACTACTTAACGTATAAATTTGGGAATGTCATTGAATTTCTCTATAAAATAAGCATACTTCATGATTTTGTAATGAAGATTGAATTAACTAAAGTGATAAAATAATAGTTTCTACTTTTCAAAGACTATATTCCTTACAGTGTGTTTTCTCACAGTTTCCTATATATCCTCATAGGCCAAGCAGGTTTTGTTGATCTTTGCTTTTTTTGAGTCTGTTATAAAAAATACAGGTTTACTGAATAATAGTGATAGTGATAACTTAGACTTGGATGTTTACTCTGTGCCAGACTCTGAGCTAAGAACTTATATATACTATTTCATATAACTTGCACAATGTAGATACTAAAATCTAGATACTAGTATTATAATTTTACAGGTGGGAAATCTGATGCTTAGAAAATTAAATAACTTGCCTCAGGTAACACAGCTAGTAAGTACTTAAGTTGGGATTTGCACCCCCAAAATCTGCCTCTGCTCTGCTAAGTACTATAACATGTCTTCATGTGATTCTGATACACTTCTCTAGAGGCAGTTGCCCCACTCCCTCCCTATTACTAAAGCATCTAGCACAGTGCCCAGCGTCCAGAAGGCACTTCACAAATATGGGCTCTTTCTACTCTGCCTCTCATCTCCCAAATGTTGCAGCTAAGATACCAACCAGACAAGATAGACTGCTTGCTAGAACAGGTTAGAAGAGAAATCTCTGTAAATGAAAACTTTTCTACATCCATTCTTTTAAATATTGAGCAATAATTGGTTCACATTTCCAGGATAATGTAACTTTAATATTGCCTTGAAGTTTACTGTATTATGATTTGGCTTATATGCCATATATACCCTAAATTGAATTCAGATGATTATGGGGTATGATTTTAGTTATGAAACTATCCCCTCTATATCCTCCCCACACTTAAGTAATTTTTATGACACAAATCATTACCTAATATTTTTCTTTTCTGTGCCCCTTCACTAGTATATGTGCTACAGGAGAGGAGGGAACTCATGTGCCTAAAACAATATATAACAGGTGCTTAATACATATTTGTTTCATGCATGAATGAATAAAATGTGCAAATTATAGAAAACTTATATTTAAATATTATTTTTCTTTATAGCTTGGATCAGAAAAACAAGAAAGACTCCACCTACTATGGAGGTAAGAATACACAGGAAAATATTCAAATAGGTGTTTATAATGCTGTGTTTCTCAATTGGGAGTTTGTACTCTTAAGGATACGTGAAACCTCTAAAATATATGTGATGCCACCTCTCCAAAGCATTAATTTTACCCCATAGAAAATAATTTCAAACATTTTTATAATAAAATAAATGCACAAATTGTGGGATGTAACAAAATCCATATAAAATGTTAAATGAAATAATAAAAATTTAAAACAAAATAAAAACACTTTAGAGAATGTTTGGACTTACAGCAGCTTGCATTAGGTCATTTCCCTGTCCCCTGGGAGTTCTCTGTTCTGATACTGATGATTTGGTGGAAAAGTTTGAGAAACACTAAATCTCTTGGTCCTCTCTAAATCATGCTCTGCCCTTAATTTTATATAAAACATAAAATTTTATAATTTTATATAAATTTAACACCATCTAGTATCTGAAGAAACTTATTACAATTAGCATGTAATATGTAACACTTGGTAACTAATAGTTGAATTGAATTTTTATTTAAAACTTAAAAACATAGGGAATTCCCTGGCAGTCCAGTGGTTAGGACTCCGTGCTTTCACTGCCCAGGTTCAATCCCTGGTTGGGGAACTAAGATCCTACAAACCACGTGGAGCGGCCAAAAACAAAAAAAAACTTTAGAAACATAGTTTGGGTGGGATGCAGAATAAAAAGCATAGCAATGCTGTGGTATTTGTGTTTTTAAAACATGATTATTTCATAATTTTTATTTTAAAACAATAGCATGAAATGTTCTAAAGTTAATTTGTAAGAAATAAATGTATTTCATAAGAGGGAAGTTTTCAAATTAATATACTACCTATTCCATTTTTTCTGCTACTGAGGACTCTTCTTTTCCCTCCCCTATTCCCTCACTACTACAACTCTGCTGACAATGTAAATGGGCTCTGATACTCAGGCCACACTTTTTAAGAGGTGGGATACTCCAGGGCAGAATTTATGATGACCTATAAATTGGCATACCTATCTTTACTTGTTCCATTCCTCCTGGACTGACTCCATCAAGGTGTGTCTGCCTGGAGTCTGAGTGAGCACATCTCTAAGCCTATTTCTAGCTTTGTATGTTGCTTCTACCTTGACCTTGTCTTACTCTTCTCAGACCCTTTTTTCTAATATCAGTGAACCTTGGAATAAAAGCGAAAAAAAGTCAATGTGATCCAATATTCAGAAGTATCCCCTGTGGTTTCCAGTGGTAGGATGGATCAAGGAGCCCTTCTGATTCCCCTTCTCTGGGCCATAATAAGAGCTACTGTTCTCAGAGAAAAAGGTGTTTCTTCTATCCTCCAGACTTTGAAAGCCTTCTTCCATGGAAACATTGATACTTGCAAAGTGATTAGATGGAGGCAACTGCAATAATCAGGCCTAAGGCACTACTCCTATAAATGTTAGGTAATCCCAGTATCTCAGACAAGTTCCAGTCAGAACAGTGAGACCAAGTCATTCCCTCCATGGTGCTCACATTCTTGAATATCTAAAAAGGGGCCCTCTGTTGCCTCTTTTCTAATGTACTGTTAATCACATCATTCTTTATGCTCTTCTGTACCTCCCAACAGACACACACACACACACACACACACAAATGCACACACCCTTTTCTCTCCCTCCTGACCCTTTCCATTGTGTTCCAGGAATTTCCGTTTCTTTATTAGCAAATTACCCTTCACCTTTAATATTGTCCTAGGAACTTTCTCTACCATAGAGCCTCAAGTAAAATCTATGTGTCTAAAAGATAGTGAGTCTCTTTTTTCCTTGAGATAAATTGTGCTCATTTTCCTACAACCCATAGAAAAGGAATTGGGATCGATTGCTTCTACCTTCCCTGAGTCATTTCCAAAATATTATTCCATTTTGTGAGCCCAGGAGAGTGTGGTACCTTTGCAATCCAAGTAGATTTCTCTCGACCTGTTCATCATTTTTATCTTTGCTAACCTCTAGGGCACTCTCCCACACTGATGGCAGAGATTAGAACCAGACTTGCGGTTTTTTCCCCGTCAGTGTCTTCCTAAGTCTTAGCCATTTACTTCTTTGACTTCATCCACACCAGTATCCCTACTTCAATAAACAACCACTTCTGTAGCCACACCTTAGTTCGTGTCATCCCCAAACATCATTCTATCACTAAAACTTATAAACTCTTCAATCCCAGATTTTACATATATCATGTTAAGAGGGAGGAAAAACCTATTTACTGTTAAAATAAGTCATGTATACAGAAGACCACAAGAATTAAATGTATTGTTTAATAGGTTATTATAAGGCAAATTCCACCCAAGTCAAGAAACAGAACTTTGCCAGCTACTCATGTGCCCGATCTCAATACAACCTCCTTTCTCCCCACAAAAGCAACCCTGAACCTGACTTTTATAGTAATTGTTTACTCACGTGTTTAAATAATCTTCTCAGCCAAATGTACACTATAGTTTAGACTTGCCCATTTTGTAAAAACTTCATATTTGTTTTAAATCTCTTTCAGTTTATATGTTCTTCCTCCATCACTTTTATTTCCTTACAAATTTGTCTGTTGAAAAACCCAGCCCATTTGACTTAAAGAGTTTGCCACAGTCTAGATTTTGCTGATCTTATGCTCTCTGTGTAATTCAACATGTTCCCCTGCTCCTCTGTCTTTCTTCCACATTGGCAGCTGGATCCAGAAGCTAGATATTGATGTTTGATCTTTTTGTCAAGAATGTAGAAAATGTTTGGCAAGACTACAGGAGAACATTATGTCTGGTTGTCCTTCTTTTTGTGATCTTTGTAATTGCTCATGCTTAATACCTATATCAATTCATTAGAAACAACCTCCTATTCTTGCATATCTGTTGAAACTAGTTTGTTTTCAAGATGCTACCAGTAATTTGAGTTCTCTACTTTTTTTCAAATCACTTAGTGAACTCCCACCCCCAAATAGACTTCTGCCCATATCACCTGTAGACTATGGCTGAAGCTTAGCCAGTAGCAATTAGAATACCATTTACAATAGCATCAGAAAGCATAAAATACCCTGATACAAATTAAGCAAATATATGCGACATGTAGACTTTTTAAAAATATTTATTTATTTGTATGTATGTATGTCTGTGTTGGATCTTCATTGCTGTGTGAGGGCTTTCTCTAGTTGCGGCGAGCATGGGCTACTATTTGTTGTGACGTGCGGGCTTCTCATTGCAGTGGCTTCTCTTGTTGCAGAGCATGGACTCTAAGCACGCGGGCTTCAGTAGCTGTGGCACGTGAGCAATTGTGGCGCACGGGCTAGCTGCTCCGTGGCATGTGGGATCTTCCATTCTTAACCACTGCACCACCAGGGAAGTCCCAAGACATGTAGACTTAAGACTATAAAACACTGGTGAGAGAAATTAAAGAAGACCTAAATTAATGGGGAGAAATACCTCTTCATGGACTGGAATATTCAATATTGCTAAGATGTTAGTTCTCCCAAACTGATTCACAGCAGTAATTCTTTTTTTTTTTTCTGGCCACGCAGCCTGTGGGATCTTAGTTCCCCAACCAGGGATCGAACCCGTGCCCCCTGCAGTGGAAGTGTGGACTCTTAACCACTGGACCATCAGGGAAGTCCCTCACAGCAGTAATTCTTACGCTTTGTCATGCACCAGTTACAGGGAGGGCTTGTTAAAACACAGATTGCAAGGCCTTATTCCCAGAGTTTTTGATCCACAAGGTCTGAGGTAAGGCCTGAATATTTGCATTCATAACAAGTTCCCTGGTGGTGGTAATGCTGCTGGGCCAGAGCCCTTACTTTGTGAACCACTATCTATAGACTCAATCAAATAAAAATCCAGTTAAAATCCCATTAGACTTGTTTTGGTAGAAATCAACATGCTGATTCTAAAATATATATGGAAATGCAAATGACCTACAATAGCTGAAAGCAATCATGAAAAAGGAGACGACAATTAAAGAACTTATGCTGCCTGGCTTTAAGACTTACTCTAAAACTATAATAATTAAGAAAGTGTGGGGACTCTTCTGGCAGTCCAGTGCTTAAGACTTCGCCTTACAATGCAGGGGGTGCAGGTTCGATCCCTGGTCAGGGAGCTAAGATCCCACATGCCTCAGGACCAAAAAACCAAAAAATAAAATAAAATAAAACAGAAACAATATTGTAACAAATTCAATAAAGACTTTAAAAATGGTCCACATCAAAAAAAATATTAAAAAAAAAGACAATGTGGTACTGGCATAAGGATATATAAACAAATAAGTGGAAAAGGATAGAGAGTTTAGAAATAGTATACAGCCAGTTGGTTTTTGGCAGTAGCACCAAAGGAACACAATTAGGAATGGAAAGTCTTCATAACAAGTGGTGCTAGAATAACTTAATATCCATATGGAAAAAGCTGAACCTTGACCCCTACCTCACATCATACACAAATATTAATTAAAGATGGATCATAGACTAAACATAAAAGCTAAAACTATAATGCTTCTACAAAAAGGCATAGTGGCATATCTTCACAACTTCGGGGTATACAGGAGACAGAAAGCACTATCCATAAAGGAAAAACATTGGTAAATTGAACCTGATCAAAATTAAGAGAACAAATATATGGACATCATGGGGGGAAAGGGGAGGTGGGATGAATTGGGAGATTGGGATTGACATACATACACTATTGATACTATGTATAAAATAGATAACCAGTGAGAACCTACTGTATAGCTCAGGGAACTCGGTCCTCTGCGGTGACCTAAATGGGAAGGAAATCTAACAAAGAGGGCAGATATATCTGATTCACTTTGCTGTACAGTAGAAACCAACACGACATTGTAAAGCAACTATACTCCAATAAAAATTAATTATAAAAACAAACAAACAAAAAACTAATGCTCATCAAAAGAGAACATTAGGAAAGCAACAGACTGGGAGAAAATAATCACAGTACATGTATCTGACAAAGGACTTGCATCCAGACTATATAAAGAACACTTCAACTCAATGATAAAAGACAGAGCTAATAAAAATGGGGTGAAAATCTTGAATTGGCTTTAATAAGATTCAAGAATGGCCAGTAAGCATATGAAAAGATACTTAACATCACTAGTCACCATAATGGGATACCACCACACATCTATGAAAATGGCTAAAATTTAGAAGATTGACAATAACCATAACTAGAGCAACCATAAACATTCATATATAACCATACAGTGCTGATTGGTGTGAAAATGATATAACTATGTTCAAAAACTGACAGTTTCTTATAAAGTCAAACGTACGCCTACCCTATAACTCAACAGTTTCTCTCCTGGCCACCTTGAAGGCTGAAGGAATCAATTTTTAGGCACACTTCTTGGGAAGCTCTGGCCAAAAGATCTAGTTCCTTGAAATTCCATTTAAGCCTCCTGCCCTGCCCAACTTTCTAGCTTTCCTCCTTATATTTGTTATACCCATCCTACTTTCCAAGGCCCTCCTTGCTGTTTCTCAAGCTGAATATCTTTCTCTCCCATCAGCAGGACACTTCTGCTCATGCTTAATTCTGTTTAAAAGGCCCTTTAAAATTCTGTGATACTTTCCTTAACTTTTTTCCCAACTTCCTAACTCATAGTTAGTCACTTCTTTCTTGATATAGCTACGCGGCCTTGTGCACTTATATAACCCTTTGAGTTCAGTATTATAATTACTTGTTTTATGCTGACTATATTATGGGCTATATGGCACAGGGATTATGTCTTATTCATTTATATAACAGACGCACCTAACACAGAACCTGATTCATTATTAGTTAGATAGGCTTTTATTGACAGACTTGAAAATCTCAATGCCATGTAAACATATTACATGGTTTGTATGACAGAGTTTGAATTTCCAGCGACCAACTATAAAATAACCCTGAGAAACTGAACGTATTTTGAAATTGAGCACTGCTTGTACTTTTTTCATGAAAATTCGGTTTTACTGCAGGTTGCCAATATAGTTCAACACCTGTTCATCAGTTCAGTACAAGTTGAATTAACATTTCACAAAATTAATGAAGTAGACTTTTCCTAGTCTTGACTCTGTCCCGTTAGAAGCCATATGCAGCAAGTATTCTGAAATATTGCTTCTCCTTTCATCCTGACAAGACGGTAGGAAACAAAGTTTTCTGTTTGAAAAAGTAAATAAATGTATTGCCAAGTATTGACAAAATACATGAGTCAGCAACAGGTTTACAGACAGTAGAAGAAATCCGTAATATTAGAGCTCACTCACTTCATTTTTAATACATATGCTCCATGAAAGAGGAAGAGGAAATTCTAGAAATCAGTAGAGAATGGAGTTGGATGGTGATACTGTAGTCGAAGGAGAGGTTAGGGCAGCTAGGTAGGTCCATACTGCACAGCACCTTGTTTACTTGACCATGTTCTCAGATCTGGTCCGGAGGCTCCAAAGACTCATTTTTTGTCCACATCCAAGGTGATTTGGCTCTAAAAGATATCACAGTGACTAAAACACAAGAGAGTTTGAAAGCGTTGCCAGAATTCCAGTGTATTAATTTATAGTAAGAAATTAAGTTGGCATAGGAAAAAAACAGTAGGATATCTGGTGAGTGCGGCATTAGGATAAGGGAAGTTAAGTAGTAAAATAAATGTTTAATTGCATCCAGCCTAAAATCACCTGTTGTGTCCATCTTACAATAGGGATTGTCTGATCCATAGTAATGGAAATATTTAAATAGAATTGACCACAATTCCCAATGTCTGTCTTTATCCTAGGAATAGCCTTATGGTTTGGAATAGAAAAAAATTGCCACATGTGTATTAAAGTTTTTGCCCCCATGAACAGTGTTTTTATGGATTGCCAGCATTTGTTTCTATGATTATCCTTTTTTCTCTGCTACTCCTTTCTGATTGACCTGTTATTTCTTTTGCTATTACACTAGTTATATTATGGTCAAATGTTGCTGGCCCTGCAGCCCTTCATTTATTTTACTCTTTTCATATCTCTGCCCTGGCCTATAATGTGTTGATCTTGCAGTTTAACTTTCAGAAAAGAATCTTATTTCTGAATTTCTGAAGCCCATTTCATTGTTTCTAAGTGACTGACATTTATTGAGTGAGTTCTCTGTGCCTAGTATTATTAGTTCATTTTATAAGTTACAGAATTGAAATGTCTTAAAATTGACATTTTGCATATATAATCCTATTTTCCTACGGACTTAAATGGGGAGTGTATGTTCTTATGGAAAAATAGACCCCTACCCCAAACCTCGCAATCTTACTTTTGGTAATATAGTGGAATTGGATAAGAAAATTGTAACATGTTCATACGCTGCATTAAAACATCATTCATTAAAAATGAATGAACTAGAGCTGCATGTATCCACATATCTCAGAAACATAATATTGAGTAAAAAGAGCAAGTTGCAGAAGATTTCGTACAACATGATACCATTTATATAAAATTTGAAGGCAGGGAAAGAAAAAGAAATTTCAAATGAAGTTAGTCAGTTAAACACATAAGTTTACTTTCTCTTTTTGAGCCTAATGAAAATGGCAGTAAAGGGGGTTACTTTTAAAAGCATAAGGTCAAAGAAAAATTGAAGAGGCAAACGCAGCAACAATGTTTTGGAAGCTGGAAAGCAGATGAGCAATGTTAACAAATTTAGCAAAACTGAGGAGTACAACCCCTAATCTAGCAGAAGAGAAAGCTTAGAAGAAACCCGGTTTAAACCACAGAACCCCGGAATGCTCAGTAATTGGCAGTGCCAGGAAACTGAAAGTGGAGTTGAGGCTGGTGCTAAAAACAGTAACCTGGTTGAAAATCTATTTAAGAAGCAATTCGACATTAACCAATAAATGTAGAAGAAATAACAGAGTTGGAAAATAACCATTTTTCAGCTGTCATTGTGATAATCGATTCAGGGGAAAATCATTAGTGGATATTAAAACCATTGGATCAAATTTTGTTGGGGAACAGGGTATTTACATGGTCTCAAGGTATCTCCCTGAAGATTACTTATTAATTACAAAGGGGAAGAAAAAGTAACTTTATAGTGGGCAAATCTGGCCATACCACCGTAACCAGCTAGTTAGACGTGCCAAGTAGAACAGCCCTGATGTCATGTTTGCCTCTTTGTATGATGCACTGAAAGTAAGACATCATTCATGTAGTAGTTTTTTAAATGCACAAATTTAATCTAATCATGAGGAAGTAACCAGAAAACTTCATGAAATGCCAGGCCAGTCATATCAGTGTAATGAACGACAAAGAAAGACTAATCAACCTGATGAACAAATATGACACGTGATCCTGAATTGAGGGAAAACTTTAGCTATAAAGGACAGTATTGGGGTGTTTTTAAAAATTTGAACATGAACTATATATTAAATAATAGCGTTGTATCAATGTTAAATCTCCTGAAGCAAAAGAAAAGGACATTGTTAAAAGTCCCTTTGTGAAAGTCTGAAAGCCAGGCAACTTTGCTACCCAGTTGAAACCTGGAGTTTTATTCATGGCAAAGGGAAAACAGTACAGACTGTTCTCCAGACATATTTGAGGGAAGAGGTACATTCGGAAAAATAGAGGGATTAAATGAACACATATATACTGAACATATCAAGTTGAATTATAGATAAGTATGTGGAAAATGAACAGACTTCATTTGTTATCTCCAAAAAAGTAAACCTTGGGTAGGAGAAGGAATAATAATTTTAGTGTTTACTCATAATAATAAATATTGAATATTGATTTACAACTATATTGAGGATATGGGATGGGTTAAATCCTCATTTTCAGTAATGAGAAGTTAACATACAGTGCTTGAAACTGAATAATAAAGAATGATACTATAAAAATGTTATGGAAGGGTTGGGGCAAAGTCTGTTTGATAGCTGTCAAACACTTTTGTGGCTCTCTGGTTTGGCCTGTACCATACATATCAGCTAAAAGAATATAAAGTAGTTGCTTCTGGCGAGAGAGAAATAATATTTTCATAATAAGCCTTTTACGATGATGTGTGCTTACAAACTATGTGAATATATAACTTTAATTTAAAGAAAAGAATTTGAAAAAACACATACACAGTGCCGTAGATGAGGGGTAGCCAAGTTTTTCTTTCGAGTACCTGATAGTAAATATTTTGGCCATTGTGAGACAATCTCTGTTGCAACTATTTAACTTCGTCGTTTTACTGTGAAAGCACTTATGGACAATATGTAAACCGGTGAGTGTGGCTGTGCCCTACATAACTTTGTATGCAAAACAAGTGGCAGCTGGATCCTAGTTTGCCAACCCCAGCTGTTGATCAGTGGTTTTCAAATTGGGATACCTGTACCCTGGGCACACAAAGACTTCCTGTGGGATATACAGGTATGAATAGCTTTAAAGCAATTAATTTCCATATTCTCTCTTTCCATATGTAGTCCTTCCTAAAAAAAGATCTGCCTGAGAACTCCTTCTGGTCTGCCAGTTCTCCTTTCTGACTTTTTTCATAATCATCTGTCTTTCAAAAGAAAAGCTTACTTCTTGTCCATACTAAATCTTACTATGGTGCATTGCCTTGGGGTTTAAAAATCAGGGCAGCAAACAGAGACTATCAGAGAGTCTCTCCTGAGAGAGTCCCTTGAGAACAAAACAGAGAAAGCTTCAATAAAAATTATTGAAAGGGGCAACACATTATTTCATCCAGGTGACAAACTCATAGTAAGGCTCCATGCCTTATAGTTTCTCTGTCTACTTAGCTAGCTAGCTATCCATTTATCTATCTTAAAATTAAAATTCACAAGTGAGAAAGTTGTCATGGGGACACATAATAACACATTTATTTGAATTTTAAAATTAAGTTAGAATTTTTCTGAGAGTAGGTTGAATTTGGGTGATTGCATTTGACAATGAGGACTGGCTTTGCCAATTAAGTTATATGGTTATATTTTCCGTAAATTGAATAAACTAAACTGCAGCTTCAAGGCTTTGACAAAAACATATTTAAAGCATGCATTTGATATGCAGTAAACTGGAAAATACATCCTTTGCCATTATTTAAGTGTCAACTTAAATATGCAAGGCGGTGCATAGTTTTTAAAAGTCTTAGGAGATAAGTATGTAAAAAATTTCAAAACATCACTGCTGTTTTGTTTATTGATATATAAAGATGTAGTGAAAGTATAAAAACATGCATGAATAAGTAGGTATTACCGCTGGGGAAGGAGAATGTAGATGAGGGCTCACAGAGCATTTTATTGGTCATGTCTGTAGTGTTCTTTTTCTTAAGTTGGATGGTGGTCATACCTGTAGTGTTTTATTTCTTAAGTTGGTCATATTTGTAGTGTTTTATTTCTTAAGTTGGATGGTGGTCATACCTGTAGTGTTTTCTTTCTTAAGTTGGTCATATTTGTAGTGTTTTATTTCTTAAGTTGGATGGTGGGCACATGAGTGTATATTATATTATTAGCTATATTTATTTATACACATGAAATAGTTCATTTAAAAAGAATACAATGAAGCCTCGTAATCATATATTTTAAGAGAACATGTTGGATCCCTGATAGAAAAATAAGATATTCAGAATAAACTGAAAAATGAAATACTTGAAATTCTGAAATACCAAAAGCACTTAAGGAATTACATGGCAATATGAGTAAGAAATAACCAGTGTGGTTTCGGTTTTGGAACTCCTTTTTAAAGATTTAATGCTTATATAACTTTATTGTTCATTCAGTTATTTATCAAGCATCTAGTATGTGCTTGATAGGTAGTATAATTTCTTTGTAGACATATGTTGTACACAACAACTTGTCCTAGATATCTTAACTCTGTTAAATTATGTGTAAACTGCTTTTAGTATCATCTTTTTTCCTCTGTGAAACTGAATTAATCTGATTCTTTACAGTTGCAAGGAAAAAACATTCACATATTGCCTTCAGAAATTGGATCTTATTGCAATTTTACACAGGAGCATTATATCTTTGGTGGTACAGTCATTTTGAGATCTTTGGTTTCCAGGATTAGAAAGGATATATCCTGAGCTTGATCAACGTACCATTCTTTATTTACCTACTAGCATTTTTGCCTACCCAAAGGAAAAGTTGTGGTTGAATGGGTTTACCACCGTCCACAATGAAAGGTCCCCGTTGGGCCGAGTTTTATGCCAGTCTATTGACCTCTTTTATACCTAACTCATTTGTGGTTGCCTTTAAACAGATGAAGAAGCAGGCTTGTCCCCATTCAGGAGTGCCTGAAGCCCAGAAATTTATACCTGCTAGTGTAATTCTTGGGCACTTTTGTGACTCTCTGGCTTGGCCTATACACTATGACCTTACTTGATTTTTTTTCCTTTGTTTTATTAAAAAATTAATATAACAATAATATTTAATAGAAATAATAAATTACCCCAAATTCTATGGCTGGCTGCACGATTCTTAACTTTAACAAGTTAATTTACCCATGTATATACATCGGCAAATAATTGTAATTTTGGTATGTTTATTGTTTTGTATTCTGTTTTCGTTTCACTGTCATAATAAAGGAATTTTAAAAAGCACTTGAAACACAATAGCATAACACATAGTTGCTTTTTCTATGTACCTTCTTTGGTATTGACCTCTAGCTTTGTAAAAACTGAAAAAAAATATGAAATTTGCCATGCTTCTCTAGAAAAATGTGGTAAGAAATGAAAGTGAATCATTTGAGTGTTTTGAGCTCCTCAGAGTCTATACTTTTAACCATTAGCTAGTGAGCCTCCCTATCTATAGGTATTTATTTATTAATTGTGAAAGAAATTTTTATGCTAGTTTATGTTGTAAATCTTTTTGGTTTTCAAAACACTGAGTTTAGGTGGGTCTTACTAAAAAGTAGCATCTCAAATTTCAAGCATCCCACCTTTCTCGGTCTGAAAGGATTGCTTCTTATATACTTCTGTACAAAGCTGAGGTCTGAGTTTGGCCTTAGTTTTGGAACATATTTTCTTCTATTTTGACCTTTATCTGACTTTTAAAGCAGAATGTAAAAGTTTTTTCTTTAAGTTGTATATAAATAAAGTGCTATTATTCATTATTTTTAGATATACGTGTGGTCAGGTTCTTCTGAGATTCATCATAACCTCCTGGATGCATATTTTAAAGTGTCCTGCATATTTAACCTTCTGATTCATATCATCAGTCACTAAGACAAGCTCCATTTAGGTTTTAAAACTGGATTTACATCCAGAGTGAAAAAGGTTAAGGGAGTTAAAATGAGATTAGGGGTTTTTTTTGTTTTTTATCCATACTTTTTCTCAGTTATCTCACCAAAACAATTTCTTATAATTTTCCTCTTATTCATTATTGTGCTATTCTTCATAATCTAAATTTTAGAAAAATAAATTGCTGCTGACCACTTTTATCAGATGTAATTTGATTTACTCCCTGAAGAGCAAAGGGTGTGAGTACCACATTTAGCACCCCAACTTTTAAGACTCCCACCTAAGGAATGGGCTCCCCAAACACATAGCTCTTAAAGCCAGTGGAGCTTGTATCCATGAGACCCACAGACTACAGCAAAGAAGCAGTCATTAATGGACTGGAGTACTCACCACAGCTGTGCAGAGAGAGCAGGTAGAAATGCCCATTTCCCTGAAAGGGACCCATCTGCATACTTTGAAAGCTGCTGCCTGTGAGTCAGGCTTCTAATTTAGCACACTGTCTAGGGGATGGCTGCAATCCTCCCTGGACATCAGGGAAACCAGCGGACACCTCCCCACCTTCTCCCTCTAGACCACTCCAAGTTGCTGGTATCTCCCTGCACAAAGCTTGTACATGCATCTGGTGCCCCAGCTTTTGCATCAGCTACCCAAAGGGACAGGTCACTGGGTCACCTGGCTCAATAGACACTGGGGCTTGCATTTATGAGACCCACAGGCCTATAGCAAACAAAGAAGCAGCTCTTAATGGGCAGAGGAGCACCCTTCTCTCCCTACCCTGCCTCCCACAGCTATATACCTGGGCCCAGCACAGAGGAAACAGGCAAAAACACCCAACTCCCAGTTTCTCCCTGGAAGAAGCTTAACTATATACTTTGGAAGCTGCTGACTGAGGGTTCAGCTTCCAGTCATCCTCCATCTAGGTGCTCAATACAATTCTGCCTTTTGGGACATTGATTGGTCTTGACACACTCTCAACTATTGGGAGCCAGTAAGATTAAAGAAGGTGGCTTGGACAATCACAGAGCTTTTAGAGACAACCAGGAGCTCAGGCTGTGCTGATTGATGAGGTTCGTCTTATACATGAGACCACTGTGTCAAGACGAGGAGAAGTGGCTGTTTTATCTAATAAGCAGACACCAACACAGAGATTCAAGGAAAATGAAGAAACAGAGGAATATTTTCCAACCAAAAGAACAAGGTTAAGTAACCAAGAACAGAACTTAATGAGATTCAGATAAGTGATTTACCTGATAGAGAGTTCAAAATAACAGTCATGAAGATGCTCACCGAAGTCAGGAGAGCAGTGCATGAACAAAGTGAGAATTTCAACAAAGAGACAGAAAATATAAACAAGTACTAAACAGAAATCAAAAAGCTGAAGAATACAATAATTGAACTGAAAAATTCAATACAAGTGTTTAACAGCAGACCAGATCAAGTGGAAGAAAAGATCAGTGAACTTGAATACAGGGCAGTGGAATTCTTTCAATCAGAGGAGCAAAAAGAAAATAGAATGAAAAAAAGTGAAGCGAATTTAAGGGACTTGTGGGACACCATGATGAAGACCAGTATACACATTATAGGCATCCCAGAAGGAGAAAAGGGAAAGGCGCAGAAAGCTTATTTAAAGAAATAATGGCTGAAAAGTCCCTAACCTGGGGAAAGAAACAAATCCAGATCCAGGAAGCCCTGAGAGTTCCAAATAGAAGGAATCGAAAGAGACCCACACCAAGACACATTATAATTAAATTGTCAAAAGTTAAAGACAAGGAGAGGATCTTGAAAGCAACAAGGGAAAAGCAACTTGTTACATGTAAGGGAACCCCCATAAGACTATGAGAAATCTTGCAGGCTAGAATGGATTGTCATGATATATTCAAAGTGCTGTAAGAAAAAAATTGCCAAGAACCCTACCCAGCAAAGTTGTCCTTCAGAATTGAAGGAGAGATAATGGGTTTTCCAGACAAACAAAAGCTGAAGGAGTTTATCACCACTCTGTGGGCCTTAAAAGAAATGTTAAAGGCTTCAAGCTGAAATGAAAAGATATTAATTAGTAACAGGAAAACATGAAAATATAAAACCACTGGTAAAAGTAAATACATAGTTAAAATCAGAATACCCTAATGTTGTAATAGTAGTGTGTAAATCACTTGTAACTCTAGTGTGCAGATTAAAAGACAAAAATATTAAAAATAACAATGACTACAATAATTTGTTAATGGTTACCCAATGTAAAAATGTAAATTGTGATATCAAAAACAAAATGTTGAGGGGGAATATAAAAATGTGGAGCTTTTGTATGTGTGTGAAGTTGTCAGCTTAAAACAGACTGTCATAAATATGTTTTATGTAAGCATAAAATATAAGATGTTTTATGGTCACCACAGAGCAAAACCTATGATAGATATATGAAAGATCAAGGGAAAGGAATCAAAGCATAACACTACAGAAAAATCATCAGAATACAAAGGAGGATAGCAAGAGAGAAACAAAGGAATTACAAAACAACCTGAAAACAATGAACAAAATAGCAACAGTAAGTTCATAATTATCAATAATTACTTTAAATGTAAACAGACTAAATTCTCCAGTCAAAAGACATATGGTAGAGTGGCTGCCATATGGTATTAACTATCATACGACCCAGCAGTCCCACTTGTGGGTATCTATCCAAGGGAAATGAAAACCTTATCTCAAAGGGATATTTGTACTTACATGTTCATTGAATCATTATTCACAATAGCCACTTAGGGAACAACCTAAGTGTCCATCAGTGGGTGAGTGGATCAAGAAAATATGGTATATATGCACAATGGAATATTATTCAGCCATGAGAAAGAAGTAAATCCTGTCATTTGCAACAAAATATATGAACCTTCAGGATATTATGCTAAGTAAAATAAGCCAGACAGAGAAAGACAAATGCTGCATAGTACAACTTATATGTGAAATATTTTTTTAAAAGAAAGGAAAGAAAAGAAAAGTCAAACTCGTAGAAACAGAGAATATTGGTTGCCAGGGCCTGAGGGATGTGAGAGATAGGGAGAGGTGGGTAAAAAAATACCAACTTTCAACTGTAAGATGAATAAGCTCTGAGGATTTAATGTGTAACATGGTTTATTCACTGTATTTTGTATAATGGAGCTATGTTAAGAAAGTAGAACTTAAATGTTCTCACAAAAAGAAAAAAGTTAAATATTTGAGGTGGTGGATGTGTTCATTAGCTCATTTGGGGGAATCTTCTCACAATATATATGCATATCAAATCATGTTATACACCTTAAATATGTTACAATTTACATTTGTCAGTTACACCTCAATAAAGCTGAAAATATTTTAATTTAACTAATGTAAGGAATCTAAATAGCTAACAAAAAAAATCAATTGAATATTTTTTAAAAAGCTTGTTGCTAGTTGTATTTAGCTATGAGAGTTTATATATTTAAAATTTAGAAGTGACTAGTTTCATTCGTTATGGGCCAGTTCTTCTGCTTTTGATCTTAGATAGCCTTAAAGCCTGGCTACAATGATAATAAATAACCAACACATTATAAAATAGTATTACAAATCAATGCATTTTGCACTAAGTGTGCCCCAAATCCTGTGCCTCTAATCATATCATTAACTTAGAAATTTGATTATACTAAAAGCCAAAATACACTAGTACTAAAAGAAAGTTCCATTCCTGATGGAAGAGTAGAAGTGCTTTTTACTTAAAATAAATGCCACAAATTTAGGTATTTGCTTAACTTAATCTCTTTTATTAAAAAATGTTTTTCTTTTATTTGTACTTACTTTTATTGCGTTAAAAATTGCTTTTTATATTTAAAGTATGAAGTTCTTGTTATGCAGTAATAAGGTTTAAATGTTTTCTGAATTGCACAGTTGGTGAAATGTTACAGAGGAAAATAAAGTTTTTTGTCCTGTCTTTTAAAGTATTTCTAGTTCTATAATTATTTGTTTTGACAGTCTCTCTTCTTAAGACAGGGAAAAGGTATAATTTACTGAGGACTAATAAGCATAAGGGTTCAGTAATTGTCTCCCCCACAAAATCAGACTAATTGCATTATCTGTGGTCACCAAATTACATGACAGTTTATCATAAAAACATTTCCTTTCATATGTGTTTGTTGAAAATAACCTCACTAACAAGATTTTCTATTGAATTATTTCCAAATTTTTATCACCAGATGGATATTTTTGCCAAGAAATTTACATTGCATAGTAATTTAAATGGAATAATTATAAAAAGTCATGGCATATTATCCCACTAGAGTAGTACTTGTTAACAAAATTCATTTGCATATTGGAAAATGCATGTAGTAAGTACAGTGATATATTCAGTGAAAGTTAATATATTATGTAATCAACAAAATATCACAGTTGCCTCTCAATTTAAGAAACAAAAGTAAATGATAATCATAGAATGTAAATACTATTAACCTATACTATGGAAATAGAACCCAACTTTTGTTCAACTTAAATTTGTATTAGACTTTTGAATCCTAATATACAGGTATTCTTTTTTTTTTTTTTTATACAGGTATTCTTGAAAAACTCCTAGATAGGAACTTTACTAATTCCTGCCACAATGAAAAGATATTTTAGTCGAAAAGGAAAGAAACATTCTTAAGAATTATCATTAAAAAATATCCATCTAACCTAAGTATCGTAGAGTTTTTTCTTTCCAGAATGAAAGGGTCCAACCCTCATATCTTTGAAGTGAACTCTTTTGTCTAGCAAGTGGCAAAACATCCTACCCTAAACTTCAGTCTGTGTCCTTATGAACGGATACTGTCAAAGAATTGACTGTCACTGTTGCTGAAGCTTGTGCCTAAATACCTGAAAGAAACTAAGTTTACAAGTTCTTAACTTTTGGAGTGCTCTGGCATCACAACACTTCTCATTAAAAAATGAGCAGAAGTCCTGAACTCTAGTGATAGATTTTGAAACCATCAAAAATTCTTCAAATACAGCATGTGGTTGCACTCTTGACTGTCATAAAAACAATATTGCAATCCTTGAATCAGAAGAATTTCCTCAAAGATCACATATAACTTGCCTGACTCAGTAGCTACAGTTGCCATATTATTCCAGTGTTAATAGAACTTATACTGTAGTGGGGAATACAGACATGTAGCAAATACCAAAAATGGACCATTACAGATTGTAAATAGAGCTCTGAGGGAAAAAGCAAAGATTCTACGAATACAGGGACAGCTTTCTTTAAATGAGATGTTTAGGGAAGCTGCTCTGGAGGTTACATTTAGGCTGAGACCTGAAGGATAAAAAAGAACAAGCAAGACAAAGAGTGAGTGGCATGACAGCTAGGCCAGATACTATAATTAAAAGATTGACAAATTTGACAGCATAAGAAATTTTTACTTTTTCATTAAAAAATCCTAGACAAAAAAAAAAAAAAAATCCTAGACAAGGTTAGAGGCAAACTGAAGATAGGGTGGGGGTAGTAGCTTTTAAACACAATACAGGTAAGGACTTTTTTTTTGTATTGGCAAATTTGTGGGAAAACAGGTCTTCTCATTCACTGTAGGTACAGATGTAAGTTGATGTTGACTCTTTAGAAATCAGTTTTCCAAATAAAGTTGGCCCTCCATATCCATGGGTTTTGCGTCCATGGATTCAACCAACCATGATCTGCTGTTGGTTGAATTCACGGATGTGAAACCCTTGGATATGGAAGACCGACTGTAAGAGACTTGAGCATCTGAGATTTTGGTGTCTGCAGGGATCCTGGAACAAAACCTCCCCAGATATTGAGGGACAACTGTATATGGGAACCTTTTGATGTAGTAGTTTTGGTGTGAGAAGGTATCCTGAGGGATGACTGAAAAGTGTATAAAATTTTATACAAGAATGTTGTTTGTAGTATTGTAAAATGTGAAGCATCCTAAACATCAGTCTATAGGGGACTGAATGAATAAATTATGTTATCTCTGTACAATGGAATACGAGCTACTATGCAGCCATTAAGAAGGATAATGTACACAGTGGAGGGAACCATCAACAAAAGGAAAAAGCAACCCACTGAGTGGGAGAAGATATTTGCAAATGATATGTCTGATAAGGGGTTAATATTTAAACCATATAAAGAACTCATACAACTCAATATCTCCCCCCAAAAAACTGATTAAAAAATGAGCAGAGGTCCTGAATAGGCATTTCCCAAAGAAGAGATACAGATGGCCAACCCGCACATGAAAAGGTAAGGTACTCAACATCACTAGTCATCAAGGAAATGCAAATAATGCAAATCAAAACCACAAGATATCACCACACACCTGTCAGAATGGCAGTTATCAAAAAGACAACAAATAAGAAGTATTGGCGGGGATGTGGAGAAAGGGGAAGCCTTATGCACTGTGGGTGGGAATGTAAATTGGTGTAGCCACTATGGATAACAATATAGAGGCTCCTCAAAAAATTGAAAATAGAAGTACCATATGATCCAGCAGTTCCACTGCTTGTTATTTATTTGAATAAAACCAAAGCACTAATTCAAAAAGATACATGCACCACAGTGTTCATTGCAGCCAAGATAGTGAAATAAGTCAGACAGAGAAAGACAAATACTGTACATTTTCACTTATATTGCGGAATCTAAAAAATAAAACAAATGGACGAATATAACAAAATAGAAACAGACTCAAAGATACAAAGAACAAACTAGTGGTTACCACAGGGGAGAGAAGTAGGGGTAGGAGCAAGATACGTGAAGTGGATTAAGAGATACAAAGTACTAGCTATAAAATAAATAAGGGGCTTCCCTGGTGGCACAGTGGTTAAGAATTCCCTGCCAATGCAGGGGACAGGGGTTTGAGCCCTGGTCCAGGAAGATCCCACATGCCACGGAGCACCTAAGCCTGTGCACCACAACTACTTAGCCTGCGCTCTAAAGCCTGCAAGCCAAAACTACTAACCCCATGTGCCACAACTACTGAAGCCCGCGCACCTAAAGCCCATGTTCTGCAACAAGAGAAGCCACCACAATAAGAAGCCCAAGCATGGCAACAAAGAGAAAGGCCCCGCTCGCCTCAACTACAGAAAGCCCGCGTGCAGCAAAGAAGACCCAATGAAGCCAAAAATAAATAAAATAAATTTAAAATATATATATACCCCGGGAAACACACGGCGTGCCTCAGGCTGGTGCAATGTCACGCTGGCCTCTGCTGTTGCAGGCTCGCCCCACACTCTGTACCCCTCCCTCCCCCCGGCCTGAGTGAGCCAGAGCCCCCGAATCAGCTGCTTCTTTAACCCTGTCCTGTCTGAGCGAAGAACAAAAGCGCTCAGGGGACCTAAATGAAGAGGCAGGGCCAAATCCAAAGCTGAACCCCAGGAGCTATGCAAACAAAGAAGAGAAAGGGAAATCTCTCCCAGCAGCCTCAGGAGCAGCGGATTAAATCTCCACAATCAACTTGATGTACCTTGCATCTGTGGAATACCTGAATAGACAATGAATCATCCCAAATTGAGGAGCTGGACATTGGGAGCAACAATGTATATAATATTTTCCTTTTTCTCTTTTTGTGAGTGTGTATGTGTATGCTTCTCTATGTGACTTTGTATAGCTTTGCTTTTACCATTTGTCCTAGGGTTCTGTCTGTCCTCTTTTTTTTTTTTTAAGTATAGTTTTTAGCACTTGTTATCATTGGTGCATTAGTTTTTTGCTTTGGTTGCTCTCCTTTCTTTTTTTAATTTTTTTATTACTTAAAATTTTTTTAATAAATATTTTTTATTTTACTTTATTTTATTTTATTTTATCTTCTTTCTTTCTTTCTTTCTTTTCTCCCTTTTACTCTGAGCCATGTGGCTGACAGGCTCTTGGTGCTCGAGCCAGGTGTCAGGGCTGTGCCTCTGAGGTGGGAAAGCCAAGTTCAGGACACTGGTCCACAAGAGACCTTCCAGCTCCACGTAATATTAAATGGCAAAACTCTCCCAGAGCTCCACTCAAAGACCAGCAAGCTCCAGTGCTGGACACCCTATGCCAAACAACTAGCAAGACAGGAACACAACCCCATCCATTAGCAGAGAGGCTGCCTAACATCATAATAAGGCCACAGACACGCCAAAACACACCACCAGACATGGACCTGCCCACCAGAAAGACAAGATCCAGCCTCATCCGCCAGAACACAGGCACTAGTCCCCTCCACCAGGAAGCCTACACAACCCACTGAACCAACCTTAGCCACTGGGGACAGACACCAAAAACAATGGGAACTATGAACATGCAGCCTAAGAAAAGGAGACCCCAAACACAGTAAGTTAAGCAAAATGAGAAGACAGAGAAACGCACAGCAAATGAAGGAGCAAGTCAAAAACCCACCAGACCTAACAAATGAAGAGGAAATAGGCAGTCTACCTGAAAAAGAATTCAGAGTAATGATAGTAACGATGATCCAAAATCTTGGAAATAGAATGGAGAAAAATACAAGAAATGTTTAACAAGGACCTAGAAGAACTAAAGAGCAAACAAACAATGATGAACAACACAATAAATGAAATAAAAAATTCTCTAGAAGGAATCAATACCAGAATAACCGAGGCAGAAGAACGGATGTGACCTGGATAAAATAGTGGAAATAACTACTGCAGAGGAGAATAAAGAAAAAAGAATGAAAAGAATTGAGGGCAGTCTCAGAGACCTCTGGGACAACATTAAACGCACCAACATTCGAATTATAAGGGTCCCAGAAGAAGAAGAGAAAAAGAAAGGAACTGAGAAAATATTTGAAGATATTATAGTTGAAAAGGTCCCTAATATGGGAAAGGAAATAGTTAATCAAGGCCAGGAAGCACAGAGAGTCCCATACAGGATAAATCCAAGGAGAAACACGCCAAGATACATATTATAATAATCAAACTATCAAAAATTAAATACAAAGAAAAAAATATTAAAAGCAGCAAGGGAAAAACAACAAATAACATACAAGGGAATCCCCATAAGGTTAACAGCTGATCTTTCAGCAGAAGCTCTGCAAGCCAGAAGGGATTGGCAGGACATATTTAAAGTGATGAAGGAGAAAAACCTACAACCAAGATTACTCTACCCAGCAAGGATCTCATTCAGATTTGACGGAGAAATTAAAACCTTTACAGACAAGCAAAAGCTAAGAGGATTCAGCACCACCAAACCAGCTTTACAACAAATGCCAAAGGAACTTCTCTAGGCAAGAAACACAAGAGAAGGAAAAGACCTACAATAACAAACCCAAAACAGTTAAGAAAATGGTAATAGGAACATACATATTGATACTTACCTTAAATGTAAATGGAATAAATGCTCCGACCAAAAGACATGGACTGGCAGAATGGATACAAAAGCAAAACCCGTATATATGCTGTCTGCAACAGACCCACCTCAGACCCACGGACACATACAGACTGAAAGTGAGGGGATGGAAAAAGATATTCCATGCAAATGGAAGTCAAAAGAAAGCTGGAGTAGCAATTCTCATATCAGACAAAATAGACTTTAAAATAGACTTTAAAATAAAGACTATTACAAGAGACAAAGAAGGACACTACATAATGATCAAGGGATCGATCCAAGAAGAAGATATAACAATTGTAAATATTTATGCACCCAACATAGGAGCACCTGAATACATAAGACAAATACTAACAGCCGTAAAAGGGGAAAGCGACAGTAGCACAATCATATTAGGGGACTTTAACACCCCACTTTCACCAATGGACAGATCATCTGAAATGAAAATAAATAAGGAAACACAAGCTTTAAATGATACATTAAACAAGATGGACTTAATTGATATTTATAGGACATTCCATCCAAAAATAACAGAATACACATTCTTCTCAACTGCTCATGGAACATTCTCCAGGGTAGATCATATCTTGGGTCACAAATCAAGCCTTGATAAATTTGAGAAAATTGATATTGTATCAAGTATGTTTTCCGACCACAACGCTATGAGACTAGATATCAATTACAGGAAGAAATCTGTAAAAATACAAACACATGGAGGCTAAACAATACACTACTTAATAACCAAGAGGTCACTGAAGAAATCAAAGAAGAAATCAAAAAATACCTAGAACCAAATGATAATGAAAACACGACGACCCAAAACCTATGGGATGCAGCAAAAGCAGTTCTAAGAGGGAAGTTTATAGCAATACAATTCTACCTTAAGAAACAAGAAACATCTCAAATAAACAACCTAACCTTACACCTAAAGCAATTAGAGAAAGAAGAACAAAAAACCCCAAAGTTAGCAGAAGGAAAAATATCATAAAAATCAGATCAGAAATAAATGAAAAAGACATTAAGGAAACGGTAGCAAAGATCAATAAAACTAAAAGCTGCTTCTTTGAGAAGATAAACAAAATTGATAAACCATTAGCCAGACTCATCAAGAATAAAAGGGAGAACACTCAACCCAATAGAATTAGAAATGAAAATGGAGAAGTAACAACTGACACTGCAGAAATACAAAGGATCATGAGAGATTACTACAAGCAACTATATGCCAATAAAATGGACAACCTGGAAGAAATGGACAAATTCTTAGAAATGCACAACCCTCTGAGACGGAACCAGGAAGAAATAGAAAATATGAACAGATCAATCACAAGCACTGAAACTGAGACTGTGATTAAAAATCATCCAACAGGGCTTCCCTGGTGGCGCAGTGGTTGAGAGTCCGCCTGCTGATGCAGGGGACACGGGTTCGTGCCCCGGTCTGTGAAGATCCCACATGCTACAGAGTGGCTGGGCCTGTGAGCCATGGCCACTGAGCCTGCACGTCTGGAACCTGTGCTCCGCAACAGGAGAGGCCACAACAGTGAGAGGCCCGCGTACAGAAAAAAAAAAAAAATCTTCCAACAAACAAAAGCCCAGGACTAGATGGCTTCACAGGCGAATTCTATCAAACATTTAGAGAAGAGCTAACACCTATCCTTCTCAAACTCTTCCAAAATATAGCAGAGGGAGGAACACTCTGAAACCCATTCTATGAGGCCACCATCACCCTGATACCAAAACCAGACAAAGGTGTCACAAAGAAAGAAAACTACAGGCCAATATCACTGATGATCATAGATGCAAAATTCATTAACAAAATACTAGCAGACAGAATCCAACAGCACATGAAAAGGATCATACATCATGATCAAGTGGGCTTTATCCCAGGAATGCAAGGATTCTTCAATATACGCAGATCAAGCAATGTGATACAACATATTTACAAATTGAAGGAGAAAAGCCAGTGATCATCTCAATAGATGCAGAGAAAGCTTTCGACAAAATTCATCACCCACTTATGGTAAAAACCCTCCATAAAATAAGCATAGAGGGACCTTTCCTCAACATAATAAAGGCCATATATGACAAACCCACAGCCAACATCGTCCTCAATGGTGAAAAACTGAAACCATTTCCACTAAGATCAGGAACAAGACAAGGTTGTCCACTCTCACCACTATTATTCAACATAGTTTTGGAAGTTTGCACCACAGCAATCAGAGAAGAAAGAGAAATAAAAGGAATCCAAATCAGAAAAGAAGAAGTAAAGCTGTCACTGTTTACAGATGACATGATACTATACATAGAGAATCCTAAAGATGCTACCAGAAAACTACTAGAGCTAATCAGTGAATTTGGTAAAGTAGCAGGATACAAAATTAATGCACAGAAATCTCTTGCATTCCTATACACTAATGATGAAAAATCTGAAAGTGAAATTAAGAAAACGCTCCCATTTACCATTGCAACAAAGAGAATAAAATATCTAGGAATAAACCTACCTAAGGAGACAAAAGACCTGTATGCAGAAAGCTATAAGACACTGATGAAAGAAATTAAAGATAATACAAATAGATGGAGAGGTATACCATGTTCTTGGATTGGAAGAATCAACATTGTGAAAATGACTATACTACCCAAAGCAATCTACAAATTCAATGCAATCCCTATCAAACTACCACTGGCATTTTTCACAGAACTAGAATAAAAAATTTCACAATTTGTATGGAAACACGAAAGACCCCGAATAGCTGAAGCAATCTTGAGAAAGAAAAACAGAGGTGAAGGAATCAGGCTCCCTGACTTCAGACTATACTACAAAGCTACAGTAATCAAGACTGTATGGTACTGGCACAAGAACAGAAATATAGATCAATGGAACAGGATAGAAAGCCCAGAGATATACCCACGCACATATGGTCACTTATCTTTGATAAAGGATGCAAGAACATACAGTGGAGAAAAGACAGCCTCTTCAGTAACTGTTGCTAGGAAAACTGGACAGCTACATGTAAAAGTATGAAATTAGAACACTCCCTAACACCATACACAAAAATAAACTCAAAATGGATTAAAGACCTAAGTGTAAGGCCAGACTCTATAAAACTCTTAGAGGAAAACATAGGCAGAACACTCTGTGACATAAATCACAGCAAGATCCTTTTTGACCCACCTTCTAGAGAGAGGGAAATAAAACCAATAATAAACAAATGGGACCTAATGAAACTTCAAAGCTTTTGCACAGCAAAGGAAACCATAAACAAGACGAGAAGACAGCCCTCCGAGTGCGAGAAAATATTTGCAAATGAAGCAACTGACAAAGGATTATTCTCCAAAATTTACAAGCAGCTCATGCAGCTCAATATCAAAAAAACAAACTACCCAATCCAAAAATGTGCAGAAGACCTAAATAGAGATTTCTCCAAAGAAGATATACAGATTGCCAAGAAACACATGAAAGAGAGTCATGTACCAAAATGTTCATTGAAGCTCTGTTTATAATAGCCAGGAGATGGAAGCAACCTAAGTGTCCATCAACAGATGAATGGATAAAGTAGATGTGGCACATGTTTTCAATGGAATATTACTCAGCGATAAAAAGAAACGAAGTTGAGTTATTTGTAGTGAGGTGGATGGATCTAGAGTCTGTCATACAGAGTGAAGTAAGTCAGAAAGAGGAGAACAAATACCATATGGTAACACTTACATATGGAATCCAAAAAGAAAAAATGGTCATGAAGAACCTACGGGCAAGACGGGAATAAAGACACAGACCTTGTAGAGAATGGACTTGAGGGTACAGGGAGGGGGAAGGGTAAGCTGGGACAAAGTGAGAGAGTGGCATGGACCTATGTACACTACCAAACGTAAAATAGATAGCTAGTGGGAAGCAGCCTCATAACACAGGGAGATCAGGTTGGTGCTTTGTGACCACCTAGACGGGTGGGATAGGGAGGGTGGGAGGGAGGGAGACGCAAGAGGGAAGAGATATGGGGACATATGTGTATGTATAACTGATTCACTTTGTTATAAAGCAGAAACTAACACACCATTGTAAAGCAATTATACTCCAATAAAGATGTTTAATAAATAAAATATATTAAGAAAAACATATAAAAACACCCTTTTTAAAAAAATAATATATGAGTTACAAGGATGTAATGCACATCACATCACACATTGAGGGAATATACTCAATGTTTTATAAGAACTTTATTAGAATACATAATCTATAAAAATATCAAATCACTGTATTATACACCTGAAACTAATATAATATTGTCAGTCACCTATGCTTTAACTTAAAAAAGTAAAAATAGTAAAGAATAAGTAGTAAAGTATACATTAATTTCAAAAAAGGGGTAATATACATCTATATATTGACACCAAAAGATACCTGGAAACTATTAAGTGAAAAATCAGTTTATGAAACAGTATGCACATCTTATTTATAATTATAAATATACATTTGTAAATGACATATATTCATATTATAAATGTATGTGTACTATAGGGGAAAGTATATAATTACATACTCCAGACTTTTCAACAGTGAATATGAAATTGTAAGTGATTTACACTTTGACTTCATAGATTTTTGTTTAAATTTCAGTGTTTGTTTCAAGATATATTATAGAAAAAAAGTGATTTTGAGGGGAAAAAGGAACATTCAAAAGGAGCTAAAGAAAGCTCTGTTTACTCCTTTGGTAGTTTACTATTTCAAGTTTCCTGTTTCTTAGTAAACTCAAAGGGCACGCTGATCAAATGAGAAGGATATGGCAATAGCAGGCAGTTACCAGTTAGCTTATATTCGCTAGTTTATCATTTCTCTCTTCGTTCTAGAATTGAAGCCTCATGAGAGCAGGAACTGCCTCGTGTCCTCTGCTGTATCTCGTGGATCTAGAACAGTGCCTGGCTCAGAGTAGGAGCTCAGTCATATCAAATGAGTATGTAAATGAAAGTGAAAGAGAGGTCAGACCTCAGCTGAGGTCTCTTGGTGAGTGCCTTAGGAAGCCCCTTGCTTCTCTGCCCTTGATTTCCTTTTGCCTTTGTTCTTATTTCTCAGTGACCATTTGGCTGCCCTCCCCCCAGTTCCCATAAGAATTCTCACCCACCTTGTTTGTTCATTTTCCTGTCTCCATTAGGCTGGGACACTCCTGAGCCTTTCTTTTTCTCCTGGCACCAAACCTAAAGGAAGCCTGGCTCCTAGACTACAACTGATGCACAGTTGAATTTACACCTGCTTGCTCACCTGATTGCCTGACCTTTAGAACTCACTCTACAATCCTAATTAATATTCTAGCCTTTTCATTTCTCTCTTAGGAGAAAAAATGTTTCTGTGGTTCCTTCCTTTTATCGTCTCTCCTTCCCACCATGTCATTTCAGTTGGTTTCATCAGCCGCTACTCTTCTGGGAATTCCACTCTCTTCCCGGTATAATTGCTGCAGACAGCCTCAACTGCCTGTCGGTGCTACTCACATTGCCTGAAGTGGGTGTTGTTGTTATTGCTGGTGTCGTGGCGGTTGTTTATCTGACTGCTGCATTTCTAGTTGGCCATGTGGTCACCCTCTCCCACTCTCTACCACTACCTACCCTTTCCCAAGCCTATCCTCTTATTTCTATCTTCTCCAATCCCACAATAGGAAGGAAGATGCTTGGACACTCTTTGGAGGTGTGTGGACTGGAGAGCTCCATTTGAACTGAGGGTCACTTACCCATCTATCTCCCCATAGTACCCTTGCCTCTTTGGGGAAACAGTACCAGCTGTCCCTCTGAGATGTCAGCAGCCTGTTTTCAAGTCTCAATTCAGTCGTACTCACTATGGATGAGGTACTGTGATTGTATCACATTGTATTTTTTATTGCAAATATGCTACACTGTGGTTAAATTGCTTAATATATATACTAGGCAGGGAATATAACCATCATTATAAAACCATTTCTCTGAGGGAAAAGAAGTGTTTTAAGTCCAAAATAATTGGTTTATTTTTCAACTTTCTCCCTTTAACGCCTTCCTAAGTTAGGAACTTTGTATTTGAGTGGTGATATATTTTAAGTCAAATACTTACTGGTTGACAGGTAAAAGGTACACGAAGAAAAACAGAAATAATTTTTTCTCAATTTTCAAAAGAGCAAACTTAGTCAACTTTACTACATTGATTTTTTCAAAAACTAGTGTAAGCTCGCAGGAGTATAAATAAATTTGTACCTGTCTTTTCTCAGTTTTCAAGTTATTAAGACTTTTCTAGCATATGAAGAGAAGGGCTTTAAGTCACTTAGAATCAGAATTTGTTTTATTAATGGAATATGATTTATCATTGATTACTAGCTATTAAAGTTTAGATTTGGACTTATAACTAGGTGTTGAAGTTTAGATTTGGACTTATAACACAACTGCAAAATACAAATTTCATCTGATCTTTCAGCAGTTAGTAAAGTGTATATGCAAAGCCAAATTCATTAATTCAACAAATATATATTGAGCACCTATAATGTGCTAGATATTCTAGGCACTGAGTAATGGGGGGAAGAAGGAGGAGAGGAGGGAGGTAGAAAGGGCAGTCAAAAACCCATTCTCTTTGAGATAGCAGAATATATATATGTACTTACCCTGTGCCTTAGCAATCCAACTTCTAGAAATCTACTCAGAATTATCTGGTAAAAATACATGATTTAGCATAACTCACTATCTGTAAAAGAAATAGTGAATATGACATAGTGAAAGTCTAGAAAACAACCCAAATGTCTATCTGTTGATAAGCCATGGTATGGCTATACAGTGTAGGCTGTCTGCCCACCACACTCCCTGCACCTGAAGCAAGTCCTTTCTTGAAGGGGGAGCTAATCAGAGTATCTCCATGTCTGTCATGGGCAAGTTTGGGATTTGTTCTAAGGACCCGTTAAAGAATTGTTAGTGGGAAGTGGCATGAAAAGTCAGGGGTTGATACGTGGACATTAGATCATAGAGGACCAAGGAGACCTATTAGGAAGCGATTGTAATCTAGGCAAGAAATGTTGTTGGTAATGAAGATGGAGAGAACCACACAATTCAAGATACCTTTTTGAGGAAGAATTGATAGGATTTAGTGCTAGGTGGATGTAGGTGGTAAAGGAAAGTAGGAATAGTTTTAGTAAATATAGCTGTGTAAGGGAGGCTGATTTAGCTTCTGCTGGCAGAAGTGCTGCTTCCCACCATGAGGACATCCCAGTAGCCTCTTCCTCTTCCCCAGATCCTGCCCATGTTTGCCTTTGATATGTCAGAAAGGCTACTTTAAGAGTATGGTAGTTAACTTTCAGAGCTGCCCGTTAGCTGGATGGCCCCTCTCTGTGTATGTGCAGTGGGACGTCACCTTGGAGCTTGTCTGGATCTCAGCGTGTGAAGAATGGGAATAGGATGAGGCCTGACTGAAACTAGGCACAGCTGCCAGGTGTCAGGGGAACAATGCAGTGAGGCCGACTCTACTGAGCCCAGCTGTATGCTGAGCACTGCAGGGGCCTGCTGAGAACTGTGCAAAGCAGTATGAGTAGAGGAAAGAACGCAGTGGAGACAGAAGCTTCCGTTTCAAGTCTAGGCTAATTGTGTGACCCTGAGCTAGTCCTCTGAGCTTCATTGGTCTTGGATATATTTAATTTAAAATGTCCATTAGGCATCCAAGTGGAGACTTCAGTTAGATAGTTGGCTATATGATTCTGGAGCTTGGAGAGTGGTCAGGCCTGAAAGTATAAGTTTGAAATTCTTCAGCATATATAGAAATAATTACCTAGGGAGAAAGTATAGGCAAAGAAGAGGGCCTAGAATTGAGTCCTGAAGCGCTTCAGTATTTTGAGGTTTGGCTAAGAAGAAGGAGCTAACAGTTCGATACAGAATACTTGGATATTTTATAGACATCTCAAATTCAGTATGTCTAAGATGGAACTCCTCTTTTTCTCTGTTTCCTACTATGGTTAATTAATGGCATTATCCATCATCGTTCATCAGAAACTTGGGGATTGTTCTGGTCTCCTTCACTTCCACATACTTGGTGACCAAGACCTTTCTCCTTTTGAATGTCTCAACAGTCTATCTTTTTCTCTCCATCTCACTACCATTGCCTTAGTTCCTGCCCTAATGATTTCTCACTTGCATTTCTGCAGTAGCACCCAAACTGATTTCTCTAGTCCAGTCTTGCCTCCCTCCAATTCAGTTTCTACAGTTGCCAGAGTCATTTTTTTAATGCTAAGTCTTGCTATGGTTGCCAGATTTTACAAATAAAAATACAGGGCAGGGCTTCCCTGGTGGCGCAGTGGTTGAGAGTCCGCCTGCCGATGCAGGGGACGCAGGTTCGTGCCCCGGTCCGGGAAGATCCCACATGCCGCGGAGCGGCTGGGCCCGTGAGCCATGGCCGCTGAGCCTGCGCGTCCGGAGCCTGTGCTCCACAAAGGGAGAGGCCACGGCAGTGAGAGGCCCGCGTACCGCAAAAAAAAAAAAAAAAAAAAAAAAAATACAGGGCACCTAGTTAAATTTAAATTTCAAACAATAATTATAAGTGAGTATGTCCCATGCAATATTTAGAACATACTTATACTAAAGAATTAATTTTTGTTTATCTGAAATTCAAATTAACTGATCATTCTACTCTTCTATCTGGAAATCCTATTCTTGCTTCGAAGTCAGAATATTTCAGGATAAAATCTAAATGTCCTAACATTGCATTATAAGATTCAGCATGTTCTGACCGCTTCATGCCGTATGAACTGCTTACAGTATCCTGAATTTGCTGTGCTGCTTTACTCCTTCATACCTCTAAGTGTACACTTACCTCTTCCCAGAATGCCCCCTCTTCTCAGTTTTCTGGTTAATTCCTGTTGTTAAGACTCAGGCATCATCTTCTCTAGGAAGTCATTTCTAACCCCCTACTCCCCACCCTGTGGATAATAATAGGAACACCAACTTTTCTTCTGCAGTCTCATAACATTCTTTTTTGTTGTTGTTTTTGTTGTTGTTGTTGTTTTTTGTGGTACGCGGGCCTCTCACTTCTGTGGCCTCTCCCGTTGCGGAGCACAGGCTCCAGACGCGCAGCCTCAGCAGCCATGGCTCATGGGCCCAGCTGTTCCGCGGCATGTGGGATTTTCCCAGACCAGGGCACGAACCCGTGTCCCCTGCATCGGCAGGCGGACTCTCAACCACTGCACCACCAGGGAAGCCCCTCATAACATTCTTTACTTGATTTTATCACAGAACTTATCATATAGTAAATTTAATTAATTTTTTACACATCTATCTTTCCTAGATTGTGAGTTCCTTAAGAACAGGGTAAAAAATTGTTTCTTTTAACTCTTTATCCTTGGCACATAGTGGGCTCTCAATGTGTGAATGAACCAATGAATGAGTGAATGAGAAAATAGGAAAGAACCCATAAGCATTAGCCTGGTACTTGGCCATTGGTGCTAACTCAGCTCTTCCCTACCTTGAGTCCTCCAAAAGTCACCGCCTTTGCCTGTCCTCTCTACCCACAAGAAAGCTTCATAAGAGTCGGAGCCAGGTTTTATCCTCTGTATCCCCAGGGCCTTGAACTGTAGGTGCTCAGTATATAGTTATTGAATGAAAAATGCATGAATGAATGAGTATATCTTTCAGGGCTCCAGGTCCTGCTGTCCCTTTCATCGGGGGACAGTATCCTTGCATTAGGTCCTGGGGAGGGAAACCTCTGGCCATGATATTTTTGAATCTTTAGGGCAGATTCTGTATAGCGGGAACTGCAGCTTCTCTAACTTTGTGTCTCACCTTCTTGCCCACCTCCTCTACTTCCCTTTCTCAACCTCGGAGAGAGAAACTCTTTTCTCCCTACAGCAGCTGGCACATAACAGCTCAATAAATGTTAGCAGTCATTCACAGATGGAACCTTCTTTTTCCTCCAGGGCTCCAGCCTCTCTGCCATTTCTTTCCCACTCTCAAAGTCCATGCCCGGAAAGCCATGGGGACCTGACATTGCCTTCTCTTCCAGGGATTATGGTCTTTCCCCTTCTCACGCAAGGGAGCAAGGTTTTCTTTGTCTCCCACCAGGGCAGTTCAATTAAATAGGACTAATGTTAAATGACTCTAATTGTTTTTTTATTAATGTTTAACTGCTAAATTCCTTTTTCAATTAAATGATTGTGTCTTTATGCTCAAAGGTCTTTTTTTAATATATATATGGGAGTTCATTTGTTTTATTAAGGGAAATACCACCTGCAAAACTATTAATGACTTGAGCTCTGTGATTAGTTCATTTTAGTGACATTTTGAGATTTAATAATTAATCTGGCTCAAGTTCAAAGAAAGAAAACTCAATGCCAGAAATTCCTAGCGAGCAAGGAAAATAAACAAACCTTAACAATTGTTCCCTCAAATAACAGGAACCATTGAGACCAACTTCTTGCAATTAGAAGTGTTTTGAAAAAATGAAGGAGAAAAGTTCAAGAAAGCATGTCAAAACAACAAAACTCAGTCTACATTTTCATTATTGTGATTGATCAAAGTCTGTTTGCAGCAGACTTGAATGTGAATAAATTAAAGGTGACATTGACTTGGCAGAGTCACACTAGTGATTGGCAAGAACACATAGCAGGAGCAGCTTCTGTAAGCAGAACTTGCTTGGTTGTTGTTTCATTCTAGTAGATTTCTAGGCAACCCAGCGCTATCATACTAACCTACGCTCTGTCATTTATTTACCATTTTGGCTTCTACTCCTACCCAGGCAAGATTAAATTCATTTTTGATTACTAATCTAGCAGGCATCGCCTCTGGTCTGAGCACAGAGTACCTTTTGGTGATCTCATAACATTTTGGTGACCTCATAACCTCACCTCTTTTTTTCTCTTCTCTCTTTCATACATTGAAAAAGGGTGATATAATAACTTACTATTTCATCCTGGCAGTTCAACTTGTAGAACTAGAAAATGTAGTTTAATTAAACAATTTGGCAATATTTTCAAGCTTAGGCATTGCTACTGCTATTGTTAGGTTTAAATTGTTTCTTGGTATGTTATAAAGTTGACACTGTAAAAAGAATATTCATCTTAGAACATTTTGAAACAGTTACAAATCAAATTCCCATTATAATCATGTTGATTGCTGGGTGGAGTATGTGGCATATACTGGGAGGCTACTTTCTGGAGGAGACCATGTTACAATAACCATATGTCTCTAAGGTTTGAGGACCTGTACCATACTTTATGTCAAGTCTTCACTTAAATCTATTTACTCAATCTTTTTGTATTCTTCAATATATATATATATATATATAGATATATATAGATATATAGATATAGATATTATTTTTTTTTGCGGTACGCGGGCCTCTCACTGTTGTGGCCTCTACCGTTGGGGAGCACAGGCTCCGGACGCACAGGCTCAGCGGCCATGGCTCACGGGCCCAGCTGCTCTGCGGCATGTGGGATCTTCCCAGACCAGGGCACAAACCCGTGTCCCCTGCATCGGCAGGTGGACTCTCAACCACTGCGCCACCAGGGAAGCCCCCAAAATATTTTTAAATAGACCAAAAGCAGTGTAGTCGTACCTTAAAATTTTTAATGTTGATTAAAATAAAAATTATTCATTAGTGTGTATAGTTTAAATTATGGAAAGAAAATGGGGCTGTCAAAGTCAAATATATTTATATTATGTATATCACATGGTCTAGTGAGAGGTGAAAATGTATGGGTAGAGGAGAATGTATTTAGTAATTTAAATATTGTAGAAAGTTGATCTGTTTCTAAGACCAAAACTTTCATTGTATCTTTATTTTATGTGTACTTTGAAAAGTACATATCTACACATCTACATAGTTATTAAAGATATATTTACACTAAGCTTTTGCCACAAATGTATTGGTAATTTATAATTTTAAACTAAAACTTAAAAAAAAATTAGGTTCCTGTTTTTTGTATGTAATATAACTGAATCATTATGAAATGGCCATGGTTTTGTTCCCGTAGAAAGCTAAAAAAGAATTTAGTGACATGGGAAATTTTATCAACATCTGTTAAGACTGACTCTTAAGTCTTTACTTGCTTTTGAATATGGTAACTTTCTAACAATGAAGCACTGTTGAATTTACTTTAAACTGTATTTAGATTTTTTATCTTGGGATTTCTTTTGTATGTAAGTTTGAACGTAGTTATATATGGTATACATGGAGTTCACAAGTACTTGAAACCAAATGGAGACCATTTATAAATACCAAACTCCAGAGGAGTGTGGAGCCAGACTCTCAAAGAAGAAATGGGTTGTTATGTATAACTGTATTCTGCCTGCCATTTTTCCTGGCTGGGTTCATAGCACTTTTAGAACAAACTTTATAATTTCCTAATAAAGAACTGACCATTAGCTCTATTCCATTTCCAGGTCTATCTGTATAAAAATTATAAAATAATTTTGAAGTCTATTATTGTGGAATTTTATCTTTAACATGAATATCACACCATCATATATATGTACATAGAGTGTATTACTGAAATATTCCTTGACAGAAGAATTTTCTCTTTACTAGGCTGAGACTCTAAAGAGAGAAACAGGGTTAGGGGATTGAGCTCCTGAATTATGTCATGAAAACCATTTTTCTTTTTTATTTATACATACATGTGGCACATACAAATAAGCACACTAAATTTAAAAATACTAGTGATACTTTACATAAATTATTAATGACGGGTAATTTTTAATTTGTATTTATATGCCCTTGTCCACAAGGTATATGTGTAATAATAGATATTCCTAAATGCTCTTGTATGTATGCTTAGATCTGTATCCAAATACTCAATTCTGTTTAATAGCGTAGACTCAGAACTGTTCACTCCTTCACCTCTTGTCCAAGTGTGGCCCCAGAGATGCAGAATGACTGGATACCTGAGACAGAAAAATCTTTGGGAAACTGTTTTAACTCACTCAGATATTTCTCAGCCCTTTTCTTTCTCCAGTACTCACTGAGTAATTAAATTTTCTTCCAGTCAAGATGACTTCATCAGAGAGCACTTGTGGACAGCTCTCTCTCTCTTCCCTCAGATGCTAGAGTATGGTTCCAAGGTTCAGGTTTGCATTGCCTTAGTGTCCTTTATCTCTCCCAAGGCATCATCGCAGAGACCTCTAGTCCTATTCTGCCATTTGTTTCACCTCTTTTTTTATAGTCCAAGTATCCAGATCTGTTATAGTACCTCCCACAGCTATAACTGTATATTAGAGCTGATTTCTTCACCATTTCTACACCAAAAGTCATGTGTACTAGATTTTCACATAAGGGACTATATGATTAGATTGGGATAATATAATTCCTAACCTCTTTGAGTCAACATGTTTGAAGACTGCATTTTCAGGCCTTAATTTTTGTCTGTATGTTGGTAGTTTAATAAAAAACAACTTTAAAAATGCTTTTGTGATTACCACACTTAGCAATCTGCAACATGTAGTACAACAACAGGACAGCTACCAAAAGGGCTCTTAAGCAGGGCTCTTAGCAAAGAAGTGGCACTGAAAAGGACTTGAGCTGCAACCTTTTGGGGGCTTGAGTTCTCATCACTGAATTAATAAATAGTGCACAATAAATAACCATTAACTTGTCTAAACTACAAAAACAGGGTTAAGCTTGTTAAATGCATCCAGAGCTTTTTTTTTAATCTTTTTTCAATGTAATCCTACACAAACAATGGTAATTTATAATTTGATGTAGAAAAATATATAAATTCAAACATTTAACACAATACTTTTCACAACTGAGTTTGTCTATTTTTCCAATATTAAGGCTCTGTAAACAACTCAAGCCTAAGCTAATTTGCTCCAACTGAACACCCCTGGTGCCTGTTGAAATGAGAGAGATTGTCACAGAACAATAGTCATTCATAAACAATATACTTAGGAAAAGTTCTGAAATATCAGATTTTGGTACAGCTTGTGCTTTCTCTGTTGTCAGTATGGTTTCTTTCTCTTCTTCCCTGAGATTGGTTGAGAATGATATCCTTCAGTACTTCACTCCAGGGGACTCTTTGATGTGACCTTCTCAGAAACGAGTTAACCTCATGCATGACTTTCTGATTGTCCACCCCACCAGATTCAGCTTCAGTGGAGAAGGGCCATTGTTGACATACTGCTTCAAATCCCAGGCCAGGGAAGCCAGGACAGTGGTGCAAGACATGGAAGGTTTGGTGGGCAGAGGCTCTTTGTCAGGTGGGAGTAGGGAGGGAATGAGGTGTCATCTGTCTCCCAGGTAGTACTATTAATCTGAGTGCTGCATATGGTCACAATAGTCCTCTTGCATTTCAGGCTGTACTTCTCCTCTATTTAGTGGTAACTGACATCTTTGCAAAGGTTGAGAAGTCCTTCTGGTGGGGGTACAGTGATGATAACCCTCAAAATCTATAGCAGTAGTTTCAATGCACAATGTGATGACGCTCCTCATGGGCTCAAGGAGCTGGGAGTGGGTAGACATAAAATCAAAGGGCATTGAGTACCTAGCAGAGTGTCCCAAAGTCTAACATTTTTCCCTGCAATGAAGTCCTTCATTCTGATATTTTTGGCACTATTCATTCCTTTATGTAGGTTCAAGTTTCCATATTGTATCATTTTTTCAACCTAAAGTATTTAATACTTCCTTTAATGTTCTTGTAATAGAAGTTTGCTTGTGACAAAAACATCTTTTTTTTTTTTTTTTTTGTCTGAAAATGTCATTATGCCTTCATTTTTAAAGGATGTTTCCACTGGATATAGGATTCTAAATTGACAGTTTTTATTTTTTTTCAGTGTATTAAAGTCATTCCATTGTTTTGTACCTTGCATTGTTTCTGAAGAGAACTCAATAGTATTTATCTTTGTCTCATAAATGTCTTTCTTTTGTAGCTTATTTTAAGATTTTCTCTTTTATCATTAGTTTTTAGCAATCTGGTTTTGATATGCTTTGGTTTTGTATTTTTCCTACTTGGAGTTTTTTTAGTTTCTTGGATATGTAGATTTATATGTTTATCTATTTGATATATTTTTTAGTCATTATTTTTTCTCCTTCCTCTTTCTTCTTTTTCTGTGATTCCAGTTACATGTATGTGAGACTGCTTAATATTGCCCAACAGCTCACTGAGGCTCTGGTTCAGTTTTTAAGCAATTTTCTCTCTCTTTTGCTTCAGTTTGCATAGTTTCCATTGCCTTGTTTTCAGATTCTTTTTTCTCTTCTTCTGCAGGTTCTAATCTGCTGTTAAGCATATCCATTACATCTTTTATTTCATGTATTGTATTTTTCACCTCTAGAAGTTCCATTTGGTTCTTTTTAAATGTTTCTACATTTCTTCTCTTTATGTTAATTTTTCTTTAAGTCTTTAACATATTTATAGTAGCTGTGATAAAGTCCATATCTATTAATTTCATCATTTCTATCATGTTTCTGTTGACTGGTTTTGGATCACACTTTCCTTCTTCACTTCTTGATTGGATGATAAACACTGAAATAGTATATTGTTTACTGTCTGTGTTTTGTCGTCTTCCTTTTAAAAATGTTGAGGTTTTTGTTTTTTTTTTGAGTATATTAATTTACATGTGAATCAGCCCAAACTTTTGGAGGCTTTATTTTTAAGATTTGTTCAGGTGGATCTAGAGCAGTACTGTTCAATAGGAGTTTCTGCAATAATGGAAATGTTTTGTATCTGTACTTTTCAATATGGTAGCCACTAGTCACATTTGGCTACTAAACACTTGAAATGTGCCTAGTACAATTAAGGAACTAAATTTTAAAATTTAATTAATTTAAATAACAACATTTGGCTAGTGGCTACTGTATTGGACAGTGCAGATCTAGAGTTACCTCAACTCTTGTGCCAATTTACTCTTACTCGTAAGGAGTGATCTTTCTGAAGTCCTTATACTAAATGCCCTGCAGGTTTGGTGAGGCATCTCTGGCTTTTTAGAACTTGAATGTCCCCTAGTCTCATGCAAGCTGCAGCAGTTGTTCAGTTTACAGCTCCCCAGTAGTTATTCTTTAGCCAGAAATTGACCTTCCTGGCCCTGTAGAGTCTCATCCTACCCACATACAGTTTGATACTCAGCTGAACACTCAAGGGTACCCCTATCCAGGTTTCTAGAACTCCGTGTGTGTGTGTGTGTGTGTGTGTGTGTGTTCTGGTACTGTGCCCCACAAATTTCAGCTTCCTCAGCCTTCCTAACCAACCATCTCTATCTCTTTAGCTCAGTGAGGTAACCAGCCTCTGCTTGGGTTCCCTGACCCTGTGCAGCAGCCTCCAGCTGAGGTGATACAGGGCTTATCTCGTTTGTTTCCCCTCTCTCGAGGATCACAGTACTGCACTGGCTGTTGTTTAGTATCTGAAAAGTTTAGTATTTTTGTCCAGTTTTCTAGTTGTTTATGGCAGAAGAACTAGTCTGACACCAGTTACTCCATCTTGTTTTCAAGCCAGTAGATTATGTCTTACTAACACCTCTGTTCTCAATCCAGTGGTAGTGGTTGCTGCCTTTGTTGGAGACTGTAGCACATTAAATTGGAGATTTTTTCATCCTGGCAAAATTATGAATTTTGTTCATTCTTCATAAGGATAGCAATTGATGTAGGGATCCTGCTATTTACAAAATGTTCACAACAAATAGTTATTCAATGTATGTCACAAATTAGTGGGTTAAATTTTTAAGTACTTAAAGACATAAGTATTGAGACTACATTTCTACCCTGAGATGAGAAAGAGGGACAGATATAAGTTTGGTGTGTTTATTTTTAATGGAATAGAATAAACAATCACTATTTAAAAATCCACCTGTAACATCTTCTGTTGTACTATTACTGCCCAATAGCCAATTCTTTCCCAGTCTTTACAACAGCCCATAGAAGAAGGCAGTACTGTAATCTCCATTTCACACAAGGAAACTGAGACACAGAGAGGTTAAGCAACATTAACAGGGTCACAGCTAGTAAATGGCAAAACTGAGATTTATATGCAATTTGTCTTGCTTCAAAGCCCATGTTTTTAACTGCAAACTTTCAGAAGGTCTAACAGTGTGAACAGTATGCATATGAGTATTTGAGATGTAAATTTTATGTATACATAGTCACTGTATTCCCATTTTCAGATAAAGAAACTGAGACTGAACAAAGTTAACTGACTTTCTTGGTGTCACAGAGAGTAAAAGGTAGATTTGGGATTGCAACTATGTGTTTGGGTCAAAGAACTATGTATGTGGATAGTCATCAGAGTTCTGTTTTTTTTTATGAAAAAGTGATATATTGGAAACAAAAATAGGGGTAGACATTACGTAAGTCATGGTATAATGCAAGTGATAAAATCCATACAACTATTTTTTTTTAATGTGAAAGAATACTGACAGGGTGAAAAGTGGTATGCAAAAGGATAAATATTTGCTTTAAACATACAAACATTTATGTGAAGACCTACTTACCCTTGGTTTATCCCTAAAATGCTGAAACAAACAATGTTTTTATTGATATACATATTGAGACTTAACGTGATGTTTCCAAGGAAATAATGTAAGGGAAAAATCCTTGCTTTATAGTAATTTCTGCTATGAAATAGGCTTTGTTACAGAATTACTTCTGTTTCTCTTTTAGTCTACAAATTCCTATTTTTTCCACCTAACTACTTTCATTTTATCTATTCCAAATATTTACAAAACTAGATTTCCTTTCACAAATGATTTATGTTCTGTGTAATTTTTCTGGAAGCTGTTGGCAGGGGTCTGGTAACCATTAGTTTAAAAAAAAAAAAAAGACAAATTCTTTTCTAGGAAAAACTATAGTCTCCATGTTTTTCAACTCTGAAATCTTTAATCTTCATATTAAAATAATTAACATATTCAGATTGACTTTTTATTGGCCTAAATAGCTCTTATAAGAAAGAAACTACTTGGCAGAGTAATGATGAGTAAAGAGAAATTATATGAAGGCAGGAATAAAGGAAGAACAGCTCTCTGCCCTCAGTTTCCTTTCATGCAGAAGGCATAGGCTTGCACCAGCTGTAAGATTGCAACAGTAGAGCTGAAATCCCTAAAGGCAATGTGACTGATGCTCTTATACCAAGCCAAGCAAGCTTTATACCAGCTTCTCAGTAGTGTCTTGCTCCCTGTGGTGGGCTACTAGTGCAAGTTCAACCCTCGTGAACCTTTCATTCTGCTCAGGAGAAAGAGCCTCCGGGCTGACACACCAGTTCATAGAGGGTCTTGAAGAGTCTGGAGATGAAGTGAAGATGAGATGGCCTCAGACTGAAAAATATTTCCACCTACTTCCATTATTTCCAGTATCATATTGAGGGGTTTCTTTTGTGACATATGGTCACCCCACCTGAGAATTCTACAGAGTATATGAAAGGCAAAGCCAGACTCTCACCCTCACTCATAGCAGCTGTCCCTAAACTCATAGTTACTGTGGTTATTAAATTACTCATAGGGAATTGATCTGTTATAGAAATTACAAGAATATTTATAAATATGCCTTCCCTCACGTTTGCTTTAGGAGAGGTTTCATTAGATGGGCCCTTCTTTGTGTCTAAAAGTCTATAACACTACAATCTCCTCAAATCTTTTCCTGTAAGTATAGACCATTATTTTAAATGTGATTTTAAATATCAGGGTTTACCTTTTTGGAGAACTATTATTGCTTGAAATTCATGTTAGAAACAGAAAGATTGCATCATATATTTAAATAACCAGATGTGTCATTTTTTTTTAAAGGAACCATTGTTTTAAATAAATTTATTTAATTTTGGCTGCATTGGGTCTTCGCTGCTGCGCTCGGGCTTTCTCTAGTTGCGGCGAGCGGGGGCTACTCTTCGTTGTGGCGTGTGGGCTTCTCATTGCGGTGGCTTCTCTTGTTGCGGAGCACGGGCTCTAGGCGCGCAGCCTTCAGTAGTTGTGGCACGCGGGCTCTAGAGTGTAGGCTCAGTAGTTGTGGCAGGCGGGCTTAGTTGCTCTGCGGCATGTGGGATCTTCCTGGACCAGGGCTTGAACTCGTGTCCCCTGCATTGGCAGGTGGATTCTTAACCACTGTGCCACCAGGGGAGTCCCAGATGTGTCAATTTTTTAAATGTTGAAATTTTAAAATAACTTGGGAGAATTTGTTTTTGTCAATGTTGTCAGATATTAGTTATGTTAACATTCATATTATAAATAACAAATATATTCTTTTTTTTTTTTTTTTTTTTGCAGTACGTGGGCCTCTCACTGCTGTGGCCTCTCCCACTGCGGAGCACAGGCTCCAGACTCGCAGGCCCAGCGGCCATGGCTCATGGGCCCAGCCGCTCTGTGGCATGTGGGATCCTCCCGGACTGGGGCACGAATCCGTGTCCCCTGCATCGGCAGGCGGACTCACAACCACTGTGCCACCAGGGAAGCCCAACAAATATATTCTTAAAGAAAAATCAGAAAATACAGATAAGCGAAAAGAACATTTAAAAATTTCACTCAGGGAATTCCCCGGCAGTCCAGTGGTTAGGACTCTGCCCTTTCAATGCCGAGGGCGCCCATTCAGTCCTTGGTGGGGGAGCTAAGGTCCCGCAAGCTGTGAGGCGCAGCCAAAAAAAAAAAAAAAATCCACCCATTTAGAAATAATTAAGATAGAAGAGGAAGAAGGAATCAATAAAGGTAAAAGACGTAATTACTATTCATCTGTTTTTAAGATGCATATCTTCAAATTTTAACATCTCTGAAATCAGGATGTGTGAAGGAGTTTGCCTTTTTTAGTGGTACCTATAACAGTGATGCATCTTAAATTTGATGGTCTTGTATTCAATGAAATACAGTAATAGGTTCATTGTTGTTCGGGGTATAGATCCTTACAAATAGAATAGCACATCTGAGTGACAAAACTGCATTGCACAAATTGCTTGCACTGATTTGAGGAAGCATTTCCAATAGCAAAGTGCCTCTCTGGAACTGGTGTCTAAGGCTTGCTGAACTCTGATTCCGTTTCTGTCCTCCTCTTCACTGCCATACCACTCCAGAGGCGAAAGGGAAATAGATGGGACTTGGTCCTGGCGCTAACCATGCTTTAAGTCCCACAGAGAAGAGACTGGCAGGAGCATCCTTCTGAGGCCCTCTCACCTTCACTTCATCTTCAATAGAAAGTACAAATCACTGATTAGTTTTTGAGGCAGTAAATAGCTGTTACATTTAGAAAATCTTTGGTAAGAGTGACTTTTATGCTTTTGTGTAATATTTCATGTTAAGTGGTTTGTTTCACTTACTGGGTAGTAAGTATTTCTATTTCATTATCCCTCTCATCTTTTTATTATAGTATACAAGGAGATAGCTGTTTAATTCAAAATAACATCACTCTATCATTATATGGCTTTATATAAAGCTATATAATCAGATAGCTTTTTCAGACTTACCCTGTACATATCTATATATTATTTAAATGCAAGGCAAGTATCATGTATATATGTACTTAATTTTTTTTAGCTATTTTATTTTTATAAAACCTGTAGTTTGAGTTTTCTTCTAACTAGGAATTTAATGATTTCTTCCATTTATATATGCATGCAGGAAATAATGAAGAATGAAAAACATAAAGAAGAAATTAAAACCAAAGACTTTTATGAAAAAGAAAAACTCCTCAGAGAAGAGAGCAGCAAGGAACACTTGGCTCCACCAGTTCAAACTCAGATTAAAGGGCATGCCTCTGCTCCGTACTTTGGAAAAGAAGAATCCTCGGTGGCTCCCACCAGCACTGGTAAAACCTTTCAGCCAGGATCCTGGATGCCACAAGATGGCAAGAGCCACAATCAATGAATGCACTGTGGTAAAATCATTTCATTTATATATGTATGTGACTATTTTAACAAGTAAAAGTAAAAAGTTACTTCGTATTTTCTGACTGTACAATAGTTCTCTATTCCAGTAAACTTAAGAACTTGTTTTTACTATGCATAAGAAGTGTGAGTTTATGAACTATAGGAACCTAACTTCTTTTAGACTTAAATCCTTCACTTGATTTAGTCTTCATTCTGTTTATAAATTTGCTTAGTTTTTTTCCTCTTTGAGTTGCTCCCTTGAGAAGTATCTTGTAGCTGTAAATGCTCAGTACATTTTAGATCCTTACAATCATTTAGAAACCACCCAAAATATATCTTGGTAGAAAATGATAAGGGTAAATATTGAACTGTCCTAAATGATCAAATATAAAAGGAGAAGACTGCTATTTCTGTAGAGGCACTCTGTAAGATTCTAAAGAACTAATCAAAAACATGAACTTGGATAAAACACATGGAGGCCAGGATAAAAACACGTGGAGGCCAAGAAAATTTATTTGATAAATGAAAAACACCCTATGATATAGTAGATGGGACAAAAGCTATTTTATGGTGGAATTGAGGTTGGAGTTTTAAAGAAGAATTAGGACCAATGGAAGTAGACAATCTATCACAAAAGTCTGAAAAGATGGTAAACAGAGAAATGGTACAGTAATTGCAGTTCTGTGAGATTAAAAATTACTTTGAAGAAATAGAAAATAGGGCAGAGTTCTCAGAACGTGATTCCACTGATAGTGGAGATTACAGTGATTTCTATATTGGAGAAAATTATAGACAGATGACAACATTAAAACAGATTATATATAAAAGTGTCATACATTTTCTGAAGTGCACAACCAAGTTTTTGTTGCTAACAGAGTTCTAATTCTAATATAGAGGTCTTCTAACAGTGTTTGACATTGTAGCAACTACTCAATAAATATGGACTGAGATTTTTACTTAATATTAGAAGGTAAAAATTTTAATTGCTTAAGAAATAAACTACAGAAAAATACAACTTTATAAAATGTTATACTGAAACAAGTAATCAAATGTAATCACCATAACACTCATGAAATGACAAAAAAAAAAAGCCCCTAGGTGGTAATATTAATGTTCCAGCAGCCCTGTTAATATCAAGTTAATCATTCTGTCTCTTTACATTATTCCAAAGTAGTATTACATTTTACCAAAGAGGCAAAAAAGGAACTAGCTATTAGGCAATATAAAAAGAGATAAAATTTGTTGTATAATTGACTGTAAAGTAAGATGTTCTTGAACCCCAGGTTACAGGAAAAACTGTAAATTCTAACATGCTAGAATAGAATGTGTCTACTACCAAATTCCTATCAGCTTATTAACTGTATTCTATATACATATTTTACAAAAGTTTGTTGTGTAGGCTGTTTATAAATATCTTAATGTATGACAGAATTTACATTAATTTTAATTTTTATGGTTTTCATTTTAAAATACCTGTTTCACATAAAAGAAAATCTTAGCCAACAGTTACGTTACATAAGAAGGTGATACTGGCCCACCCATTATTAGTAAAGTATGAACTTTCAAAGTGATTTTGAGAATAAACTTTGTAGTAATCCATCCACACTCCTTTCCTCAAGACTAACATTTTTAGGATGACTGGTTTACACTGTTAGGTGGTATCAGAACAGAGTTCTGAGAAGATTTAGTCCTACATAAAAACTGAACTATAATCTTGGCCTAATTAAGATTGCCTTTCTAAACAATCTTGTGTTTATATGTGGCTTTTAAGCCAGACACATGCAAAGCAGAATCAGAGTTTCACATAAAATATTCACTTGTCCACCATATTTCATATTTTAAAGTTATATTTGGGGAATTTATAAGTTTTTTTTTTAATGAAAATGTTTTTCTTCATCTTTTCAAGACAGACTCCAAAACCCATGCAGATTTTTAAATTTCAAAAGTTAAAATGTTCATTTTAAAATAATTAAATTGGGGCTTCCCTGGTGGCGCAGTGGTTAAAAATCTGCCTGCCAATGCAAGGGACATGGGTTCGAGCCCTGGTCTGGGAAGATCCCACAGGCTGCAGAGCAACTAAACCCACGCACAAGTACTGAGCCTAAGCCCTAGAGCTCACGTGCCACAACTACTGAGCCCACGTGCCACACCTACTGAAGCCTGCGAGGCTAGAGCCCGTGCTCCGCAACAAGAGAAGCCACAACAATGAGAAGCCCGCACACCGCAACCAAGAGTAGCCCCCACTCACAAACTAGAGATCCCACGCACAGCAACGAAGACCCAACACAGCCAAAAATAATTAATTTAAAATAATAATAATAATTAAAGTGTCATACATACCTTAAGTTCTCTCAGATAAATCCTTCCTGACTTCCTGTGCCTCTGCTATACATGCATATAGCATTTTTTCCCCCAAAGGCCTTATTATACAAACTGCTCAGGTATACATGCGTTGCCTTTTGGGTTTAACCATATAAATCTAGCCTATTAGCTATGCCTTGGATATCTGAAGTTAAAAATCAAAAAAAATGGAGGAAATAATTTTTCCCCATTATGTTATCCTTTTGCATTCCATTTTTACTGATTTCTGGCTCTCATTTACTTCCTAATTTCATCAGCCTTGACCCAATACCATCATACTGACTTTTTTAATGCTGTCTCATTAACCACACTATCTAAAATGTAACCTGAATTCATTTAGACTAGGCTTTCTCAAACTATTTGTGTTCTTTGGGGGAAAAGAAAAGAGTCTATGATAGTCAAAGAAGGTTAAAAGACTCCAAGAAATCATGAAGAAATGAATTGTCTTATCTTGTGTTTCCCAAACTTTTGGTATTTGAACACGGAATCCCCTTTAATGTTTGAGAAATACAGAATTTGTCCTTATATGTTACAGATATGAAGTAAATCAGAGTGATCCTATAATCAGTTGCAAACCTGAAAGCAATCATCCCTAAATAGGTATCAGACTTCCTCTAACTTAAAACCAGATGAGGTATAAAGTGCCCCTAACAATGGGTGACGAGCTGTTACTTAATAGTGGATCTCAACATTGGGTTTCTAGCTTACAGCATCCGAACTTATTTCAAGTTTGCTCACTGTAATTTCAGGAAATAGGTTTAAAATCCCCTTGCACATCTGATACAGTAACACCATGCTGAAGTTTACCACGTGGACGCTATGGATCAAATTCTGATGCACAAACTTTTTGGTGGTAAAATGTTTGTTATAGGCAGCTTGTTTTTCCTTCAAAACCAGCCATAATTGATTATATTAGTTCTAAGAACTTCAGAAACAACATAATATGTAGGCAGTTTTTAAAAGAGTTATTCTGGGTAACAGTAAATGGGATTCTTGTAACCATAACAGTATGTTACAATAAAAGATTGATTTTTCTGAAGACTCTCAAAACTCATAATACACAGTCCCCAACTTAATTTTTCAACTTTACGATACACATTCACATTCAACAGAAATGTTGTTTGAGTTTTAATCTTTTCTCGGGCTAGCAGTGTGCAGTAGGACACTTGTGATGCTGGGCAGTGGCAGGGAGCCACAGCTCCCAGTCAGCCATGCAATCACAAGTTAACAACCGATACCCACACAACCATTCTGTTTTTCACTTTCAGTACATTATTCAGTAAATTATTTTCAGCTTGCAATGGGTTTATCAGGATGTAATCCATTTTAAATCGAGGTAGCTCTATAGTCTCTAATTTATACCACCCCCCAACACACACAAACATATAGACACATATTATAAAACCTTGTTGATCTCAAATGTATAAAAAGGCTCCATAAATTTTGGGAAAAGCTGAAGAAACAATAAATGGCCTATGCCAAACAAATACAAAATTGTATTAAGACTAACAGGGACTATAGAAAAACCTATTTTAGTTAAATACCTTTAAATTGTCACAATGAGCAATGAAACCATAGCTTTAGTGGATAACTGTAAGTTTTGTTTAAATTTCAATGACAATATAAAAAGCATTATCCTAGATCACCTGAATAACTAATTTGTAATTAAACACTGAATTATTTCAGTGCTTGGAGCTGCAATGTGTTGATCACACTGGCACCAAGTAGGAACTGACAACCTAAAATAACAGTAATAAGTATTGTTCAACCAGTCCATAAACATTCTCAGAGGTCCTTAGGTTCTCATATTTGAGAAACATTGCTCTCAACTTTTACAAGTACAGTTGACCCTTGAACAACATGGGTTCGAACTGTGTGGGGCCACTTATACACAGATGTTTTTAGTGGTCAATACTACAATACTACATGATCCAGGGTTGGTTGAATCCACGGATGAAGAACTGTGGCTACAGAGGGACCTCGGAACTGCAGATATGGAGGACCTGCATATAGGAAGGAACAATGTATAGGGAGGGTCCACTATAAATTATACAGGGATTTTCGACTGCAAGGGAGGACTCATGCTCCTAACCCCACAAAAAAAAACAAAGCCCAGCGTGGTGTTCAGGGGTCAACTGCATGCTTATCTATAAATGAAATTTGTAACCCTCTGAAAAGTCTAACTTCTATAACATATTTAACTTGAATTATTACTCCTCCCCCCACAAAAAAAAACAAAGCCCAGGACCTCTTTATAAAAATGTATCAAATTTATTTCAATATCTAGTTTCATTTTTAAGTTAAAGCTTTTAGACAATTTTTTTGTAATTTAAGATTCATTATCAGGGGTGAGGAAAACATTAATAAGCTATTAATTACTGACAACAAAATTATTAACCATGCATTTCTAAAAGCCATGTTAAAGAGTAAAAAGTTCCAGTTATACTACTTAACTGAAGGAAATATCCTTCAGCCCTTTATTTCTAACTATAACACATTCTAATTTTGACATGATTTACACCTTTTTCACCCAACTAATACTATGCTAAACAAACTTTTTCCAACTGTTAAGCCTTTCTTTACCATTTATGAAATATGACTTAACTGTTACTCTTTCAAAGTTCCTTAAAAGAGATTTGAATTTTAATTTTCACCATGAACCTGTTTGATCAAAAAAGTAAAGGACATCACTACCACATGAATTAAAGAATGGAATGAAAAACAAAAGTGGTATTATATAATCAGCAAATTATTTGATAAGACATTTTAACTACTTCACATTTCTACTTATAGCACAAGTGAGAATGAACTGGTTCCAAGGTACTACAAGGTTTGGCATTTTTACTCCAAGCTTTAAATCATAGTGTTGATCTACTCAAGTCATCTCTAAGAAAATGGCAGTGTTCATAAGTACAAAAATTGTTATATCCAGTAAGTGGTATTCTACATGGTCAAGATAATAAGAGAATTCTTTATAAAATTAGATTTTTAAAAATGCAGAATGTCTGGTAATTACCAGTATCTCAAAAGCTAAAATGAGAAAAATACAGAAAATAGAAGTACTCGTTGAATAATACTTTGCTTTGAGGAAGCCAGAAATGATTCTATTTCAAGAAATAAGTAATAATGATAAAAGATGTGATTAACACACTGTATCTCTTTTAAGCCAAAGCATGCTTTTCACCTCAGGACAATTCTGATTTTTACATTCTTAATCTCCTTTGTCCAGAACAGGACCCCATTTTAAGCCATTATTTGAATAGAGTCCATAATCTAAAGCCATTTTTCTCCACAGGATGTTTTCACTGTAGTACATATGCTGCAAAAAGGCAAATGACTAAGTCAGTTATAAAGAATCTGTAGCATAATAAATGCCAATTTACAGTAACTGTCAACAGACTTCTACACCGAAGCCTAAAAGTTGCTATAGTACAGGTGAGAACTAACATGATTCTTCCACATGCTCAGACTTCATTTACTAAATAATACTGTCACAAGATCTGAAAAGAAACCTTAATGGGTCCTTCCAAAGCTGCATAATTTTCCAGATGATTTTCCTCTGGTTGCAGAGCCTGTTCATTCCTTCAATCCTTTTTTAGTCGTTTAGCTTTTGCAATATTTTCCTGACGTTTTTGTTTCTTCTTTTGCTCCTTTTCCCTGGCCTCGATCATCTTGGCCAATTTCCAAGACAGTACAGCACTTGCTAGAAACAATGGAGTTAGGGCCAGAATAACTGTTGTAAGGAAGCCATATGGGTCCTTTGCAGCCCATTCCACAACATACTCAGCCCAAGCCTTTATATCAAACATCTTTGTAGAGGCCTTAGGAAAGCAGGGGGTGGGGGGAGAGACAAGAGAAAAGCCTATGTGGTTAATCAAATTTTGAAAAAGGTACCCCATACAATTCAGTTAACTCAGAATTCCATTATCACTCAATAGTTTGGTTGGTTGTTTTTAAAAAGTACTAATTAGTACTATTTTAATAAGGACTAATGTTTCTTGTAAGAAAAAATAATTCACCTAGGACAAACAGAAGAGTGACACTTAAAAGATGTGAAGCTATAGAAGATAAAAGGAAAAACCATGTGGAATCTGTCATAAGGACTAGGCATTCTCATATGCCTCCTATATTCAAGACAAATTTTATTTAGCAGCAGAGTTTTCAAAGAATTTTGAGTTTTATGTGCTCATTCCAGGAAACAGCTGAATCCCATTATGTCATTTTTTTACATAGCCTTAGTTCTATTAAGTGCTAATTAACAAAAGTACAATCATCAAATTTGCTATTTGAAAGCCACAGAATATGTGAAATGCCTGGAGAAAGGGAGGTAATGGATGGCTGTTTCCAGGAATGAAAAGAGAGGGTAAGGGAACCATAATATCCATTCATATGCAAAGAGTTCTATAAGCAAAAGGTGACATGCTATTTTATGCCCTCTTTCAGCTTTGAGGACTCCTATTTGAGGACATAATTAGTAAATGAGAACAACTTTAATAGATGAGAAAATTAACCATTACAGGTGCCATGCGTTTTGTTCCGTTTTGAGTTGGTAAGGGAGGGCCATCTGGCAAATGAGGATGTTGTGGATTTGAGTGACATTTTCTATTTTGCCCCAGAGGCTTTTCAACCTTCATGTTTGTGTTGATCTCTATTCAAAGTGGAGAATCAGAATACCTGGGGAGGAATGGGTGTATATACAGTCACTTAAAATTTCAGCTGGGATTTAAAAAATCATCTACCTTATGCTTTGAGTAGTGATCTCTAACTTTGTCCTGGGATTATTAGCCAATCACAATTTCAGATGACCCTTGGTTGGCTGTCTTCTTTAGCTCTACCATACACTTCTGAGAGAATGCTTAAATTCTATATACTGGTTGGGTTGAAAAGAATAGATAAAAGAAAAACGTTAAAAGTCAACTTTAAGGAATAATTATAATACAATTTTAAATGGTAAATTCTCTATATGCAACCTATAAATGACATGTAAAATCGCCTGGCACATTAAATACATTTAATATCTATTTTTTTCTAATTTTAATAAAGAAATAATTACACAATGGTAAATGCCCTGTAAGAAAATCCTAGTTACTGGAGATCAAATATTTTACTAAATTACTTCAAAAATAAAATTATTTACGAAGTTCACCAACATATAAAATAAGTTAGCTCACTGATATGTTACAGCATATCCATTCCCAGATCTTGAACTTTTTATACTAAAAAAGTCAATTATTTGTTTATAGGGTTAAGTATACAATCGCAAAATCAAACACCGCTTTACTCTTAAAAGGTTTTTTTTTGTCTCCCTATTATACAGTTTGTGTTCTTTATAGAAAACCCAGATAAGCAAAACAAAATATATATCACCCACAATCCCATCACCTACATAAAACTACCATGACTGGTTTTAATTACATCCTATCTCAACTTCTTCATATTTTCAACTGAAGACACATTAAAGTACCTAAGATATCGTTAAATATCCTAGCCTCCCCACCCCATTCGTAGGCTCCCACCCACACAGTCGAGCCCAGGCTCTACGGATATCCATCTGTTTCTTCAGCTTCTCCAACCCAGTAATGAATTAACTAATGCAAGATTCAGAGATGAGCAAAAGAACTTTGCAATAAAGAGTAAAGCGGAAGTGAAGGACCCGATTATGGCCGAGTTTCAGCCATTAACACAGAGAAAGGAGTTACCGTCCACAGGACACAAACCTCCCATGCACCTCAATTTCGGACCCCAAGCGCACGCGCCTCCCACACTCCAAGGAATATTTTCTTCCTTCCGAGAAGGATCGGCCGGGCTTGATCTCCGGGCCAGACCCGCGCGGCGCCTAAAGCTGCAGCTGATGGCACCTCACAGCCATCCGCACTTCCCCTCCTTCCTTGTGTTTTCCTCGCTCACCCTTCCTTCCTCACCGCACCCGGCCGCCCGCCCCTGGGGCCACGCTCCCCAGACCCTCCACCTCGGCGAGCGCGGGCCCGGCGGAGCTCGCACAACGGGCGGCCCCCGGGAATCAGAGGTCGTCCCCGCCACACCTTGGGCCGTCGGCGCCGTGGCCGCCTCCGCCGGGCACGGGGGCAAAACTGCGGCTGCGGCCACCACCGGCCTCCCCTACAGCGCACCCGAGACCGTGGGTTCGTACCCCCAACTCCCAACTAGCCTCCAGGCCGGAAGCAGGAAGGCGGAAGCCGCGGCTCTCCCGACCCGCCCACAGGCCGGCCCTTGCCTGGATCCGGCCTGAGGAAGTCGAGGGGCCAGTTTCCGGCTGCGCCATTGCTGTGTGGGGCCCGGGACCCGGACTTCGAGCACGCGGGGAGGGCGGGGCGGCGCCCGGGTTTCCGGGGAGCGGCAGGTGAGGCCACGTGGGGCTAGCGGCGGCGCCCGGCTGGTCGCTGGCTCGGATCCCGAGTCTCGCGCCTTCTGTCGGGGCGGCGTCTTTCCTGAGGCTCGGGTGGGCTCCGGCCTTCGGGAGCTGGTCCGGAAGCACGGAGGGCCCCCTACCTTTGCCCCCGAAGTCAGCCGGGGAACAGCCGCTCCCCTGCAGGAGCCCGGCCGTGGGTGGAGGGCCCCGGTGGGTAAGGTCCGTGACCCTGGGAAACTCCAGCCAGAGAGCGGCGGCAAGAAAGGAGTTGGTTCCCACAAACCGCCCAGAGTCAAGGTGAGGGTGACACTGCGACTCTTGAAGGATTCTAGCGAGTTCCTCGGGTTCACACTCCACTCTTTGACCTTCTCATCTTCGGGTTGGACAATAGTTAACGCCTCACGTCGAGGAGACAGAGCAGCAGCTGGACCGTGGTGGGTCCATCGAACCTTGTTATTAAGGGAAAATGCAGCCATGCTGTGTGAAGAGGGGTTTTTAATTTAAGAACTTAACTCTTTCACAAAAGCATGATCGATACTTGCCCAGAGTAAACTTGATAAATAAACTGGGCGTAGAGTTCCCACCGAGGTACTTGTTCTTCCAATACACAAATAAAGGGATTCAAAAGTCAACAAGCAGAAAGAGTGAGTTAATATATTGTCTTCTAAACTAAAGGAACTGAGAGATTAACTCTGGTTTGGTTGGTGATCAGATTTTGTGGTCTCTTGCACTGAACTGCTCTGTTTGACTACCTCTTCAAATGTTGCAAGAGCTCTTCACTGTTGCGTGCCAAATAAAGCAGGTTTTTATTCTTGAAATGCTATAGAATGTTCTCTTTGAGGCGCAAGTTTTGACATGTATAACTAGTTTAGGTATAACAGTAACTATTATTTACCAGGGAACAGGCTTTTGGCAAATAAGCTAATGATGTAAAATACTGTTTGTTGGGCATATGTTAATGTTTGTATGTTGTATTAGCAGCAGTTGTTTTCTTATTCATTCTTGTTTGAAAACTTGGATGATGGTTTCAAAGCTTGTGCTGCTTGGACCTATCCTGTACCTCTAGTAGCCAGAATAAGACTCAGTCATTGGATTGTGTGTACTGAAAACTTGACTTGCTGATGGTAACTCTATGTGGTTTTGTAAACTTGCCCAAATAGTAACTCCAGGAGAGGGTCAGAATTTATTTTAACGTCCTTCACTCCAGAGACCAATATGTGTATGTTGTTTTATTTATTTATTTTATTATTATTATTATTTTTTTTGCGGTACGCGGGCCTCTCACTGCTGTGGCCTCTCCCGTTGCGGAGCACAGGCTCCGGACGCGCAGGCTCAGCGGCCATGGCTCACGGGCCTAGCCGCTCCGCGGTATGTGGGATCTTCCCGGACCGGGGCACGAACCCGTGTCCCCTGCATCGGCAGGCGGACTCTCAACCACTGCGCCACCAGCGAAGCCCTGCGGATGTTGTGTTAATCACGGTTAGACAGTTTTCCTCATTATTGCCTCCCCTGTAGCTCACTCTGCTGCATCCCTTGTGAAATGCATAGGAGTCTTGGGCCGGAATAAAAGGCACAGAAGAAGGAAGCCTCGGTAGGTCTTTGGCTCTAGTGTAAATCAGGTTTTCACTGTCTAATATTACTGATGTAGCTTCCAGTTCCAGGGCAGGCTGAAAGCCCAGGAATAGCGTAGCGGTTGCCACAGCTGAGCTCCCTACTGCTACCTGCATTGCCTTAATGAAAGGTGGCATCAAGATTGGTTCAGATGCTGCGGAATACTTTCTAGAGGAGTCTCAGCTTGGGAGTTGAGATTCATAGGCCTTGTCTCTGCTGATCTGATACTCTCATCAGTCACTCTGAGCCTGTTTCCTCTTGTGTATGTGGAAAGCTATTAGGTTATCTCTGGGGTTCTTTCAGCTTGAAAATTCTGTTGATTGGACTGGATTTGGCCATTTTTCTGACTTCGGCTTCATAAGCAGCAGCAGAATAAGGAATTTAGTGGAAATACCATAGCCAGTTTTCTTAAAGGCTTAGTCTTTATTTGAAAGATCCTTAATTGGCTTTTTATTCTCTTGCAAATGTGTTTCAGAATATCAACTTAGAATAACAAGGAAATAAGGTCTGCTTGTATTTATTTTTAAGAAATAAAATCTTAACCGTTTGTGTAGCGTTAACCAAAGTAACTAAAGCTTGCACTATTATTTAAGGAGGGTTTGTCTTTGCATAAGAATAATTCCTTTGTAGCATATCACATCACCATCTGCACTAGTTACTCTATTGCAGTTATATTTTGAAAATGGAGCCTTACTCCCCAGTGTTCATTCCAGCACTATTTACAATAGCCAGGTCATGGGAGCAACCTAATGCCCATGGACAGAAGAATGGATAAAGATGTGGTGCATATATACAATGGAATATTACTTAGCCATAAAAAGGAACAAAATTGGGTCATTTGTAGTGAGGTGGATGGACCCAGAGCCTGTCATACAGAGTTAAATAAGTCAGAAAGAGAAAAAGAAATATTGTATATTAACACATATATGAGGAATCTAGAAAAATGGTACAGACGAACCAGTGTGCAAGGCAGAAGTAGACACAGATGTAGAGAACACATGTATGGACACCAAGGGGGGAAAGAGGTGGGGGGGGAGGTGGTGGTGGTGGGATGAATTGAGAGATTGGGATTGACATATATGCACTAATATGTATAAAATAGATAACTAATAAGAACCTGCTGTATAAAAAATGAAATAAAATTAAAAAAAAAAGAAAATGGAAGCCTTAAAAATTTCTGAGCTTTTTTCCTCTTAAGAAAGGAAGTCCTAGTCTTTCATTAGTTTGTTTAAAACTCTTTTTTCTCTTGAATGATACAAAGTTACATTTCACCCTGACTGATGTCAAAATTGTGAATTAGTAAAGCCTGAATAAGATTCTATTATAATAATCTAGAGTTAACTAAAGATTTTAAGAGCTTCCTTACCTGCTGAACAATTTGTGCTTATTTCCTGCAGTAACGTTTCACATATTTGACTTATTTTGATAGAATTGGTTTCTCCC